>NC_060062.1:14719054-15350645 GCF_020283565.1 Trifolium pratense | reverse complement strand
ACATAACTACATTTTTTGAATTTTTATAAAAATTTGCGGAGTTGATCTGCTCAATAAAATCTTTGAATTCAATGGTTAAATTGAAGAAATATAATGCCGATATCGAGTTATTAAGCGGAGTAAGTTAATGAAAACTTACTCATGGAGTCAACGGATCCCTACTATATATATATATATATATATATATATATATATATATATATATATATAGGGGGCTGCTAACTTAGACCCAGTTGGGTCTAAGTTAGCAAGGTGCACCTTTTCAGTTGGACCAAAATACCCATTCTTTTTAATTAATTAACCAAATTACCATCAATGGAGGCGGATCCAGTGTCGCGCGTGTACCGAAGGACCATGGCTACAGGCCGTTGATTTCCATCAGACAGCCAAGCTCTGATCCCTTCAATACTGTCTGATCAATCAGACAGCCCAGATCATCCGAATCCATCAGATTCCAGCGCGTGCACCACACTGGATTACACCCTGGAGAGAGAAGAATCTACTTTTTAAAAGCAGGACACGTGTCGCTGTCTGATTGGCTGGGCGTGATTTTTTTCCATTTAATACTTTGAACTCAATTATTTCGTTGTAAATTAATTTTTTATTTTTTTTTTATACCAAAATTCATAATTTTTTTTTCTCTACAAATAGAGACTTGGTTCGTTTGATTTGGACACAGAAAAAAAAACCCAATTTTTCACTACCTTAATCTCATTTTTCACTACCTTACATCAACTCACTGAAACCATTCTACCAGGAAAATGGTTTCAGAGTACAAATCTCTGAAACCATTCTACCAGCTAAATGGTTTCAGAAGCAAATAACTAAGAATCAACTTACTGAAACCATTCTACCAGCAAAATGGTTTCAGAAGCAAACACAATTAATAAATTACTCACTGAAACCATTCTACCAGTAAAATAGTTTTAGAGTACAACTATGTGCAACCATTCTACAAGCTAAATGGTTTCAGAAGCAAATAACTAATAATCAACTTACTGAAACCATTCTACCAGCAAAATGGTTTCAGATTACAACTCTCTGAAACCATTGTACCAGATAAATGGTTTCAGAAGCAAACATAATTAATAAATTACTCATTGAAACCATTCTACCAGTAAAATGGTTTCAGAATACAACTATGTGCAACCATTCTACCAGTAAAATGGTTTCAGAAGCAAACATTAGTTTTTAATTACCGTTTTATCTCATTTAATTAACTAAAAATAGTTTCAGGTCTCCAAAAATTTCATAAAATATACCAAAAGTTCCAGAATATTATCTACTATTTTCCTGGTATAATGGTTTCAGTGAGTTGGTTGAGTGGTGCGTGTTAAATTACAACACACAAGTAACGTATTTAGTAGACAAAAAATGAGATTAAGGTAGTGAAAAATTACATTTTTTTTTCGGTGTCCAAATCAAACGAACCAAATCTCTATTTGTAGAAAAAAAAAATTATGAATTTTGGTATAAAAATAAAAAAATAAAAAATTAATTTACAACGAAATAATTGAGTTCAAAGTATTAAATGAACAAAAATCACGTCCAGCCAACCATTGTGTGACACGTGTCCTACTTTTAAAAAGCAAACTTTTCTCTCTCCAGGTTGTAATCCAGTGTGGCGCACGCGCTGGAATCTGATGGATCAGGATGATCTGGGCTGTCTGATTGATCAGACAGTCTTGATGAGATCAGATCTTGGCTGTTTGATGGAAATCAACGGTCTGTAACCATGGTCCTTCGGTACGCGCGCGACACTGGATCCACGTCTATTAATGGGTATTTTGGTTAATTAATTAAAAAGAATGGGTATTTTGGTCCAATTGAAAAGGTGCACCTTGCTAACTTAGACCTAACTAGGGTCTAAGTTAGAAAACCCCATATATATATATATACTGACAATCATAATTAAAATTCTATCAATTTTTTTATAACATAATGGACAACTTATGTATTGAGAGGTAATCTTGTAATAAAATAATAAAACAATGCTGAAAAAAAAAAAATATAACCCATTCATTCTCTGCCACGTGAAAATTATTCTCCAAAACTTATTGTGTCGTGTTGTTAAAATTATTCTCTAAAACTTATTGTTAGGATATCATTATTTTTTTGAAGAAGCTAAATTAGCTCACCCAAACCCAAGTGGGTTTAGGATATCATTATTATATACTATTTGGGTAATACACATCAATTCAATTGCATCTTACTAAGTAAATATCTAGAAAATATTTTAGGAACCAACATAATAAAAATGCATTAAAATATAATTTGCATGAGAATATATGTAAAAACAATCTTAAAAAAAATGGCAGTTATAAGCATCAATCTTTAAACTGTGAGTAGTAATATGATAGATACCTTAAACCTTCAATCCAACCGGGAAAGGGATCTTTTCTTGTACTAGTTATCATTGTGGGGCGTATAATGATCAAAGGTACATTATCTTTTTTATGCATTAAAAGCATCTCTCCCATTGCTTTTGTGAATGTATATGTGTTTGGCCAACCATGAAAATTTGCTCTAATTTTATATTATATATAGTTTGAATTGGATCATAAAAAATAAAATATATTAGATACATAACCATAGAAAAAAAATAACCATAATAAATAAAAGAATTTTAGAAAAAGAAAAGAATAAAAATGAAACAATACAATAATTAATTAAGAGTTTGATGAACCTTTCCATTCCATAATCTTGCATTACACATTTCATTGAATTTTCATCCACATTCATTGCTTGGAGTTCAGCTAATTTTCTCTTTATCAAATCCATTTCTTTGTGTATGTCTAATTTGGAGTCCTTTTTTAGAGATTGTCCCATCTCAAATGGTTTCTCTTGTAAAATTCCATGTCCATCCTTAGCATCTCCGCATACATATGCTAAAATTATTAATGAATATATATCCAAAGAAGTTAAAATATTTGTGTTAAAGTTATTTACTAGAAAAAGTTGAATCATCAAAATATATAAAGACAAAAAATGAAACTGATCTCTAATTTTTATATTTCTCTTCGAAATAAATTCATATTTTTCTCATTTGTAATTTTTTGTTGTCAATTAATTCAGTTTTTCTTGCAATAGACTTTTGCTTTTTATATTTTTTTTTTTAATTTATTCTATTTAGAGTATTACATATCCTTCTGCACCCCATTTGCTTAAAAAAAAAAAAAAACTAATGTCTTTTTGGAATTTTTAAAAAAATACTTTACCAGTCGATATGTGCCCAAAAGCCTTTAATCTTCTACAATTCTTTGCGATGTTCAAGACATTTAAAGCACCTTTGGTATTAACATCCATCAATATATCAAATCTATAGAGAAATGGAATGTTAGATTTCGAATGATTAAATTTAATTGACAATAATTATATTTTTCAATTTAAATTTTTTTATATAAAAAATATATTTTACCTTTCATTAAATTTGGTAGATGCAGCAAAATGGACAAGAAAGTCTATCTCTTCAAACATATCATTTTTAAGCTTTTCATCTTTTATTCCCAAATTTTCTTTAGCAACATCACCTGCTATTGTCACAACCTTCTTTGATATGAAAGAACTAAAATTTTCACCCCACCTTTCTCTTAGTACGCGAAATAAATCAATCTTAAAAACCTGTGATTGGACAATTCAAGAAATGTAAATCAGAAAACAAATATTATTTTAACTGATATTTAGCATTTTAATGTATATATTTTTATTAAAAAGTGTATTGGAAAGTGTTTTTTTCTTTTTTCTTTTTTCACGTAAAATAGAAGGATAAATTCTTAAGTATTCATGATGTTTTAGTTTTAAAATAATATTTATTTTAATATAAATTAATATAAAAATATAACATAACATTAAAATTTGTCTATATATTGTAACCAAAAAAAATAATTTTTTTTGGTCTATATATCCTATTAAACTCTGAAATACTGCCGTGGATTATTCACCTCATTTTGCAAACGCTCTTCAGCGCATTGAGTGTTGGAAGCTCTTAGGAGTAGATACATTTTTTGTATCTCTGGTTGAATCCTTAATATCTTTTCAACAAAAACTGCACACAAATGTAAATTCCAAGATAATAATATATAGTGATATTTGAAATGATTTATTATATTAGAAACTATGGTATATATAAAATACCTTTTGCTAAAAAGCCAGTTGCTCCTGTCACTAGAATTGTCTTTCCCTTCAGGAAGTCTTTCATTATCTGAGAGTCCATTAGAAAAAGAAGAAAAAATGGTATACAGAACTATGTAAAGGGTTCAAATTTGGTAATGCTTATTATTGCATACAAAGTACTACCTTATTTATAATGTATATTTTACACTTAGACGATCTCCATTGGTAGTACCTATTAGGTACTTATATAGGTGTTTATTAGGTATTACCATTGGAGCAAAATCCATTGAGTACCTAAGAGCATCCACAATGAAGATATTTATTTTTGAGTACTTAACTGGACCCCACGTGTACACATCACTCATTTATAATATTTTAATAATAGTACCTAATAAGGGCATCTCCAATGCAAGTATCTTATTGAGTTCTTAAGGCTAAGCAACCATGTCTTATTTTTTTTTACCATTGGAGTTGGATGACATGGCATTGGAAGTTGCTTAGAAATAGGGGATGGAACTTCATATTGCAACTCTTAACTTGGGTGGCTTAACAATAAAAATCATTATTTTAATAGGTATTAGTGGGTCCCATAGTTATTATTTTTATTGAAAAATTGGAGGATTGAAAAATTGGTGGAGCATATTTGGGAACACTTCAGGCATGAGAACAACGAAAATTAATTTATATAATTTATTGTTATGTATTTTATTTTATTATGTATTTCTTATTGTTGCGTATTTTTCGTCACTTGCTAGTTATTGTCGCTATGTATTTCTCATCGTTTAAAATAAATTTATTATATTTTTATGTATTTATTATATATTTTTAATGTTTTTTAAACATTTATTGGATTTAACCATATATATTAATAAAATAATTGATATAAAAAATTTAAATCAAAATTAAATGAAAATAAAAAATATATATAAATTGGTGGGGTCAAATATGAGTTGCTTATTTTAATGCCATTGGAGTAAAATTGGTGAAAGTTGCTTATCAAATTCTTAAATCCTACATGGCAATTTGGGTCCACAAAAAGTAACTTAAGCCACCCATCTAAGTTCCCCCATTGGAGATGCCCTAAGTACTCAATTCCTCCAACCTAACATCTCTTAAAAAAATTTAATTAGGCCTTACCAATAACACATTTCACCAATAACTATACATCATTATAAATGGGACCCACAAAAACAAAATAGGTACTAATGCTTATTGTAGAACTAGTACCTATTAGATACTCAAATGGATATTGCTTCAATGGTAGTACCTAATAAGTATCATGAGTACCTAATAGGTACTACACCATTAGAGATGGTCTAATGGGTACTGCTTCTCAAATAGGTATCATCTCTCTCCTCATTATAATATATTTTCGTGGGACATACTTATAAAGATATAGTATTATTGATGAGATATAGAGTTATTAGTGGGACCGATTTAGAACTTTTTAAGAGATGCTAGATTGGAATGATTGAATATTTATTAGGTATTATTATTAAAAAAATAATAAATGAGTGATGTGTACACGTGAAACCCAGTTAAATACTCAAATTTGGGGAGTTCCATTGTGGATCTCTTAGAAAGTGAGTTCATACCGTACGTATCTTAGACATTAATTGCAATGCATTATACTGTAACCGCGCAGCCCCAAATTAATTGTATCCTCGCAGCCCAAAATTAATTGTTCAATTAGTATAAAAAAAAATAAAAATTAATTGTTCAATCAGTGGATTAGGGCGACATGACCTCAAATTAATTGTTCTGCCGGACCTTTCCATTTTACAACCCTAATTTTATTCGGAGAATTTTAACATGTATCATGAGGACACATGTTAAGAAAATAGATGTGATAAATATATATTATATTATTAAATGCTAAATTTTTTTTTTAGATAACTTATCACGTCCTCTTAGACCCATTCTATTTTTCCTTTTCACTTGATCATCTATTAAAGAGGGATGCTTTAATGGTAATTTTCACATAGAATAACTCATCTTGATTGTTTTTTATTTTTTTAATTAAATAAGTGATAGAAACATGTTTTTTAAGTTTTATTTATGTTTTTTATTTCTTAGTTTGATGTTGTTTTATTTCTACATTAACGTAGAGTAATTTGTTTTAATTTTTCGTCTTAGTATTGTGTTTATTTTATTTAGATTTGTAATTTTGTTTCAATTCAAATCAAGTGCAAATTTAATAACTTTAGCGTTGTCAATATTAAAAGTTTGGAGGCAATTTTTTATTTATTTTTTGAATGGCATGATGGAGGCATATTTATTTCAGACATTTGAATTTTTTCATTGTCAATATTTATAGACTTTGACACCGAAATATATTTCATACAGTATTATTTAAGAAACATCACCAAAATTTTAGAAACCCTCAAGCCATCACTAATATTAAACTCGCATGACTCACTAATATAATATGTGTAATAAAAACATGACTCACCAATATTAAATTCTAATCTTAACTATATATATATATATATATATATATAAAATTTAATGGCTCATATTTTTTTTTATAAGCAAAAATTAAATTATAAGGAGTACAAAGTCACTCAACACTTACAATTCAAACGAAAACCATTAGATGCTTTCAATGCAAACTAACAGATTGTTACACCAATCAAAAAATACAAATGAAGTATTAACTCCTAAACGACCTATAAACCAAAACCAAGAAATAGAGATAATTTGATATATCAAAGCATCCAAATTAAACACATCTCCTCGAAACACAATATTATTCCGAGTACGCCATATGCTTCAAGTAGTTGCTAGCCAAATGACATGATGAGTTTTAACAAGTCTCTTACTCTTCACCAAATCACCAAAAGACATGAAGTGCTTCCACCCTTCCTCAAAGGGGATAAAATCCACATCGAACCATTTATAAATTTTCTTCCAAACTTGAATTGAGACAGAACAATTAAAAAATAAATGATCTATGTCTTCTTCTTTCTAAAGCAAAACACGCAACAAAACTCACGTGGATTATTAATAATTACTTTTCTTACCAAAGCCATACGGGTCGGAAGTCGTGCTAATAACAATCTCCATCCAAATATGTTCACTTTAGACGGTACATCGTTCACCGATAAATTTTACAGCGCATCCACCACATTACTATTAATAGTCAAAAATGAATCACGGTTTTGCAAGAAACAATATGTTGATTTTACAGTAAACATACCGGCATGGTTCATGAGCCATTTTCGATGATCCAAGCATTCCTTCTTATTAGCCAGTTTGATGTTTTGCCGCATGAGGCGGAATTCCCAGTGCATGGGGCGGAATTTCTGCAGCCTGGGGCGAAAATGTTCGTGCCTGGCACAAAAATCTCATTTATTGGCCTTAACTATAAAAGGGAGTGGTAGATCTGAGATTGAGGATCGAAAATTTGCATTGGAAACATCAATTTGAAGAACTTTTGGAGATCTAGGAGCTTGGAGGCAAGGTTTGAAGTGTGGAAACACATCAAGATCATCTTGTAATCATGCTTTCTTTCATTTCTTTGATTGTAATGTTTTTTTATACTATGTGTAACTAAACTCCCATGATTGGTCCTTAGGGGATTCTGATTATTATTTCTCTTGAACCATGTGATTATCATATGTTATGATCAATGAATTACGAAGTTAGTTTCTTCAATTATTCCTTGTGCCTAATGCTTTGTATGATTTGGCCAATTATATGATGATTTCAATTATTTGTTTTACTATGACGATAGGAATGAATAATCGATCTAGGAATGATTAATCAATTAACTTTCACTTAAGACATTTAAGATTGTTAATTGAGATTAAAAGATTAAAGTTTGTAAACCTCAATTGATCATAGATTACCTAAGACATTAGGAATCGATGATCAAAGGAGAGGATTATGTTACCAAGACATTGTGCATAATCACTTGAGATTTAATCTAATTGTGAAACTAAATTGAGTAATTTGTAATCATACATGAAATTACCAAGAGAAGTAGAAATTAGATGAACCAAAAGGATCAATCGCTTTTCTTCCGTTGATTTAAATCCTAAGTAAATTTTAAAGTTTATGATCAAATTTGAACCAAAAAAATTTCCCCCCTTTTTACATTTAAATTTATGTGTTTAAGTATGAAATCAAATTGTGTTTGAATTATAACAATCCCTGAGGATCGATAATTTTACTACTTGAGATAATTTTGTGCACTTGCAAAATATTCATCAATAACTTATTACTTTATTACTTGGTAGCGATTCTGTACACTTGCCGAGCCACTCTCAATAGGGTGAAACTTTTATCTTGGAAGTGGTTTTTAGGTAAAAACCCTGACTCCTCTTGTTCCTTTTGTCTTTCCTTAGAGATTGTTAGGCTCTGATGAAGTTTACTTCTAGTACCTCTTTACTTTTTCTACTTTTCAGTACTCTCGTATTTTTTTTCATTTTAATATCTATATATAATATAGGGTTAAATAAATTTTAGGTCCTTATAAATATATCGAATTTTATTTTTAGTCTTTATAAACATTTTCAGCAACTTTAGGTCCCTCAAGTATTTTCTATCACAACATTTGATCGTTACTTTTAATCAAACTCTCGTGTACTTTCACATTTTTGAATGGATTTTTATATTCATGTTTATAATATTATAAGAACATCTCCCATAAAAATGTATAATTTTTTAATATAAGATGAATTATTTATGAATTTTTATGTACAAAACACTAAAAAATTCATATGTAATTCATCTCTTGTTAAAAAAAAATTAAACTTTTGCATGAGAGATTCCTATAATGTACTGAACGTGACCACAAAAAAAAAATTTAAAATGATATGTACGAGTTGATTGAAAAGTATGGACCAAAAATCATGATATGACATACTTTAAGGACAAAAAATTGCTGAAAACTTTTATAAGTACTAAAAACAAAATTTGAGATATTTATAGAAATCAAAAACAAATTTAACTCTATAATATATTTTCCATTCAAACAAAAAAAAAAATGCTTGCACCCCAAAAGTTAGCTTACAATTTAATTTTTTTTTTTATAAGAAGCTTGCAATTTTTATTTTCACACACTTTTTTTTTTAATGGAAAAAATAATATATATATATATATATATATATATATATATATATATATATATATATATATATATATATGTTTTGCTAACGTCCTGCTTATTTTTAAGAAGGTGCGTGTTAGCAAGTTATAACTAAAAAGTAGTTAAATACACCCTAAGGTGCATGTGGCTAATGCACACCTTCTAAAAAATAAGTGGGTGTACGTTAACAACTCCGATAGGCATTTGGTATAATAGACCTACTTAATTTTTAGAAGGTGTGTGTTAGCAAATGATAACTAAAAAGTAGTTAAATACACCTTAAGGTGTTTGTTGCTAATGCATACCTTCATAAAAAGCAGTGGGTGTGCATTAGCAAATCCCATATCTTTTATATTATAAGCTTGTATACACAAGCAAACTCTAAACCCTAATTTATTTTCTCTGTTTTCCCTCCATTTTATCTTGCAATTTTTATTAAAAAATAATACAATTTTGTCTTGAATAGGATTCGAACCCGCAACCCTTTAGTGCAAGGCAATATTTCCAACCACTATGGCAAGTATACCAATTATGATTAAAATTATGTGCAATAATTGATAAGCACCATCAATTTTAAAAGTATATCATATCAAAATTATTGTTGACTATATTATTCATCACGAAATATTTTTATGTCTTTCCTGATCAATGATTTTTTTTCTACCGGATCATAAATTTAGAGAATAATTATCATGTGAGATTTAGAAAGTTATTATCACGTGTAATTTGGAAAGTTATTATCAAACTCAATTTTGCTAAATCAATTTTTTTTGCAATACAACCAAACACAACCATAGTCATGTCACTAATCACATTCATTATTTTGATTTTAACATTGCAGATTTAATATTAATCGATGATCAATTGATACAATGTGCACTAGCAGACCAATTGTGATTTAAACTATGTCCACAAAGTGTTAAGCTCCATCAACTTTCATAGGAAAGATTTCATACACAATTAAGCACCATCAATTTTCATTGCACAATTTAAACAATTAAAAACCGATAATCTCATATATTATAAGCTTGCTAACATAAGCTAACCCTAAACCAAATTTTTTCCCCTCTCATTTTCTCTTTCTTTTTATTGCAGCTTTATATTAACAAAATACAGATTTGTCATTGAACCTGCATCCCTTACTTACAATAAAACTTTTCAACCGCTAAAACATGTGCTTCAATTATGAAAGAATTTAGGAATCCTAATATGTTAACCCTATTTTCAATAAATTTGAACGGCGGAATTAATCACAATTTTTATTTATTTATGGATGTCTACTTAAGTTTATGTTCTTGATTATGTCTTTAATTTTTTTTTAACCTTTAATTATCATCAATTTTTTAACCTTTAGTTATCAGTAATTTTTTTTTTAATAAGTAAACAAAACGATGGGGTTCCAAAATTATTTAAAAAATATATAAAATATAAAATAAGCACATAAACAAATATAGAATAATTAGTCCATGAAATTTCCTATACTACTCTTATTGAAAATGCTCTTAGAATTTTTGTATTTTATTTTTTATTGTTACATATTACACCCAATTAGACCCATGCACCGCATGGGTCAAAGTTCTAGTATATATATATTCGGACTTTTCCAACGAATAGTATCAGAACCATGGTTCGGCTTGGTGGGTGAACAGAAATGGATCCTGGTATTAAATCAACAATAAATCTCTTATATTCTAACCTTATTCTGATAAGCTAACCTTAAACATAATCTTTTTCCCGCTCATTTTGCCTCTCTTTTTATTACAGTTTTATGTTAAAAAAAATTAAATTTGTCTACAGTGGAAATTGAACCCGCATCCTTTACTTACAATAAATTTTTTAAACCACTAGAGCATGTGCTTCAATTGTGATTGAAGTTAAAACTACTAATATGTTAACCTAATATTAAATGCATTTATAATTACCTAATAGGTAACCTGACAAAGAAATTGATAATTAGATAATGTTTAATATTACAATTATTAAATACTTTTTTTACATAATGTTTAATTACATAATTTTGATTAAGCTCAACTTTTTTTAAATACCTTTTAACATTACATTTTTTTTTTACATATTACGCTAATTAGACCCGTGCACCGTACGAGATCTTATAATACCTAACTACTCCTTAATATGAGATTATTGTATACTTCCAATACATACAACCTATAATACGAAATTATAAGGATCTTTAAATCTCCACCAACTATTTCCAATACACATTTGATGTATTCTCTATATGTATTTGACCACCAACTATTACAAACATGAAATTTAAAGGAACTCTACAATATGAGATTTCACACGTGAGTGGAGATTGTTGACTCTAAATTGACAAAATATACTATATAGAAGTGAGGTAACTCATATACGCATTAGAATTTTGGATAAAATGTGACATTTTACTCTCTTATAGTGCAAAAACATTAAGAGTCCATTGTTTTCTCCGTACCAAAAAAAAATGAATTGGACTCAATGAAGTTAAGAAACATGCAGTTAGGCTGTAGTCAGCAGTTTCTAACTGTAAGATCAAAACGACACAGATCTTAATGCAGTTTTATTTTTTAAAATAGTAAAAAATCTGACTTACAACCAGAGCCCTCCAATTTCAATCGGACAATCCAGATGTTGTCGACTGCATGCAGTCATGGTTTCCGAGTGCACACAATATGCATCCAAATTGATATCAGTGCGATGGGCAACTTCCCAACAAACCAGACATAGATGTCCACCTAATTATTAACAATACGATACGATTGGGTAATTTGGCCATTTGGGTACATTAAAGGGTATTTTGGAGTCTGCCAAGCTTACAACATGCATTAGTGATATGATTGAAATACCCACATCTGAAGTTAGGGTGTATGTGGGCCGGATTGGGTTAGATTTGACCAAAACCAAAACTCGAACCATACAGGGTACTCTGGTTTGGGTCTAGTAAAATAACCACCCGTTATAATATTGGGTCTGGTTGGGTAAATTCACTAAATTCCGAGTTGAATTGGGTTGGATAGTGGGTTACCCAAATTATTTTTCTATTTTTTATATTAAATATCTAAATGTCGAAACATTATATTTTTTCATAAAAATAACTCAATCATTCTGTTTTCTTAAAAAATAGTGTAACTTTTTTTCAATATAAAAAATAATCACTCATTTTTTGTGTAAATCCACTAATTTACGCATTGGATAGTGTATTATCCAAATGTTTTTTTTTTTTCTTTTAGCTTCCTCAAACATCAGTGTAGTGTTACTCACAATTAGAGACAGGCGGCTATCCGATCCATTGAAATGAGTCTGCTAAAGATTACCGTACTATTTATTAGTGATATTATTTAGTTTGATTGAAATGGGGTACACTTAAGTCTGCTAAACATTACGTATATATAGAATACTTGATAATTATCATGTCTGCTTATATTGATGCTGTTCATGTGCGTAATTTGTGTCTGCTAGAGTGAAAAAACACAATGGTTTATTGTTCGTGATAACCTTTAGTTTTGATAAAGATAGTTTTATGTTTTTTTATTTTTATTTTTAACGGCAAACAATGAATTTTATTAATAAAAGGAAATCAGGACACTTAACCAATAGAAAAAGTACTCGTAGTATTCGCCTCAAAATTATTGGACAATGTAAAAATCAATGCCTATACATGCCTATCGAAAATTAACGAACAATACCGTCAAGAGGAATAACACGCCATTCATAAAACAAACATGGGGCGTTGCTCTCCTTTCCAATTACGAACCCAAGCCCGCTGTCACTCTCCGTGTATCTGCCGCGCCACCGCTACACCTTCGTTGATCGCTGAAAAATTGTCGGTTGCCACCTCGGGTCGCCGGAACTCCTCCACCGGACAGCCGTCCACCAGCAGCCGCCCCTGCCACCACCTCCTATATAATAATTTAATAATATAATTAATGTTAATTTATTTAAAAAATTTAAATATTTTTAAACTAATAAAAGAATTTAGAAAAACTTGACAAAAAAAATCTGAAAAAAAAAATTATTTAAAAATAAAACAATAGATCAATAAAAAAAATTTGTAACCACTACTAGAAATTTGGGGTTTTCGGACGGAATTTCAGGCGGATTAGAGATGAATTTCGGACAAATTTTGGACGGAAAGAAGGGTTCAGAAAAAATTCGGACGGATTGTGTCACGTCCGAAAAACCCTCGTTGCTAATTGAAATGTTCGTCTGAAATCCGTCCGAAATTATTTCAGACAAATTTAAGACGAAATTGAGACAAATATTGCCAACCAAATTTGTCTTACTTTCATTTGATTTGAGACGGATTTCAGACGGATAGCAAAATTTTTTTAGATAGATTTCAAACAAAATGCATACTGCACTAGTGAAAAATATATAGCCAATATCATATTCATATAGATCAATTAAACCACCAGAGAAATTCTAGTATGGACACAATCTCAAATATTTTACATATAGGGGCACACACATCAAACATAAAAAATAAATTATAAATAATTTTGTCACATCAAGCAATATCAATTAATCTTTTTGTCTTTAAATTTTATTTAGGTATGTATGTGTGCCTAAATTTAAATAGTTTTTAGTTGTACCTATAGAAGTGTTCCTCTAAGTATTAGAAGACATGTTTTCAAATAGTGATTTTTTTTTCGGGTAAAAACTAAACATAGTAGAAAACTATATATGCATAAATGACTAACAATATGAATTACATTAGCATCTGCATGTCAAACAATTTATTTGTAGAGTTTAGTAAATATCATGCAATCCACTAAAAAAAATCACAAATAAAAGAATAAAAATGCATAGAAAAAAAAATAAAACTTGAATATTAGAGAAAAAAGCTCACCTCCAATTTTTCCAACAATATGAATTATATTTGTTTCTCAAACAATTTATTTGTAGAGTTTCATATATATCATGCAATCGACTGCAAAAAAAAAAAAACACAATTGAGAGAATAAATATACAAAGAAAAAAAAAAACTTGAATATTAGAGAAAATTGCACAAAAATGAATATTAGAGAAAAAAGCATACCTCCAAGGTGTCTAACTATATGAATTACATTTGCATCTTTCAAACAATTTATTTGTAGAGTTTCATAAATATCATACAACCCAATGCAAAAAATCACAAATAAGAGAATAAAAATGCAAAGAAAAACAATAAAACTTGAATACAAAAGGCAAAGAAATGAATAAATAAGGATGTGAAAGAGGTTTATGGAGAGAAGGGTTCACTATGATGAGGTATTTAAATGGAATAGAGAGAGTAAGAGCATCAATATATGTAACTTACGGGTAATGAAAAGAATAGAAAAGGGTGAAGAATTACAACCATAAGAATTTACTGAGAGGTGGTACACTTAGAGCAATTATATTGGCTTCAAAAATATGAAAGCGTTTAAGCATTTTAATTCTCCATCATAATAGTGGGTTCATGCATTTTAACACTCCATCATAGTGGAAATAATAGAAATAATATGATATTAATCTACAATAATATATATTGATGAATTGTATTTTTTTATTTGTATATTTATTCAACGACATGAAAACTTTTCATCTTATACATTAGGTGGGATTTCATAGGTTGTAATTAAAATTGTTACAATTAATTTTAAATAGAAGAAAATAATTTAAAGGCTATGATTGGTTGATACAATTAGGGTTAGATTAGTGGTAGGAGAACTATCTAAGATTTATATATATAGATAAACCGGTTTAAAAACTCGATCTGAACTGATTTTGGAAAATAAATAAATTTTTATAAAAGTGGTTTTATGAACTGAACAAAACCATTAATATGATTTAGTTCAATGTAGTTCATGAACCGTGAACACCCCTAGATACTAGAGCTTGTTCTTTATTACAAACTTCTATAAATAGAAATGTTCATAGGCAAGAACAATGGCATATCCAACACAATCATGAGTTTGTTTTCAAGGTCATTCCTTTTCTTAGCTCAATCCATGTTTTCTACCCTCTCTACCATTGGACACTTTCTAAATATCCAAATATTATTATTCAAGTCTAATAATATTTTCTCACTTTTACTATGGTGTTCCTTAATAGCATTTATAGCAACATTTTACCAAAAGAAATGCTCAAAAAATGTATATCTAGTGGATTTTGCATGTTATAATCCATTTCCTAGAGGCATTTGTAGTAAGGAAATGTTTATAGAACAATCCAAACGTGTAGGACATTTAAAAGAGAGCATAGATTTCCAAAAGAAAATTCTGGATAGGTCTGGATTTGGAAATAAGACTTATGTGCCAGAGTCCTTATTAGAAAACCCACCTAACATTTGCACTAATGCAGCAAGGAAAGAAACAGAATCGGTTATTTTTGGTGCTATTGATGAGCTTTTGTTGAAGACAAAAATGAAGGTTGAGGATATAGATATTCTAATAACAAATTGTAGCATATTCAATCCTTCACCTTCTCTTAGTGCTATGGTTGTTAACCATTACAAGCTTAAGCATCAAATTTTGTGCTATAATTTAAGTGGTATGGGTTGTAGTGCTGGACTCATAGCCATCGACCTTGCCAAACAACTCCTAGAGGTTAGACAATCATTTTAATATATATTCTCTTTGATAATACTCTATGTTAAGAAGTCTCACATCGAATGTGAGAAGGTCTGAACATGCATGCGGTTATAAAGTAAATGCAACGGCAAATTATCTATTTAATTTCTTATATCTATCATCTATTTTTAATATTTTATAGGTACATCCGAACTCATATGCCTTAGTAGTGAGCACAGAAAACATCAACAGTGGATATTACTTAGGAAACAACAGATCAATGCTTGTCTCAAATTGTCTCTTTCGTGTAGGTGGTGCAGCAATCTTACTCTCAAATATTTCTTCAGATTCCCACCATTCAAAATACCATCTTAAACACACTATTCGTACACACAAAGGTTCACGAGATAATTGTTACAATTCTGTATTTCAAAAAGAAGATGAAACAAATAAAATTACAGGAGTATCACTTTCAAAAGACTTAATGAGTACAGCTGGTTTTGCACTTAAAGAAAACATCACAACACTTGGAAAATTTGTTTTACCTTTACTAGAAAAATTCAAATTTGTTTCAACTTTTGTTGTCAAAAAGTACTTTAACAAAAAAATGAAGGTTTATACACCTGATTTTAAGTTATGTTTTGAGCACTTTTGTATTCATACTGGTGGAAAAGCTGTTTTAGTTGATATACAAAAAGTGCTTGGATTAAGTGATTTTCAATTAGAGCCATCAAGGATGACACTTTATAGATATGGTAACACTTCAAGTAGTTCTATTTGGTATGTGTTGGCATATTGTGAAGCTAAAGGGAGAATAAGAAAAGGTGATAAGATTTGGCAAATTGCATTTGGATCTGGATTTAAGTGTAATACTGCTGTTTGGTGTGCTTTAAGGGATGTTGATCCAATTAAGGAGATTAATCCTTGGATGGATGAGATAAGTCAGTTTCCTGTTGATGTATCAATTTGAAGTGGAGATTTTGCATAATGAAAGTAGTTGTTGTGTGTGCTACACCATGTATCTTCATTTTTATTTTCAATATCACTATATGGTTCATTTCACAGCCTAATCTGGTTCGAAGGTCAATTATGCGCCATCAAGTGATTCCAACCCCCTTTCGATCGCAATTACAGGGAATCGAACCGTGGTCATCACTATCAAATCCAATATCAATCCTCGCTAGACCAACTTGATAGTGAATCTTCATCTTAAAAAAAACTATTAGTATTAAATGAGAGGTATTAATGAATGATGTGTTGTAGTGTGTGTATGCATGTGTGTTTGTGTGAAATTGCATATGAATAAAATAAGGAAATAAATGCAATAATATGGTTTTAGAATTTATGTATTTAAGTTTTTAAATATTTTGTATTATTATTAAATGTAAAATTTTTATATTTAAATATCTTAATATGTGTTATTAGTATATATGTCTATATTATGACCCTTATTGGATTGTTTCACTTTTTAAAATCACAACTTTCTTCAAAAAAATACAAAATTAAAATATCATAGGAAACGTTAATAATTTTTTTTTTAAAAAAAGGCTTAATTGCATATTTGGTACCTTATCTTTATTTTAGGTTTTAAGTTAGTCTCTTATCTTTTAAAACTTTCAAATTGGTCACTTATCTTTTCTACTATTTAACTAGGTACAAACCCGTGCGTACGCACGGGACGCGCCTTCGGCGCGTTATATTGCGTCGGGGCGTTAGGTCGTAAGGGGTCTTCGGCGCGTTAAAGAGCTAGTTTCAACGAAATTAATTTTATAAATAGAAAGAATTAGTTGATTTAAATTGTTGTGTTATAATTAATTGACACAACGATTAATTTAATTACTTTATTAAAAAGCGTATCACTGAAACAAAAATTCAAAATATTGTTGCTTAATTGATAAATATGATCATTTTAATTTTTTTTAATAGTTAAAATTGTTAATTTCTTTATCGTTAAACATGAAGGAGAAGGGGTGCAATGTGTTTTTTTATAAGCAAGAAGAGAGAGGAGTGAGACTTTAACCACAACAACTCACGTCATGTGAGAAATTTTAATCTTATAATAAAAAGTCATATTTTGACTATATATGTCATTATATTTCAATTCTAGTTTATAATAATACATTTATATATATGTGAAAAACTTATGTAGATTAATAAACTTAAACTACTTAAAAAGTTAATAAATTTATAATTTAATCAAAGTACAAATGTTAATATGTAAATAATTATAGTAGTAAAAATATTATTCATATTAACTTAAATAGGCCAGCCTAGTAGATTAAAAGATTTTAATGGCCTGCAACCTGACCTATTTAATTAAATAGACTTATAAAAATACCTTGCCCTGAGTCTATGCTAGGCCATAGCCCCGTGTAGGTATATCGAGGTCTTATATTAATTATGACATCGGCATATTCCCAAATTTCTTTTTATATTATCAAATAATTTTTTATATTATTAACTTATGTGTATATTAATTTTTTAAAATTCTTTTATCAAGAATTTTTTTTCTGTATATGATAAATATTTTAAATTATTTTTATAGTTAAAACTGTTAATTTCTTTATCGTTAAGCATGAAGGAGAAGGAGTGCGATGTGTTTTTTTAAGCAAGAAGGAGTGTGATATGTTATCAATTTTGATTTTTCCTGTTGCAGAAGAGAGGAGTAGTATATACTGCAAAAGTGTTTTAGAGTGAGACTTTGACCGCAACAACTCACATCATGTGAGAAATTTTAATCTTATCATAAAAGTCATATTTTTACGATATATGTCATCATATTTCAATTCTAGTTTATAATAATACATTTATATATGTGAAAAACTTATGTAGATTAATAAACCTAAGCGACTGAAAAAGTTAATAAATTTATAATTTAATTAAAGTACAAATTTTAATATATAAATAATTATAGTAGTAAAAATATTATTCATATTAACTTAAATAGGTCGGCCTAGTAGGCTAAAATACTTTTTTAATGGCCTGCAGCTTGATCTATTTAACTAAATAGACTTATAAAAATATCTTGGCCTGAGGCTATGCTAAGCCATAGGCCCGTGTAAGTATAATGAGAGCTTATATTAATTACGACATCGACATATTGCCAAATTTCTTTTTATATTATCAAATAACTTTTTATAAAATAATTCTTTCTTTTTATATTATTAACTTATGTGTATATTCATTTTTTTTTTTAAATTGTTTTATCAAGAAATTTTTTTCTGTGTATGATAAATATTTTAAAATTTTTTAATAGTTACAATTGTTAATTTCTTTATCGTTAAGCATGAAGGGGAAGGAGTGCACTGTGTTTTTTTAAGCAAGAAGGAGTGCGATGTTATCAATTTTGTTTCTTCCTGTTGTCGGAGAGAGGAGTAGTAGCTACTGCAAAAGTGTTTTAGATTGAGACTTTAACCGCAACAACTCACATCATGTGAGAAATTTTAATCTTATTATAAAAGGCATATTTTTACTATATATGTCATCATATTTCAATTCTAGTTTATAAAAATACATTTATATATGTGAAAAACTTATGTAGATTAATAAACTTAAGCTACTGAAAAAGTTAATAAATTTATAATTTAATCAAAGTACAAATTTTAATATATAAATAATTACAGTAGTAAAAATATTATTCATATTAACTTAAATAGGCCGGCCTAGAAGGTTAAATGTTTTTTTAATGGCCTACAACCTGAGCTATTTCACTAAATAGGCTTATAAAAATATCTTGGTCTGAGCCTATGCTAGGCCATAGGCCCATGCAGGTATATTGAGGGATTATATTAATTACGACATCGACATATTGTCAAAAAAAATTTATATTATCAAATAACTTTTTATAAAATAATTCTTTCTTTTTATATTATTAACTTATTTGTATATTAGTTTTTTTTAAAATTGTTTTATCAAGAACAAATTTTTTGTGTATGATAAATATTTTAAAATTTTTTAATAGTTAAAACTGTTAATTTCTTTATCGTTAAGCATGAAGGAGAAGGAGTGCAATGTGTTTTTTTAAGCAAGAAGGAGTCTGATGTTATCAATTTTGATTTTTCCTGTTGTAGGAGAGAGGAGTAGTATATACTGCAAAAGTGTTTTAGAGTGAGACTTTGACCGCAACAACTCACATCATGTGAGAAATTTCAATCTTATCATAAAAGTCATATTTTGACGATATATGTCATCATATTTCAATTCTAGTTTATAATAATACATTTATATATGTGAAAAACTTATGTAGATTAATAAACTTAAGCGACTGAAAAAGTTAATAAATTTATAATTTAATTAAAGTACAAATTTTAATATATAAATAATTATAGTAGTAAAAATATTATTCATATTAACTTAAATAGGTCGGCCTAATAGGCTAAAATACTTTTTTAAGTGTCTGCAGCGTGATCTATTTAACTAAATAGACTTATAAAAATATTTTGGCCTGAGGCTATGCTAAGCCATAGGCCCGTGTAAGTATAATGAGAGCTTATATTAATTACGACATCGACATATTGCCAAATTTCTTTTTATATTATTAACTTATGTTTATATTCATTTTTTTTAAATTGTTTTATCAAGAAAGATTTTTCTGTGTATGATAAATATTTTAAAATTTTTTAATAGTTACAATTGTTAATTTCTTTATCGTTAAGCATGAAGGAGAAGGAGTGCACTGTGTTTTTTTTAAGCAAGAAGGAGTGCGATGTTATCAATTTTGTTTCTTCCTGTTGTCGGAGAGAGGAGTAGTAGCTACTGCAAAAGTGTTTTAGAGTGAGACTCTAACCGCAACAACTCACATCATGTGAGAAATTTTAATCTTATCATAAAAGGCATATTTTTACTATATATGTCATCATATTTCAATTCTAGTTTATAAAAATACATTTATATATGTGAAAAACTTATGTAGATTAATAAACTTAAGCTACTGAAAAAGTTAATAAATTTATAATTTAATCAAAGTACAAATTTTAATATATAAATAATTACAGTAGTAAAAATATTATTCATATTAACTTAAATAGGCCGGCCTAGAAGGTTAAATGTTTTTTTAATGGCCTACAACCTGAGCTATTTAACTAAATAGGCTTATAAAAATATCTTGGTCTGAGCCTATGCTAGGCCATAGGCCCATGCAGGTATATTGAGGGATTATATTAATTACGACATCGACATATTGTCAAAAAAAATTTATATTATCAAATAACTTTTTATAAAATAATTCTTTCTTTTTATATTATTAACTTATGTGTATATTAGTTTTTTTTTTAAAATTGTTTTATCAAGAACAAATTTTTTGTGTATGATAAATATTTTAAATTTTTTTAATAGTTAAAATTGTTAATTTCTTTATCGTTAAGTATGAAGGAGAATGAGTGCAATGTGTTTTTTTAAGCAAGAAGGAGTCTGATGTTATCAATTTTGATTTTTCCTGTTGTAGGAGAGAGGAGTAGTATATACTGCAAAAGTGTTTTAGAGTGAGACTTTGACCGCAACAACTCACATCATGTGAGAAATTTCAATCTTATCATAAAAGTCATATTTTTACGATATATGTCATCATATTTCAATTCTAGTTAATAATAATACATTTATATATGTGAAAAACTTATGTAGATTAATAAACTTAAGCGACTGAAAAAGTTAATAAATTTATAATTTAATCAAAGTACAAATTTTAATATATAAATAATTACAGTAGTAAAAATATTATTCATATTAACTTAAATAGGCCGGTCTAGTAGGCTAAAATACTTTTTTAATGGTCTGCAGCGTGATCTATTTAACTAAATAGACTTATAAAAATATCTTGGCCTGAGGCTATGCTAAGCCATAGGCCCGTGTAAGTATAATGAGAGCTTATATTAATTACGACATCGACATATTGCCAAATTTGTTTTTATATTATTAACTTATGTGTATATTCATTTTTTTTTTTAAATTGTTTTATCAAGAAAAAATTTTCTGTGTATGATAAATATTTTAAAATTTTTTAATAGTTACAATTGTTAATTTCTTTATCGTTAAGCATGAAGGAGAAGGAGTGCACTGTGTTTTTTTTAAGCAAGAAGGAGTGCGATGTTATCAATTTTGTTTCTTCCTGTTGTCGGAGAGAGGAGTAGTAGCTACTGCAAAAGTGTTTTAGAGTGAGACTCTAACCGCAACAACTCACATCATGTGAGAAATTTTAATCTTATCATAAAAGGCATATTTTTACTATATATGTCATCATATTTCAATTCTAGTTTATAAAAATACATTTATATATGTGAAAAACTTATGTAGATTAATAAACTTAAGCTACTGAAAAAGTTAATAAATTTATAATTTAATCAAAGTACAAATTTTAATATATAAATAATTACAGTAGTAAAAATATTATTCATATTAACTTAAATAGGCCGGCCTAGAAGGTTAAATGTTTTTTTAATGGCCTACAACCTGAGCTATTTAACTAAATAGGCTTATAAAAATATCTTGGTCTGAGCCTATGCTAGGCCATAGGCCCATGCAGGTATATTGAGGGATTATATTAATTACGACATCGACATATTGTCAAAAAAAATTTATATTATCAAATAACTTTTTATAAAATAATTCTTTCTTTTTATATTATTAACTTATGTGTATATTAGTTTTTTTTTTAAAATTGTTTTATCAAGAACAAATTTTTTGTGTATGATAAATATTTTAAATTTTTTTAATAGTTAAAATTGTTAATTTCTTTATCGTTAAGTATGAAGGAGAATGAGTGCAATGTGTTTTTTTAAGCAAGAAGGAGTCTGATGTTATCAATTTTGATTTTTCCTGTTGTAGGAGAGAGGAGTAGTATATACTGCAAAAGTGTTTTAGAGTGAGACTTTGACCGCAACAACTCACATCATGTGAGAAATTTCAATCTTATCATAAAAGTCATATTTTTACGATATATGTCATCATATTTCAATTCTAGTTAATAATAATACATTTATATATGTGAAAAACTTATGTAGATTAATAAACTTAAGCGACTGAAAAAGTTAATAAATTTATAATTTAATCAAAGTACAAATTTTAATATATAAATAATTACAATAGTAAAAATATTATTCATATTAACTTAAATAGGCCGGTCTAGTAGGCTAAAATACTTTTTTAATGGTCTGCAGCGTGATCTATTTAACTAAATAGACTTATAAAAATATCTTGGCCTGAGGCTATGCTAAGCCATAGGCCCGTGTAAGTATAATGAGAGCTTATATTAATTACGACATCGACATATTGCCAAATTTGTTTTTATATTATTAACTTATGTGTATATTCATTTTTTTTTTTAAATTGTTTTATCAAGAAAAAATTTTCTGTGTATGATAAATATTTTAAAATTTTTTAATAGTTACAATTGTTAATTTCTTTATCGTTAAGCATGAAGGAGAAGGAGTGCACTGTGTTTTTTTTAAGCAAGAAGGAGTGCGATGTTATCAATTTTGTTTCTTCCTGTTGTCGGAGAGAGGAGTAGTAGCTACTGCAAAAGTGTTTTAGAGTGAGACTCTAACCGCAACAACTCACATCATGTGAGAAATTTTAATCTTATCATAAAAGGCATATTTTTACTATATATGTCATCATATTTCAATTCTAGTTTATAAAAATACATTTATATATGTGAAAAACTTATGTAGATTAATAAACTTAAGCTACTGAAAAAGTTAATAAATTTATAATTTAATCAAAGTACAAATTTTAATATATAAATAATTACAGTAGTAAAAATATTATTCATATTAACTTAAATAGGCCGGCCTAGAAGGTTAAATGTTTTTTTAATGGCCTACAACCTGAGCTATTTAACTAAATAGGCTTATAAAAATATCTTGGTCTGAGCCTATGCTAGGCCATAGGCCCATGCAGGTATATTGAGGGATTATATTAATTACGACATCGACATATTGTCAAAAAAAATTTATATTATCAAATAACTTTTTATAAAATAATTCTTTCTTTTTATATTATTAACTTATGTGTATATTAGTTTTTTTTTTAAAATTGTTTTATCAAGAACAAATTTTTTGTGTATGATAAATATTTTAAATTTTTTTAATAGTTAAAATTGTTAATTTCTTTATCGTTAAGTATGAAGGAGAATGAGTGCAATGTGTTTTTTTAAGCAAGAAGGAGTCTGATGTTATCAATTTTGATTTTTCCTGTTGTAGGAGAGAGGAGTAGTATATACTGCAAAAGTGTTTTAGAGTGAGACTTTGACCGCAACAACTCACATCATGTGAGAAATTTCAATCTTATCATAAAAGTCATATTTTTACGATATATGTCATCATATTTCAATTCTAGTTAATAATAATACATTTATATATGTGAAAAACTTATGTAGATTAATAAACTTAAGCGACTGAAAAAGTTAATAAATTTATAATTTAATCAAAGTACAAATTTTAATATATAAATAATTATAATAGTAAAAATATTATTCATATTAACTTAAATAGGCCGGTCTAGTAGGCTAAAATACTTTTTTAATGGTCTGCAGCGTGATCTATTTAACTAAATAGACTTATAAAAATATCTTGGCCTGAGGCTATGCTAAGCCATAGGCCCGTGTAAGTATAATGAGAGCTTATATTAATTACGACATCGACATATTGCCAAATTTGTTTTTATATTATTAACTTATGTGTATATTCATTTTTTTTTTTAAATTGTTTTATCAAGAAAAAATTTTCTGTGTATGATAAATATTTTAAAATTTTTTAATAGTTACAATTGTTAATTTCTTTATCGTTAAGCATGAAGGAGAAGGAGTGCACTGTGTTTTTTTTAAGCAAGAAGGAGTGCGATGTTATCAATTTTGTTTCTTCCTGTTGTCGGAGAGAGGAGTAGTAGCTACTGCAAAAGTGTTTTAGAGTGAGACTCTAACCGCAACAACTCACATCATGTGAGAAATTTTAATCTTATCATAAAAGGCATATTTTTACTATATATGTCATCATATTTCAATTCTAGTTTATAAAAATACATTTATATATGTGAAAAACTTATGTAGATTAATAAACTTAAGCTACTGAAAAAGTTAATAAATTTATAATTTAATCAAAGTACAAATTTTAATATATAAATAATTACAATAGTAAAAATATTATTCATATTAACTTAAATAGGCCGGCCTAGAAGGTTAAATGTTTTTTTAATGGCCTACAACCTGAGCTATTTAACTAAATAGGCTTATAAAAATATCTTGGTCTGAGCCTATGCTAGGCCATAGGCCCATGCAGGTATATTGAGGGATTATATTAATTACGACATCGACATATTGTCAAAAAAAATTTATATTATCAAATAACTTTTTATAAAATAATTCTTTCTTTTTATATTATTAACTTATGTGTATATTAGTTTTTTTTTTAAAATTGTTTTATCAAGAACAAATTTTTTGTGTATGATAAATATTTTAAATTTTTTTAATAGTTAAAATTGTTAATTTCTTTATCGTTAAGTATGAAGGAGAATGAGTGCAATGTGTTTTTTTAAGCAAGAAGGAGTCTGATGTTATCAATTTTGATTTTTCCTGTTGTAGGAGAGAGGAGTAGTATATACTGCAAAAGTGTTTTAGAGTGAGACTTTGACCGCAATAACTCACATCATTTGAGAAATTTCAATCTTATCATAAAAGTCATATTTTTACGATATATGTCATCATATTTCAATTCTAGTTTATAATAATACATTTATATATGTGAAAAACTTATGTAGATTAATAAACTTAAGCGACTGAAAAAGTTAATAAATTTATAATTTAATCAAAGTACAAATTTTAATATATAAATAATTACAGTAGTATAAATATTATTCTGAATCTGATTCTGACTCATCCTCTGAGTCTGCATCTGAGTCGATTGATGCCATTAGGGCTAGATTTGCCTCTTCCTCTTCTTCAACTTCCTCCTCAGATGATAGTTCCTCAAAGGTAGCCATCAGACTCTTTTTCAATTTGCTCTTAAATTGTTGCTTCTTTGAGCTGTACCTCTTGCTTTTGTCTTTAGCAGACATTTCTGGACAGTCAGCAATAAAGTGTCCTGGCTTCTTACAGTTAAAGCAGTTCTTTTGATCATCCTTTTTGCTGACAAAATTTCTTGAGCTGTTTCCTCTGAAATTTCTTTTGTTAAGCCTGTTCCATTGCTGAAACTTGGTGAATAGGGCAAACTCATCTTCACCTATTTCTTCCTCTTGGCCATCTGCCGAAGATTCCTCCTCAATGTCAAGAAGCTGAGTCTTAAGAGCTCTGGAAGAAATTCTAGTTGACTGTAAAGCCACAGACTTGGACTTCTTCTTAGCTTCTGAATCAGCATCCAGAACCATCTCATGGCTTCTGAGATTGCTTATCAGAGCCTCAAGACTCAGAGTCTTGAGATTTTGAGCTTCCTCAATTGCAGTGACTTTAGGTCTCCATGCAAGAGGGAGACTTCTCAGAATCTTCTGAACATGGTCATAGGTAGAGTAACTCCTCTTAAGAACTTTGAGACCAGATACAAGGGTTTGAAACCTTGTGAACATGGTTTCAATATTTTCATCTTGTTGCATGGTGAAGAGTTCATATTGCCTTATTAAGAGACTAGCCTTAGCCTCTTGTACTTTCTCATTACCATCATAGGTAGCACACATAGAGTCAAAAATAGATTTAGTTGAGGACTTGTTTTCTATTCTGACATAATCCTCATGTCTAATAGCACCAACAACAATGTCCTTTACTTTGTGATGCTTAGTGTAGATTTTTAGGTTAGCTGGTGTGAGTAACTTCCTGTGCTCAATGGAAAACCTTCCATGTTCATTCAAGTTTTCAAAAGTTACTCCCAACTCAACCAAATCCCACAACTCATGATCAATAGCAGTAATATTGCTATAAAGTCTTTCCTTCCACCATTCAAATAATGAAGCATCGCCATTGAATATAGGGGCTTTTCTATTACCACTATGGTCATATGATTCATTATTTAAATAGTCATGACCAAAAGCAGCTCTAGTTCTACCACCACCACTGGCATCACCAGAATTACTCGTCCTAGTACTTTCGTCTCCCACAGACATAATGTTTTCACAAGATCTTTACTGTCTCACTGTTAAGTGAAAGTAACAGACCAGTGCTCTAATGAAATACTTGCTTCCCCCTAATGATGCAGCTTCAAATGGACCACAGATGTCACTATGAATAACTTGCAATACACCACTAGCTCTCTTAGGCATTTCAGCTACAAAAGGTTTTCTACTGTGTTTACTCTTCACACATATCTCACATATGGACTTCTTAGTCTTAAACTTAGGCAGGCCATACCCCAATTCCTTAGAATTTAAATCACTGAGGCTTCTATAGTTCAAGTGTCCATACCTTTTGTGCCAAAGTGCTTCAACCTCATCAATCACTGTGGTAGACATGCACATCATATCTACACTTGAGATTTTACACCTGTAGGTTCTGTTGTTTGACAAGCTGCACATCAGAACCAAGTTCTTCATTTTGTCAAACAGCTTCAGTGCATTGTCCTCCATACTTACAGAGAACCCTCTTTGCACCAATTGACCTAAACTGAGCAAATTGCAGTTCATACCAGGGACATATAACACTTCAGAGATGATCACTTTACCTCCCTTCTTACTTTTGATCACTATGTTACCAATACCTTCAGCAGCAAGTTTTCTCCCATCTGCTAGCTTTATACTAGACCTTTTGCTTGCATCAAAATTGGTTAACCATTCTCTATGTGGTGTCATATGATTTGAGCATCCTGAATCAAGAAACCATTCTTCATTCTTCTCACATTCATCCCCTATAGTAGCCATCATCAAGACAGACTTGACATCACTTTCTTCTGCAACATTAGCCTCTTGTTGATCTTTCTTGTACCAACACTCATCTGCAAAATGGCCAAGCTTTTCACAATTGTAGCATTTCACCTTGCTTTTATCAAAGTTCTTCTTCTTGTTCTTACCTTTGGCAAAACCTCCTCCTTTAGAGGATTCAGCTTTGTCATCAGTTTTTGAACTCTGATCTTTAAGCCACTTTGGTTTATCTTTGCCTTTCTTTTTGTAGTTCTTGCCATTTTCTTCTTTCTTGTTGGTTTGAGCTTGCAAGGCTTGTTGATCTCTCTTTTCTGAACCTCTGCTGAGAACTTTAATCTCATGTGCTTCCAAAGCACTTTGTAATTCTTCAATTTTCATAGTAGCTGTATCTTTCACACACTCTATAGCTATTACCACATTATCCAAGTTTGGAGTTAAGGATCTAAGCACTTTCTCTACTACCATTTCATCAGTGACAGTCTCTCCAAAATTTTGCATTTGATGTACAAGTGCAAGAAGTTTTGAGAAGAAATCACTTACTTTTTGATCCTCTTCCATCACCATAGACTCATATTGCCTCCTAAAGGCCTGCAATTTCACCTTCTTGACCTTGGTTCCACCATCATGGTAACCCTCGAGTATATCCCAAGCTTCTTTGGACTTAGTTGATTTTGAAATCTTTTCAAAATGCTGTGCATCACAATTCTGCTGGATATAGAATAAAGCCTTGCAGTCTTTTTTTTGTTTTCTTTGTATGTGTTTATCTGATTATTGGTTGGATTTGCTCCCAACTCATCGTATCCATTCACCACTACCTCAAGACACTCTTGTGCTCCAAATAAGGACTTCATCACTGCACTCCATCTATCCCAATTCTTTCCATCAAGAATCAGAATGTTTGTACCAAAACCTTGGGTGTTCATCTTGAATCTTCAAGAAATCAATCTACACAGCTCACTTTGTGTTTCTCCACTTGATTCCTTCACTATTCACTCTTGTTACCTGTGATTGAACCAGGCTCTTGATGCCAATTGTTGGCGCAGCAGAAGCAAGAGTTTGCTTGGTTCAGAGGATGCACGGTTCAGAGGTTGTGTTGCCTCTGACTCTGATGCGCTTCAGAGGATGGATTGCAGGCAAGCTCAGCAGGCACGCAGGCTTGACCTTGGGCAAACTAGCAGTTTTGCAAAAACTGCAATATGCAAGATGAACAAGTTTCTTGATGAAATTGATTAACAACTGAACATGAAAGACTTAGGGAAATAGAGATTTTATTCTTCCTTAATGGGCCACAAAAATTGATTACAATATAATGCACTAGTTGCACTTTATATAGGGTGGCTTGTGTA
The DNA here is from genome assembly GCF_020283565.1 of Trifolium pratense. Lineage (NCBI taxonomy): Eukaryota > Viridiplantae > Streptophyta > Magnoliopsida > Fabales > Fabaceae > Trifolium > Trifolium pratense. The sequence goes on along the minus strand of NC_060062.1, from coordinate 15,321,735 downwards.
ACAAGCAAGCTCATCCCTTAGGCCTAAACTAATTCCCTAACTACCTAGTTAGTTACTAACAAACTTTAACTAACAAGTTGGTTGTAACTAACTCTAACAACACCTAAACAAACAAATTTCAAGATGAATTAACCACTTTCTTAACACGAATATACTTGGGGGCTTGCCTTATTAATATACATACCCATTTTGAAAGTGATCTCCAAAGTGTAAATATATTCAGATATTTTAACTTTTAATACTCCCTCCAATATTATAAGTAAAAAAAAAATCATATCTTCAAAGTATGAATTTTTGTGTTTTCCATAAAATAAGTTTCATAGGACGATGCAAAATAAATTCTTATTGGCTGTTGATTATGAGAAAAAACGAGAGGGTAAATTAAATATAATTTGCATTAAATTTTTATTGGAGATATCTTTCTGGGTTGGTTTGATGGCAGTTGTCATTGTCATTTCCATTGACGGAGGTGTTCGCGTGGTTCTAGTTCTGGCTTTTCTAGATTTGATTTTTGACTTTTTGGGTTGGATCTTGCCTCAGTCACGGTGGTGGTTGTCGATTTTGGCTCTATTAATTGGTCTAAGTTTGCTTCTAGACTTGTTGGGTCGAAAGGGCTTGACTTCACGATTGAGATGTTTTGTTGTGTTTTATCTGTGGTCATTGTTGCTTCCTGGTGTCGAGTTTCCCTCATATTAAGTTATTGCATGTTGGTGTGAGTATTCGCTTCCGCGTTGGCGATCGAGTTCTCTCGCCAGAATTAGTAGTGAAGTCTCAAGTTTGAAGGTTCGTCATTATTATTCGTATCAATTTCGATGATTGATTTCGAATTGACTGGCTCAAAAGAGTCAAATACTGCTTGCTTCCGTTTGTTACAGGGAGTTGATGGTACGTAGATGTTTCCGTGTTGGCGATAATTGGTTCATTCACCAGCTTTATCCGGGATAAATTTTTTGAATCGTTTTAAATTACCTAATTTAAGATTCACTTAGGATTTAATTTTTTTTATTATGTTTCTTGAGGGTTAGTTGTCCACCCCACGTCACATAAAAAAGAGATTGTTTCTGTAAAAAAGAGACATATAAATTTACCGTCAATTTTAATTTCTTTTGAAATGACAAGAACTACGATTATAAAATAAAAAAAAAAAAAAAAAAGAAAGAATGGCAGGCAAGGTTGAGATTTGAATCAAAGACCTTATATTATACACACATACATCATAGTCTACCCATTAATCAATTGATGTATATATCATATTTTATAAACATATAGAAAATATATAATTATTATTCTTGTTAAAAAAAAATAAAAATATATATATATATATATAATATATATATATAGGGGTTTTCTAACTTAGACCCTAGTTAGGTCTAAGTTAGCAAGGTGCACCTTTTCAATTGGACCAAAATACCAATTCTTTTAATTTTTGAAAGAATAGAGCAACAGAGGCATTTCTGTAATTTTCCCCAACAATACACGCGCCCCCACCTTCTTTTCCCAAAATACCCATTAATAGACGCGGATCCAGTGTCGCGCGCGTACCGAAGGACCATGGTTACAGACCGTTAATTTCCATCAGACAGCCAAGATCTGATCTCATCAAGACTGTCTGATCAATCAGACAGCCCAGATCATCCTGATCCATCAGATTCCAGCGCCTGCGCCACACTGGATTACAACCTGGAGAGAGAAAAATTTGTTTTTTAAAAGTAGGACACGTGTCACACAATGGTTGGCTGGGCGTGATTTTTGTTCATTTAATACTTTGAACTCAATTATTTCGTTGTAAATTAATTTTTTATTTTTTTATTTTTATACCAAAATTCATAATTTTTTTTTGTCTACAAATAGAGACTTGGTTCGTTTGATTTGGACACCGAAAAAAAAACGCAATTTTTCACTACCTTAATCTCATTTTTTGTCTACTAAATACGTTACTTGTGTGTTGTAATTTAACACGCACCACTCAACCAACTCACTGAAACCATTTTGCTGGTAGAATGGTTTCAGAAAGTTGATTATTAGTTATTTGCTTCTGAAACCATTTAGCTTGTAGAATGGTTGCACATAGTTGTATTCTGAAACCATTTTACTGGTAGAATGGTTTCAGTGAGTAATTTATTAATTGTGTTTGCTTCTGAAACCATTTATCTGGTACAATGGTTTCAGAGAGTTGTAATCTGAAACCATTTTGCTGGTAGAATGGTTTCAGTAAGTTGATTATTAGTTATTTGCTTCTGAAACCATTTAGCTTGTAGAATGGTTTCAGAGATTTGTACTCTGAAACCATTTTCCTGGTAGAATGGTTTCAGTGAGTTGATGTAAGGTAGTGAAAAATGAGATTAAGATAGTGAAAAATTGGGTTTTTTTTTCTGTGTCCAAATCAAACGAACCAAGTCTCTATTTGTAGAGAAAAAAAAATTATGAATTTTGGTATAAAAAATAAAAAATAAAAAATTAATTTACGACGAAATAATCGAGTTTAAAGTATTAAATGGAAAAAAATTAACGCAGCCAATAATAGCGTGACACATGGCCTGCCTTTTCAAAAAGTTTTCTCTCTCCGCGTCATCCTTCCACCCACGCGCGTCTGTCGGCGCGTGTGATGCACGCGCGCGGATTTTGTGCAATCACACGCTGCCACGCGTCCTGGGGGGGAAAAGAAGTTGGGGGCGCGTGTATTGTTGGGTAAAATTACAGAAATGCCCCTGTTGCTCTATTCTTTCAAAAATTAAAAAAATGGGTTTTTTGTCCAACTGAAAAGGTGCACCTTGCTAACTTAGACCCAACTGGGTCTAAGTTAGCAGCCCCCATATATATATAATTGAGTCTTGCTAACGAGTGCCCCCGGGGCACTCTTTAAACATTCTAGTTAAAGAAATTTTTTATTCAAAAAGTTAAACACTACAATTTTCAATGTGTTAGTTTTACGCATTCCGATAAAAATTTTATAAAAAACCTACTATTTAAAGGCTTAAAGAGTGTCCCAGAAACACTATTTAGTATTTCCCTTATTATTATAGAACCTAAATATTTAAGTTATGAGATTGTCGCACACCTGAGACATGCCACTAGGTAGACCTGTTGATTAGGGAAATGCAAAAAATAGGTGGTGGTCTTTGGGTGCCAAATGCAATTAAACAATGATCGATCTAGATATCGTCCAATTGTCCGGAATAATTTTAATCTCCCCAATTTGTACACAATAACAAATCACACCCTGATTGGCACATAGTAAAAATAAAAAAATAAAAAAAAATCCCTCCATTTGACCTTATGACAAATACTATATATCATACTATGCATGCATAGATAAGATAGAGACAAGATATGATAAGGAGCCGGATAAGAATATGATATAATAACATTCATCCTATCATGTGTTTGGATAAGAATATGATATAATAACATTTATTCTATCATGTGTTTGGTAACCACATGATAAGAAATAGGATAAAATTATTTTTAAAAAATTATATTTTTAATGACATTAAAAAAATTAATTTCATATAATTGTAAAAAAAATACTGACACTACTAAAATTTAAATTTAAGCACAAAATTAAATATCAAATTAAAATAACACACATAGACAATTTTCAACAAAAATCAAACTAAAAAAAGACTATTTTTCCAGCCAAAAAAGTGTAAAATAACATACAGTTAGTAAAAAAAAGGTTGGCAAAGACGACAGTTAATTTGGCTTGGAAATCAAAACTTACGATAGGTTAGTAAAACTTACAGGAATATTAAAAAAAGAAAAGAAAATATAAAACAAAAAGAAAGAAGACTTCGAATGAAAAGAAAATATTAAAGCACAAAGACAAATTCCACCGATAAATGCATGAATGTTGAGAGAATCAAAATATATTATGAAGGACATATAATATATGCAAGAAGGAATATGTGGAGAGATCACTATAGAGGTATTACACCAGCTTCCAAAGAAATTGTGCTGACATATCCAAATTGGATTGAACGCAGTTATACCTTAATTTTCTGATTTAGATTAGACGATTCAAATTTTAACATATTTTTTTATTTTAATGTGTTTAATATAAAATTTTGAGATGATATCTGAACTGTCTGATAAAGATCGGAAATCTATTGACTGCAGCGTTTTTTGATTACATAGAATTCAGGTCTGTGACATATCCCAGAGGTTTGCCAATCAAATTTTTACTTTAATTACTTTTTTGTAACATAGGGTGCACTTTTTGAGATTTATTTTTGCGAGCCTATTTCATTTCTCTTGTGCCCTACAAAATTATCAAAATACCTCCGTCCACTACTTAAGTAGCGGATTCAACGTTTAAAATCTTGAAGAAAAAAAAAACTTGAAAATTTCAAGGTAGGAGGGTGTTTTTTTTCTAAAAAATCAGCTCATTTATAGAATTCGCTACTTAATACTAGCGGAGGTGATAAAAATGAGAAATTTTCATGTTAGGGGTTTTTTTTCTTAAATTTCTCATTTTTATAACGTTCGCTACTTAAGTAGCGGATGAGTAAAAATTGAAACTCTTAGGACACACGAGAAATTGATAGAGTAGCAAAAGTAAATCTCGCACTCTTTTTCCTGCTTGGGCCTTTGTTTACCAATGTGAATGTCCACAATTGTGATGGTAAGGAACTACCGTAGAATAACATCCTGTTATTCCAATAGTTGATTTTTCATTAGATACAAAGCAAAATGAGATTTTGGATCCTGATAGTGATTTTTGGTGAGAAGATTTCAGAGGGCATATAACTGAAATTGTTTGATGCGGTTACAATGTGGCTGTAAACGTGATTGAGGATCAAACCTCAATTGTGGTGAGACGCCGTTTTGGAGGCTGCCGCAATCAACAGTATTTAAGCCGTAATTACAGAAGTCGACACGATTTGAAACGGTATAACTACTAAATTATATTCCCTCTGGTCCTATATATAAGAAACATTTAACTTTTTAGATTCATTGTAGAATTAATGTATTTAGACTATATTATTCTCTAAATACATTAATTCTACAATAAATCTAAAAAATCAACTTTTTTTTATATATAGGATGGGATGGAGAGTATTAAACACTTTATAATAGGGGGAAAACATTAATTATTTATTATACATTACAAATACAATTAATTTAATTATGTTGCGATTAATTCACACTGCGATGATTGCAATCTATATGAAATATCCATAGCAATTGAAATCATGAGATACTTAATCGGTACGATTGCGACCTCAAACGCTACTTCAAAGTTCAAACCAAGTTATAGATGATGAAGACTCCTTGTTGGTTGTTGCTACTCAGCGCATCATTACGATAATAGCTTGCTGCCAACTTGTCCGCAAGAATTGAAGAACCTGCACCATACGTTCATCAGATACTCTGCACCATACGTTCATCAGATACACGCCACATGATCACCATTAATATCTGCATGCATGATATTGTAATAACTACTTGTAATGTATGGTTTCTATCCTCAAGTATACTGTATACACATTTCAATCATGTCTCATTTATATGCTTATCAAAAATATAATTTCGACCAACATTGCAAGTGGTATGTTGTGAATTCAATTAAATCACAATAATAACCTTGTTGATGTGTGGAGCAAGTATGATTAATCAATCAAATAAGTGAACGGCAATAATAATAGCAATCAAAAGATAAACGGCGAGAAAGAAAAGGACACAATAAAATTGTTTACCCAGTTCGGTTAGGGATGGCAAAAAAATCCAAACCCGAGAGACCCACCCGAACTCAAACCCAAGTCAACCGGCGAAACCCGATTTGACTGGGTTTGGGTTTGGGTTCGGGTGACACCCGATAATATGGGTGTGGGTTTGGTATCAGTCAAACCCACACCCGAAACTCATACACCCACCCGAAATATTTTATAATTACCTAATTACCCCCATAGTCTCCCTCAATTTTCTTGGAAGACCTTAAATTTTAGTTGTAATTGAATTTCTTGAAAGTCTATGTTGTAATTTCTTGAAAGTCTATATTTGAATTTCCTTGGAATACCTTAATTTTAGTTGTAATTTAATTCAAAGTCTATGTTGTAATTTAATTTCTTAAATTTGCAAATTATTTTCAAATGTGCTGCGGGTTTGGGTGGAAAAAACCCGAACCCAATGGGTGTGGGCGTGGGTGTTGTTTTGCTACCCGAATAGCCTTTGGGTTTGGGTTTGGGTGATGATTTCGGGTGTGGGTTTGGTAAGTGTCAAACCCGCACCCATGGCCGCCCGTTGTCATCCCTAAGTTCGGTTAATGTGACCTACTATGGGAGAGAGAGCAGCTCTCTGATCCACTACCAAAACTTGAAGTACTTGTTACAAAGAAATTCTCCAAAAGAGTTCCTTGTTCCTAATTCTACCCTAAGCCCGAATTTCTTCCCGTGACCAAGAAATTCAATATGAAAGTGTTTCCCAAGGTGATAGAATGATTATGCAACCCTAGAGTCTTCACAAGATGTTGCTCTTACAACCCTAGTGTGTATGTTGGCCTCAGAAACCCTAAAAACCTCTTACAAATAACAGAAAACGTGACACATATATATAACTGCGCGTTTTTCCGCCCTGGGCGCCAATTTCCATCCGAGGCGCAAACTTTTCCGTCTGAGGCGCCAAAACAGAAACTCAGCTCCGTTTTGACAGAATCTTGCGCCTAGGGAAAAAATCCTTCCGCCTGAGGCGCTAAACCAGTAACTTTTTGTGTCTTCATTGTTTTCAAGTCAATTTACAACATGGTATATGTATTTAATCTTTAACTTGTACCAAAAACAAATATTTGGATATCTTTAACTATTTGGTTATGGGTTCAATTTTTTACATTTGCATATAAGAAAATATTTATTGAGAGATTTCAATCCCTCTCGTTGGGCATGGAGGTTACCTTGATTCAACACAAAAAAAATGATTTCGATTTATTTGGACTCAAGTATACCCTATGAAATATGAATCTATCATTCAACCGTTCTATGATTGTGATATGATAAGATGCACAATTAACACATTTCATTGATCTAGACTGTCCAAGAAAATTCACCTCCGTTCACAACTCTTCACAAACTAGTCAAATAACCTTTCTTTCAAATTTCCCCGGGGAATAACATTTCATTGATCATTGGGGAATTTCCCCATCATCTCCCATTACTAGAATTTCTCCCTCCCTGTAAATTGTTGCCGACAATCTCTTAAGCCCCAGCACCAACACATGCATACATCCTCCATTCCCCTGCCTTTGCTTCCTCAGTCTGTCTCACAACGTGATCTTAGCCTCTCTTTTCTCTCTCGTGGGACGTTTTCTCTCCTCTCTGTCATGCAACCACCGCCCTCTCCATCCAATACCAGGCCCTCAAGCCTCTAGTTTTTCACTATCTCATTTCGGCTTCGAACAAGCATATTTTATCTAGTGTTTATCACAGTTTTTTTGTGTTCTATATTTAAGTATTTTGGACTAACTAGTTTACTACTCCCTCCGTTTCAAATTAATTGTCGTTTTAGAAAAAAATTGTTTCAGATTACTTGTCGTTTTGATAATATAAGGTTATATTTTGTCTACTATACCCTCATATAAATTTCAAATATTTAGGAATAGTTGTTGAAACCGAAAAAGATTTAATATATATTTGGAAAACTATATTTTTTTTTATAATTTTTTTGGTATATAACATATTAATATTTTTTTTTGGTACATAACATATTAAATTTATTGGAAAGAGAAAGTGTATGCAAAAAAAAATTAGTGGTGAATTAAAATAAGGGTATAATAGGAAAATAAGGTGAAAAAATACACTTTCTAAATTTCTTGTCAGGTCTTAAAAAAGGAAAATTTCACTAGCTCTTAAAAAAGGAAAATTGATCAGCCAGGTCGCCACAAAACCAAATTTCACTAGCTCTGTGTGAATGCCCCGACCCGTGCCAGGAGGGTTACGACCATGGTAGAGTGTCTATCAGATTTTCGATCGTTTTTCTTTGTGTAATATGACCAGTCACAGACTTTATAGGATCATTTATGCCTCTTGTAACATAAATATATAGGGCTCGAATTTCTTTTTTTTGATAAGCAAACATTGTATTAATAAGGAGTAAAGAAGTATAGGGCTCGAATTTCTGATTAGAGGAGCCTCACTTGTAAGTTGTAACAAAACTTTACATTTCTACTTTTCAATAAAATAGTTTCCTTTAGTTATATTTTGTTCTTCAAGGTTTTCTATTTAATTTGTTTGCTTGCTTTGAGTATTTAATCAATTGTGTGATCATGAAAACATGAGTGATTGTAGTCCACCTTTCCCTAGGGTGGCAGGAGTCCCAGAGTGGAGGTTATCAGGGATGAGCATCATGGATAAATACAAATAACTGTTCAAAACCAATCCATAACCAAATATCATAACCGGATGTTAAAATCAAATATCAAAACCGGTTTGGTTTTCACAAATTCAGTTTTCAAAATTGGTTTTATAAAATTGGTTTTTTAAAAAATTCAGTTTTCAATTCTAGAGGAAAAAAAGTAAGACAAGAGGTAGGTCGATATCCCTAATCTATCCTATAGTATAATATGCCTTGCTCAACATGATACCTTTGAGATATCCCCAATCCATCCTATCATATGTCTTGGTCATATCAATTTTAAGCGCCACTTCCCCCAACTAACTTTTGTCTTACTCTTCAAATAATGAATAATTTCAATAGCAAATTAAAACATGTTTATTGTTGTTTTAATTAATTTCATAATAAACTTTAGAATATTATTACAACAGTAAAAATGTGAGTATCTGTGAGATCGATATTTTATTATTACAACAGTAATCTGTGTGCTTGCGGAGAACCTGTCAACTTTCAGAAGAAAGTTGCAGAACAAAAATGATATGAATCACACAAAAAAAATACATATTTTTTCATTTTGTTTTACTTCCTCTAAAAAATAATTAAAAAACGTAAGAAACAATAATAATTCACAAAAAAATGTCATGTCAACGTTAAAATCCTCCATGGTAATGGTGTAGTAAGTAAATTAATTCAACGTCAAGTCAGCTATTTTGTGTATTTCGTTAAAATGAGGGACTAAAACGATAGAAATCAGACATTACAAAGGTAAATCGTAAAGATTGTTTTCAGCAACAAAAACTCAAATTCACCTACTTTACAGGAATGAAAATCAAATTTTACCCATAAAATTATTAGTATCTTCCAGGAATCAAATCCATCACAAACATGATCGATTTTCAAGTTGATAAAAAAGTGACAAAGTGACGAAAATTGAATCTCCCTCCATCAAAGAGAGAATTTTAGACGGTGAAATTAAGTTAATAATATAATACCACAGTAGTATAGAAAAATATTCAAAAATATTTAGCGGGAATCGTGGCCTCTGTTGGTCCCCATTCTAGCTCCGTCGCTGACAACATCTAGTACTACAATTGCAATTATCCAACAATATTACAATAACAACCTTATAATTTCCACTCTCCGGAACAATATGCTTTCTCATACATTATTTTTTGTTTTATCTTAAAACCTAATATCTTCTTCATGCTAGTTTTATTCAACAACACCAACTCTAAAATAATAAGAGGCATGTCCAACCATTTTGGAGGTAATATTTAATTTGAAAATTATTTCTTGTGATACTTGAGAAAGCCAGGAATATGTGTATTCATCATATAGTCTGTCCAGTCAATTCTAGTAGGGTCAAAGTTCAGTTCATCATTCTCTATCTTAATACATTTTGTTGCCATTCGCAAAATTTCAATGTTGGTATCATCAAAGCTGAAATGAAAAATAATAATAGTGTATTAATTAATTGTTTTCGTCATTGTGAAGTAAATTAGTTCAGAGATATTCATCTGATTTGATATATAAATAAATATCTATTTTTCAAATTCATTAAATAACTCTGATGTATTTGTTTCATAATCTAAAAAACAAATTTTTATTTATATATAAAACTGAAGGATTATCAAATTTTCTAATGGAAAGCCATAAAATTACGTACACGGACTTAAAAAATACATATGGTTGGTATAGTCTTGCCAATTGCTGATGCACTCTAAATTTTCTACTAGTGTTATCATAAACATCTTGGAAGCTCCATCGACAAATTTTGTTCACCAAATATAAGACCTTCAAAACATATCAAATATGTACAAATTTTATCACATTTTATAATCAATCAAATGTGTACAAATGTTTAATTATCATAGAATATGGCATTGGCTAACATGGAAGACTTCAACAAGTGTCTCATGGTGCACAAGTTGTGAATATTATTATAATAAATACGAATTTTACAAAATTCACCGTTGAATTGAAAATTTATATCATATAGATCATCCATAAATTTTTAAAAAAAAATTGAAAATTATTTGATATGTTATTGAGACTTATCAAGATTAACGGTATTCAATTAAAACTCATAAACTGTTAATTTTGATGGGTCTCAATAACATATCAAATGATTTTCGATTTCTTTAAAAAAAATATGGATGATCTATACAATATAAAGTTTCAATCCAACAGTAGATTTTACAAAATTCGTATTCGTTATAGTAGAATTGATGACTTGTGCATGGTGAAAGACTTAATGAAGTCTTTCACCATAGAACTCGTCAATATAATAATTTAAAAGTAAAATACATTCATAAAGTCTTTAAGTTTTACGTTTGTAATAGATAATATTTTAAGTTTTTTAAGTAACAAAATTGTGTTTTAAGTTTTATGTTTGTGGTCATTTAAGTTTTTTAAGTAACAATTAAAAAGTAGAACCTAGATGTTACAAACTTACAAACTTAAAGGATCAATTAGTTACTTAAAAAACTTAACGGGCCTATCTGTACAAATGTAAAATTTAAAGGATCTATTTATTATTTAAAAAACCTAAAGGATTTATTTGTTAGAAACGTAAAATTTAATGATCTATAGATACATTAATCTGTAAGAGAGCCAATAGAGGAGAGCCAGCTGGACATAATAGAAGAAAGCACAGTCAACACTAGAGGACAAGAAATACCGATTGAGAATGTGCACGAAAAACGCACTCGCACCCCAAATATCCGGTTGAAGGATTTTTAAGTGGTAATTGGTTATGGTATTACTCTATACCAGGTGGTTTTCTTGATGAGCAGTAATATATAAGCAATTAGGATTGAGATGTGATTCATGGATGATTTGAGTAGTTAATTTCTCTTCTTTTCTCTGAGTCAAATGTTTTCTCCTACTTGTAATCCATTCATCAATATTTTCATTTATAAGTGCTTTTGCTTGTAAGTGATTATTAATAAATAGAGTAACCTTCAATCCATTCCCTGTCTCTGTTATTATACCCATTACATTGGTGCTTTCATTAACATCATGACGGATTCTGCAAACCTAAAGGAGATTCAAGATGAGATTCGACAAGATGTTCAATCCCAGTTGAAGAAATTCATGGATAACCTGGATATCCGTGACCGTGATATTGCTAATCGATTCACTCAACTTGAAGACAGTAGTGATGATCGTATAGCACGAATCGAAACCGCCGTCGAATCGTTACTGCAGAACGCAGCAGATTCCCAACGTGATGCAGCGAACTCACGCCATCGTCCTCCTTTTCAAACCAGAAATGTGAAATTGGAGTTCCCCAGATTTGATGGTAACCATGCCATTGAATGGATCTTCAAAGCAGAGCAGTTCTTTGATTATTATGCAACACCGGATGAGGATCGTTTGACCATTGCAGCTGTTCACTTGGACCAGAAAGTGGTACCATGGTACCAGATGATGCAGCGTACAAATCCTTTCCAATCTTGGCAGATTTTCACTCGTGCTATTGAGGTAGATTTTGGCCCCTCTATTTATGAATGTCCTAGAGCTACTTTATTTAAGTTAGTACAGAAAAATACTGTTAATGAGTATTATATGGAATTTACCTCGTTGGCAAATCGAGTCTATGGTCTTAGTAATGAAGCTATGCTTGATTGTTTTGTGAGTGGTTTAAACCCTGCGTTACAACGTGAAGTTATAGCACACACACCCACCTCCATTCAAAGAGCCGTAGCTTTAGCCAAACTTTTTGAAGAAAAGTGTCAACCACCTTCTAAATCAAACTATTACCAAAAAGCTTCAACCACCAACAACCCTAACCCAAACAGACCCACACAACCACCACTATTACCCACCCCTTCAACAAAACCTAGCTTATTCACACAAAAGAACAACATTGTCAAAAACATTAGCTCTGCTGAAATGCAATTGCGCAGAGAGAAAGGCTTGTGCTACACCTGTGAAGACAAATGGTCTTTTAACCACAAGTGTCCCAACAAACATGTTATGCTGCTCATAGTTGAGGATGACTCCCAAATTGAACTAGAAATAGACCAATCAAACCATACACAAATTGACTCTAACCACCAAGATTTAGAGCTACACCTCTCTTTGAATGCTTTGAAAGGGGCTAGTGGCCTTGGCACTATCAAATTTACCGGCCAAGTGAGCAACACACCATTGCAGATTTTGGTTGATGGTGGGAGTTCAGACAATTTTCTCCAACCTAGAATAGCACAGTTTCTCAAATTGGACATTGAACCTGCTCCATTATTTAAAGTACTGGTTGGTAATGAAAATGCTTTGACATCAGAAGGTATAGTTAAAGATTTAAAGGTATCTGTACAAGGGCAAGAATTAAAATTACCGGTCTATCTTTTGCCTATAGTGGGTGCTGACTTGATTTTAGGTGCCACATGGCTGGCTACCTTGGGACCACATGTAGCTGACTACCAGGCTTTAACATTAAAGTTTTTCCAGCAAGGACACTTTATTACCTTACAGGGTGATAAAAGCACTACCCCTCAACAAGCCCAGCTACATCACATGCGCAGACTGCACACTACTGAGGCTATTTCTGAATATTTCACCATACAAAGAAGTGATCCTGATGGACCACAAGACAATTGGCTAACACTAGCTAAAGACATGGATCCAGAGTTAGCCTTATTACTCAACCAATATAAAGCAGTTTTTGGTAAACCAATTGGATTACCACCTCAGAGACTACAAGACCATGTTATTCCTTTAGAACCAGGGGCAAAACCAGTTAAAGTGAGGCCTTACAGATACCCTCAGAGTCAAAAAGAACAGATAGAAATAATGGTAAAGGAGATGTTGGAGGAAGGCATTATACAACCCAGTACTAGTCCTTTTTCTTCTCCAATTGTCCTAGTGAAAAAGAAGGATGGCACTTGGAGATTTTGCACAGATTATAGGGCATTAAATGCTATCACTGTGAAGGATTCTTTTCCTATGCCAACTGTAGATGAGCTTTTGGATGAGTTATTTGGAGCACAATATTTCTCCAAACTAGACTTAAGGTCTGGTTATCACCAAATCTTGGTAGATCCACAAGATAGACACAAAACTGCTTTCAGAACACACCAGGGACATTATGAATGGTTGGTCATGCCATTTGGTTTGACTAATGCTCCAGCTTCTTTTCAGTGTCTCATGAACCAAATTTTTCAACCATTTCTCAGAAAATTTGTGCTAGTTTTTTTTGATGATATTCTGGTATACAGTCCCTCTTTTGCAGCTCATCTCAAACATTTGGAGATAGTATTACAAATTTTACAAGACCACACCCTGTTTGTAAAATTATCAAAATGTGCTTTTGGAATTCAACAAGTGGATTATCTAGGCCACACAGTTTTAGGCTCTGGTGTTGCTATGGATAGGAGCAAAATTCAAACTGTGTTGGATTGGCCTACACCTGAGAATATCAAACAATTGAGGGGTTTCTTGGGACTCACTGGATACTATAGAAAATTCATCAAGAGTTATGCCCAAATTGCTACACCCTTGACTGAGTTACTTAAGAAGGATGCTTTCAAGTGGAATCATGCAGCTGAAATGGCTTTTAGCACATTGAAAAAAGCTATCACTTCTGCCCCTGTGCTAGCATTGCCCCAGTTCACAATTCCTTTCACCTTGGAAACAGATGCATCTGGCTCAGGTATTGGAGCAGTGCTAAGTCAGAATGGTCACCCTATAGCATTTTTTTCAAGGAAGTTGGGACCAAGAATGCAGAAGCAATCTGCATATACTAGAGAGTTCTTTGCTATCACTGAAGCAATAGCTAAGTTTAGACACTACCTCTTGGGGCACAAATTTATTATCAAAACAGATCAAAAGAGTCTTAAGAGTTTGATGGATCAATCTCTTCAAACTCCTGAACAACAAGCTTGGCTTCACAAGTTTCTGGGATATGATTTCACTGTGGAGTACAAACCTGGAAAAGAAAATCTTGCTGCAGATGCCTTGTCCAGAGTTATGCTTTTGGCTTGGTCTCAGCCAACTAGTTTATTTTTACAAGAGTTTAAACAAGCTTGCAACCAAGAGGAGGAGATACAGCAGATCAAATTGAAATGGAATGAGAATTGTGGCTATAATCCACATGTGACTATCAAAGACGATTTAGTATTTTGGAAAGGAAGATTGATGGTTCCACAAGTTAGTCACATCAGGGATCAGATCTTGCAGGAGTTTCACAACTCTGCTATAGGGGGTCATGCAGGGATTGCAAGGACAATGGCAAGAATCACTGCACAGTTTTACTGGAAAAACATGAAAAATGATATTACACATTTTGTCCAACAATGTGTAGTGTGTCAACAAGTGAAACATGAAACAAGAAATCCGGCTGGTTTATTACAACCACTTCCAATACCAGACCAAGTATGGGAGGATGTAGCCATGGATTTTATAACAGGCTTACCTAACTCATATGGCTTTACTGTCATTATGGTAGTGATTGACAGGTTGAGCAAATACAGTCATTTTTCCCCCTTAAAAACTGACTACTCTAGTAAGATTGTGGCTGAAGTTTTTATGAGGAATATGTCAAACTACATGGAGTACCCAAGTCTATTGTATCTGATCGAGACAAAGTGTTTATGAGCAAGTTTTGGAAAGAGTTGTTCCAATTACAAGGCACTACTTTAGCAATGACTTCAGCGTATCATCCACAAAGTGATGGACAATCAGAGGCTCTCAACAAATGTTTGGAAATGTATTTGCGTTGTTTAACATTCCAAAATCCTAAGTCATGGTTCAAGGCTCTGGACTTGGCTGAGCTGTGGTACAATACTGCTTTTCACACAAGCTTAGGAATGACTCCTTTCAAGCTTTTATATGGCAGAGACCCCCCAACCATTATAAGACAAGAATCTTCGACATCTGGAGCAACTATGGCGCAACAACAATTGCAGGACAGAGATGCAATCTTAACACAGGCTAAATTGAATCTAGAGAGAGCACAACAGTATATGAAGACACAAGCAGATAAGAGAAGACATGAACTGCAGCTAGAAGTTGGTGACAATGTCTTGGTCAAGCTACAACCTTATCGTCAACAATCTGTTGCCCTAAGAAAAAATCAGAAGCTTGGTATGCGTTATTTTGGTCCTTTTACTGTTATGGCTAAGATTGGAACTGTAGCTTACAAGTTACAACTACCCCCTGAAGCTAAAATTCACCCTGTGTTTCATATATCACAACTGAAACTATTCAAAGGAAATTGCTCTCAACCTTATTTTCCACTACCAGCCCTTACTAATGAATTAGGACCTGTATTACAACCAGGGGACATTTTACAAGCAAGACAACTTGTGCAGGGCAAGAAAACCATACAACAAATACTGGTGAGGTGGGAAAATTTGACTGCAGAGGAAGCAACATGGGAAGAGCTGGAAGATTTTCGACAGCAGTTTCCAAATTACAACCTTGAGGACAAGGTTGAAGTGATAGGGGGGAGTGATGTAAGAGAGCCAATAGAGGAGAGCCAGCTGGACAGAATAGAAGAAAGCACAGTCAACACTAGAGGACAAGAAATACCGATTGAGAATGTGCACGAAAAACGCACTCGCACCCTAAATATCCGGTTGAAGGATTTTTAAGTGGTAATTGGTTATGGTATTACTCTATACCAGGTGGTTTTCTTGATGAGCAGTAATATATAAGCAATTAGGATTGAGATGTGATTCATGGATGATTTGAGTAGTTAATTTCTCTTCTTTTCTCTGAGTCAAATGTTTTCTCCTACTTGTAATCCATTCATCACTATTTTCATTTATAAGTGCTTTTGCTTGTAAGTGATTATTAATAAATAGAGTAACCTTCAATCCATTCCCTGTCTCTGTTATTATACCCATTACATAATCTCCTAAAAAAAATGCTATAATAGTATTAATTAAGCATACCTGTAGTAGCAAGACATATCGGATTATCATAAAAATGTTGAAAACAGCAAAACTATTCACCACAAGTACCTTGGAAGTGATTATTGGCTTTCCATTTTGATTTATGCAAGGGTTATTTTTGAAATAATTATGGCTAATATTGCTTAAATCAATATATTTGAGAGGATTTGTTAATGATGAAGAAACATGGTAGATGAAATTCTTAGGAGGTTTATGTGAATGAATAAAAATGGCTGTAATCACACAATTGATGACCATGTCTGCAGGTATCTGCATATTATCATTTCAATGTAATGTTAAATAACACATAAAAATGAATGTGTTAATTAATAAATACAATATGAATCGAAAAAAGCTGCATTTAAAGTAATTCTACTAAATGTTAGGTAAACTAATTTTTTATATGCAATAATATAAACGGGGTCTCTAATTGTCAATTTGTTTGCTTAAGTACACTCTTTAGGGTGTGTTTGGTTCTTAAAACAATTATGAAGAGAGAAATAGGTGAGAGAGTATAAAGGTTCGCCTGACCCAGCTTTTTTTAGAGCTTATACAAACAGCTTATGCAATATAAATTAGGTTTTATGTTATTTTATAAGTTCACACTAGTGAAAATTGTAATTTTATAAGTTATTTTATCATAAACTACCTTGACAAACTTATAATAATATATAAAAATTGCAACTGTTTGCATAAGTTCTAAAAAAAGCTGGACCAAACGAGCCCTAAGAAGAAAGAAAAAAAAAATGAGAAACAAAGTAGATTGAACTTTGAAGGTATTGTTTGTTATAAAAGATAGAGGACAAAAAAAAAGAAGAGAGGGGTATTGTTTAAATATGAAAGTATCAAAATATCTTGACATTGAAAAACAGCATATAAATAATTTTTTACTATTTATCTTCTGAAAAAAAATATTTTACTATTTATTTGTTAATTTTAATTATGATAATTAAATCATTAAATTAAGTAAATGTATTATTTAACTTTTTATTTTTTTTGACTAATTATTTAACTTTTTATTGAACTTATATATTTAAATATATTTGCTTGGGTTACAGCCAAAAAAGGACTGGTTGTATTTGGGCTGCTGTTTTTGAGGTCTGGTCCGTCAGAAGTAATTTCAGCATCAATTTTAGTCCCTAATTTTTTCAACATCAATTTTAGTCCATTCTATAGTATCATTTTGAGAAAAAAATGTAATATTAGCATCAATAAGGCTCAAGCTCGATCTGAACTGGCCGAATGATGGCGGCGCACGTATGTGCAGAGTCTTCCATTTACAAAATTGGGTATCCTTGGAGCACATATCAAGTAAAGTAGTCACTCTCATATATAAATACTACTAAGGTATGTGTTCCCTCCAATATGAAACTTAAATGAACTTTTTTCAATTTACCCTACACACTTTGTTCAACACTTATGTTTATGATCTTTACCAATTTTCTCTCCAAATACCAACTTGTTCCAACATATAGAACGCTTTAATTTTTTACAATTATTTCAAAACCATATGGTAAAATAGAAAATCCAAATACTACACTTACCGCATCTATAATTGTGTTGGGATTACCAATGAAGAATTTCAATTTCCCTTTACCATAGCTATATATCGCACTGTCAATAGTTCTGCAAACAAAATTAAAATAATTTGTTAAGAAATGATGATTCCTATATAAAAAGAAACAAACATATGATAAAATCTTGTGGGATTTGGTAGATCAATTTTAGGGCCGACAAAATATATTGTGTGGTCTAAAACAACATTAAAATGAGGTTTTTTTATGCTGCTTCCGTTTTTTCAAGTGTCTTTTGATGTTAAAAAAATGAGATTTAACGTTCCTATTTAATTGTCATTTTGGTATTTTAATGGTACGATTTGTCAATTATACTCATTGTCAATTACTCTTATCTTTTTCAATATAACTAATTAATGCTATATTATTTGCAAAAACTGAATTAATTTTTATAATTTTTTTTGTATATAACATATTAAATTTTTGTTTTTCTTGTGTACACAATATATTAAATTTATTGGAAAAATAAAGTGTGTGCAAAAAATAGGAAGATAAAGTGCAAAAATACAATTTGTTAATTTAGTGTTATTATTCTAAAAAGACTCTTAAAAAAACGGAGGGACTATTATTTTTTAAAAATTAATTTTACAAAACAAATTAAAAATAAAAAACATTATACTTTTAAATAATTAAACATAATAATAAAAAATATTATTAAAATATGAACTAAAAAAAAAACATGGTTCTACTTTATTTTATATATGTTTTATTACTTAAGTTTAACTCTAATTTAATTTGTTTGTTTTTATTTTTTATTATTTTTTTATAAGTTAAGAGAATAGCGAGGTATCAAAGGAACTTTAAGAATACTATTTAAGGCACACCCAAAGACCCCGTCTATCATAATCTCATAATAATATATAATAAAAAACAAAATAAAAAGTACAAGAGAAATAAGAACCGGGGCGGACATAAGTACAACTTCATTTATAAATTATAAAAGCAATTTTAAAGAAATGAAACTCTACAACAGTGGAGCACAGTAGTAAATCATTCATGCCTGCGACCTCATTATGAGTATTTACACTTCCCGCCCTGTGAACTTATTATGATAAATTTGGAAGTGAGGGTATGTTTAATTATGCTTGGTTGTAATGACAATATTATTGTTATGTTTAATTATGCTTATATTAAGTATTTATATTATGTTTTTAATTAAATTTTAATATTTTTTTGTCAAAATAAAATTATATTTAATATTTTTTAATTATTTATTATGCAGTATATTTTTTAAAAAAAAATTAAATTATTAAAACTCGATTTAAAAAAAAATAATTTAATTATTTAAAAATCAATATTATTGATTTTTAAATAATTAAATTATTAAATTATTTTTTTAAAATCAAGTAAACATTACTGACGGCTGCAGTCCGCCAGGAATTCACCCTCGAATTCCGTTATTGGCGGCTGCAGGCCGTCACAAATGAGGGTGCTTTTTGATTTGACTATTGTGGATTATTGGCGGCTTCAGGCCGTCAGTAACGTTATTGACGATCCTGGGCTGCCAGTAAACATTACCGGCGAGTAAATTGCAGAGGGCCCTTGGCCGTCAGTAATGTATGCAATTTTGACGAAATTTGTGCATTATTGAGGGTTTTTGGCCGCCAGTAATACCTTATTTTCTTGTAGTGAGACGTATATAAAATAAACATAAAATTATTTGGAGGCTTAATGAGCTTTAAGAAAATTGAGGCTTTTTTGTAAGCTTTAAGAAAATAAACATCACCTGCTATTGTCTTTTTTTTTTTGATATGAAAGAACTGAAATTTTCACCCAATTTGTCTCGTAGTACGCGAAATAAATCACTTTCAAAAACCTGTAATTGGACAATTTAAGAAATGCATGTTAGAAAACTAAAAACTTATATACAAGAAAAGACACTTAAAACAAGTTATATACGGTAGAAACTCTTTAAATCAATAATGTAAGGACCGGATAAATTTATTAATTTAGAGAGTTATTAATTTATCGATAAATTAATAATTATTAATTTATAGAGTTATTAAGTAATTATACCGTACATACCAAATAAAAAGGCAAATTAGCCTATGCCTCTTATAATTACGTTGCAGCGAATCTTGAGACTCAACGTAAATTAGTAACTACTGTGTTCATATGCATTGGAAATCAATAATGACTTTTGAAGTACGTAAATGTAAACAAGAGGAACAAATGTGTTCAATGTATTCTTAAATTATTGAATCATATTTCAATAGAGTGTAATATATTTTTTTCAGTTTTTATGAATTATTAATTTATGATTTTCTTGGGACCGAAAATTATAAAGGGATCTCCCGAAAAATTATTATCTTATTATTTTATCGAGTTTTTCAATTTTTTACATTGGCCCAAGTCGGGACCGAACATATTTATTATTTTAGAGAGTTTATTAATTTACCGAGGATTAATTTAAAGAATTTCTACTATATTTTTGGTCTATCTAATATCAACTTTTATTATTAGTCTCTAAATTTTCTCTGCGTACTTTGATTCATGTAAATTTTCTGTTTTCAATTACTTTTGTTAGTTTTTTTTTTTTTTTTTTGGTGTATTGCTTATACCCCAAAATATTTGTACTGGATCTTGATTTCTGTATATATATTAAAAAAAATATTTTGAAATGATATTTATTTTATTCAAAATATGATATGATATTAAATTTTGTCTACAAAATTTTAATATCTGTTTAAATTCTAGAATATCGATGTGTTCACCGAAATTGTACTGTTACAAATTATAGTCAAACATTCATGTATCTTAGAAGATTGACAATGCACCTCATTTTGCTAAGAATCCAGTTGCCCCAGTGACTAGAATAGTCTTTCCCTTGAGGAAGTCTTGCATTATCTGAGAGTCCATTAGAGAAAGAAGAAAAAGTGATATTCAAAACTATGTAAAGGGTTCAGATTCGGTAATGCTTATTATTGCATACCAAGTACCTTACTTATATTCTATGTAGCATGGGTACTCCTAAAATGGTGAAGTACCCGTACCGGGTACGTATCAGTACCGGATACTTCATGATACTCGTATGGTACGCACCGATTCCGTACCCATTTTTATTTGGGTGATTTATGATGATAAATACGAAAAGACATATTGGCTGTTGAAAAATCTCTTAAAATATTATAATTTTTTATTATATTTCAATTATCTCTCATTTTTTATGAAAATAGTTGAGACGGTAGACAAAAAAAATTAAATCTTCAAAGCATAATGATAATAATTCACTTAAAAATAATTTTTTTAATATTTTATACTAACGTACCCGTACCTTAAATTTTCTAAAAATATCGTACCGCGTACCAGTACCGGTACCGGATACCGGTACCGTACCCGTACCTAGGCAACATAGCTTATATTGTATTTTAATTTACATTTTTACTTTTAAAAAGTGAGTTCATATGCATCTTAGACATTAAATGTAATGCATTATCCTGTATCCACGCAGCCCCAAATTAGGTGTATCCACGCAGCCCCAAATTAATTGTTCAATCAGTGTGTATGAGGGGAAAATACTTATCGGTTCTGTTAACATGTGCTCTAAGGATACATGTTAATATTCTAATATAAAAATATTGCATTCAATAAGTGAATGAGGAGAAAGAGAAATACTTAGGCACAATTATATATTTGAGGTGTTAGACACACATACAATAATGAAAAAAATAAAATGAATAAAATGATGTGACCAAATTGTTTTTGTATTAATTTTATTTATTTATGTGAGTGCGCCTATATATTTGTGTCTAAATAGTGTGCCTATGCAAGACTTCCTCGAGGAAAAAATACTTAAAGGTTGTGTTAACATGTGCCCTAAAGCACATGATAAGGTATCATAATATAGAAATATTACATTCAATCAGTGGATGAGGGGAAAATACTTAAGGGTCATGTTAACGTGTGCCTTGTGGGCACATGATAAGGTATCATAATATACAAACATTTACTTATTCTATTTGGTCACACTCATGAAAAAAAAATCATTTAATTATTTTAAAAATATATATTATTAAATTTTTTTTTATCATATGTGTGACTATATATATAGAGGGACTAAATTTTATCAGACCAACCACAACTTTAATTCTCTTCGACATGTTAAGACTCTACTAGAAATGTATAATTTGGTTTCCGTGATCATAATTTAGTTGTTAGAGACATCGAATTAAATATGCAGGGATCAGATTCAAACCCTTATACTTCTATTTATTCACTTTAAAATGTGAAATTCTAATCACTAAATTACTTCTGTTGATCTTAAATGTGACTGTATATGATCATAAGCATCATGTTAGTGCATTCGGGGCACTCATTAAGAAAGTAAAGAGTATATTATATATTAAAAATAATATTATTTATATTTTAAAACTACTGACTACACAAATTTTAAGATAATTTTTTTATTTTTGTTTCTTTAACCAATATTACAAAGACATTAAATGAAATGCATTAACCAATATTTATTATATTGTATTTTAATTTACATTTTTACTTTTAAAAAGTGAGTTCATATGCATCTTAGACATTAAATGAAATGCATTATCCTGTATCTACGCAGCCCCAAATTAGTTGTATCCACGCAGCCCCAAATTAATTGTTCAATCAGTGTGTATGAGGGGAAAATACTTATCGGTCCGGTTAACATGTGCTCTAAGGACACATGATAATATTCTAATATAAAAATATTGCATTCAATAAGTGGATGAGGAGAAAGAGAAATACTTAGCCACAATTATATATTTGAGGTGTTAGACATATACATACAATAATGAAAAAAATAAAATGAAAAATGAATAAAATGATGTGACTAGATTGTTTTTTTATTAATTTTATTTATTTATGTGAGTGCGCTTATATATTTGTGTCTAAATGGTGTGCCTATGCAAGACTTTCTTGAGGAGAAAATACTTAAAGGTTGTGTTAACATGTGCCCTAAAACACATGATAAGGTATCATAATATAGAAATATTACATTCAATCGGTGGATGAGGGGAAAATACTTAGGGGTCATGTTAACGTGTGTCTTATGGGCACATGATAAGGTATCATAATATACAAACATTTACTCATTCTATTTGGTCACACACACTCATAAAAAAAATCATTTAATTATTTTAAAATTAATATATATTATTTAATTTTTTTTATCATATGTGTGACTATATATATAGAGGGACTAAATCTTATCAGACCAACCACGACTTTAATTCTCTTCGACATGTTAAGACTCTACTAGAAATGTATAATTTGGTTCACGTGATCATAATTTAGTTGTTAGAGACATCGAATTAAATATGTAGGGATCGGATTCAAACCCTTATACTTTTATTTATTCACTTTAAAAAGTGAAATTCTAATCACTAAATTACTTCTGTTGATCTTAAATGTGACTATATATGATCATAAGCATCATGTTAGTGCATTCGGGACACTCATTAAGAAAGTAAAGAGTATATTATATATTAAAAATAATATTATTTATATTTTAAAACTACTGACTACACAAATTTTAAGATAATTTTTTTATTTTTGTTTCTTTAACCAATATTTCAAAGATACTAGTTAACATTTTTCACATCATAATAATATATGTAACTTATTGATCGATATCAATGCAGAGAAAATTTTGAGTGGTCATAAGGATTTGGTCATTCTATTTGGACACACACATTGTTTGATAAAGGTAGAAAGAGAAAATAATTAAATAATGTGTCATTTTCAAATAATTAAATAATATGTATTTTTATGTGAGTTTAACCAAATAGAATGATTAAATACTTCTGACCACTTAAGTATTTCTCCGTGTTGAATTAATGTAGTCCAATTTAAACGAGAACCTTCAACGTATATATGGGCAATTGTACGAGTACGGATCCTCTCAATCTTTTAAGATAAATGAACACCATAAGTACTACTACCTCCATCCATAAATATAAGACTCATTGAAAAAATTAAGGAGATTAAGAAAGTGGATTGTGGTATTAAATTTGTTGACAATTGATATTATTTTACAATTTTATCTTTCAATAAAGAGAATGAGTTAATATTTTTTCTAGAGTATTTATTATAGATTATAGAAAAAGATGCGCTTTAATTAGGGGTATGTTGGCAAATATATAATTAATGCACTTGAAAATTTGAACGAGTCTTATAAAATGGGACTAAGAAAAATCTAAAGAAAGTCTTGGGTGTATTGGAGTAGGATTTCAAAGTATTTTAAAAGAC
The DNA here is from genome assembly GCF_020283565.1 of Trifolium pratense. NCBI lineage: Eukaryota > Viridiplantae > Streptophyta > Magnoliopsida > Fabales > Fabaceae > Trifolium > Trifolium pratense. The sequence goes on along the minus strand of NC_060062.1, from coordinate 15,297,710 downwards.
TTTTTTCTAATAAAAAAATCAGGTGGTATACAATCAAGACTTTTATAAAATCTAAATATTCAATTAAGACAATCATGATTTTTTTCAACATGTGGTTAATTATTATAAAAATCTTTTTTGTTCTAACAATGTTTTGCAGGAACCTTTGCGTGCAGAAGAGGTAATTCCAAATTTGATCAATGAGGATATCAATGCAGTGATGACTATGTTGCCCTCTCATCAAGAAATCAAATCAGCTGTTTTTGCTTTAAATAAAGATAGTGCTCCTGGGCCTGATGGTTTCGGTGCTTTCTTTTTTCAACACTATTGGGAGATTGTCAAGATTGATGTCTTCAATGCTGTTTTGGAGTTCTTCACAACAAGTTGGATCTTGCCAGGTTTTAACTCAAATATTATTACTCTTCTGCCTAAGACCTCAAATGCTACCTCAATTGATCAGTATAGACCTATAGCCATGGCTAATTTCAAATTTAAAGTGATTTCCAAGATTATTGCTGACAGGTTAGCCAATATCATGCCTTTTATCATCTCTAAAGAACAAATGGGCTTTATACATGATAGGAACATCAAGGACTGTCTTTGTATTGCTTCTGAAGCAGTTAACTTACTCCATAATAAAGCTTTTGGTGGTAATTTAGCCCTCAAGATTGATATTTCTAAAGCTTTTGATACTTTAGAGTGGTCCTTTTTGTTGAAGGTGCTAAACAGGTTTGGTTTTAATGAGAAGTTTTGCAACTGGATCCATGTTATTCTAAAATCAGCATTCCTCTCTATTTCCATCAATGGTAAGTCAGAAGGATATTTCAATTGCTCTAGAGGCGTGAGACAAGGGGACCCACTCTCTCCTCTTCTCTTCTGCATTGCTGAAGATGTTTTGAGCAGAAGCATTTCAAAGCTAGTTCTTGAAGGAAAGTTGGATCTCATCAAGGGTACTAGGCACCTTAGTGTCCCTTCTCATACTTTTTATGCTGACGATTTAATGGTTTTTTGTAAAGGTAAGCTAGCTGGTATCAAAGCTCTCAAGGAGTTATTTGACATGTATGCATCTCAATCTGGTCAAATTATAAACACAGCAAAATCAACCATTTATTCTGGATCTATTACTCAAGGCAGACTTGCTCTAATAGTTAACTTGTTGAACTTCAAATTAGGCTCTCTACCTTTTAATTATCTGGGTGTCCCTTTGTTTAAAGGTAAGCCTAAAGCTAGTTTGTTGCAGCCTATTGCAGATAAAATTCATTCCAAATTGTCAGCTTGGAAGGCATCACTCTTATCCATAGCTGGTAGGGTACAATTAGTAAAATCAGTCATTCAAAGTATTCTTCTCTATAGCATTACTCTCTACTCTTGGCCTGTCTCTTTGATCAAGAACATTGAGAAACTTGTGAAGAATTTTATTTGGAGTGGTGATGTTGATAAAAAGAAATTAGTCACAGTTGCTTGGAAAAAGATATGCAGACCACTTTCTCAAGGAGGCTTGAACCTTAGATCTTTAACAAGTTTGAACAAAGCTGCTAATCTTAAGCTTTGTTGGTCCTTCATCAACTCACAATGCTCTTGGGCTAAACTTTTACAAGCTAGAGTCTTGAGGGGCAAGAAAGTTATTCAACATCATATATTTTCTTCTCTTTGGAGCAGCATAAAGGAGGAAATCAACACTATTTTTGACAACTCAATTTGGCTGGTTGGAGATGGGAAAGATATCAATTTCTGGAATGACAATTGGTGTGGTTCAATTTTATCCGATTTTTTCAACGTACCCTCTCAGCAATGGGGAGTGGTATTTACCTCAGCAACTTCCTCAACATTTTAATGCTCTCAGCTCACTTGTTCACCAAGTAACCATCCCTATCGAACCAGTTAAAGACAAACTGCTATGGAAACATACAGATACAGGTGACATGCAACTTGCAGATGCTTACTCTTTCAATTTGCAGCAGTTGCAGGATTTGCATTGGGCAAAAGTCATTTGGAACTCAACTATTCCACCCTCCAAATCTCTTCTTGCTTGGAGGCTTATGCACAACAAAATGCCAACAGATGATAATCTCAAAATTAGAGGTTGTGCATTACCTTCTATGTGTAGTTTGTGTTGCAAAAAGGAGGAGTCCTCTTTTCACATTTTCTTTGAATGTGAATTTGCTATCAAAATTTGGTCTTGGTTTGCAAATAGTTTGAATTTGGTGCTGCAGTTTAATTCAATGGAGGATATGTGGAAGGTTTGTGACATCAATTGGTCCCCTCAATGCAAGGTTGTCATCACTTCAGCTCTTGTTAATCTCCTTAATTCAATTTGGGTTGCTAGAAATCAGGTTAGATTTAGTAATGGTCAGGCCAACTGGAAATCTTCCATTTCTATGATCATTGCCAATACTTCCATGTCAGGTAATAATTCCAAAATGACTTCTTCCAATTCTATTAGAGACTTTATCATTTTAAAAAAATTCAATGTATCCACTCATCACCCAAGAAATCAAGTTGTTAAAGAAATTATATGGATGCCCCCTTTGATTAATTGGACAAAATGTAACATAGATGGTGCTGCAAAAGGGAATCCAGGATTAGCTGGTTGTGGAGGAATTTTTAGAAACCATGTTGCAGAAATGCTATACTGTTTTGCTGAGCCTCTAGGAATTGCAACTTCCTTTCAAGCTGAACTATGTGCAGTCATGACTGCAATTGAGGTTGCGCACAAAATGAAGTGGCATAATCTATGGATTGAATCGGACTCAGCTCTTGTAGTGCTCGCCTTTCACAAGTCCAACATTGTGGTTACTTGGAATTTAATGAACAGATGGAGAAATGTCATGTCTCTCTTCAAGCAGATGAATGGCATTGTGATTCACATTTATAGAGAAGAGAATCAAGTTGCAGACAGTCTTGCAAATCATGGTTGTACTTTGTCTTCTTTCACTTTTTGGTACCATGCTCCTGATTTTATTAAAGTTAGTATGTTGAACAACAAACTAGGTGTGCCAAGTTTTAGAGTTTGTACTTGATGGAGTTTTGGTTTATGTCCCCTCCATAGTGTTTCCTTTTTTCTTCTTTAATCTGTTTTGGGTTGGTTAAAAAAAAAATCATGATTTTTTTCAGGGCAATGAAATCCGCTGTTATTCAATTCAGATTTGTCAAGACTTATAAAATGTCTCTTGGTATTCAAGAATCCATAGATTTTAGTGGATTCTTGTATGTAATAGATTTTGTGAGACTTTTTAGTTAAAAATAGACTTTTCCAACAATCTCACCAAAAGCCTTGAGACTTTTTTGAACTCTCCAAGACTTCTTACTTTCGTCATCACTGTATCAGGTGTATTCTTCTTCTTTATTACTTTTACAGTTCATCATCACTGCAACTGGTACTTTTGTAGTTAATCATCACTGCACTCGATTTATTCAACAATTTCACAAAAAGCTTTGAGACTTTTTCAAACTCTCCAAAACTTTTTACTTCCATCATCACCATACCAGTTTTTTTTTTCTTCTTTACATAAAATATGTTTTTGCACAAAGAGAACAAAGAGAGTATAAAATTCTAATAATGAACATCTCTATTTATTTTAGGAAATGGGGAGATCCTTAATTACCCGAATTATACTTTTTTTTTTGTTTTTACTACAAATACTATCCGCTCACTGGACCGTCTAATCTAATTCGGGAGTCGGTTCTGACATCAAATGGTTCCAACCACATCGCAGTTGTAATAATCGAATTGTGGTCCTCCATACCAAATTCAGCGTCAATCAACACTGAAACAAGTAACAATTAGTAACCATAATTACTTTGAACAATGTAATATATGTTTGATATTCCAAAAATTTATCACTAAATTATAATTTTACCTTATCCTTACAAATTACTGGATATTTTAATTTTACTCCTTTTCAATTTAACTTTTTACCTTTCATTTTTTTACTTTTCCTTTTCAACTTTTTTGAAAAAGTGTGAGCTCACCCTCCACATGAAAGTCTTTAGTTTATAAAAAATTCACCAAATAATTAACTTTTAATATGTGTTGATGTACGACTTTCAAAATTGAAATTCCCTAAAGTTAATAAACTGGAACACTTTATATTCCAGATTGTAAACTTTTGTGAATTTTATTTTTTGCAAATCGGAATACTTATAGAAAGTGCTCCCGTTATTTCTTTTCATAATTTCAATTTTGAAAATTGTATATCGGAAGACTTTGAATGAGTATTCCGATATATTAATTATTACGAATTTCAATTTTGCAAGCCAGAAGCCCGTAACACTCAATTTTGCAAACCAGAACACATGGAAAGTATTCCAGGTGGTTAGTTTTATTGAATTTCAATTTTGTAAATTGTACACCATCGAAACACCTTTGCATAAGTGTTCCTATTTGCTATTTTTGTCGAATTTTAGAAATTCGCAAAAATTAACAAACTGAAACACTCATAAAAATGTTTCGGTTGGGTTTTCAAACCACTTGGTACTCTCTATTTTTCAAACTGGATTAGATTCTAGTAAAGTTTAAAAATTATTGATTTTAGTTTATGTACTAGGGCAAAATATAGTTGGTTCAATTAGATTTATAAGAGTGGAGGGTTAAATTGTAGAGGTGGAGGATTTTTTTTCTTGATATTCCAGTATGCATGTTACAATCTCAGTGAAGACTCAAATGTTCTTAGAATTTTGGGTTGGGACTGTTTAGCTTAATTTAACTCTATAAAATTGCTACTCTCTCCGTCCCAAATTTTTTGTTATCTTTTTAGTTTTGTCCAAATTGTTAGTCATTTTAAGAAACCAATACACAATTAGTAATATTTTACCATTCGTACCCTTACTAAAGCTAAAACATTAATTAAATATAGTTTCTCTTTCTTAATAAAGTAAGGGTAAAAATGACTTAATTTATCAATCTTTATCATTTCTTGATCTCCGTGCAAAACTCTAAAAGGAATAAAGTTTTGGGACAGAGGAAGTATGTAAGATGAAAATCATCTCTACTTATAAACTCATATAAATTTCATCTCACATTTGATGTTGAACCCATATATAGCACACCTCCTCAAGTCCACCCTATTATATTGGTATTTGGATATTAATGGTGAGTAGTCTGATAGTAGAAATCTAATAATAGATAGCCTTATAGATCTTAGAGGAGGTTTTGATACCATCTTAAAATTTTGAGTTGAGTCTCGAAACTACAAAATCAACTTAAAAAATGAAAATTGTCTCTCTATATATATAAACTGATATTTAGAACATCTCACCTCTAGAGTGAAATCTTTAACACATAAGCTTTAGTTCTTATATTCCATAATTTGGTATTTTAGAAAAGGTGAAAAAGAAAAAAACGAACAAGAACTATATATATATATCAAGATTGATTCAATTATTTTTTTAAACTTTAGAAACATTTTTCCCACCTTTTAGATAAACATTTGACACAGGAATAATGTTGTTATTTCAACTTTAAAATGAGTGGCATGCATTTTTTTTCAAAATAGAACACAACTTGATCTCTGCAACTCTCATTCTCTCTCTACTTTCAGTCTCTCATTTATTTTACAACTTTTTTGTGAAAAAATTATGACAAAAGAACATAAATTAAAATTAACTTCAATACTATTAATAAATTGAGTACATGGAATACATACTAATTATTTTTATTGATATTTTGACACAACTAAAACAACTTAAATAAACATTTTAGAGGTTGAAAGCCATGTCAGATACTTGCCTTATTAATATAAAACATAGTTTATCCAAGAGTTGCAATTCTATTTGAATTGACTTAATTGAGCTTATCTATTTATATATGGACTTGTCAAACTGTTTGGTAGCTAGAGTTTATAGAAACATCTCATGATATGTTTATAAGTTGTTCTCAACTTATTTCTATAAACTCTCTAGGATAGCATATGAAAATCAATTATATAGAAACAATTTGACTTTATTTTATATTTTCTTATAGAAGTATATATCTAACACATAAGTACTTTTATAATCTCCTCCACTTAAGTTGTTTATTGAAATTTGTATGGCTAGTGTTGAATCTTAAGGGGTAGGTATCCATGGCGAATACTTGCTTCCCATATTTTCTCAATATCAAACATAATGTCACCACACTCATGAACATTCCATCTTTCTAAGGCATGAATTATTCCAGCAATGCGCCAAGCACTCATTACTCTTCTTGGAAGCCAATTCTGCAGCATATTGGAGAAAGTCATTAATTAATTTAGCTTTGTTCAAAGAAAAACATTGATTTGTTTGCTAACGGTTTAAATTACCAACCTCACATGAGTGCATGTTTATGAGTGCAGGAGGAGTGATCATTGCTGGTGTATAATGGTAGAAGCAATCTTTTCGCATTTTCTTTGGAGGAAAATGAGAAAAAGGTATGAACAATGATCCTTCTGATGCTTGCATTTGCTCATCTTCATCCCATTCATCTCCAACTAACCATATCTATTAGACTCATAATGTTACATATATGAAATAATAATTGAATCATGTATGATTTGAAACTACATTTTGTTTTTCATATACAACTTTTGAAATTATGAAGTCATAGCTATAATGTAACTTCTTTTAAGATTTTTATTTTATTTTTAAGTAGTATAGGAAGCATGATCATATATACAATTTGCTTTAAATTTTGTTCATTCAAATTGTCAAATGTTGATAAAAAGTTATTGAAATTAGATAACTTTTTTTTTTTGACAAATGAAATTAGTTAACTTAAAATTCTAGTAATGAATGCTTTAAAACTATAAATTAACCTTAGGAGTATTGATTGATAGAGCCAAGCATGGATTGGACATGGTCACCCTTTGTTCAAGTTCTTTCAACTCATCCATGTATAATACAGTCACCTGTTTGCAATTTACTCTCCATTAGAATAAAATTAAATTTGAACAAATAAGTTACGAAAAACATCAGCAGTGCTATTTGGTACGAACATCGCTTTAACGAAAGACAAGAATTTGTGCATCTCACGTGCATTAACTCATGACATGATTATATTTTTATTTTTATTTTCAGCATGTGACATGAGTTTTCTAAAATATTAAAATAGATTCCAAGAATCTGTGCATCTCATGTTCCAGTTCGTAATATTAGGCATTATTCTTATAATTATATATTATATATTTATTAAAGAACATAAACCTATGATATTGAAGTTGTATTATGAGATGGTTATGTGATTTCTAGATATAGCTTCTTGTTGCTTCTTATATATATCAAAATTTGGTTTGGGTGGGTGGAGGGGCGGAAATGAATCCTAGTGTAGGGATTGTTATCGAAAATTTAATGTCGGAGACTCACACTTGAGAAGTGAGATATTGTCAGATATTGTGTGAGTGAGATATACCAAATGGGTATATTTTTCAAAAAAATTTATTACCAATGTGGTATAGTTCCAAAAAAAAAATTCAAAAACGTTGTAAGTCGTACCTGCAACTGTTGACGACTTACTATGTTATCTAAAGCAAATTTGTAGACGCCAACTACGATTTTGCTATTTAAAAAAAATCAAAATTGACTTTACGGATTTCTGAAATTTATAGCCGTAGGTAGAAGTCTGTTACACTAAAACAGAAAAAGTTCTTATTTATATCTACAGATATCTGACATTCAGTGACGATTTTTGTCTCTCACAATAACACAAGTTTTTTTTAAAAAAAAAATAGTAAAGTCGTAGCGCTACCATTGTCAAATTTATTTTTAAAAAAATTGTAAGTCGTGTATTTTTTTTAAGACATACTCTTTTGGTAATTAATTGAAAAAGTACTCGTTGTAGTAAAAAAAATCTCTATTAGCTTTTGTTGTCTCACGTGGCTTCATTGGATTCTCCAAAATCCAATAGGTGCCAAGAGAATAATCCCTCCATCCCAAATTATAAGGGAAATTTTTTTATTTTTTTGTCCCAAATTATAAGGGAAATATCATTTTCAACAATGTTTTTTTTCCTTAATCTTATAAAATTAAATGCAAATTGCATTTACTTTTTCTTAATAAGTGTGATTTTTATTTTTTTTTCTTATAATTTAGGACGGATGGAGTATATTAATAAGAGAAATACTTAGTCCCTTGGGAATGTTGTTTAGCACTTCATAATATAAGAAAAATAGAAACATGTATATGCTCACATACCTGCACATTTTTACTGCATAAAGCATTAATAATGGCCAAAGCAATCTTATTAAACTTTCCTCGAAGAAGCACTTCATTGGTTCCTTTGGGAATGCTGTTCAGAATAATAGCAACAACTAAGCTACTGCCATCCACAACTTTAATGTTCATGTTTGGGTGCCTTTGAATATAAAGTGCACAGTGTGTACTAAGCTCTTGTCTCTGCGCAATCATGAAAGATTATTTTATTATTTTTAATTAACAGCAAAATATATTATTATTAATAGCCAATTTCTATACAAGATGAACAGACGATGGAAGAAACGGAACTATAAAAACAAAGACACCGCAATCATGAAGGATTATATTCCAATCTGAATCTTAAACAATATTGTGTGTATATATTGTAACTTACTTTCTAAAATCTACATAGATTATTTCACTTTTATGAACATTTTGATATACTTTTAAAAGATCATAACCATAATACTTCATCCGTTCCACAATGAGTGAGTCAATTAAGGGGGGTGTATTGGATTGAGATTTCAAAAGACTATTTTGGCAAAAGAAAATCTTGAAGATTTTAAAAGACTTTGTGAGATTATATTGATTTTGTAAGATTTTAAAAGACTTTTTTAAAAGACATTTTACATTCAAGATTCTTAACACAAGACTCTGTGAGATTTTTAACATAGACTTTTGAGATTTCAAAGAACTTTATGAAATTTTAACATTTAAATGACTCAATAAATTCAATACAAATTTCTTCCAAAAATATAATAATCAATCAATCATTCCTTAAAAAACATCAAGGAATTAATATAAACAAATAAAATCAATGAATCAATTTTTTTTTTTTTTAAATAATCATAAAAAAGAACAAGAGAACTAAAAACTTTATCAGAAAACACTAATCATAAAAAAAGGTTGCAGAATTATATATATATTTCTTGGTTACAAAATTATGTTAAAGATCAATTTTATAAGGCAAAAGAAAATCGTTTTCAATAAAAAAATAAAAAAATAGAAAATCGTTTTGATCAATTGAGTTTCAAAGGAATAGAAATATTATGTACGTCCCTTCCATGGCAACCTTCAGGTGGAGAAAAAGAATGGTTGAGTTGCATATGTTAGGGAATTGTGGTGGTGGAGAAAAAGAATGTGGAGTGAGAGAGAACGATCAAGAAACACACAGGAAAAAAAGTCTGGAGTGAGTTTGAAAAAGTCTTTATGTTTTACGTGAGATTGTTGAAAGAAAAATGTATATGTATTTTCAACTAAAAAGTCTCACACAATCCATTAAAATCCATTCAAAGAAAGAATCCATTCAAATCTATATATTTTTGAATACCACAAGATATTTTATAAATCATGAGAAATCTTAATTGAATACCAACAGATTTCGTTGGATTGAAAAAAAAATCTTGATTGTCTTAATTGAATACCACAAGATTTATTTACATTTTATAAAAGTCTTGATTGAATACCTCAAGACATTTTTATTATAAAAAAATCTTTTAAAATCCATTGAAATCTCAATTCAATACACCCTCCTAAAATATGATAGGAATATAAGTGATAGGGAGCTCGAGACAAAATAAGAAAATTAACATTTTTTTATAAAAAATAGAAAGGGGTGAATGAATTTACCTGGTTTAAAAGACCTAAACTTATCACCTTTACTCCGCTTAAATCGGCCTTCATTATTGTCTCCTCAATCATTTTTTTTACTGTTATGTTATGCTTTTTTGCGAAATACTACAAAGTAGGAAATCAAACATGTGATGTTATATATCCTTTATAGGTATAGAAAATGAAAAATCTAAAGTTCCAAATTGACGTGAGAAAAAGAAATTCATACTTGTGTTTTAAATCTTGGTAAAATCCAACATTGCACCTTGAGATCTTTGAAGGAGTTATTTTCTAAAACAAAGGCTTGTCCACTAAACCAAGTCATAAGCATAGAGAACATTGTAAAAGGCCACATTAAATTTAGGTACCATTTAGATGTTTGTGGGTTGGAGGCTAAGGAAGCAAAACCTAAGCGTAGTTGAAAGATGGAATCAAATGTTGTTAAATGAGTTAAATGCACTGCATCTGGTGATTCCTCTTGTCTATTCAAACAAGCTTCATATGTAGCATCTGAAGATGTATCAACCGTCCCATAAATGTAGTCATATATAGGCATGAAGAGTGAGTAATTGGTCCTAAATTTTGTATGATGCAACGAGTGAAACCTGTAAAATATATCAAACATTGAATGAAATACTAATGAACTTAATAAGAAAATATTACAAAGAGTCTCATGATCTTAGCTCAGTTTGATAGGTACATTTCCATTATATATGTAGAGGGCCGGGGTTCGAACCCCGGTCATTCCACTTATTCACCTCAAGGGTGCAATTTCTAGCCACTAAACTACTTGACAAAAAAAATTACAAAAAAATTATGCTTTAATAAAAAAATGTTAAATATTAAGATTTTTCTAATAAATGATAAGCTCTTATTAAAAGTGAAAAATCACAAATAATATGTATTGATTTTGTTGCAAGAATATTATAAAATTTAAATCACTGTTTTCTAAAATTTAAATCATAGCATAAGTTTTTGGTATATTCAGAGCTAGACTAACATAATATGAGACCTACAACGAATATTAAAATGAGGCCTAAAAACATACAATTTTTTTGGTAAATAAAATGCAGAAAGAATAACCAAATGTGACAAATAATATGTATTAATATAGAATTTTTTGGTAAGGTTAAAAATTAATTAATAAATATTTATTAAAATTAAAATTTATTAAATATAATAAATAAAAACACTACTATAATATGAACGAACAAGACAAACATTATTTGAAGTAAAAGGTGATAGCCATGGTTTCTTCCATCTCTTGACTTACCCTTTGTTAGAAATATAAGAATTCAAGCAAATGCATGCGTAAGAATTAAAAAAGTATACTATCATACTATATTTTTTTTTAATGGAAAATATATAATATATAAATATAGATATAAAAACAGTACAAGAGAAAATTCAAGAAAATAAAAAGGTAGTAAAAGTATACTCCACCGAAACATAACAATATCTTTAAGGTAAAATATGAAAATAAAAGGTAAATAAAATAAGTATTATGATTACAGATTTGAGGAACTTACGATGGTGTGTAGGAGAGATACTTCAATTGGGGAAAGTAGGAGAGGAGTTTCTTAGGAAAGAACTCAAAATTGCAATGGCCCATGTTGTTCATAAAATCAATGTAAAAGATATAACCAAAAGATGCAGCCACGGATGATTTTTTTACGACCAATGTTGTCAACAATGGGATAAGAAAAAGCGTAAAATATGCCAACATCTCAGCAAATGGGTGAATCACAGCTGTCATCAACATCATCAACAACAAAAAGTTACTTCTTCCATGTAATACATTTAACCATTTTAGGAGGATTAAGAGAAATATATAACTGAAATTGAAAGAATAATATTCTTTTGAAAAGAGAAAGAATTTTTTTTTTTGACAGATTGAAAAGAGAAAGAATAATAATTTTATTAAAGGTTAAATTGTTCTTTTAGTAATCAATTGTAAGTTGGTATTGTTGTGTTTGGTCCTAGACTTAGGATCCGTTTGGCCAGACTTTTTTACCGTCTAAAAGCTACTTTTAGAATAATGTAAAAAGTAGGAGTTTTATAAATAAAGTTAAAGATGTTTGGTAATTTTATTTTTTTTTTGCATCTTAAAGCTAATTTTAAGTTAAAAGTTGTTTGGTAAAATATTTTAATAAATCTTTGATTTTATTAGGAAGGATTAAATAAGTTTTAAGTTGACATAAATATATCAATTTTTTTTAGTCTCTTTGAAAAAATTCAGCAAATTTTGGTCCCAAAATACCTTCTGTCATGAGAGAAAACATTTTTGTGGGAAAGATTCTTATACTCTTTAAAAAATAATAAGAAGACTACACATAAATTACACCTTACAATAGATACTATGATAAAAAAATAAATAATTTTTCTCTATTAAATAATAATCTCGTAAAAACAATACAAACAATAAATTTATTACTACAAACAATTTTCTTAATTTATGCGAATTAGTTAACAAAGTCCTATATTTAACAAACTTCTATATTTGGAATGGGATATCAAGGTGTGTCATTCCTATTGTGAGGCAAATGCTTGCGTAAATACTCTTACTAATATGAGCTGTGAGCACGGTTCAGGGCTTTGGTTGTATGATCAATGTTCTCCTAGATTAAGCTCGTTGGTACTCGCTGATGTAATGGGGATTATTGTCGTTTAATCCTTCTTTCTCTTGGGCTTAGGCCTCTATTGTAACCAAAAAAATGGAGGTAGTATTTTTTTATTTGTATCTTGAAAAATACTATAGAGTATCGTGATAAAAAATTAAAAAATAAAACATAAGTAGTCTAAAATTATTATAAAGTGATGAAAAAAAAAAACAAGAAGAAGATAAATGGATGTATAAACGGGTAGAAAATGGCTTAGCAGGGTGAGAAAGGCAAAAGAAAAAATGTGAACAGGTTCGATGCGACACAATACTCCTGGAGAATATAAAGATAGGTCAATTCTAATATGGACCACTTCCACTTTATCAAGTGGTCCATTGTGGAGCAATCACGAATAACATTATAACTACTATTGTAATTATAAAAAAAAATTGATCAGATCTACTCTTAATTTTCCAGATTACGCAAACCCAATTTTTTTTCTCACAAAACTAGCAACCTAAAATCTCCATTGCCACCTCTCAATCCCAAATTCTTTGATCTTCTCATATAAAAATTAGATTTAAGCAAACTCAGTAACCCAAATTTTACAAAAAATTGAGTTGAAGTTGAAGAACACAAAAATTGAATTGGGTTAGCAACACAAACATGTTTGCAGAGTTTGAGTCCAGGTCGCAGAAGAATATGAACAGATTGAGACGCATCGATGTAGAATCGATTTGAATTAGATGTTTCTGGGTTTGATTTGATTCTATGTTTATGTGTTTTTGGGTTTGATTTTAATTTCACGTTGTTTATTTTGAAGGAGATGTTTCTATGTTTATGTGTTCTTTGTGATGTTTCTGTATTTATGTTGTTTGATTTTGAAGGAGATATTCGTGTTGTTTGATTTTATAGAGGCTTTGTTCATGAAGGGAGAAAGAATAGAGAGAACGAAGAAGCTTTGTTCTGTTTTTTTTTTATTTTTAATTTCCTTAATATTAATCGGCGGCCAAAGATGCCACTAAATTCTAGGCATGTCATTGCATGTTATTGGCGGCTAAAGCCATCATTTTCTAAAGCATCTAGCACTTGTTACAGGCAGTTTAGACCGCCACTAAATTACTGGCAGCTTAAGCCGCCACTAAGTTATATGTCCGTTTTAAAAAATTATTTTTTTAATTTTGTGAGGGTTTTTCTCACTTATTGGCGGCTTAGGCCGCCAATAACTTACTGGGGGTTAAAACCGCCAATAAGTGTAAATTAAATCCACCAATAAATTCATGTATTCTTGTAGTGAGTTAGGTAAATTTTATTAAATGTTGGTGCACTCATTTGCTAATTTACACCCACTTAATTATAGATATATTCAATCTAAATAAACAACATATGAAATCAAAAAATGACAACTTAAGAAAACATGTTACTCAACTTTGAAAAGGTGCACCTTGCTAACTTAGATCTTTATGTTAAAACATCAAATCGGTTTTACTAAACTACCCTTGGCTTGAAACTATATTAAAATAGTAAAAAGGGTGTTTTGGTCTAAAGTGAAAAGGTGCACCTTGCTAACTTAAACCTTCATGTTTTTAGGTGGGTCTAAGTTCGCAAACCCCATATATATATATATATATATATATATATATATATATATATATATATATATATATATGGGAGGGATCAAATTACACCGGTGTAACATTTGAATAATGTTACACCGCTCAATAACACTTTAACAATACAAATTTTACAAAATCAACCATTAATCTTGATATGTCTCAATAACATATCGAACGATTTTAGTCAATAACGTTAAATTTTACACAAATTTAATATGTTAAAAAGGAGGATTCGAATGCCCAACCCCAACCAATACATAAGCAGCTTCTGCAGCTAGGCTACGCAAACAGTTTATATCTATAACGGTGAACATAATAATATATATATCATATCATGTATGAAGTCAACACATTGAAAATTGAAATATTTCACTTTTTAAATAAATCATTTCTTTAAATATAATGTTTAAAGAGTACCTAGAGACATTCGTTCGAAAGACTGATTAATTAATTAAATATAAGGTTTGACAAAATTTTATAAAGAAAAAAAAATTCAAAATCTATATGATAATACCAGTGATAGGCTCTGTGACAATTGAAGAATGATGATGAGAATGATATCGAGAATATAGATAATGATGATGAAGTGCTCTATGTAGCCAATAGTATAAGAACTCCACTGGTCCAGCATGCAAAATAGTTGTAAGAACCACACCATCTGTTCTCCACCATGGTAAGTTTGCAGCCATAGGAAATAATGTGTATATTATATAAAATACTAGTGCAGTGAGCAATATTTGATCATCCCTGCAAATGTGACACACTCAAGGTCTTAACAATAAGATCCAATTTTTAAAATAAATTAATATTTAAATTTTATCAATTAATTGGATCGGATTCATCTTAAGTGAACAACTCGTATTTTATAGAGTCATGTGAGTAATATTTGTAAATGATAAATAAATTAATACTTGATATTATATGTATATCTGTAAAATTCATAGATATATTAAAAATATCGATTATTGATTTTTTTTGTACTTTAACAATTGCTCGATCACTTAGATGAGTAAAATTCCAATTAATCATCGATTTATATTTCCTTCAGTCATGATCATAAAAAATGATTATTTTTTAGATTTAATGTAAAATTAATGTGTTTGGACAAAATTATAGTCTAAATACATCAAATTTATAATGAATTTAAAAAATAAATATTTTCATATAATAAGGACTAAAGAGAATAACAAAGACAAATTTTATGAACCAGTTGCTTTCTCTGTCGACTTGATCGAATTCGAGGCCTTTGTCAATAATTCTGTTTTTGCCTTTTGCAGTTTGGTAGCGTGAGATAGAAATCCAAATTTGATTGTGTAGCATTCTCACAAACATGAAAGGGAGTATGAGAAAGTATGTTGGATCTTGTTCAACCCATATGAAAGTGTATAAGCTATGAGCAATCCATGGGCTCAAAATCACGTACTTAATATATAGAAGACAAAGACAGAAAATAATATGTTAGTTATAGAAACGATTAAAAAAATATATTTAACAAAACTATTGAGGAAATATGAAATAAAATATAGGGTGCTGCTTCTATTATGCACAAGTTAATCAAGTGGTGCACGGTGCACCACTTATCAATAACTTGATAACGAATACGAATTTTATAAAATTTACCGTTGGATAGAAAGTTTATATCATATAGATTATTCATATAAATTTTTAAAAAAATTGAAAATCATTTGATATATTATTGAGACCTATCAAAATTAATGGTATTTAATAAAATTCATAAACCGTTAATTTTGATGAGTCTCAATAACATATCAAATGATTTTCAATTTTTTAAAAAATTTATATGGATTATCTATACGATATAAAATTTTTATCTAACGGTGGATTTTATAAAATTCGTATTCGTTATAGAGTTATTGACAACTGGTGCACCGTGCACCACTTGTCATACTCTTTCATTTTAGCTAAAGCCAATATAGGGTATCATTTGAAGGAGGATCATATTTGTATGCTAGTTGTAACCAAAAATATATTTGTATGCTAGTTTGTCAAAAAAAAAAAAAAAATTATGCTAGTTATTCATAAAATGATAAATAAAATTTACTTACAGTAATTAGTAATAGTTGTTGTTAATAGACGCTTCTATATGTTTTTATATAAGTAGTCTTAAATGTCATATTTAACGGTGCAAATTCAAAAGAAAAACACACCGGTTAAATAAAGAATTCAAGACTAAATATTTAAAAGATTCAAGGTTTTGCCCTTTTTTTTACCAATTTTTTTTTTAAAAGATTCAATATTTGATTGTATCCCATTCATTATTGACACTAGCGTTCCGCGTCTGTCTGTGTTTATTATGGAAACTTATATAAAAAAAAAGACATGTTTTTTGTTATGTTGAGTTTGTTTGTTGCAAAAAAAAAAACATGTTTTTTGTTATGATGAGTTTGTTAATAAAAGATTTTTACTGCTTAAAAAAAAAAACTCTTATGTTATGGTGAGTTTGTTAATAAAAAAGTTTTGCCGCTAAAAAAAAAAGTTAAGGTTATTATTGATGTTATGAAAAGTTCGCACCAAAAGTTTTTGTCTCCTCTTTATATATATATATATATATATATATATATTGAAAAAGTTAAAGGTAATTAAGAAAATAGAGAATATGATAAATACAATATCATTTTTAGAGATAAAAAGAGGGAGAGAGATTATTGTAAATGATAATAAATTAAAAGAACCTTGAAGCTTCCAAGAGGTTTCCAAGGCCAGTTTGTAAGGATGCCCGGTTTAGAAGCCATATCTAGTTGTTATGAGATTGTAGCATTTGGAAGCTATATATATAGTGCTTCACTTGGTAAATTGTTCACCTATGGGTGCGTTTGATCTGCTAAAAAAAGAAGTTTGATTTGAAACTGCATGGTTATAAGACTGAACAAATTAGGTAGCAAGGAACAGGACAAAAACAAAATTTTTTGTCCCTCGCTGAACCACAGGACAATTTGTTGTCCCCAGTACAACTATAAAAAATACAAAAATACTCATTTTAGTTTCAAATATAAAAGTATTATCGCTCTATCTCTCTTCGATACAGTTTTATCCTGCCCTATATTATCTTGTTTTGTCCTATATTATTCTATTTCGTGTTTGCTATTTTACGAACCAAAACACCCAATAACTTATAAGTGGTTGCTATGATCGACATTCATAAATATGGGCTGCTAAGAGGTGGGGTTTTAGCCTTATAAAAACACAGCATATTTCCATAATTTTTTATCAATCACACAGTATATTTCATTCATTTTTGAATGATTTTTGACTTTTTAGTATCCCTAAAGAATATTTTGTTTTTTTCACATTGATCTCTCAAAAAGATAAATTTTAAAATTTTGGTTTCACATTGATCTTTAATAATTAAATTTTTTAGTTTCACATTGATCTCTCATAAAGATAAATTAATTATTAACTTTAATTTTTAGAAAAAAATTGGTTTTATAAACGAGAGAACTAAAAGTTAAATTTTTTTTATTTTATTTTCAGTACTAGTATTCAGCCTACTGGACTACCTAATATGACTGGTTTTCAGCCCATTGAATTTACTTACCGCCTAATTTGGTTTTCAGACTCCTTCTGACGTTTATGTGGCATTTTTTGTTTATCTAGTCAACCAAAATTTAACAGTAGAGACCAACATTGAAAACATAAAAAACGTGGGGAACTAAAAATATAATATAAAAATATATGGACTATTTTTAGAAGTCCGCCAAAATATAAGCACTAAAAACATATTTAATTTTTTTTTTTCAAACATCAACCTAAAATAATAAGAGGTGTGTCCAACCATTTTGGAGATAACATGTGCCTTAAGGGCACATGTCAAGGAAGCAAAAATATAAATTATTAAATGTTAATTTATGCATTTTAACTTTTGAAACATTAAATTTCTTGTATCATTAAATGTTAAGTTTCTATATTGGTATATCTTAACATGTGCCCTTTAGGCACATGTTAACAAGATCCTTTTCTGCAAGTGTTATCATAAACATCTTGGAATCTCCGTCAACAAATTTTGTTCACCAAATATACGACCTTGAAAACATATCAAATATGTACAAATGTTTAATTATTATTATAATATATACATCTACAAGTTAAATCTTTTAAATTTTATATTTGTAGTAGATAGGTCTTTTAAATTTTTTAAATAACAAATATGCCTTTTAAGTTTTTTATGTTTATAACATATAGATAGGACGATTGATGGTTGTGATGTAAAATTTGAGGAAAATTGAGAGAAAAAAATTGAGAGGATCCATTCTCAGGTAGGACCTAGATGTTATAAATTTATAAACTTAAAAGATTTATTTATTACTTAAAATTAAAAAATTTAAAGGAATTATATATTACAAACGTAATACTTAAATGATCTGTTTGCTATTTAAAAACTATTCACCACAAGTACCTTGGAAGTGATTATTGGCAGTGGCGGAGCCAGGACCCCGTGTCAGCGGGTGCAAAAATTTTAACTTTTTTTTTATCTGTAGACAAAATAACAAATACTACTGAAATACCCACACACAATTTCGAAGTCTCATATTTGAACCCCAAGTAAAAACGTCTAACCTAAAAATATTAATATTGACTATTGAACTAAGACTTAACAACAATTTTTAACTTTAATTAATAATTATAAATTTTAATATATATATCTATATAGTTACCCTTTGTGACAAAAACAAGTTACAGTAAAATAAAAAAACTAGGCATTTTCTCAAAAAAAAAAAAAAAAAAAAAAAAACTAGGCATTATGTAATGTAATTTTTGTCATTTACCTGTGTTAATAGTGTGAAAAGTCAAAAGCAAGCTGATGAAAGACTATAAATGCTGATATTACACAGTGATTCTGCACATGAAGTGGTGAGAGAATTTTGGGTGGTGCAAAATTTAAATATGAGGGTGTGCAAAACAGTAATAATAGTAGGATATGGGTGTAATTAGTAAAATCCCAGGGTGTGCACATGCACCCCCTAACCATAAAGTGGATCCGCCCTGATTATTGGCTTTCCATTTTGATTTATGCAAGGGTTATTTTTGAAATAATTATGGCTAATATTGCTTAAATCAATATATTTGAGAGGATTTCTTAATGATGAAGAAACATGGTAGATGAAATTCTTAGGAGGTTTATGCGAATGAATAAAAATGGCTGTAATCACACAATTGATGACCATATCTGCAGGTATCTGCATATTATCATTTCAATGTAATGTTAAACAACACATAAAAATGTATGTGTTGATTAATAAATAAGTATGAATTGAAAAAGAAAAAACTGCATTTAAAGTAATTCTACTAAAAGGTAGGTAAACTAATTTTTTATATGCAATAATATAAACGGTATCTTTAATTGTCAATTTGTTTACACTCTTTAAGGTATATTTTGTACTTAAAAAAATTGTAAAGGGAGAAATAGGTAAAACCGTAAAAGAGTACAAGAAGAAAGAAAGAGATGAGAAGCAAAGTATATTGAACTTTGAAGGTATTGTTTGTTATAAAAGAAATATAAGAAAAATAGAAGAGAGAGCAATGTTGCTTAAATATGTAAGTACCAAAATATCTTTGACATTGAAAACACCTTCCTATGAATAATATTTTACTATTTATTTGTTAATTTTAATTCAGATAATTAAATAAATTATTAAATAAAGTAAAAGTATTATTTAACTTTTTATTAAATATTTAATTAAATAAAAAAGTTAAATAAAAATCAAGGCAAATAAAGTAAAATAACAAATTTAAAATGCAAAGCAGTTTAAAAGATTTAGGTAATTGTATCACTTTTTATTAAACTTATATATTTGACTATATTTTTATTAATAGCTTTTTAATTAGATGAAAATATTATATGTTTATTTTGATATTATATTTTAAAAAATAACATAATTTCATTGACAGCAGGCCAAACCAAAGCCCAATGGGCTAGCATGGTCTAGCCCAATTTCCATATGACCTAAAAGGGTTAAGGCCAAAAAAGGATCGATTGTATTTGGGCTGGCGTTTTTTAGGCCTGACCCATCAAAAGTAATTGTAATTTTCAAAAAATAATCTCAGCCTCAATTTTAGTCCTTGCATTTTTTCAGCATAAATTTTAGTCCCTTCTAGTATCATTATGGAAAAAAAATGTAATTTCAGCATCAATAAGGCCCAAGACCGATTTGAACAGGCCGCGGCGACGGTGCACCCCTTGAGGCACATACCAAGAAGCCACCTTCCATATATAAATTCCTACTAGGGCACGTGTTCTCTTTAATGTAGGACTTAAATGAGCCTTTCCAATTCACACTACACACTTAATTAATTCAACACTTAAAAGAACCTTGAAGCTTCCAAGAGGTTTCCAAGGCCAGTTTGTAAGGATGCCCGGTTTAGAAGCCATATCTTATTGTTATGAGATTGTAGCATTTGGAAGCTATATATATAGTGCTTCACTTGGCAAATTGTTCACCTATGGTGCGTTTGATCTGCTAAAAAATGAAAGTGGACAACTTTTGTTGTACTTTGTTTGATTTGAAACTGATTATAAGACTGAACAAATTAGGTAGTACGGAATAGGACAAAAACATAATTTTTTGTCCTCACTGAACCACAGGACAATTTTTTGTCCACAGTACAACTATAAAAAATACATAAATACTCATTTTAGTTTCAAATATAAAAATATTATCGCTATATCTCTCTTCGATACAGTTTTATTCTGCCTTATATTATCTTGTTTTGTCCTATATTATTCTATTCAGTGTTTGCTATTTTACGAACCAAAACACCCAATAACTTATAAGTGGTTGCTATGATTGACATTCATAAATATGGGCTGCTAAGAGGTGGGGTTTTAGCCTTATCAATAACACAGCATATTTCCATAAATTTTTTATCAATCACACAGTATATTTCATTCATTTTTGAATGATTTTTGACTTTTTAGTATCCTAAAGAATTTTTTTTTTCACATTGATCTCTCAAAAAGATAAATTTTAAAATTTTGGTTTCACATTGATCTTTAATAATTAAATTTTTTGGTTTCACATTGATCTCTGATAAAGATAAATTAATTATTAACTTTAATTTTTAGAAAAAATTGATTTTATAAACGAGAGAACTAAAAGTTAAATTTTTTTTTATTTGATTTTCAGTACTAGTATTCAGCCTACTGGACTACCTAATATGACTGGTTTTCAGCCCATTGAATTTACTTATCGCCTAATTTGGTTTTTAGACCCCTTCTAACGTTTATGTGGCATTTTTTATTTATCTAGTCAACCAAAATTTAACGGTAGAGACCAACATTGAAAACATAAAAAACATGGGGAACTAAAAATAAAATATAAAAATATAGGGACTATTTTTAGAAGTCCGCCAAAATATAAGCACTAAAAACATCAACCTAAAATAATAAGAGGTGTGTCCAACCATTTTGGAGATATCATGTGCCTTTAAGGGCACATGTCAAGGAAGCAGAAATATAAATTATTAAATGTTAATTTATGCATTTTAACTTTTGAAACATTAAATTTCTTATATCATTATTATTATAATATATACATCTACAAGTTAAATCTTTTAAATTTTATGTTAATAACATATAGGTAGGACGATTGATGGTTGTGATGTAAAAATTGAGAAAAATGGAGAAAAAAAATTGAGAGGATCCATTCTCAGGTAGGACCTAGATGTTATAAATTTATAAACTTAAAAGATTTATTTATAACTTAAAGTTAAAAAATTGAAAGGAATTATATATTACAAACATAATACTTAAATGATCTATTTGCTATTTAAAAACTATTCACCACATGTACCTTGGAAGTGATTATTGGCTTTCCATTTTGATTTATGCAAGGGTTATTTTCGAAATAATTATGGCTAATATTGCTTAATATTTGAGAGGATTTGTTAATGATGAAGAAACATGGTAGATGAAATTCTTAGGAGGTTTATGTGAATGAATAAAAATGGCTGTAATCACACAATTGATGACCATGTCTGCAGGTATCTGCATATTATCATTTCAATGTAATGTTAAACAACACATAAAAATGTATGTGTTAATTAATAAATAAGTATGAATTGGAAAGAAAAAAAAAAACTGCATTTAAAATAATTCTACTAAAAGGTAGGTAAACTAATTTTTTATATGCAATAATATAAACAGTGTCATTAATTGTCAATTTGTTTACACTCTTTAGGGTATATTTTGTTCTTAAAAAAATTGTGAAGGGAAAATAGGTAAAACTGGAAAACAGTACAAGAAGAAAGAAAGAGATAAGAAGCAGAGTAAATTGAACTTTAAAGGTATTGTTTGTCATAAAAGAAATATAAGAAATATAGAATAGAGGGCAATGTTGATTAAATATGAAAGTACCAAAATATCTTTGACATTGAAAACACCTTCCTATGAATAATATTTTACTATTTATTTGTTAATTTTAATTCAGATAATTAAATAAATTATTAAATAAAGTAAACGTATTATTTAACTTTTTATTAAATATTTAATTAAATAAAAAAGTTAAATAAAAATCAAGGCAATTTTTTTATAGCGTAACAAATTTAAAATGCAAGGCAGTTTAAAAGATTTAGGTAAGTGTATCACTTTTTATTAAACTTATATATTTGACTATATTTTTATTAATAGTTTTTTAATTAGATGAAAATATTATATGTTTATTTTGATATTATATTTTAAAAAATAACATAATTTCATTGACAGCAGGCCAAACCAAAGCCCAATGGGCTAGCATGGTCAAGCCCAATTTCCATATGACCTAAAAGGGTTAAGGCCAAAAAAGGATTGATTGTATTTGGGCTGCCGTTTTTTATGCCTGACCCATCAAAAGTAAATGTAATTTTCAAAAAATAATCTTAGCCTCAATTTTAGTCCTTGCATTTTTTCAGCATCAATTATAGTCCTTCTAGTATCATTATGAAAAAAAAAATGTAATTTCAGCATCAATAAGGCTCAAGACCGATTTGAGCAGGTTGCGGCGACGGTGCACCCCTTGAGGCACATACCAAGAAGCCACCTTCCATATATAAATTCCTACTAGGGCATATGTTCTCTTTAATGTAGGACTTAAATGAGCCTTTCCAATTCACACTACACACTTAATTAATTCAACACTTATATTTATTTCTTTATCAAGTTTTTCTCCAAAGTACCAACTCATTCCAACATATATAACTCTTTAATTTTTAACAATTCTTTCAAAACCATATGGTAAAAAAGAAAATCCAAATACTGCACTTACCGCAAGACACCCAAATTTCTCTTGAGCCAATGCTCAGAATCAACATAAAGCTCCGAAAATCCTCAAAACACCAGTCAACTGGCACTACAAGAAAACTGTCTTAAAGCGTCTGCCAAAATGAGACTCTAAAGGGCAAAAAACGGACGCTACAAGCGTTTTAGCGTCTACTTAGCGTCTACATCGTGACAGACTCTTAAATGCCTGAAGCTAACAGTTGCGTCTAGTAGACGCTAGCTTAGAGTCCGCTTTAATAGACACTACGTTGAAGCTAGTGAACTGTATGGCTTATTCTTTTTCTGTTCTTCTTCTTCTTCTTCTTTTCTTTCTATTCTTTTCTTCTTTCCAACTTCTTCTTTTTCTCTCTACCTCGACAAAAAACATCACAAAATGACTACTACTTTCTCTTGGAGTCTTGGTAACCTTTAATATCTAGGTTTTCCATCTTCTGGTAATTACCAAGATACCCTTCCACTAATCCTATCCTAGGCCCAATTTCACGTAAGCCCAATAAACAATTCTCCAACTATTATTTATTCTATGTTCCAACTTAGTCTAAAACTCATAAATATGCAAATATTAAATTAGGACCGTTGCGCGCCCATAATTAAACACAATTAATTAAATAATAAACACATGAATAATTAAATAAATAAACAAATAAATAAATAATCCTAATAATAAAAGTTGGGATGTTACAGTAGCACTAATACTATGCCTATTTGCTCATATATAATATAAAGGGAAAAATCATGGTTATCAAAACCGGACTAGATCGGCCGGTCGGACCGTGAACCGGGAGTGAAAGTGATTCGGTTAGGTGCAAAAACCGGACATCAAGCCGACCGGAAAAAAAACCGTTCGAACCGATTACGAACCGGTTCAAACCGGCGGGGCGATTCAGCGGTTCAACAGTTTTAATTTTAAAAAAAAAAATCTGAAACACCAACGTCATCGTTTGCAGGTAAACCGGTCTGTCTGGATTTTATTTTTTAAACCGGGAGTACAAATCATTTTTGTCTGTTTTTTTTTTTATAAGAATTTTAATTTAACATCTCAAAAAACGCAAGAAATATTAGAAACACGGGAAAATGAAACTGAAATTAGATTAGGAGGAACAAAAAAAAAAGATTAAGTTGTTATAGTTGTTCAGTATTGAAATAAATAATAGAGGACAATTTATTTAGTTTGTTTTCATAGATGCAACAAAAGAAAGGGAAAAAAATATTAGATGAAGATGGAGAAAAAGAATAAAGTCATGATGCTTATATCGAGAGATGGCGTGATAGATGAAAATAAAAAAGATGGGGAAGAAGAATGGAAGCAGAGAGTGAGGAAGAGACACACTGTATAGATGAAAAATGAGAGTGAAAGAGTCTGTATAGATGAAAATATTATAAAATGAGGCAGCTGCATCACTTTGTGTTATAATTTAGGGTTTTTTTTATGGGTTAGGCTTTATAAAAAAAGAAGCCCATAGTGAATTTTTATTTATTTAGAATATTAGCAACTATTTTTTTTTCCTTTTAGAGTAATTGTTTATATAATTTTATTTATATATTAATTAAAATATATATATATTTAATTAAAAACTGTCGGACCGAATTGAATCCCGGTCCGATCAATTGAACCTTGAACCGGTAAGCTCACCAGTTCGATGTCCGGTCCAATTATAATTACCTTAGAAAAAACTATAAAAAGTGTTTGTGAAGAAAAGAAAAAAAAAAACTAGTCTCAATGAAAACACTGAGACAAGGTTTCTAAAAAAATGGAGGGAGTCCTTTTAAAGTATTGTTAGTAGTTTTTTTTTTTACTAAACATTTTATTATACCTTAACTTTCTATAATTTTTTTATTGTTTATGTTTTTTTCTATATTTTTTACTAAACTTTCTATATATAATCATTTTATTATTATTTTTGTTATACCTATTCTTATGGATATACTCATATTTTCATTTTCTTCCTGTTTTTATACATATATTTTTAATTCCGGTTCGGCCTTATGGCTATGTTCTGGTGTCTTGGAAAGCCCCTTCGGCTTCTTGGCTGAAAGCGAATACGGATGGTTCGGTAAGAAACAGTGTGGCTGCTTGTGGAGCGATATTTCGGGACTACACAGGCGGTTTTTTGGGCAGTTTCTCTTGTCGGCTTCACGTCTCTTCGGTTTTGCATACCGAAATCTTGGCTATCATTATAGCTATTGAACAAGCTCATCAAAGGGGCTGGTTACATGATTGGATCGAGAGTGATTCACAGATCGTTATTCAAGCCTCTAAAGATCACAGTATAGTGCCTTGGGACATCCGTAACAGGTGGTTGAATTGCTTCTCGTTGAATATGCGGATCCTTTTCTCTCACACTTTCCGGGAAGGGAACTCGTGTGCGGACAAATTGGCTAGCCATGGCCTCTCCATTGTAGACTTTCACTGGTGGGCATCTTTTCCTCGCTTTGCTTATGATGATTTCGTCATGGATCAATTTGGTTGTACTCGGTTACGATTTTCTTAGGTTTTTTACTCTTGTTTTTTGCTTTGTTGTTTTGATTGTTCTAGCTGGGTTTGGTCTTGCCCCCCCCCCCCCCCGCCCCAGCTTGTACGCTTTTTTTCCTTTTTTATATATATATATATATATATTATGAGCACTTGGCGCAGGATGAGGATCTACGAGAGGTGCCAACCTAGTTGGAATTTTTTCTAGATCCTTTGACGTCATTATGCTCTTAGTTCACAAAAAAAAAAATAATAATAAATTTAATAGAGTAAAATTACGATGAAGAATATAAAATATCAAATATTATTACAAATTAGTAAATTGGATAGTAATCAATTTTATTACTAAGTTAGAAGTAGATAAGTCAAACCCCAATTAGTAGTGCTTCACACATTCGATATACAAAAAAAAAATTTAAAAAAAAAAAAAAACAAAAACAAAGTAGTGTTTCACTATAAAAAGGAAAAAATATTAGGCTTACATACAAAATTCTTTGTACCAAAAAACAAAAATTCTACGTGATAATGAGAATTTGTTAAGAGTATCAAAAATGGATTTATATTCTTCTGTCTACCAAAGCCAAAACCTTATATACTTCCCTGAAAACTCCTTCAATAATTTATTTTCCGAATTAGAAGATTTCACTAATTACTTCAATGATGATATCAACTTCAACAACAACTCACAATCACAAACCACGGAATCGTTATCCTTGCTAAACAATGAACCACTACATGTCTCATCCAATACAACTTATACTCAAGTGATGAATGAGACGCAAACATTACCATCATCATCACCACCACCGCTGATTAAAGAAAATAATAAAATACCGTTTAGAGGAGTAAGAAGAAGGCCATGGGGGAAATTCGCGGCAGAGATAAGGGACTCAACAAGAAAAGGTGCTAGAGTATGGATTGGAACATTCAATACGGCCCAAGAAGCTGCTTTAGCTTACGATCAAGCTGCTTTTTCAACTAGAGGTTCATCGGCTGTGTTGAATTTTCCAGAAGAAGTGGTTAGAGAATCACTCAAAGAAATGGCTAAAAATTCTAAGCCTTTGGAAGAAGGTACTTCCCCAGTGCTGGCAATCAAGAGCAAACACATTATGAGAAAAAGATCCAATAAGGTTAGTAAAAAGAAAATAAAAAATGACCAAATTCAGATTCAGATAGAGACCAATTCTAATTCTCAAAATGTGTTGGTGTGTGAAGATTTGGGTGCTGAATATTTGGAGCAACTATTGTACTTAACCTCATAATGTATTGGCCAATCATGATCTCCTCACTTCTTGAATATTAATTATTTTACACTACTGTTGTTCTATAAAGGGAAAAAAAAAAAAAAAAACTTTACAAAGTATGTAATTTATTTCCCAAGTTTCCACCGGCACAAGTTAGCTATCGCTTATTGGCGCGGGTATGACAATAATAATATACTCTCTCCGGACATAAATATAAGAAAAAATAATTGTTTACGCGGTATTTAAGAAATTTAGTTAAGTGTAGTTAATTTTCTTAATTTAATGCAAAATATGAGTTAAGTTTACTATATTACCCTTTGAAAAGCGATTTACTATATTACCCTTTGGTTAAATCCTGCCTTCAACCACTATGCTTGCGCAGTGATTAAAATTACATTCAAATATTTATATATAATATATAATGAACGTGCGGCTATTGAACAAATTTTCACAACATTTTTCTCATGCTTTTTATTTCTTTTTATGTAAAATCTCAACTCCTTTAATAGGTTTTTTGGTAAAAATAATTAAATACATTTTTATGCCACAAATTCATTTTTTTAATTGATTAATAATTGATGAAGGCGTAAATAATATCTATACAGGTTAGTTAGTATTCGACCACAGTGACGCAGTACCCTCACCAGTTCGATGACCAATCTGATGTTTAAAATACTCCTTCTTTTTCATGTTAATAGCATGCGGGTAATTGAATTAGCAAAATGAGCATAACAACTAATGGCGTAATTATTACCATTTAACTACTCATTATATATTACTCCCTTGGTCCCAAAATATAAGGGAAAATTGGTCAAAGAAAGTTGATGTATTTGGTTAAGAATTTGGACTAAATACATCAACTTTGGTTGACCAATTTTCCCTTATATAATTGAATGATTGTGTCCCGTGCAAATGCATGGTTAAAAAGTCTAGTTTTTCCTGGATTTTTCTGTTAAAAGCAGCATACCTACCATTTGCCCACTAATTCACAGGGACACGATTGGCAGGGACGAAAGTCTTTGGTCCCAATCTCTGTTGGATTGTAGGAGCTTGAACAATTTCTTTTCTTTTGTTCAAACTCTGCCTAGGCCAGTTTCCTTTGTTCTTGACATAAGGAACATAATTAGTAAGACCTGCAGTAGCCTCTTTGTCGCACACAGCGCTGCACCTGAGGCATAGCATAACCTCTTTGTTACTTAACTTACACCTGTTAAGGAAATCAACCTCTTTCTGCACCAGATCCCTGAAAAGTACACATTGAGATGTTTTATGAACCAAATAATTATGAAATTTGCAATAACTTATTTTCTTTCTTTGTTCTATTGGTGGAATTTTTAAATCTTTTGGCACAACTATTTGGTCATCATTTACCAAAATATCAAAGATTTCATCACATTTAGAAACATCAAAAGAGTAAGTTTTTTCAACATATTTATCTTTTTTAGGTTCAACTGGATTTTTTCCATTCGAAGGCGTTAGCAATTCACAAGTATAAGGAGGCCCTGGCTTTAATTCTGCCATACAAACCTCACTTTCATCAATATCTTCGTAATTGATTTCATACTCATTATCATCATCATAAGTTTCAACATATTTTCTGAAACATAGAAGTTCTAGCCTTTTCTATCTTAAGGCGTTCGACTTGTCGAACTCTATTTGCTAACTGTGCCATATCCCTTAAATGTTGAGTATCTAATTTCTTTCGAATAGAGTAGTCAAGGCCACCAGCGGCCATTTCAACTAACTCATGTTCATGCACTTGAGTAAAGCATCTAGCCTTAAGAAGTCTAAACCTATTTAAGTAATCCCTAATAGACTCTGAAGTTTTTCACTTCACACCTGACAATTCTTTGAGGCTAATTTTAGATTTTCCCATATATAATTGCTCATGAAAAGCTCTTTCTAATTGGGTCCAATGATGGATGGAACCAGGGGGCAGTGTAGTGAACCAAGTAAAGGCATTCTTAGTGAGAGAATTAGGAAAATATTTCATCCTTAGATTCTCATTATTTGCTAAGTCCCCTGCCTCTGCCAAATATCTAGCAATGTGTTTGACAGTGGATTCACTAGTGTCACCAGCAAACTTCGTGAATTTAGGGATTTTCCAACCCGTTGGTAATTCAGTTTGGAGTACATACTCCGAAAATGTTGATACAAAATTTGGCCTATGTAACCCAACGTTAAGGCCATTCAGTGCAAGTATAGTTTCAACCATGTTAGCCAAATTGTTTTGGCCATCACAGTTATCTTGTTGCACATTTCTAACAACTTCATCTGCATCTTGGTTTCTGTGAACCAAAGTCACACTAGGATTAGGGACATCAGGCATCCCCATTTGGACTTGCGGTTCTTCTCGAACCCTTACTGGTGGGTTAGTATGACTTATGTTATACCCATTATATTCAGGCATACTCTGATGCTGAACAGGTATTTGGTTCTGAATTGGTCGAAATGGCTGGTTACGCATGATACACCTAAAAATATGCTATTTATTTAGTAAATTTATTATTATATTTTATATGTTTTTATTTTGATTTCGAAGTTTTACTATATAAATAGTTACTTATTTCTCGTATTTTAAATAAACAGATAAAAAGTGTACGAGTTGAAGAAAGGAGCGAAAATGGACTGAAAAGGAGCAAAAATTAACAAAAAAAGGCCACACACGTGCAGCACAGGGCCACACATGTGCGGCCCATCAAAGCAGCAAGCCAGCCCACTAGCCAACAAGCATGGCGCTCGCCAAGTTGGGCCTAGTGGCGGCCGCCAGCCAACTCATCCTGGCCGTCCACTCAAGCTTTCATCGTGTGGCGTTCGCCACACATATTTTAGTCCCACATCGCCTGTTTTTGTTGTTTTGGTCTCCTAGCTACTGGTATAAATATGTGTCCTTTATTACACTTTAAAATACACACCAACTTGTAACAGTTGAGGAAGAGAATTAAGACTTAGATTTATTCTTAGTTTCTTCTCTTAGTTTAAATTTTATTTGTTGTTGTTGCGCTGTCGGTGTCCGTACTCAAGATTTCTTTTATTAATTCAGGTTCTTTATTTTATTTTATTTTCTTTATTTTTATTTTTATTTTATGTCTTTATTTTTATTTATTTATTTTATGTCTTTATTTTTAGTTATGTCTAGCTAAATTTAGCATTGCTAGGATGTGTAGTTAGTAGCTAATAGGGGTTCGGTAGTTGATTCGTGCAAGTAGTTTTCAACCACCAGTTTTAAATAATATGTTTTCAAACAATTTGTCACGAGAGTGAGGATTGTTTTAAAGGCAATAAACCAACATTGACGAGAGTTGAGGTTTAGGGCCGGATAGTTAAAACTGACCGTTAGTTGTAAAGTCCACGAGAGCTTTTCAGGATTAATGAGTTTTATATTGATTTTCAAAGATACTTATATAGGTAAGTGAGCGCGTGAGAGCTGAGCATTTATTTTATCTATGTATAACGCTAGTCAAGATTTGCGAGAGCTAAGATTAGTGTTTTTAAATCAAATATAATCCTTGAAAACTGGCGACTGTTTTATTTTCTTAAGCAGTTTTTAATTAAACGTTGATTATAATTTGTCACGAGAGTGAGAATTAATTAAAGTAAAAATCAATAGAGCGAAAGCGTGAGATTTCTACTAGATATTAAAAACTGAACATTAACTCTAATTCGCAACGAGAGTAGGGATTAGAGTTAATTAAATTATATTGCTTTTCAAAGAGTATTTTATTAGCGGGTGTGAGAACGAGAGTTAAGCATCACCTTTATATTATATAATGTTGGTCAAGATTTGGGAGAACTGAGATTAGTATTTTTAAATCAATATAGTTTCGAAAATTTAACAGTTTGTCTAGCACGAATTAAGTATTCAACCCTCTGAAGCCACTAATAGCACGTCCTAGCAGTATTTTATTCATATATATTAAAAATCTAAAAAAATATTTCTCTTATTTTAATTATCCAAAGAAATAAGCAATTCGACTCATTTGGCCAGCCAACAATTGGTAACTGTCATTTGTGTTATTAATTAGAGGATTTAACACAGTTCCTAATTGCGATGTCAAAGTGTTAACCATTTCATGATTACTTTCATCCATCTGCTGTCTTAGGGACATCACAGATGAAGAACTTAAGGCCCGAGTTACTGGCCTCGAACCTGAATTCCCAACATCTGGTGTTGAAGGGGAAAATCTTGGAGGACTCTCCATATGTTGGTTACTAAATAAATTTGCCATTAAAGTTGTTGGCATTCCAAATCCAGGGTTAGTTGGGAATGAAAACGGAGATCTAGGAGGACTCCTTCCATCATTTGGATTCCCTTGAGAATACAGATTAGTTGGATTCGAAACATGGGTAACTTGAGTTGACCCTATCGAGGCAGAATTATGTCCACCAAATGTGTTTGCGTGAAACATAGGGTTTGTTGTCCCTATGGTCGAATCAAAAGCAGCGTCTGAAGAAAACGCTCGTGGTTGTCCTTCTAGGCCAGCATTACTAGAACTTGCGTCAGCACTTGTGAACAAATTACTCGTGGATGCATTTTGAGGGGGTGGTCTCACCATTTTTTGACGAGACTTAACACTTGTTAAATTTGGAAGGGACGTGTCACTTCTCAAATGCATACTTAGTAAAAATATAACAATCTTTATGAAAACAAAAGAAAAACACACAAAACCAATCCCACTGGGCATGCCAATTTGTTTACGCTGGTTTTTCGTAAACAATCATTAGTTTAATTTAATTACTTGCATGACCAACTAGTAAATCCTAGGACATATTTTGTGTATAAATTTTAATGTTCATCATTGAAATAAACATTTGGTAAACCAGTTTGAAAGAACAATTTGCAAAGAAAAATGTAAATTAGACACAATTCACTCAAACGAGAGAATTTGAAAAGATAAATTACAAAAGAAAGATTAAAATTGCATAAACATGTAAAAGTTTTACAAAGAAAGTAAATGGCTCACAAATTCATACATGTTCTTCACTTCACCCTTTTCTCTCAAACGCATGGATACTTTAGGTTTGTGAATTTTGTATATGAATTGTGACCCTTATTCCAACTAAAGAAACTACTATTTATAGGCACAAGAATAACCAACTGCTTGTGCAAACGTGCTTCGCCATCTTCCAAACTCATGAACCCATGATCTCTTAATCAAGTTTGAAGAAAATAACTGTCTCTTTAGCTTCAACTTAGTTTACTCTCTTTATTACTTCATAAAGCTTACAACTTAGTTTATCACTTTCCACTAAAATTAATTTGGATTGAAAGTTTAACATAGATGATCTATATAATATAGACTTTCAATCCAACAGTGAATTTTGTAAAATTTATATTCGTTAAACCTTTCAATAATGCTTTAACGAATATAAATTTTACAAAATTCATTGTTGGATTGAAAGTCTATATCATATAGATCATCTATGTTAAATTTTACAAAAATTTATAATCATTTGATATGTTACTGGGACGGATCAAGATAAACGGTATTCAATAAAAACGCATATACCGTTAATCTTGATCGGTCTCAATACATAATCAAACGATTATAGATCTATACGATATAAATTTCAATCCAACGGCGAACTTTGTAAAATTTATATTCGTTAAAGTGTTATTGAACGGTATAACATTACACAAATGTTACATTGGTAATTTAATCATATATATATATATATATATATATATATATATATATATATATATATATATATATATATATAATATACATTAAAACTAAATATAGCACTGACCAATATAAAATATTGAAACAACATTGTATCAATAAATAAACGGAAACTTAACAGAATTGAACATGTAAATAGTTTTGGTGACAACATTGCACTTTTTTATAGACATATTTTGAACATAAAAAGTTTATAATATTAACATTAAAATGAACAAAAATTAGCTATCTTTTTTTATAGGAATGAAAATAGAAGATTTTTTTTATAGGAATGAAAACAAAATTTACTAATTTTGTAGGGTCGAAAAAATGTTTTACCCTTAATTATTTAATTATATGTTGATGGAATTTTAGGTTGACAATTCACTATCTTTTTTGTAGAGAATTGATGCATTAATTTTTGTTTTCTTTTGTCATTCACGATCAATTGTGCATGATGTATTTTCAAGTAGTGATGATGTTGTATTTTAAGAAAAAAAAAACTGTGTCAGCTTCAGCTAAGGTTATTAATTTAACAATATTGCATCAAACATGAAAAGAAGCTAACAATAATAGCATCCCAACAAACCGAAATCAACTTCCTCCATATATGATTTTCTTTTTGAAAATGTTAACATGTGCCAATTTTTGAAAAATGTTAACATGCATGTGCCCTAATGACACATGTTAAGAAGATAAATGTGGAAGAAATTTATTGAATTTATGGTGTATTCAATTATCTAAACATTACATTCTTTGTATAATTAAATGCTATATATTTCTATTTTTTAGGGCACAAGTTAACATGACCTTTTTTTTTCTTCTTCTTCGGAATAGCATCTCATAGGAAGACGTTATGTCGCGTCAATTGAAAACAACCGCTTAACATCAACCCTTGTAAAGTGCGTCTTGATGTCGATGTTAGACCAATTTTCACTATTGTTTAGCATCCATTTTTGAAATTTAGAGTCTGCTTTGGGCTGACGCTACATCTGACTTTAGTTGTGGTGATTCTTAAAAGAAATTTTTAAATTCAATCTCAAACTTTATGCTATATTAATCATCTACTTCAATAATTATAAATCGTCACAAGTCATATCAGAATTGGCACTAAAAAATTCAAATTTAAAAAGACATTGAATCTATGATTTTAAAAAATATAAGTTGGTACAAACAATCTAAAAATATTTGAAATTCAACATCTTTATTTTTCTACTCCAATATTAATGTATTTTCCAACATCATTAGGTATCTAAAATTTCATTCTAATTTGCATAATTCTCTTTACTTGTCATTATATTTTAAGGAAATTTTAAAATAAGTTATATTTTATTTTCTCTTGCTTTAACATTTTATTTCTTACGCATTTTATAAAATGATCTTATTATTGAAGAATAATTTCTTGCTTTAACTGTTACAAATTAACTCAATTGTGCAAGAAGAATACAAATGCTAAGCAAAATTATGGTAGCAAATCACGTTTTTTCTTGTAGTGCTTAAACAAGTAATATGATATTTGAAATTTAAGGAAATTAATATTACATATATTGCTCCTTATATTTTATTTTCCTAATATAATATTAATGAAACACTAGCTCTCCAAATATATTGTACTTGTATTTGTTTAAGGGTTCGTTTAACATGTGTAATATTCCACATGTTAAAGCAATTGTACGTAATTTTTCTAGTGAAAAAAAATAATTATTTATTACATTTTTTTATATTTAATATAAAATATACAAGTTTCAATACAAATTTGTTATTTTAAATTTTTAAACATTTGCAAATTTCCATCGATAAGAAAAACCCTTGCTTTATTGTTTTTAAATAAATTTAATTTAAGCAAAAAATAGTTCAAAATACTCATTTTTAAAGTATATAACTTCCTGAATATAAAAAAAAAAAAAAAAAAAAAAAGTATATAACTTCCTCACTTTATAGCGCAACTAACTAATTGTGTTTTTGTTTTCCATTCAGTGTCATGTCACTCACATAATCATTAACCGGCTGCTGAATGAATGTATGATCAATTAAAGAAATAGGTCCAGCTCAGATGCATCTAAACCAATCAAGGATTTTTTTTTTCCAGTACCCTTTTTTATTCTTTTATTTCCGTAATATCCCTGCTTTGGAAAAAAATTCCGTAATATCTCTTTTTTGGACAAAATATGACGCGCATGTCTTGGAGATGGCGGAATTCTGAGTTATGCCATGTGCAAGGGGATGGCGGAAATCTCAATTCCGCCATTGACGGCCTTGTGTTCCGTGAACGCATGTTGGTCTGTTTGGAGACAGCAAGACAACATTTAATTTTTTATTTTTAAGTTTTGTGGTAAAAAAATGGCCCTTTTTTAAAAAAAAGAAGAAAAAAAGAAAAGACAAATAGAGATATAAAAAAATATAGATCTTCGTATAAATTATAAAAAAATAGACACACATATTAATATATAAATAAAAATATTGATCCTCATTAAAATTATAAAAAAATTAAGCACACATATGTTCGTATATGAGTAGAAATATAATATAAACAACTATTAATAAAAACTTATTATAAATTTTTAAGTACAATAAAGACAATATATGTGTTTAATGCAAAGCAAAAGCGAATAAAATAAAAAATACATGGGATGCAAATATATTCAGCTAAAAACAACAACTATAGTGTATGCGTTCCACAAATGCAAGAAAATGAGCATGTAGAATTATTTGGAGTTGGACTTCGTCCTCGTAATCGTCCCGATTGTGACACCGGTGGACGCATATAGTTTTAATGTGTATTATTAGTACTATTGTAATAAAATATATTTCGCAATGTATGTATTATTTTAATTTTTTTATCATAATAATGTTTAATCTTTTTAATTATATTTTTTTTAAAAAGGGCTATTTTTGGCCACAAAACGTAAAAAAAAAAATTAAAAAACTAAATGTTATCTTGCTATCTCCAAACAGACCAACATGCGTTCACGGAACACAAGGCAGTCAATGGTGGAATTGAGATTTCTGCCATCCCCCTGCACATGGCATAACTTAGAATTCCGCCATCTCCAAGGCATGGCGTGCGCGTCAGGCTTTGTTCAAAAAAGGGGTATTACAAAAAAAAAATTCAAAACAATGGTATTAAGGAAATAAAAGAAAAAAGAAGGGATACTGGGATAAAAAAATCACCAATCAAAGGGTATTTAAATAAGGAGAATGTTAACATGTGTACTAAAGACACATGTTAAGAAAATAAATGTGGTAAACATTAAATATTATGTTTGTGGATTCAACACTTTAAACATTAAATATTTCGTATTATTAAATGTTATATTTTTACTTTTAGGTAGCTTAACATATGCCCTTGATGCACATGTTAACATAATCCTTTAAATAGTTAGTTTATCCAGTAATGATTGATGCTGAACTTAGTAGGAAAAACTATGGTTAAGGGTGGACCCACATGCACTCCAAGGGATACAGGTGAAGCCCCTCAATTTTATAAATTACACCTACAATTGTGTTGTTTTTATGAAATGAATCCTCTAAAATTTTGGGGGTGGGTGGGGTAGCTCAGTTGGCACTTGCTGACTGAGCAGGTGTAGGCTGTTGGTCAGGGGTTCGATCCTTGGCAGCAGCAATTATAGTATTTTCTTTGTAAATAAGTTGGTGGTACTTATAAACCATCAACTTTTCAAAAAAAAAAAAAAAAAATCCTCTAAAATTTTGGTATTGCACCCCACTTTTGACCTTTCTCTGTGTTTTAATGCTATGCACAAATCACGTGTAAACAAAAAATGCGATGCACAAATCAAATCACGCTAACTTGCACCTTCTCTCTCCGTATTTAATGTCACAAATCAAATCATGCATTTAGAGCACCCATATCCATTAAACCCATTTGAATTTTTTAAATTAGACTCACTTGATATTTTATATTACTTCATACTTTCTAATTAGTTAAATGACTCAACTAAATTTTTAAATATTCATAAAATCTATCAAATATTTTAAAATGAGTCTCACTTGACCCTACAATATTTCTCATATATAGGCATGACAATAAAACTCATATCCGCGGATACCCATCCAAACCATACCCGCTTTGACGGGGAAAACCCGAGTTGACTGAGTTTGGGTCTAGGTTTTCCCTGATTTCAAAAGATGGGTTTGGGGCGGGTAATGAGTACATTGATACCCACCCCGAACTCGTCCCCGAATCCGCCTCGCTTATACTAAAAATTAGATTTCACCTCTTTTAAATTAGAAGCGCTTAAACAATCTCTTAAATTACGTTTATATATTTATTTTTTATTTTAATTTGAGTATTAAAAAAACTATTTTCTCTATTTTTTTTCTTTATTTAAAAAAATACTGTTGAGAGAAAATAATTCTGGACATTTAATTTTTTTTTTTAATAAAAAAATACTAAAATATAATCTAAATTCATGTGGAAAGAGACGTAATGGGGATACCCGATGGGATATCCGATCCTCGTCAGGTATGGATTTGAGGTTATCATTTTTATCCCCGCTCGAATTTAGGATGGATTTGGGGAAACCCGAGCTTTATGAGTTTGGGTTTGGGGAGGGCAAAACTCGTCCCCACCCCATCCCATTGTCATGCCTACGAGTTATATATATATATATATATAGAGAGAGAGAGAGAGAGAGAAAGAGAGAGAGAAACAGGGTTAGAAATTCAAAATATATTCCCAAAACGATATATGAGGTGGAATTGAACACATGTCATTTAAGTGAACTTTAGACCATCTTACCAAAAACCAAATTATTTTTTATGAAATATTTTGGTTACAAATTATACATATATAGGGTTTTGATAACGCGCACCCAGTAAGAATTTAGGAGTATGATTGTAAATGACAAAACACCCACTTTTTTCTTAGTACAAAGCTCAAATTAAAGGGGTATGATTGTAATTTAAATCATTAATTGTAAATCTTTATTCTCTCCTTTTCCTTTTCGTCGGCTGATGGTCATTTTTCTTGACTCTCTCTTACTTAATATGAGCGTTGTCAAATGATGAGCCACATAACCAGATAAATTGAATAACAAAAATGAAAACTCAAGGCAATATATTTCAAGCAAATGTTAAGAAGTCTCACACCGGTTGAGAGATGGTCTGATTAAGTGTTTATAAACTAGAAGCAATTCTCACCTTACAAGCCGGTTTTGTAAGGATGAATTAGGCCCAATACTCATTTCTAAGATGATATCAGAGTCTCTCCACGATCCATTTGGCACCTGTTATCAGGTTTCCGCTATCGGACCGCCCGCCGTTTATATCTGCGCACCAAGCCCAATAGTGCTGAGCGCGAGGGGGTGTGTTAAGAAGTCCCACATCGGTTGAGAGACGGCCTGACTAAGTGTTTATGAACTAGAGGCAATCTTCACCTTACAAGCCGGTTTTGTAAGAATGAGTTAAGCCCAATACTCATTTCTAAGAGCAAATACAAAATATTTTCTCTAGCAACAACAGAGTAGCAACAACAACAGAGAAGCCAACTTGAATTTTTTTTGTTTTAATCAGAGATTTTTATTTTTATTCCGATGATCAATGAAGTAAAGAGAAAATTGGAGTTTTCATTTTTGTTGTCAAAAATTAAATTACAATCATGCCCCTTTGATTTGAGCTTTCTAAGATGGAAAAAGTGGGTGTTTTGTCCTTTTCAAATGGGTGTAGCTTGCTAAAATACTCCTTCTAATTTCTTAGTGGGTGTGTATTAGCAAAACTCATATATATATATATATATATATATATATATATATATATATATATATATATATATATATATATATATATATATATATATATATATATATATATATATATACGCGGAAGTAAAAGATAAATATAATCCATAAAATATTATGATTAAAAGTAGGTAAATCATCAAGAAGTAAGTCTAAATTAGTTGTTAAATAGAATATAATTTGAAAAGTTAATATGAGAAAGAAGAAATTATAATAAAACATTTTTATTGAATAATAATACTTACAATATTTGAAGCAAGTCAAGTATCTTCAGGTTTTGATCTGAAAATTTTGCATGCTTCCTAATACAAATGAAGGATCCTTTTATAGAGTAAGGAATCACTTCGGACTTCAAAACTAATACAATATAATTCATAATTCCTAACAGCTGTAAAGAGACTTAATTATTACAAACAGCTGTGAGCGACATTATTACAACCGACAAAGTAACAGTAAAAGTAATACAATAATTTTGAATAATACAAACTAAATGGCCGACAAGAAGATTCCTTCACCGAAAGTAATACCTTGATTTGACTGGCCACTGAAGATAATCTTTTCTGATACCTATAATCAAAGATCGGTAATTCCATAACAATCATCTTCATTGATATTATCCGATGTACTGGTAATGCTATCAGTATCTGAGAAGGCAGACACGGCTTCTTGTAATTTGCTCATAAACTGCTGAGGATTAGAAATAGCAGCTAACGATGCTAATAGCCGAGATCTATCTGATAAGAAAATAGCATCTTCCGGAGCAGAAATGGATGTTTTGCAAAGATCTGGATGCTTTTTAAACCATTCTGCTAATTTTTTCGACGAGATTAATTCTGGGTTAAACTTAGACCACCATTTAACTGAATATCTTTTTACTAATTCTTGAGCAGGAGCAGCAGCCCATAAGGGTTCTGTTCCAAATGTCCAGGATGTAATCCAGGTAATCCCGAAAGTAGCACAAAAACACAGTAATGATTTGTAAGCAGGACACGTGGTAACTTGAGAAAATTCTTCAAATGATTTTTTAGCATAATCTGGAAAAATTTCTAAAATTGGTCCAATGGTTTCAAACCATTTAATAAACCAAATCGGAAACTTTAAAGAAATATCTTTATTAAACCATATAAACCAGGTATGGTTAAATGGCTCAATATCTAAAAAATTGTACCAAGCAATCATGTAATCATGGTAAGAGTAATTTTGTGGGATAAAGGTTCTTGAAAAATTTTTTACTTCTGAGGGAGGCTGACCCCAATCAGAAGGAGAAAGGACTTTATTAATTTTGAATTTAGAAAAAATAATTTTTTCTGGATCATTTTTATCATAATTGTGGGTAAGAGAGATAGATTCAGTATCAATGAGTATGAACTCATAATATCTTCTATTTTTGAGACGGTTTAAATCAGTAGGAAGAAAGAAGAATCCTGATGGTAATGCTTTAGAAACAATCTGTAATAAGGAGGCATCTTGAGAGAGGTAATGGCTTTCTAACGGAATAATGGGAACATAAGATTTCTTGGTAATGAATGTGGTTTTTGGGGTAGTTGCCGGAGGAGTATAAAAGCTTATTTTATTATTTTGAGGTCTAGGACTTCTTAGTGTGGAGGTAAAGGCCAAAGGAGATAATAAGGAAGAAGGTCTAATCCCGGCTGTTAGAGCCGAAGGGGTAATTGGGGTAATAGCCTTAGAAATGTAAGATGAAGAACTGGCTAATGTGGTGTCTTCTTTTTTAGTAACCGGAGGACCATATGCGTCCCGAGGGTCTGACTTTTTACTCATTTTTTCCCTGTAAAAATTCTCTAGTTAAGAAATCTGGCAGGGAATTCTCAATTCCTTTAATATGCTCAATTTCAAAATCAAAACAGGAGAGTAATGCTTGCCATCTTGCAAAAATATGTTTTGAAACTAAGTTTTTAACATCTTTTTGTAACACACTAGTTGCAGCTTTGCAATCAGTTTTTAATAAAAACTTCTTAGAAAACAAATCATCTTGAAATTTTGTAATACATAAAACAATTGATAAAATTTCTTTTTTAATAGTACTGTAATTTAATTGAGCTGGGTTCCAAGCTCCAGAATAATATCTGACAACTTGTTCCTTATCCATGCCCGGCAGTATTTGTTTTAAGATTCCTCCAAAACCAAGATCAGAGGCATCAGTTTCCACTATTAATTTGGCTGTAGGATCTGGTATTCCTAAGCAGGGTAATTTTTTAACTATTGTCTTAAGTTGTAATATACTCTGGGTCATTGTATCATCCCAAGGAGGTGGGTTTTTCCTAAGTCTTTTAAACAAAGGAATACATATAGTTCGTAAATTGGGAATAAAGTCTGACACATAGTTGATACATCCTAAAAATCTTTGTAATTGGGTTTTATCCTTTAATTCATTAGGAAATTTACTAACGAATTCTAATGACCTACTAATTGGTGTATACATTCCCT
Source organism: Trifolium pratense (assembly GCF_020283565.1). Classification (NCBI taxonomy): domain Eukaryota; kingdom Viridiplantae; phylum Streptophyta; class Magnoliopsida; order Fabales; family Fabaceae; genus Trifolium; species Trifolium pratense. The sequence goes on along the minus strand of NC_060062.1, from coordinate 15,256,901 downwards.
GCGTTATATCAAAGCCTAAAAACCTAATTTTTGACTGGAATATTTTTAATTTTCTTTCAGAAAGTACTAACCCATTATTTTTTATAATTTGATAAAATAATTCCATATGGTGAAAATGTTGGTTAATTGATTCTGAAAAAACTAATATGTCATCTAAGTATACTATGGTGAAGTCTGAATAATTATTGAATATGGTGTTCATGATATTTTGAAATTCAGAGGGGGCATTTTTTAACCCTAAAGGCATAACGTTCCATTCATAATGACCAAATGGAACTACAAACGCTGTTTTATATTTATCTTTTTCTTCTATTAATCACATAAAACGCCGAGCAACTCCAAGGAGATTTACTCGGTCTAATCAATCCTTTATCTAAATACTCCTGTATTTCTTTTTTACAGTATTCTAAGTGTTGTTGATTCATTTGTATTGGTCGAGATTTTGTTGGTATATTAATTTCTTTAAAATCTTGTTCATAAGGTAAAGAAACCGTATGTACTTTTCTTTTCCAGAACGCATTGGGTTGTTCTGAACAAAGATCTTTTTTAAATTTTGCTAAAACATGACCAATCTTTTCTTTAATAACTGGGGCTTCTAATTGGTCTTCTATCCGCTTAAAATGTATTTCTTTATTGATAAAATTAATTTGTTGTAATTTCTTATCTATTAGATTAATTCTAGATATAGCTTTTCCTTTAACAGAGTTTAAATCTCTAATTTTTGGTTTATCTAAAAATTCAAAATTAATTTCTCTACTTAAAACTGTAGTAGCTATACCATTTTCATTTACTTTAAAGGGATAAAGTAATGTTAAGAAAGGTGTTCCTAATATAATTTCTTCTGTAATATTTTTAACTAATAGAAAGGAGGTTATGTAACATATTTTATCTTTGCAGACTTTAGCGTTGGATAATTTATACGAAACTTGTAATCTGTTACCATTGGCTCCTCGTAACGATTCTTTAGTTTTTTCGTAGAACTGGGTAGGTATTAATCCCTCTTGTATACAGTTTAAATCTGCTCCAGAATCTACTAATGCAGTGAATTCATAAGTTGTATCTCTAATTATTAAATTAATCTTTGTATACCATTTGTGAGAAATCATTTTCTCTATTTTATTAATATAAATTTCCTCTTCTTCGTTCTTACTAGACGAAGGAAGAGTTCGAAGTCTATTCTGCTCTTGAATAATTAAAGTTCCTTGTAATTCTAGAATTTTAACTTCCAATTCATCATCTCTATTTTTTAATGATTGAATCTCTTTTTTAAGGATTTTAATTTCCTCTTGTAAATCCCTCAAGGTTATAGGATTCTGAGAGGGTTTCTTAAAGAGTTCCATAACATCTTTAAATTCTACCTTATGTAGTTCTTTCTTTTCTATTTCATTATCGTCGATTATATCTTTAATCTGCCTCATAAAAGCTTGTTTACTATCAGATTCTTCCATTTTGTCTAAAATTCCTATTAAGGTATTAGCTTGGTGATTTGTTAAAACATTAATACTTTTAATACAATTATTACAGTTACAAAAATCTATACCTAAGCATTCTTCTGATTCTTCTTCACTAGATTCACTACTCTCAATTAAATTGTTAATTTCTTCAACTTCAGATTCACTGGATGAAGATAAATCATCATCTGATAATAGCATTATATTTTCTAAAGTACGAATTAAATTGTTTCTTAATTCTTCAGATATGTTTAAATTACTAATTTGTTGAATTTTTTCTTTAACTTTGCAGTCATTGGCGTAATGACCAAATCGACCACATTTATAACACTTAATGTCTTTATTTTTGTTATTATTTTTCTGGTAAGAGTCTCTACCTTTCTTTTTTCTTGAATTTTTATAAAACTTTCTATTTTCTTGATAATTTTCTTTTTGGTATTTATCTTTCTTATAATATTTTTTAAGATTTTTCTTTTTATTAAAAGTTTTCTTTTTACTCTTAGGATTACTAGGAGCTCTTATGGGGGTAGCACCATACTGCTCACAGAATGATCCCATTTCCCTCTTATTATTTGCTTTCTCATTTTTAATTTTATTTTGTATCTTATAATCAGTACAGATTTGTAATCCTGTTTCAACAATATAATTTGATATTTCTCCCATAGTTAATGAATTAAAAGGTATCTCTCCATTGTAGTTTTGCCTAATATTACTTTTAACCTTTTCGGCAAATAACCTAGGTAACCCACTAATGAACCTTTCTTTCCAATAAATGGCCGCTCCATCAGGACGCAGACATAATTTAGAAAGAAACATGTCTTTATACCAGCGGTAATCAGACATGGTTGGGCAATATAGGTTTAGTAATTGATCAGACGCTCTTTGTTGTAATTTTAAAGGTTCTCCTATAAAGAACTTAGTTATCGCATATAATAAGGTTGTAACACAAATTTCTTCATTTGTTTCTAATTTAACTGCTGAATCAATTTTTAACTTATCTTCCTCACTGAGGATATTATCCCACCAACCTTTTAATTGACCAGTAAATCCCATTACTAGCATATCTTTAGTTTTTCTATCAGAATTCTTTTTAATTTTGAAGGCAGTAGCTGCCATGGTCATATTTTGAATAATATTTAATATATGTTGTTCAGATGCACCGTCTATGTTCCATTCTATAATACAGTCTCCGGAATAACTATCTCCGATGAAACTATTTCTTTCCTCAAACTGAACATCAGCAAAGGAAGGTCTAGGATAGTAGTTTCTAGTTTTTGGCCTAGGAGGCTTATCAATTCGAGAAATAATGTTTTCTTCTTCATCTTCAAATGATAAAGTATTAAGTTTTACTCCTGATGTTGATGCTACATTCAAGACCTTTAATCTATCTACTAATTCATCTAATTTCTGTTCAGGATTAAATCCTAGAGTCAAATCTTTAATTTCTTTATCTGTAGGTATATTATAATGATAGATTGGCCTAGTAGGATCAGATTCTTTAATTTCTAAAGTTTCTGGTAAAAATTGTTCAATTCTATCTAATTGTTGGGCCATGGTGTGTAATATCTGATTAGCGTAGTTTAATTGGCTATGAATATTGTTTAAATCTTTCTTTTGTTCGGTAGGGTTAATTATGGCCTTAAAAGGTGAGGCTTCTATTTCAATATTTTCCTTAGGTGGTGTAATTTTTACAGCTTCTAATGGTGGATGGATAGATTCCACTATCTCCTTTTTAGAAGTTTTCCATTTAATATTCATTCTTGTTTTGGTGTTTAGGAATAATTTTTTAGCATAAGGGTTTAATATGTTATTTTCTAAACAATATAATTCAAACCAAGTAAAGAAGTAAATATTAATTTCATGTTGTTCTAAAAATTGATAGAATAATTTGAGGTATGAATCTCTATCTTCTTTTAAAAAGGTATCAAAATACCATCTACGTTTTTCTTTATTATAATCAGCTAAAAAATCTTCTCTAATCCAATCTTTATCAATTTCAAAAGGTTCTTCTAATTTAATCATCCCTAATACTTGAGACTCAGTAGGTGAAGGGGATCTACTGATTCTCTCTTGATAAATGGGTTGTGGTATTGTTGGAGCAAAATTTACTCCTGCTAAGTTTAACCTAATTGTAGAGTCTACAGAACGTCTAGAGGAAGAAGATCCTATGCTAGGCGACTGATTGTATCTAAACGATTGACTCCTATTCATTCTAATTCTAATGTTTCCATCTTGATCGGTAATAATATCTCTAATAGATCTCGATTCTAGTTTTTCTGGTTGTGTAGTATTTTCTATTATCCATTCTTCCGGAATTTTTTCTTTTAATTCTGAAATAGTTAATATTTTCGGGGTAATTACACTAGATTTCTTTAGATTAGCTTCTATAATGCAAGTTTCATTTCTAGGTGTAGATCTTAAGGATTTATAATTATAGTTAACATTTGTAACTTTATAGGTTATTCTAGTAATAATGTCTACATTAGATATTCCTTCTGTAAAATTATCATTTTGATGTTGAACGCAAATGACCAAGGATGAACTTGTGATTTCATCACCTAGGCTCATCGAGTAGTTCGGGTAACAGTTAAAGTAAACAGGACCATCATTAAGATTAGATTCTAACATGGCTATAACAGAGTCATGAAAGTCTCTAATTCTAGAATCTCTTAAAATTAATAATATGGGTGAATTTAATCCTAATTTATGTAAGGGTTTAACCGCTACTTGAACTAATCCTAAGTGAATATATCTGAATCCATTTTTATAATGTTGGTCTAGAAGTTTTTTATCTAATAACGTAAAAGTTTCTTGTTTATTTTTTACATTTCTAGCTTGTTCTAGAGTATGTATAATTTTCTGACTTTTAAAATCGAAGGTACTAATTTTATAAACTTCGTTTAACTTAATCTCTGGCATATTCCAATTAATTAATTTATTTTCCATTTCTTGTACTTCTAATTCTTGATTTTGAAAAGTATCTTGATTTAATGTGGTTTCATTATTGGAGGAGGTAGGTGGAACTATAGTCCTATTAGATCTGCTACTTCTACCACTAACACTACCACTGACACTACTCCAAGCTCTATTCAGTAACCGAGACATCTTTCAATTAATTAGACTTTTAAGTTTTTATCTAGTTCGCTTTCAATTAAAACTCTCAAAACTTATCCCACTAATCTTACCGTGTGACTCTCTTCTCCCCCTTATTTTTGTTTAAGTTTCAAAGAAGAATACAACTAGGCTAAACCAACGGTTTCACTGCCCTAACTGCGGGTCTTACTACCTGGACCACCTAGCTATTCAGCATCTTCTTATAAAACAAGCCAACACTCAGGGTTATGGGTTGAATCAAAAGCAAGATAAGTAAAGAATAGATTTTAAAGAAATAATTTAAAGCTTAAAAGATTAAAAACTTTAAAACCTAATAACTCAAAAGGGTCTCAGAACCAATAGGCTCTGATACCAGTAGGTGCGCGAAAGTAAAAGAAAACATAATCCATAAAATATTATGATTAAAAGTAGGTAAATCATCAAGAAGTAAGTCTAAATTAGTTGTTAAATAGAATATAATTTGAAAAGTTAATATGAGAAAGAAGAAATTATAATAAAACATTTTTATTGAATAATAATACTTACAATATTTGAAGCAAGTCAAGTATCTTCAGGTTTTGATCTGAAAATTTTGCATGCTTCCTAATACAAATGAAGGATCCTTTTATAGAGTAAGGAATCACTTCGGACTTCAAAACTAATACAATATAATTCATAATTCCTAACAGCTGTAAAGAGACTTAATTATTACAAACAGCTGTGAGCGACATTATTACAACCGACAAAGTAACAGTAAAAGTAATACAATAATTTTGAATAATACAAACTAAATGGCCGACAAGAAGATTCCTTCACCGAAAGTAATACCTTGATTTGACTGGCCACTGAAGATAATCTTTTCTGATACCTATAATCAAAGATCGGTAATTCCATAACAATCATCTTCATTGATATTATCCGATGTACTGGTAATGCTATCAGTATCTGAGAAGGCAGACACGGCTTCTTGTAATTTGCTCATAAACTGCTGAGGATTAGAAATAGCAGCTAACGATGCTAATAGCCGAGATCTATCTGATAAGAAAATAGCATCTTCCGGAGCAGAAATGGATGTTTTGCAAAGATCTGGATGCTTTTTAAACCATTCTGCTAATTTTTTCGACGAGATTAATTCTGGGTTAAACTTAGACCACCATTTAACTGAATATCTTTTTACTAATTCTTGAGCAGGAGCAGCAGCCCATAAGGGTTCTGTTCCAAATGTCCAGGATGTAATCCAGGTAATCCCGAAAGTAGCACAAAAACACAGTAATGATTTGTAAGCAGGACACGTGGTAACTTGAGAAAATTCTTCAAATGATTTTTTAGCATAATCTGGAAAAATTTCTAAAATTGGTCCAATGGTTTCAAACCATTTAATAAACCAAATCGGAAACTTTAAAGAAATATCTTTATTAAACCATATAAACCAGGTATGGTTAAATGGCTCAATATCTAAAAAATTGTACCAAGCAATCATGTAATCATGGTAAGAGTAATTTTGTGGGATAAAGGTTCTTGAAAAATTTTTTACTTCTGAGGGAGGCTGACCCCAATCAGAAGGAGAAAGGACTTTATTAATTTTGAATTTAGAAAAAATAATTTTTTCTGGATCATTTTTATCATAATTGTGGGTAAGAGAGATAGATTCAGTATCAATGAGTATGAACTCATAATATCTTCTATTTTTGAGACGGTTTAAATCAGTAGGAAGAAAGAAGAATCCTGATGGTAATGCTTTAGAAACAATCTGTAATAAGGAGGCATCTTGAGAGAGGTAATGGCTTTCTAACGGAATAATGGGAACATAAGATTTCTTGGTAATGAATGTGGTTTTTGGGGTAGTTGCCGGAGGAGTATAAAAGCTTATTTTATTATTTTGAGGTCTAGGACTTCTTAGTGTGGAGGTAAAGGCCAAAGGAGATAATAAGGAAGAAGGTCTAATCCCGGCTGTTAGAGCCGAAGGGGTAATTGGGGTAATAGCCTTAGAAATGTAAGATGAAGAACTGGCTAATGTGGTGTCTTCTTTTTTAGTAACCGGAGGACCATATGCGTCCCGAGGGTCTGACTTTTTACTCATTTTTTCCCTGTAAAAATTCTCTAGTTAAGAAATCTGGCAGGGAATTCTCAATTCCTTTAATATGCTCAATTTCAAAATCAAAACAGGAGAGTAATGCTTGCCATCTTGCAAAAATATGTTTTGAAACTAAGTTTTTAACATCTTTTTGTAACACACTAGTTGCAGCTTTGCAATCAGTTTTTAATAAAAACTTCTTAGAAAACAAATCATCTTGAAATTTTGTAATACATAAAACAATTGATAAAATTTCTTTTTTAATAGTACTGTAATTTAATTGAGCTGGGTTCCAAGCTCCAGAATAATATCTGACAACTTGTTCCTTATCCATGCCCGGCAGTATTTGTTTTAAGATTCCTCCAAAACCAAGATCAGAGGCATCAGTTTCCACTATTAATTTGGCTGTAGGATCTGGTATTCCTAAGCAGGGTAATTTTTTAACTATTGTCTTAAGTTGTAATATACTCTGGGTCATTGTATCATCCCAAGGAGGTGGGTTTTTCCTAAGTCTTTTAAACAAAGGAATACATATAGTTCGTAAATTGGGAATAAAGTCTGACACATAGTTGATACATCCTAAAAATCTTTGTAATTGGGTTTTATCCTTTAATTCATTAGGAAATTTACTAACGAATTCTAATGACCTACTAATTGGTGTATACATTCCCTGCGTTATATCAAAGCCTAAAAACCTAATTTTTGACTGGAATATTTTTAATTTTCTTTCAGAAAGTACTAACCCATTATTTTTTATAATTTGATAAAATAATTCCATATGGTGAAAATGTTGGTTAATTGATTCTGAAAAAACTAATATGTCATCTAAGTATACTATGGTGAAGTCTGAATAATTATTGAATATGTGTTGTTGATTCATTTGTATTGGTCGAGCTTTTGTTGGTATATTAATTTCTTTAAAATCTTGTTCATAAGGTAAAGAAACCGTATGTACTTTTCTTTTCCAGAACGCATTGGGTTGTTCTGAACAAAGATCTTTTTTAAATTTTGCTAAAACATGACCAATCTTTTCTTTAATAACTGGGGCTTCTAATTGGTCTTCTATCCGCTTAAAATGTATTTCTTTATTGATAAAATTAATTTGTTGTAATTTCTTATCTATTAGATTAATTCTAGATATAGCTTTTCCTTTAACAGAGTTTAAATCTCTAATTTTTGGTTTATCTAAAAATTCAAAATTAATTTCTCTACTTAAAACTGTAGTAGCTATACCATTTTCATTTACTTTAAAGGGATAAAGTAATGTTAAGAAAGGTGTTCCTAATATAATTTCTTCTGTAATATTTTTAACTAATAGAAAGGAGGTTATGTAACATATTTTATCTTTGCAGACTTTAGCGTTGGATAATTTATACGAAACTTGTAATCTGTTACCATTGGCTCCTCGTAACGATTCTTTAGTTTTTTCGTAGAACTGGGTAGGTATTAATCCCTCTTGTATACAGTTTAAATCTGCTCCAGAATCTACTAATGCAGTGAATTCATAAGTTGTATCTCTAATTATTAAATTAATCTTTGTATACCATTTGTGAGAAATCATTTTCTCTATTTTATTAATATAAATTTCCTCTTCTTCGTTCTTACTAGACGAAGGAAGAGTTCGAAGTCTATTCTGCTCTTGAATAATTAAAGTTCCTTGTAATTCTAGAATTTTAACTTCCAATTCATCATCTCTATTTTTTAATGATTGAATCTCTTTTTTAAGGATTTTAATTTCCTCTTGTAAATCCCTCAAGGTTATAGGATTCTGAGAGGGTTTCTTAAAGAGTTCCATAACATCTTTAAATTCTACCTTATGTAGTTCTTTCTTTTCTATTTCATTATCGTCGATTATATCTTTAATCTGCCTCATAAAAGCTTGTTTACTATCAGATTCTTCCATTTTGTCTAAAATTCCTATTAAGGTATTAGCTTGGTGATTTGTTAAAACATTAATACTTTTAATACAATTATTACAGTTACAAAAATCTATACCTAAGCATTCTTCTGATTCTTCTTCACTAGATTCACTACTCTCAATTAAATTGTTAATTTCTTCAACTTCAGATTCACTGGATGAAGATAAATCATCATCTGATAATAGCATTATATTTTCTAAAGTACGAATTAAATTGTTTCTTAATTCTTCAGATATGTTTAAATTACTAATTTGTTGAATTTTTTCTTTAACTTTGCAGTCATTGGCGTAATGACCAAATCGACCACATTTATAACACTTAATGTCTTTATTTTTGTTATTATTTTTCTGGTAAGAGTCTCTACCTTTCTTTTTTCTTGAATTTTTATAAAACTTTCTATTTTCTTGATAATTTTCTTTTTGGTATTTATCTTTCTTATAATATTTTTTAAGATTTTTCTTTTTATTAAAAGTTTTCTTTTTACTCTTAGGATTACTAGGAGCTCTTATGGGGGTAGCACCATACTGCTCACAGAATGATCCCATTTCCCTCTTATTATTTGCTTTCTCATTTTTAATTTTATTTTGTATCTTATAATCAGTACAGATTTGTAATCCTGTTTCAACAATATAATTTGATATTTCTCCCATAGTTAATGAATTAAAAGGTATCTCTCCATTGTAGTTTTGCCTAATATTACTTTTAACCTTTTCGGCAAATAACCTAGGTAACCCACTAATGAACCTTTCTTTCCAATAAATGGCCGCTCCATCAGGACGCAGACATAATTTAGAAAGAAACATGTCTTTATACCAGCGGTAATCAGACATGGTTGGGCAATATAGGTTTAGTAATTGATCAGACGCTCTTTGTTGTAATTTTAAAGGTTCTCCTATAAAGAACTTAGTTATCGCATATAATAAGGTTGTAACACAAATTTCTTCATTTGTTTCTAATTTAACTGCTGAATCAATTTTTAACTTATCTTCCTCACTGAGGATATTATCCCACCAACCTTTTAATTGACCAGTAAATCCCATTACTAGCATATCTTTAGTTTTTCTATCAGAATTCTTTTTAATTTTGAAGGCAGTAGCTGCCATGGTCATATTTTGAATAATATTTAATATATGTTGTTCAGATGCACCGTCTATGTTCCATTCTATAATACAGTCTCCGGAATAACTATCTCCGATCACTACTACAAAAATTAGATTTAATAGCGCCCATTTAATAGCGCTTATTTAAAAAGCGCTATTAAAACTTGACACGGAGCATATTTAATAGCGGTTATAAGAAAAGCGCTTTTAAAAGGTCAAACGCAAGGACAATATGATAGCGCTTTTGGTTAAAACGCTATTAAATATGTGAACACCGATAACTATAATAACGCTTCTACACAAAACGCTATTAAAGCAAATATTTTATAATAGCTCTTTTAACCTAAGCGCTATAGTAGGAAAAATTAATAAATTAAATTTATAGTTGCTGGGTGTCGAACCCTTGACCCCAGGGTTGTTGATTAATTAATAAATTGAAAAGAAAAAAAAAAGAGATTAAATTTCCTATTTTCCTTTGTTTCTCTCCATTTCATCAAACCACCATCTTCATCCTTATCAAACTTCCTTTTCACCCAAGAACCTCACCGTCGACCATAAATCGTTGTAGTTCCGTTAACACCTCCTTCTTCGCCAAACCCTAGTTCCTTCGTTTCGACCCAGCACCTCCATATCCGTCGAACCCTAAATCTCTCGTGATTTCTCTCCCGACCCAGCAAGAACCCTAAAATTTTGCTTTCAACAACTCTGATTCCCTCACTCCCTTCTACGTCTTTTTGTGTGTATTTTAGGTGCTTAGAAGAAAGACATACCTGGAAAGGCTCTGGGAAATTCTTGTTGCTTTACAAGAGCTTAAGGTAATTTTAATTTTGCCCTGTTATTTAATTTTTAAGATTCAATTTTTTGGGTTTTTTTTCTTCTTTCTAATGGGTTTGTAGGAAGAGGGTTTATGGAAGGACCTCAATTCACAAGGTGGCAATGAAGATGTAAAGGGGAGTTCTTTTTTTACGATTTCTTAATTTATGTTTTTTTAGAAGTATAATTGGTTTATTAGGTTTGGTATTAGTTAATCTTAGTCTTAGTAATAATTTAATGATTCAATCTCTTGTCTGTTATTATGATATATTATTGATGCATAGCCTACCAATTGTGTGCAAATATTTGAAATCAAAGGGTAAAAGGACTTATTCACACTACTTCGGAAAATCTAAGTATTGACACTTCTTTTGAACAAAAGTATTGACACTTAAATCAATATATCTTGATAATATAGAAGTTTGATGTATAATTATAGAATAATTAGGGTGTGTGTGTATAATAAGGTATTTTATATATGATAATTGAATCATTCTATGTGGCGTGAGTTGAAACTTAAAAGAGTACAAAAATTGCTATACCTTAAATTTTACTCTTATTTGAAATTTTGAATAGTCTATAATGGGATATTGTTTGAGAGTAATGATTTAATGTCCTCCGATTGTATGTTTGTTTGATGTCATTTGTTGCTTGGGCGAGTCTGTGATGCTGTATGTTTACATTTATTTGCTATTTCTAAACTTTTGTTATTCCCTCCCTTGTTAATTGCATCAAAATTTCCACTATATTTGTCTTTTTTCTTTATGCTGTCATTGGGACTTCATATCCCATGAACTGTTTGGCTAGGTGATTCTTTCATGCTGAGTGTGTTTTGGTGTTGTTTTTCCTACTGTGCAACTGTGGTTTTTGAACAATTTACCTTCTTGTCTGTCTCACAATTGAAGGTTCCATCTTTCTTATGCTTCTCGGCTGCAGACATCGTTTTCTTTTGTTGATTAAACAAAAAGGTATTGAGCATTTTGAAGCAACATCACCAAACTTTTGTCCTGAAGTTTATTTCTTATTAGTGCATTAAAATTCACCAATATGTGATAATGTTATGAGTTAGAGCATTAAATCTGATTTGTATATTGAGGTATAAGTTCATGATTTGTATATTGATTTGATCTTGGTATTATTTTACTTGAATCTGGCCTGATAGTTAATAAAGTTAACTTGTACTAAGGCAAGATGCATGCATGACGTATCCAACAATCTATCATAATTGCTGAAAGAGGAAAATAATTTGTTTTTGTTAGTATAAAAACTCAGACCAGGTACATGAGTGCCTATGGAGATTTTGCAAAAAATTTGTGCTTGGACTAGTGTGTCATGAACTCAGGTTTTAACAATCATGTGGTTTAGTGACTGAGAATTCTTAAATGATAATGATAAGTTGTGATAATATAATTGTTGCAGAATCACTAATTTTTTATTTAGCATGTTTTAGTCTCTATGATATGATGATTAGAATTAATCTATTACTAAATATTGATGATGTTAGGGAATTGGAGATGGTGTTAAACTATGCTTCTTTGGCAACTATTTGGTTAGTTTTCTGCAATGTGGTCCATTGTTTCTAGCTATGCTAAGTAAAGGCCTAACTAATACAAGGTGTTGGTGGTTTTTTTCATCTTTGTTTTCTTTTGTTCAAATGTGAAAATGTTGGTCATTCGTATAAGCTATAGGTCACCCTGTTTTGTAAATGCCAATGTTGTCAGACAAAGGTAATTAAGCTATCACTAAGAACATTGTTTTATTTGAGATTAGAATTAATTAATGTCAAAACATTGAAACTTAAACTATTTAAATTTTGCAGGTATTGCAGAGTGTTGTTTTTCAGACAGGTAAATGTTTGATATATTTTTTGTTGTCCACTATTTGTTGATCCTTTCCTGTAATCAGAATAAGAGCCATTATTGAAGTCTCTATTAATTGAATCATATACCTATGTTTCTCTGGTGTTCAATTTTTAGTATTCTTCAACTATTGTATGTTTATTATTTAGGTTTCCGTTATGCTTTTGCAATCCTATGATTTTTTGCAAATAATTCTCATACTCGATCCTTCATCTTGCATGTATTTAGAGTTCATTAAACTTAAGTATCCGGTGCTGAATTTTAAACTTAAGTATCCGGTGCCTATGGCAAAATTAGTGTACATGCCCTTGAGTTTTATACTGGTTGTAGTTTTGTTTAGATGTAAATTTAATAATGATTATTGAACTTTTTTTTTTTATTTAGTATATTGATTTTACATGATAGTCCTGTCAGTTATCTACTTAATTTTGTTAGTCTTTATGCTATTGTGTTGTTGTGTTTTGGTCCTCTTTCAGGTCAGTGTTGTCATCTAAATGGTATGTTATTAGTGCCTGGTTTGCATCCATTATTGAGCAACTGTTTCACATGCATCCATTATTAAGTGAGTTAAGTTGTTTTTCTATAAAACCCAAGAATGATTCATTTGCATCCATTATTAAGCAATTGTTTCACTTGTATCCTAATCTGCAGGTATGCTAAGGAAATCCTTCAATAGGAGATGTTTCCACATGTTGGTATTGGAGAGTATTGTGAGATAAAAAATGCGTACTATTTTGGGTAAGTTGTATCCTAATCTGCAGGTATGCTAAGGAAATCCTTCAATAGGAGATGTTTCCACATGTTGGTATTGGAGAGTATTGTGAGATAAAAAATGCGTACTATTTTGGGTAAGTTTGTTACAAGGCTGATCTTGTTATCTTCATTTTGAGTATCTATTATGCTTATCATTGCCCCACAGATATATCATTCACCGGGCTACTACCGTGTGCACTTGGGCGGAGGGCTGAAGATACGGAAACAAGAGGCTGGACCTGGCAGGCCCTTTGCTTGGTGGTCTCTTTAGAGGGGTTTGTTTCTCAAATAATTGATATGATTTTACTTTCTTGGTCTTGTTATTTCTTAATTTCTGGTTCTTAATTTCTTGGTCTTGCAATGCATTGGACAATATACCTATACTACTACAAGAATCAAATTGCAGCATGCAGGTATCTCTTTCTCTCTTTCACTCACTACAAGAAAATAAGCACTTTGCGACGGTTAAAATTGCAGTTTGCAACAGTTGAAACTGTTGCAATTGTACATTTGCGACGGTTGGCAAACTGTTGCTGATTTGTGTGTCGCAAGAGAACTTTGCGACAGTTTTGAAAACCGTTGTTACAACAGTTTCAAACCGTCGCTATGTTTTCCCCCACATAACACTAAATTAATGTTGCAACGGTTATAAAACCGTCGCAAACTTTTTTTTTTTTTAAATAAAATTAAAACACTTTATTCACTAAAAAAATATTTTTTATTCATTTTGATGGCTTATTAAAGAACAATTACAATATCCATATAGGTGTAAAGAAATTAAAATACACAAATATATAAATATAAATAACTTAATCTCATTTATATAATTCATTCAATAGTGACGAGATCCATACATCAAAAGTTTAATTCAAGTACATGAAGTTCCAAACGAAAGAAACTAATGTAGTTCAAAAACTAAAGCATAAATATTGTTAAACATAACATTACATCAAAATAAGTTTCAAATGTGGTGATAGTTTCTCCAAAGCCACCAATCCTCTCCATCCGCCGCCAAACCTGATCAAGAAAGTGAACGATTAGTCAGAGTAAGATTGGTGAACGCAGATTGAGCATCTCATGGTGTTCTTCCTTCTGAAAGGCGAACAGCGGTTCAGAAAATCGGATTCGTGAAAAAACCATATGTAATAAATACCCCGACTTGCTTGAGCATCAGCTTTAGTGTTATGGCCCTTAAAACATTAAAAAACAGGCATTTGTTAAAATCATGAAACAGGGAGGTAAAATTATATGGACTAATTCCATTGATGCTAGTGATTTTCTATTCAAAGTAGTGGAACTAGTATTTTTAATTTCAAATCATACAGGTTTTGACCATTCAAGCATTTGAATCATATATGATTTTCAATAAAGATATATGCTAGTGATCTTTAGTAGTAGACAGATGTGCCAATTAAAAAACAATTTGAATAAGTATGATCATAAATGATTTTCAAATTCTAGATGAAAAAGTGAATACCCTAGGAAAAAATATGGTTATTAATAAGTAATAAGCAGAATGATCAGTAGTAATAATCTTCTTCAACTAACCATTGGGAATGGTATGAATTAAATGAATCCTTGCATTGTGTTTAATGTAGAAGAACAAAACTAATGAAATTTTTGTACATGATTTTTAACTTAACCACCTATGATTTCCTCAATCCTCTAATCCATAATTTTCTCTTGTCCAATGTAGAAGCCATATAATTGCTTGTAATTTCAAATCAACATGCAATATTTTTTAAACAATTGGATTATGTTTTTCTTTTTATTATCATTCATTTCATTCAGATGCAAGTTAAGTAGTGAAATATAGACCAAGATTGGTCAATGCATACTCTCTCTAAGGGAACTAACCTGGTTGCAAACAAGCTGAGAGTCACCTCGAACATAAACACGATCATATCCTTGGTTGGCTACTTCTTTCAATCCCAAAATTAAACCTTGATATTCAGCAGAATTATTTGTATGAGTGCCCAGTCCTTGACTGAAGCGCTGAACCTGTAAAGAGACCCAAGGGTTACTACAATTGATATATAGCATATAGCTTTATAGTACAAATATGAATATTGATGCATAGAGTAGACACCTGGTTCCCATCACGCAGCACAGCTCCTGCTCCAGACCTTCCAGGATTTCCACTATTTGCTCCATCGAATTCAAGGATACAAGAACGCTGCAAGATTTAGTTGATGCTATGTTATCTCATAGATAAAATAGAGTCACGACTTAGGATATAAAACCCAGGAGTTGAACATGCATGTCATCACCTTCTACTAGATTTCAATTTTGCAGAACTTATATTTCCAAAACCATACATTACCACAACGTTTGAAGTGTAAAAAATATCATAACATAGACAAGCAAATTAACATCTAAAGTTAAAATATTAAAACTAAGCTTAAATTTAAAATTCACAAGTTTAACTAATTACAATCATCTGAGTCTAAATGCAAATAATCTAAGTCTAAATGCAAGTAAATAGATTAATTGTATAACATGTTTGAATGATAGTTTTATATTTGCTAGTTTCTATTATCATGGAGCTTCAATGTAAATTTCAATAAGAGATTAAGTCTATAAAAACATACAACACAAATATCAATAAGAGATAAGGAATATGAGTGAAAATGCTTCTTTATAAAATCATTAGAAACTGGATGGAGCTCTTGTGAGCTTCCAAGGTATTGAGATGGGAGAACACTTTACCCCACGCCTTTAAGACGTCCTGGATGTTCTTTTCCAAAAACTGTTGTGTATGCAGCATCAGTCAGAGAAGAATTTTCTTTGCGATGTGTTTCTAATTCTAACTCCTCCTGTATAATGAAAACTATAAAATTACATTTTCCACGGGAGAGATAAGCTTAAAAACAAAATATCTTTCATAAATTGAAATAGAAATAAGCAAATAAGCACTTCATAGAAATTAGAAGAATATCTTTCCACCTAATATCTTTCACCATTGTCCAATTAAAAACAACATATATATCCATCTCAGTCACTTGAGAATGTACAGAGGTTGTGGAAATGTTCAATTTAGTGTGAGTTCAATTTAGTGCTGTTGATTTTTGATAAAGTTTAACAGCTTAAATTGTGTAATTGCAGATCCATTAATATCAGGAATGAAACTCAAGTGGCAAGAATGGGTAGGTAATTTTGCAACACAAACTAACATACAACAGATAAAGAACAAGAAATAAAGTACAAAGAAATATCAGCATTACCAGAACAGCTTCAAGCAAAATCCAAAGGGAAAATTAACATTTCATCTTCAAAACTATCAAAACCCTAACAATCAAACAACAGAAGAATCCAAGAAATTAAACCACTAAACTCAAAAACCCTAAAATCAAACTATAAAGAATCCAAGAAATTAACAAATTAACAAATTATCGTCACTCAAAATAATCATAATCAAGTTAACAAACAATTAAGTAATCGCAGATAGAGAGAGATACAAAGAGTGATACAGAGAGAGAGAGAGAGGAGATAGGAACCTGTGTTGAGAGAGAGTAATCGGAGGAACGGCGAAGGGGTTTGAGGTTCTTCGATTAGGGATTCGGAGGAGGGGTTTGTGGTTCCATATTTGCGATTCGGCGGAGGATTTGCGATTCCAGGAGGAGGGTTTGTGAAATTTGGGGGAAAGATAAATTTTTTTTTTGACGGCAAATTGGGGGAAAGATAATCAAAAAAAGGTTATACTATGAGTGGATTTTTTATTTAGGAGAGAAAGGAGCAAAAATTTTAGTGGGCGGCAAAAGGCAAAACATTGCAACGGTTCACTCATAACTGTCGCAAAATTCCAAAATTAAATCCAAACATTGCAACGGTTGATCTAACCGTCGCATGAACCGTTGCAAAATTCTAACATTTAGCACATTGCAACGGTTTTGGTCAAATCGTCGCAATGCAAGTGTCGCAAAATGACAATTTTCTTGTAGTGACTTGATTAGTTCCATTCATTAAAAATTAAACACATTCCTTTGTATACCGTGAATTGAATAACTTTCAGGTAAAGAAGCTCTACACCCAAAGGGAAGATTAAATCAAATAGTATATAAAGATCTAAAGGGAGAGTGACATAGTTAAATTGGAAGAGATTGTCCACGTTGCACTCATGTTTAGACATTTTAGGTGACTGTTGATTTTTTTGATTTTTTGTGGAATTGAATTTGCCACTAAACATTAGTAGTAAGGCACCACAGGAAATTTTATGAATCTTGTGACATTAGTACTAAGGTTTTTTTCTTGTACCAAAGATCAGCTATTTGAAACCAGTGATGTCATACATACATGCTTATAAGCAAAGGATCGATTAAGTTTGTCATTTTTATACCTAGTTATATTTGAGTTGTATTTTGTTGGATTATTTTATAACCTATACTTAGTTATGTTGTAGTGCAGTCACTTATTTCTTATATATTGTTTGATTTTATGATTAATTAAAATTTGTTTAGTTTTGGTTATTCAAGTTTATAATAATTAAAAAAAATTAAAAAATAAAATATTAGATAAAAAAGATTTTTTTTTTAATTTGGAAAAGGACATATAATAGCGCTTTTGCAAAGACCGCTATTAAAAGATGACCTATTATAGCGTTTTCAGGTCACGGGCGCTATTAAAAGTTGTATGCTTGAAGAACTATAATAGCGTATTTTGAATAAAGCGCTGTTAAACGTCGTTTCCAAAGGCCTCCCAGGTAGCGGAAGTTTGCATACGATAGCGCTTTTTAACAAAAGCGCTGTTAAAAGTGGACTTTTGATAGCGCTTTTAAGCGCTATTATATGCACCCAGACTTACAATAGCGGTAACAGTAATAGCGTTTTTAAGCGCTATTAAAAGTCAAAACAAGCGCTATTAAATACCCTTTTTTGTTGTAGTGGATGAAACTATTTCTTTCCTCAAACTGAACATCAGCAAAGGAAGGTCTAGGATAGTAGTTTCTAGTTTTTGGCCTAGGAGGCTTATCAATTCGAGAAATAATGTTTTCTTCTTCATCTTCAAATGATAAAGTATTAAGTTTTACTCCTGATGTTGATGCTACATTCAAGACCTTTAATCTATCTACTAATTCATCTAATTTCTGTTCAGGATTAAATCCTAGAGTCAAATCTTTAATTTCTTTATCTGTAGGTATATTATAATGATAGATTGGCCTAGTAGGATCAGATTCTTTAATTTCTAAAGTTTCTGGTAAAAATTGTTCAATTCTATCTAATTGTTGGGCCATGGTGTGTAATATCTGATTAGCGTAGTTTAATTGGCTATGAATATTGTTTAAATCTTTCTTTTGTTCGGTAGGGTTAATTATGGCCTTAAAAGGTGAGGCTTCTATTTCAATATTTTCCTTAGGTGGTGTAATTTTTACAGCTTCTAATGGTGGATGGATAGATTCCACTATCTCCTTTTTAGAAGTTTTCCATTTAATATTCATTCTTGTTTTGGTGTTTAGGAATAATTTTTTAGCATAAGGGTTTAATATGTTATTTTCTAAACAATATAATTCAAACCAAGTAAAGAAGTAAATATTAATTTCATGTTGTTCTAAAAATTGATAGAATAATTTGAGGTATGAATCTCTATCTTCTTTTAAAAAGGTATCAAAATACCATCTACGTTTTTCTTTATTATAATCAGCTAAAAAATCTTCTCTAATCCAATCTTTATCAATTTCAAAAGGTTCTTCTAATTTAATCATCCCTAATACTTGAGACTCAGTAGGTGAAGGGGATCTACTGATTCTCTCTTGATAAATGGGTTGTGGTATTGTTGGAGCAAAATTTACTCCTGCTAAGTTTAACCTAATTGTAGAGTCTACAAAACGTCTAGAGGAAGAAGATCCTATGCTAGGCGACTGATTGTATCTAAACGATTGACTCCTATTCATTCTAATTCTAATGTTTCCATCTTGATCGGTAATAATATCTCTAATAGATCTCGATTCTAGTTTTTCTGGTTGTGTAGTATTTTCTATTATCCATTCTTCCGGAATTTTTTCTTTTAATTCTGAAATAGTTAATATTTTCGGGGTAATTACACTAGATTTCTTTAGATTAGCTTCTATAATGCAAGTTTCATTTCTAGGTGTAGATCTTAAGGATTTATAATTATAGTTAACATTTGTAACTTTATAGGTTATTCTAGTAATAATGTCTACATTAGATATTCCTTCTGTAAAATTATCATTTTGATGTTGAACGCAAATGACCAAGGATGAACTTGTGATTTCATCACCTAGGCTCATCGAGTAGTTCGGGTAACAGTTAAAGTAAACAGGACCATCATTAAGATTAGATTCTAACATGGCTATAACAGAGTCATGAAAGTCTCTAATTCTAGAATCTCTTAAAATTAATAATATGGGTGAATTTAATCCTAATTTATGTAAGGGTTTAACCGCTACTTGAACTAATCCTAAGTGAATATATCTGAATCCATTTTTATAATGTTGGTCTAGAAGTTTTTTATCTAATAACGTAAAAGTTTCTTGTTTATTTTTTACATTTCTAGCTTGTTCTAGAGTATGTATAATTTTCTGACTTTTAAAATCGAAGGTACTAATTTTATAAACTTCGTTTAACTTAATCTCTGGCATATTCCAATTAATTAATTTATTTTCCATTTCTTGTACTTCTAATTCTTGATTTTGAAAAGTATCTTGATTTAATGTGGTTTCATTATTGGAGGAGGTAGGTGGAACTATAGTCCTATTAGATCTGCTACTTCTACCACTAACACTACCACTGACACTACTCCAAGCTCTATTCAGTAACCGAGACATCTTTCAATTAATTAGACTTTTAAGTTTTTATCTAGTTCGCTTTCAATTAAAACTCTCAAAACTTATCCCACTAATCTTACCGTGTGACTCTCTTCTCCCCCTTATTTTTGTTTAAGTTTCAAAGAAGAATACAACTAGGCTAAACCAACGGTTTCACTGCCCTAACTGCGGGTCTTACTACCTGGACCACCTAGCTATTCAGCATCTTCTTATAAAACAAGCCAACACTCAGGGTTATGGGTTGAATCAAAAGCAAGATAAGTAAAGAATAGATTTTAAAGAAATAATTTAAAGCTTAAAAGATTAAAAACTTTAAAACCTAATAACTCAAAAGGGTCTCAGAACCAGGTGCGCGGAAGTAACCGAGACATCTTTCAATTAATTAGACTTTTAAGAACGAAGAAGAGGAAATTTATATTAATAAAATAGAGAAAATGATTTCTTTAGATTAATTTATATATATATATATATATATATATATATATATATATATATATATATATATATATATATATATATATGAGCCATGATTCGTTAACACCAGATGTCAAACTTTATTTTGACACCAAATCTAATCCGTTTATATTTTTTAATTCAATGGTTGTGATCAATTAACTTAAAATATCATGTGATTGTATCTTTAGTGAATCAATTCTCAATTACCTATTTTTTCTCAATCAAATCTCTAATTCATTGTCCAAAAAAAAAAATCATAATTCAACGTGATCATTACTCTCTCTTATAAGTCCCAAAACATTCTATCTTTATTTTTGGATTGCAAAGTAGCTATTTTTCATCGTAGCGATCTTTATCCTCTTAAATATGCTATAGAGAGATTGTGACAATATGCTTATTTATGGGATTGCCGGTTTTGATGGGGTTTGAATAAGAGGAAACAGATGGAGTTTGGAAGGGGATTGTCTTGGATCAAATACAATCAAATTAGGACTCTGGCAGAGATTAGAGAACTCAGGGACAGTGAATTAGAGATTTGGTTTCATCCAAAAATCCAGTTTCAGTCAGTGATCACTCCCTTAAAAAAGCTTTTATTTTTGTTCACTCATGGTAAAAATTAAAAACCATATATCACATTGAAATTTTTTGCAGAACTCAACCCTTGCTTCAAAATTAAGAAGGGGAAGATTGTTACAAAGAAAAGTAGCTTATATGTAACCCAAAAGTAAAAAAAAAAAAAAAAAAAAACACTTAAATTGCATATCACACATAAATCACGTCATGATGCTAATTAGACTATCAAGCACATAGATCATAAAACAATGAA
Organism: Trifolium pratense; assembly: GCF_020283565.1. Lineage (NCBI taxonomy): Eukaryota > Viridiplantae > Streptophyta > Magnoliopsida > Fabales > Fabaceae > Trifolium > Trifolium pratense. The sequence continues at coordinate 15,235,776 of NC_060062.1, read as the reverse complement.
TTGCATTTTTTTTTTGACAGAAAAACAATGAATTGCATGTTTGTCATGAAATTTGTGAATTTGACAATAGTACTTTTTTACTTTGCATCTTTCTAATTCTTTATTGCAATTTAAGAGAGCAATAAAATTCGATGTTGGACATAATTCTTTGTATAAAAAGAATCTCAAATTTAGAAAAGAACGATAATTAGATGAGAAAATATAGGAAATATAGTTAGTTGCAGTGAGAACATGGTATATTCAGTGATCCTTTTAATGAATAATTATTGGCCTTTAGATCAAATAAAATGAACGTTTTAGATTTGGTGTCAAAATAAAATTTGACACCTGGTGTCAACGGATCCTAACTCTCTCTCTCTCTCTCTCTCTCTCTCTATATATATATATATATATATATATATATATATATATATACCATTCCATTTTTAAATCGCATAAATTCTATATACCGTAATGTTACTACCAACCGAGTTACGATCTTGAAAAAAATATAATAATAATAATATAATATTAAAAAATATATATTTTTGCACCCCTGACCCAGGGTCCTGGAGACGCCACCGACCATGGTTCGATCCCCTCAACTGTTATCGAGAGGGGGCTGAAATCACTTGATGTCAGAACTGACTCCCGAATCAGATTATGGGGTCTAATGGACCGGATATTAGCGGTGAACAAAAAAGCCTATCTAAATATTGTGATCAAATTGTGACCTTACAAAACTTTTTTCAATGAAAGCGGTTATCGATTGAAATGAGTAAATGTAACAACATAAAACCCTTATTTATTTATTAACTTAAATAAATAAACAGGTAAGCATTAAGCTATTAGACATCTCCAATAAACATGCATCGACACATTTAACTATATATATATAGCTAGCAGCAGAAAATAAAAATTGAATATGATAATTATCATGCATTTAATCTTATAAATCTCATGAAATCTACAAAGATACTCAATAATCATATAAAGGTCATGCCTTAACATAAACTCCAATAAAACATATAGTCAACAAAGTCACAAATAATCCAAAACATGCTAAATAAAATTTGCGTCCAACCCAATGTTACAATACTAGAGCGACTCTACAATATTATTACCGCCCAAAAGTAAATAAAGCAAGGTAAAACGGAGAGGCATCAAGCCAAACTCCTCACCAAAGTAATCAAGCAAGCAAGCAACTACTACACATACACAAATTAGAAGGTGATAAATTAATTAAATAACAGTGAGTATATTAATGTCAGACACTAAACAACTATAAACTATTGAATTAAATACAACTCATACATATTCATACATCATTAACTAATTCATTATAACTAATAAAGTATCATCACCAGAAAGTAATTTGTGCATTTTGATTTTTGAAGCATTAAATTTTTTGTATCATTAAATGCTGAATTTTTATTTTGGTAACATGTGTCTTAAAGACACATGTTAACAAGACCCATAAGTTAAAACAACACTATTATTCAAACATGTATATCGAATAAACAATCACCAAATACTTCATCAATTCATCACCAACTCATTTAATACAATAAATGAATTAATTCAAATAATGTCATTTATCAAAGGGTTTGTCTAACATGTACAACATTGCACATGTTAAGAAAACTAAAAGTAGTAACTTTTTATTAAAAAACAATAATTATTTATTGAAATAAACTTCTTAACATGTGCAAATTTGCACATGATAAAAAAACCCTTTATCAAATAACAATTAAGATCAAGTATATCACAAAGTCGACTCTAATGCCAAAAAATCATATCATGTTTCATAGACTCAACTATGTGTATATGGTACCAAACTAGATACTCGCTTCGCGGCCTTATTTATAAGAAAAAGTCAACAAAATGTTTGACCTTAAATATAAGCAAAAGTTATCAAAAGTAACTTTATTAAATGTTATCATTCCAAAAGTATCCCTAATTAATTGTTCAACTTTTTCACATAATTGTAGAGTCCCAATGCAAATTTAATATATTAGAATGTTATTTTAGGAATTGTAATAAACATTTCACATAAAATCAAGACAAAAAGGTAACTCCTTAATAAGTGTGCAAAAAGAAATTTTGGCTTACAAATGAGGTCGGAAGAGAGTATTTGATAGAGAAATTCTTAGGTGAGTCCTCACCTAAGCATTAATGATTATGCACAACCAATCATATAATTAGAAATAATTAAAATATTAAAAAAATTACAAATAATTAATAGTGTAGTAATTAATAAAACCAAATCTCTTTAACAAAAAAAAATTAACAAAATCAATTCTTTATAAATAAGGAAAGGAAAAAAATTTAGATGTGCACTTTATATTTTTATAAAGATATATTTATAGGTGAATTCTTAGGAAAGCTCATACGCTAATCATATTATTTATATTTTTTTTTTCCATACTAAGCTTTCTTTTTATTTTTTATTTTTCTTACTAATAAGCTAATTCAATTAGTTTATAATTTATATTTTATATTTGACCTAAAAAATAATTTACATTTTATCATTACTTTTTCTCATTTTATTCTTATTATCTTACTTTAAAATAATTAAATATTAATTAAATATTTTTTATGGCACTTTATATTAATAAGATAATTCAACGGATAATTTTACTAAATAATGCAAATTGAATTATCTAGCCTATTGATAAGTGCCCAATTTTAGTTATATTGTATCATGAATTATGAGCACTTACCAATACTTTTATAAAGAAATCTTGATTAAAACCCCTTTTGGTGTAAATATAACATTAAATCAAAGAGGAATTAATCCCAAGGCATTTTTGTTTGGAATGGCTAGAAAAAGCAGGTTTTGAAGCCTTCGCTCAGCGAAGCCATAGCGAGAGATGGCGAACTAAACCAGTGGGTTAAGGGTCCATGGCGAGCTTCAGCGAGATTCAGCGAACAGGACACAAACTCAACGTTCGCTCAGCGAAAGGTAGCGAGAGATGGCGAGCACAACCCAGGAGGAAGGGTCTGTTAGCGAGAGATAGCGAGCATCGGCGAACAAAGTGATGAGTCAAGCCTTTTGCTACGTGTCAAGAAACCCCTTGCTTAAGTAACTAGTTCGCTCAGCGAACGTCATTTCGCTTAGCGAACTCCTCTGTCCTGAAAGTCTATAAATAGAGCTCAGAAGCCATTTTCTTAGATATAGTTTTTTGTAATAGTTAAAAGATACAAGTAATATTAGTTTTAAGAGTTCTTGAAGGTGGATTCATCATTATACTTGAGAAATCAAGAGATGTTCTTCATCCCTTTTTCTTGTAAGTTTACTTTTATCATGTCTAGCTAAATTCCTTTGTTGTTGGGATTAGATGTAGTTATTTTGTGAACATGTAGTCAATTTAATCTTAATATATGTGTTTTCTTTATCAATCATTATAAGTGTTATCTTGTTTTAATTGTCTATTTCTAAAAAGATTTGAACAACATAGACATATTTTGTTTGAATCAAGAGTAAAAGATAATCACTTATTAAACTTCAATGTTTAGACATAGATGTTGAGTTTAGTAATCACGTCAAAATATCAGATCTTAATGCTATTATGTCAATTAATGATTCGAGGCATCGAACGTTGGTAGATATAATAGATTTCACGGCATAATCCGGATACGGATACGTTCGATGTGTGATATGTGATAATAATGATTGGTAAATGAAATATATATAGTGAGGTTGATTGATACATGCTAACGAGATAATGAATCTAGTTCCGACAACCTTTTATTATCCGAAAGTTTATCACGCACTTTTATCGCAATTTTATGTTACGAAACCAAATCAAAACAAACCCGCACTTAGAATCATGGAATTTGTGTATGTGCAATTGATATCACACTAGTCCCTGTGGATACGATATAACGAAAATACTTGCTTTTGTACTTTCATCAAATGGCGCCGTTGCCGGGGACTGGCGTTTGATATTAGTTGTTTAATCGCAATTTCTATCGTTTTAAGCAATTTTGTACTTTTTAAATTTTAGTTATTATTCGTTATCTTTTGTGCACGCTAACTTGTCTGGTTAGGTTGTTGTCCTGTTTATGCGAGGAAAGATTTCTGCAGAGAATTTACTGTTTGATCCAGAAATCGAAAGAACAGCTCGAAGGAATAACAGTCAAAGAAAGAAAAGGAAACAATTAGCCAAACAAAAGAGGCTGCAAGAAGAAAATTCTGCTTCTATTTCTTCAACATCCTCAATAGCCGAAGAGATGGCTGAAGATCCGCCACGTAACGAAGGTGCCGGTATGAGGCCATGTCACAACAGTCCACGAAGGCTTGCTCATCTTGCAAGACCTCCCAGAGGTGCAAGACAGACGGAGATGAAAACCGGTCTCTTGCAACTGTTATATGCTAACCCTTTTACAGGTTTATCACATGAAGATCCATACAATCATTTGGTGAAGTTCTATGAAATAGCCGGTTCACTTGGTGCTCCTGAAGCGGAGGAGGAAGCGGTGTTCATGAGAATGTTTCCACATTCATTGATAGGAAAGGCCAAAGATTGGTACCTTGATTTACCAGCTCAAGTCATGACAAATTGGAATACTTTGGAAGAGAAGTTTCTTGATCGGTTCTTTCCACATCATAAATTCATGGAGTCAAAGACATCAATTGCGGTGTTCTCTCAAGGCTCCAATGAGACTCTATGTGAAGCATGGGATCGATACAAAGCAATGCTGCGTAAATGCCCTAATCATGGATTTGATGAACTAACCCAAATTCATATTTTTAGAAATGGTCTTTTGCAGGATTCAAAGCTCCTTTTAGATGCAACAGCAGGTGGTTCTCTCTTATCATTAAGTGCTGCAGATGCTACGACTATCATTGAGAAAATGTCACTTAGTGATCGACAAAGTGAACGCAGCAAAACTCAAAGGAAGCCTGGGATTCTTGAACTTGATCCGTCAGATGCTGTATTGGCTCAAAATAAACTTCTTACCAACACAGTGGAGGAGTTATCCAAACAAATGTCAAAATTGATGACTCTTCAAGAAGGATCGGGGAAAGCAAAGCAAGTAGCATCATGTGAATTATGCACCGGAAATCATCCAACTGGTCATTGTCCTCCATCTCATGAAGAGGTGAACTTCATGGCAAATCAACAAAGACAAAGTCAGTATCCGAATAATGCTGGCTATCAAAGGGGAAACAACTCAAACTATGGTCAAGGTTGGAAACAAGATGGTGGCTCAGCAAATAGGCAAAGACAATATGAAAGCTACAGTCAACCACCGGTACAACAAACTCAAAATTCAAATTTGGAAGAAGCTTTGAGATCATTCATAGAGATGCAGACCAAACAGAATCAACAACAAAATGTGATGAATCAACAACAAAATCAGTTTGTGCAAGAAACTCAAGTCTACCAAAGAGGCAATGATGCGGTGTTAAGAAATCTCGAGACTCAGATTGGTCAAATAGCAAAAGAAATGGCCAATAACAAAAATCAAGGAGGATCATTTGCAGCCAACACCGAACCAAATCCAAAAGAACAATGCAAGTCAATTACAACAAGAAGCGGTAAGGAAGTTGGCAAGGGAATAGGTGATAATTTGAGGAAGGAAGAGGAGGTTATGAGACGAGCAGATAAAGAGGAGGAAGGAGAAAGTGAGAATGAAGCAGAAAAGAATAAAAAGGAAGATTTAGTTGAAAAAGAAAAAAATGAAAAAACAGAAAAAAATGGAAAAAATGCAGAGAAGGGAGAGAAGGAGGTTGAAGTGAGAAAAGAAAAGAATAGTTTACCTCAACATCTGCCATATCCACATGCTCCATCAAAGAAGGATAAAGAAAGGCAGTATGCAAGGTTTATGGATATCTTTAAAAGATTACAAATCAACATTCCATTTTCCGAAGCCTTGGAGCAGATGCCAACATATGCAAAATTCATGAAAGAAATCCTTACCAAGAAGAGAAGGTACAATGATGATGAAGTTATTCAACTTGATGCAAGCTGTAGTGCCATTATTCAACGAACTCTTCCGACTAAAGAAAAAGATCCGGGGAGAGTCACGTTGCCGGTTACCATTGGTAATGTGAATGTTGGAAAAGCCCTTATTGATTTAGGGTCAAGCATCAATCTTATTCCTTTATCGGTGATTAAACGGGTTGGTGGTCTTGACATCACACGTACAAGAATGACATTGCAACTTGCTGATAAATCCATCACTCGTCCGTCGGGAATGGCTGAAGATGTTCTTGTAAAAGTTGATAAGTTTATGTTCCCTATAGACTTTGTGGTGATGGACATTGAAGAGGATGATGATGTTCCGTTAATTCTTGGAAGGCCATTCATGAAAACAGCTCGTATGATGATTGATATTGATGACGGGGTGATGAAAGTTCGAGTTCAAGATGAGGAGGTTAGTTTTAATTTGTGGGAAGCTATGAAGCATCCACATGAGAAAGATATGTGCTTCAAACTTGATGCAACTGAAGAAGCCATATTAGATGTGAGGAAACAAGCACATCAACCTTCATCACTCGAACAAGCCCTAACTGAAAGTTTTGAAGCACTTGATCCTGAGAAAGAAGAAGAAGTTGAGAGTTTTCTGAAGCAGCTGGATGCTTTGAAGGAAGTAACTCCTTTAGAAGCAAAGATTGAGGAGCTTAAGAATGAAGAAAGACCGGGTGAAGTGAAGCTTGAGTTAAAAACATTACCATCTCATCTCAAGTATGCATTCCTTGAAGAAGAAGAAAAGAAGCCGGTGATCATTAGCAACTCATTGTCAGCTAATGAAGAAAAAAGCTTGATTCAAATTCTGAAAGAAAACAAAGAAGCAATCGGGTGGTCTTTATCCGATCTCAAAGGTATTAGTCCATCTTATTGTATGCATAATATTATGATGGAAGATGATTACAAACCTGTTGCTCAGCCTCAACGTCGATTGAATCCAACAATGAAGGAGGTTGTAAGAAAAGAAGTGGTAAAGTTACTTGAAGCTGGTATGATCTATCCGATTTCCGACAGTACTTGGGTTAGTCCAGTCCAGGTGGTTCCAAAGAAAGGAGGGATGACAGTGATTACGAATGACAAAAATGAATTAATTCCATCAAGAACCGTCACCGGGTGGCGGATGTGTATAGATTACCGGAGACTCAACAAAGCAACCAGAAAAGATCATTTTCCATTACCATTTATGGATCAAATGCTTGAGAGATTATCCGGTCAGAAGTTCTATTGCTTTCTAGATGGATATTCGGGGTATAATCAGATTTCAGTCAACCCCGAAGATCATGAAAAAACAGCTTTCACATGTCCTTTCGGTGTTTTTGCTTATAGAAGAATGCCTTTCGGATTGTGCAATGCACCGGCAACATTTCAACGGTGTATGCAAGCAATTTTTTCTGACTTGATAGAGAAATGCATCGAAGTGTTCATGGATGATTTCTCCGTGTTCGGTCCGTCATTCCAACATTGCTTGAAGAATTTGGACACCGTACTGAAGCGGTGTGTTGAAACGAATCTGGTTCTTAATTGGGAAAAGTGTCATTTCATGGTGACCGAAGGCATTGTTCTTGGTCACAAGATCTCTTCCAGAGGTATTGAGGTGGATAGAGCAAAGGTGGAGGTCATTGAAAAGCTTCCTCCTCCGGTAAATGTCAAAGGAATCAGAAGTTTTCTAGGTCATGCCGGTTTCTACCGAAGATTCATCAAGGATTTCTCAAAAATTGCCAAACCATTAAGCAATTTGCTTAATAAAGGTACGTCTTTTACATTTGATGATGAATGTTTAATTGCTTTTACTGAATTGAAAGAAAGATTGGTGACTGCACCCATAATCATAGCACCCGATTGGAAACTCGAATTTGAATTAATGTGTGATGCTAGTGATTATGCAGTTGGTGCAGTCCTTGGACAAAGAAAGAACAAAACTTTTCATGTTATACACTATGCAAGCAAAGTATTAAATGATGCACAAGTTAACTATGCAACAACCGAGAAAGAATTGCTTGCTATAGTGTATGCATTTGAGAAATTTCGTTCTTATTTGATTGGTTCAAAAATTGTTGTGTATACTGACCATGCAGCTATCAAGTATCTGATTACAAAAGCTGATTCTAAGCCGAGACTCATTCGGTGGATGCTTTTATTACAAGAGTTTGATCTTGAGATAAAAGATAAAAAGGGAACAGAAAACTTGGTAGCTGATCACTTATCAAGACTTGTAAACAATGAGGTGACCAAACATGAACGTGAGGTTCTTGAAGAATTCCCCGATGAAAAACTACTTATGGTGCAAGAAAGGCCATGGTTTGCTGATATGGCTAATTTCAAAGCATCCGGATTAATACCGGATGATTTCAATTGGCACCAAAAGAAAAAGTTCCTCCGTGAAGCAAATCAATATGTTTGGGATGATCCTTATCTGTTTAAAATTGGAGCTGACAACCTGTTGAGGAGATGTGTTACCAAAGAGGAAGCCACAAGCATCATGTGGCATTGTCATAACTCACCATATGGAGGTCACTATAATGGAGAAAGAACAGCAGCAAAAATTTTGCAGTCAGGATTCTTTTGGCCGAGTTTGTTCAAAGACACTTATGAACATGCTCGGAGATGTGATAACTGTCAAAGAATTGGTGGAATTTCAAGGCGCAATGAAATGCCACTTCAAAACATGCATGTTGTTGAAGTATTTGATTGCTGGGGTATTGATTTCGTTGGCCCTTTTCCATCATCATTTTCAAATGAATACATTCTTGTCGCAGTAGATTATGTGTCTAAATGGGTGGAAGCAATTGCGTCACCAAAAGCCGATGGCAAAACGGTGATAAAATTTCTAAAAAGAAACATTTTCACTCGTTTTGGAACTCCTCGTGTGCTTATTAGTGATGGAGGGTCACATTTTTGCAATTCTCAACTAGCCAAAGCACTTGAGCATTATGGAGTCAAGCACAAAGTAGCATCGCCATACCATCCTCAGACCAACGGACAAGCAGAAGTTTCGAATCGTGAAATAAAGAAAATTCTGGAAAAAACTGTATCCGCATCAAGAAAAGATTGGTCATTGAAGTTAGACGAGGCATTATGGGCATATCGAACTGCTTTCAAAGCACCAATAGGCCTTACACCTTTTCAGATGGTATATGGTAAGGCATGTCATCTTCCGGTCGAACTTGAACATAAAGCCTATTGGGCTTTGAAATTTTTGAATTTTGATGAAAGCCAAGCCGGAGAGCAAAGAAAAGTTCAGCTTCAACAGTTGGATGAATTGAGATGCCAAGCTTATGAATCTTCTAAGCTGTACAAAGAGAAGGTCAAAAGCTATCATGATAAACGGCTTGTCAACAAAGAATTCAGGCCAGGCCAAATGGTTTTGCTTTTCAACTCAAGATTGAAGTTATTTCCGGGAAAGCTTAAATCCAAATGGTCCGGTCCTTTCAAAATCCGTGAAGTGAAACCATATGGTGCAGTTGTGTTGGAAGATCCAGCTACCAATGCCACATGGACTGTGAATGGTCAAAGGTTGAAACTCTATTTTGGTGGTGAATTTGATCGTGTCACTACCAAAATCCCACTTTCCGATCCTTGAAGCTCCAAAAAGAACGTCAAGCTAATGACGTTAAACAAGCGCTTGTTGGGAGGCAACCCAATTTTGTAAGTAATTTAATGTTTTAGCATGCATAATATAATTTTGATGGTAGGAACATGTTTGGTGTAAGCTGTGCCAAAGGATTCAGCAGAAATTTTTTTTCTGGTATGGTTCGCTCAGCGAACATTTTATTCGCTCAGCGAAGGCTGCGAATCCTGCACTTCAGTTTTAAATGGACAGCTGGCCCAAAATGCTTCCACCTCACCACCCACTACCACAAACACGGTTTTCAAAACATTCCAAACCCTAAAACAACATTCTCCTCCATCTTATCCTCTCATTTCACTCCAAACCTCTCCTTTCCAACTTCTTCTTTCACAAAAATTTCTTTCTACTCTTAAGCAAACACCCACTCATTCATTCATCACTTAGTGCATCCTATCTCTACATCACTACTCAGGTATGAAATCCTTTTCAACTCTTACTTTCTTAAAGTTTCAAATTCATATTGAAAAGTGAATAATTATGGTAGTTTTGTACAAGTTTCTTAGGAATAGGTTTGAATGCACTCTACATGTTAAGATTTGAATGAGTTTGGTTCCTTTTTTAAGGTTTATGATGATTGAAATGATTAGAATGCTTAAAAATCCAGATCTAGTTGATTTACTATGTTTTCTGCAAAAACTGTGTTCGCAACCCTTCGCTTTTCCTTCGCTTAGCGAGCGCCTGCGACCCTGAAGAAAAATTTCATGTTTGATTTCGCAACGCCCTCGCTAAGCCAAGATCTGCGAACCTAAAATTTTTTTTAGGCCAGCCTTCGCTGAGCCTTCGCTGAGCGAACACCTGCAGATCCTGCAACAGTTTTCAATTTTTCTTTGATTGTGCCCTGTTATTATGTTATCTAATTAGATTTTATTTCAGGAAATGGCACCAAAGAAACCTTCAGCTGGTAAGAAACAGAAAACCATCGCAAGTTCTTCCCACCAAACTGAAGATTTGGACATGAATCGTTTCAAAGGGCAAGAACAATTCGATCGGTTTAGGGCTCTGGAAAAGAGAAGAATTTTGAGTGAAAGGATCTTTGACATCTATGAGCATGGAGATTATGAGAGGTTTGCGAGAATTGTGCAACTCCGGGGTTGGGAAAAGATTGTTCACCCACCAACTACCTACAACCCCGTCATAGTGAGAGAATTCTATGCCAATGCTCTCCCAGAAGGTGATGAACCTTTCTCCTACACCACCATGGTTCGTGGTCGCACCATCCAATTCGACCGCGACGCCATAAATGCATACCTTGGCAACCCTTTTACATTGCCACGCAATGAAACACTGTGTGCATTCCAAAAACAACGGAATAGGGGAACTTGGGATGCTCCGTCCATGAGGAGTAAGCTGCTTCGACCAAACACCGATTTTGTCTTCAATGCGACCCAAACACCTTTGAGGGCAATGAGAGAAGACATGAAAACCTTCACTGTGCTGCTATTCAATCTGGTCTTGTACAACATCCAACCTAATTCCCATCCTTCAGATGCCACCATGAACATCCTGGGCCTCATCCATTACATAAATGAGGATTTGGAAATAGATGTGGCGGGAATAATCTCTAGGTGGATGAAAGAAATTGTTCTAAGTGGTCACCCGGATAAGGCACTTAGGTCATCCAAGGTAAAGAGCACGAGTCCTTTAGGTTTCCCATGTCTCATTATGGGATTATGCTCGGCCAACAGACTGCATCTTCCTCAGATTGGGAATGAGGAAATTCCCACCATCAATGATGACTATGTTGACCGCTACTGCAAGCCAAAGCGAAGAAGGGCACGACAACAGCCACCACCACCACCACCACAGCCACCTACTCAACCAGCCGCCTCCGGATTCTCTGATCAAAACTTTTACAATTTCTTTACTCATTTATATGATCAAAATGATGCAGGGTATAGAGCCATGAGTGCAATGCAGCAGTCCTTCTATAATCAGCACACCGGGCAGTCGGTGATGACACCGCAAGATTTCCAGACTTATGTTGCATGGCCTGAGGACAGGCCTACTTTCATTGGGGGAGGGATGGCACCAAATGCCGATGCTGGTGAAGAAGCTGGTATGGATGATGATGATGAAGAAGATGATGGTGGTGAGGGTGATGCAAGCATGGAGGAGGAGGATGAAGAAGAAGCAGATTCAGATGATGACTGAAAGCTCACCAAAATGAGTGAAAATTTACAAGCTTTCAGTCATTTATTTCTTTTACTAGTTGGTTTATTTAGTTGTTTTTGTTGTGAACAAATTTAAATTGTGTTTTATGTGGTTTTGTTAAGCTTTTGTATTCTGAACATGTGGTGTGGTACCTGACAATGTTTGAGACAATGTCTTTTGGAAGTTTTTAAGTTTAATGTTTAAATATTTGGTGATAAGTTTTTAAGTAGTGTGAATATTGTGAATAGCTTTTTGCAAACAAGCTCACATGATTAGGAAAAATCTGAAGTTAGGTTTGTGGTAAATCAATGATCAAGCATGTTGAAAATGTTTTGTGAAACTTCATGTCAAAACTTCTTGACTAGTCCTTGAAATAGGCTTAGGAACCTAACATGGTTTTGAATTGTGTTGATTGTTCTAAGATGATTTTCAATGTTTTTGTTGAACATGATTGAAGCTTGTGTTATCAACCTAGCCGGGTGAGAATGTGTGAACTTTCCATTGTTTACATAAATTTTTGAGAGCCAGCAATGATGTGTGCTCATTTGATTTTAACTTAATCTTGCTGTCACTAATGTGTTTGATATTGTGGATATGATCAAGGCCCTGTTTCTTTTTGAGTGATAACTACTTGGCCAAACTTAACCTACCTTGTGAGATAGTGATCTTTTGTGTCCCCTGTTGAGCCTTAAAATTTTGAAAATTGTTCGTTTTATAAACCCTGAAACCAAAAGAATGGAAAAACAACTACTCTACCCTTGTCTTAGGATAGGAGAGCAATTGTATTTCAATTAGGGTCATGTTAAGATTCAAGTTGGGGAGAAGTAGGTTACAAATGTCATAAAAATAATTTGGAAAAGTAGTGGATTGGGTGATTGAAAAGAGAAAAATGTTGAAAATAAAAGATTGACACAAAAAGAAAGAAAAAAAAAAAATTGTGAAAAAGAAAGTGTCATTGTAAAGAAAGAAAAGAAAAATCAATGAAATAGGGGAGAAAGGAAAGAAAGGGAGTAAATGAATGTGAAATGTTAGATGAATTTGAAGTTCTGTAAGCTTTGTTATTGCTCTCTTATCCTTAAGGCCTTTTGAAATCCAAAGAAAAACAATAATTTTTTGTAGCCCAGCCCCGTTACAAGCTTAATAAAGTCCTTAGTGATCCACGATTGACGACATGTTTTGTGACATTGCTCTGATAAATGTTTGAATTGAATTGTTGCATGCACTTTGTTTGGATTGAGTGAAACACTTACCTTTGAGTGATATATTGGTGAGAAATTTTTGATAACACTTGAGTCTTGATTGTTTGATAAAAATGTGGAGAATTTTGCTTAGACATAGCAATCAATTCATGATCATGCTTTGTTCTTTTGAAAATTTTAAAGAATAGTCTTGAGTAGGCATTGTTTTGCTCATGCTTAGGAAAAGAAATTTCAAAAACTTTGATTGATTACAAACCTTTCCTGAGATTTAAAATTTTGAGCTTGTTGAAATATTACCTTTTGTTTGAGGACAAACAAAGTCCTAAGTTGGGGAGATTTGATAAGTGCCCAATTTTAGTTATATTGTATCATGAATTATGAGCACTTACCAATACTTTTATAAAGAAATCTTGATTAAAACCCCTTTTGGTGTAAATATAACATTAAATCAAAGAGGAATTAATCCCAAGGCATTTTTGTTTGGAATGGCTAGAAAAAGCAGGTTTTGAAGCCTTCGCTCAGCGAAGCCATAGCGAGAGATGGCGAACTAAACCAGTGGGTTAAGGGTCCATGGCGAGCTTCAGCGAGATTCAGCGAACAGGACACAAACTCAACGTTCGCTCAGCGAAAGGTAGCGAGAGATGGCGAGCACAACCCGGGAGGAAGGGTCTGTTAGCGAGAGATAGCGAGCATCGGCGAACAAAGTGATGAGTCAAGCCTTTTGCTACGTGTCAAGAAACCCCTTGCTTAAGTAACTAGTTCGCTCAGCGAACGTCATTTCGCTTAGCGAACTCCTCTGTCCTGAAAGTCTATAAATAGAGCTCAGAAGCCATTTTCTTAGATATAGTTTTTTGTAATAGTTAAAAGATACAAGTAATATTAGTTTTAAGAGTTCTTGAAGGTGGATTCATCATTATACTTGAGAAATCAAGAGATGTTCTTCATCCCTTTTTCTTGTAAGTTTACTTTTATCATGTCTAGCTAAATTCCTTTGTTGTTGGGATTAGATGTAGTTATTTTGTGAACATGTAGTCAATTTAATCTTAATATATGTGTTTTCTTTATCAATCATTATAAGTGTTATCTTGTTTTAATTGTCTATTTCTAAAAAGATTTGAACAACATAGACATATTTTGTTTGAATCAAGAGTAAAAGATAATCACTTATTAAACTTCAATGTTTAGACATAGATGTTGAGTTTAGTAATCACGTCAAAATATCAGATCTTAATGCTATTATGTCAATTAATGATTCGAGGCATCGAACGTTGGTAGATATAATAGATTTCACGGCATAATCTGGATACGGATACGTTCGATGTGTGATATGTGATAATAATGATTGGTAAATGAAATATATATAGTGAGGTTGATTGATACATGCTAACGAGATAATGAATCTAGTTCCGACAACCTTTTATTATCCGAAAGTTTATCACGCACTTTTATCGCAATTTTATGTTACGAAACCAAATCAAAACAAACCCGCACTTAGAATCATGGAATTTGTGTATGTGCAATTGATATCACACTAGTCCCTGTGGATACGATATAACGAAAATACTTGCTTTTGTACTTTCATCACCTATCGGCTATAAGCTACATTATAATTTATACAATATATGTTTGTTTATCTATTATTCACTACTTCTTTATCAAACAAATTCATAATAATAGTTTGGACCCAAATACAAAAAGTACAAAAATTATAATGAATAAAAATAAGGTAAATTCTTTGGTACCTAACTTATATTGTTGGGCACCGCTATTCCATATGCAAAATTCTTTGAAATATGAATTATGTAAATATAAATTAGTATCAAAATATGATATGACATTATACTTAACACGTATTCAACAATATATTAAATATCAAAGTGTTCATATAAAAATAATTTATACAAAGAAATTAAAAATAAAAAACAAAAAGAGAGAGAGTTTAGTTGGAGCAAAAAATATATATGTGCAATTAGAAAAAAATAATTAATAAAGTGCACAAAACATGTTTCTTGATAACTCTTTTTTTCCCCTTATTTATTGAGATTTGGTTTTAATTACTACTCTATTAATTATTTATAATTATTTAATATATTAATGAGTTGTAATTATTTAATTAATTGTGCCTAATCATTAATGCTTAGGTGATGACTCACCTAAGAATTTCTCTATTTGATAATACAGATAACTTTATCCAATCCCACCTGATACACCACCAATTTCTCACCTGAAAGACTCGACAAATAAATGCATGACTACATTTACTCATATCAACACCTTGATAATGACACACCATTAATATACCATAATTGAGATGTCGGAGATATATATTACCGGAGCAGTGCTATATATAGTGACAACTTCTTTCACGAATTTTCACGAAGCGACGTGGATTGCTTTCATTAATGAAAAATTTGCTGACTTGCTGCCGCAACGATTAACCAAGTTAATCTCTAAGACTCTAACCAACCGACGTTCATAAGCGGTTGGTACTCTGTTTTCATCCGTGAACTTGAGGTGCAAAACATAGCAAAAATCTTGACTAAATATATGAAATTGTTGTAGGAACATAGCAGAAAAAAACCATAAAATCAGTAGTAAACTTTGTTCTATCAATTCAAGCACGCCCAAAAACACCGCGGGTACTCAAATCCAAACCAATCCAAATAAAAATCACAAACCGATCCAAATACACCGAAAACCGCAAAAAACTGAATTTTTTGAATATGTTTGGATGTTCTTTTGTGAAAACCGTTGGATCGGATCGAATTTCGGATCAAATTTTCAAAACCGATCAAACCGAACTAAACCGCATACATATATTTTAATATTTATTTATCTTTTTACTAGTATGAATATATATTGCATTAACCTATTTTTTGTTCATTTTAAATTTTGTTAATACTATTTGTTAGTTTAATTTAATTAATTTTTCACCTTTTGATATGTTTCAAATATAATTGACAATTTTTATAAAAAAAAAATATAATTGACAATTGTCATTCCAAAATATTAACTTTTAATATATTATATGTTATTTCTTACATCAAACTAAATATTTATTTTGTCAAAAATGTCAAACTATTATTTTATAGTGTTTTTTATAATATTAATATTTAATAAAAAAAATTACATTTTATAATTTGGATGTCCAAAAACCGATCCAAATTAAACCGCATAAAATTGGATCGGATCAAATTGAATTTTTTTTGTTTGTCATCCAAAATCGAACCGAACTACAAATAAATTTATTTTTGGATCGTATAAATTTTTGCCTCAAAACCGATCTAAATCGAACCGCGAGCACCCTTGCGCATAACTACTTGAACCTGCCTATCTCATACAAGTACAGCAGAACAATACCCATTTTTTTCATGGGGACTTCTATGGTGCCGCCTTCAAATTGAAGGTTCCAGAACCGTCCACCATATTGGCCAATAGGAGCAAAGCCCTAATTTACCCTATCCACGTCATATTATATGGTAAAGAGGGTGCACCATAGTCATTCTTTTGGATTAATCTAACGGTGAAACACAAAACACCAAAATTGAAGAGAGAAGCACACTAGATTATTTTTCTTTTCTTTTCCTTCTTTATTAAAATTTATTTTATTTTGTAATTTGGCATAATAACATAAGTTGGACTTTTTTTAAACAAAAAATAATTATGGATGAATCTTCATCTTCCTCACCTCAAAATCACAAAGTTATCTCAAGAAATTTCACACAACACAAATTATTTTCCCAACCCAAATTTTCATCCAAATTTATTTTATTTGTTTTATAGAAATCATTTTTTTTGGTAAGTTTTGTTTTATAGAAATCTTCAACCAAATATAAAAAAAAAATTAAAAATTAAAAACGTAATAAAATTTTAAAATCCAAAAAATCTAAACAAACTTCCATCTCACTCACAAGTCACAACCCCATCATCCCATTGTGTGTGTATACCCTCAATATCAGATCGTCATCAACATCAGAGAAGGGAAAAAGAAGAAATTGAAATCTAGATCTACCATCATAAATGTTACAAGAATCAAACACCTTTCCCGTCTCAATCTTTTAAGTAACAACATGTGAAAGGGTTTTATAAGGAGGTGGAGATTTGTGATGATGGATAATGAGGGAGAAAGGGAGAGGGTTGATGTTGGGGTGTCTGAGGAGAGTGTTAAGAATTTTGAAGGAGAGGATGTTTTTGAGGAGGCAATGGATCCAATAAAGCGTTTTGATGATCTGGGCGGTGATACGGTTAGTGAATTGCCTTCAGATTTGGTTGATGAAGTTGCGGATAAGAAAGAAGAAGTGGTTGAGACTGCTGGAAGCTCGTCCCTATCAGAAAATTCTTTGGCTAATGAGATGCCGACTGTAACATTTATGATGGGAAAGGTGTTTGATTCCTGTAACATTTATGATGGTAGATCTAGATTTCAATTTCTTCTTTCTCCCTTCTCATGTTGATGACGATCTGTGTTTTTAGCTTTTGTGTTCTCAAATCTCAGCTTCCTCAAGAACGGTTCTCTTGATTTTGTTGTTGATGAAGAACCAAAGTTATTGTGTTCTTTTTATTTTTTTACGGTAAACAACATCTTTCATCAGATAATAAGATAAAGAGAGTACAAACATTAAAAAACATGTGTTAGAACATTCCCTAACCACATTCTAAAAATAATACAATTTATTATGCCAACTAAAGTTTGGACATCAATAAGTTTAAGGAGTTAGAAATCAGTAAAATACTTCAAAACCAATATAGCTTAATCCAAGCAACCAAGCAAGATTCTTTTCTTTTCTTTTCTTTTCAGTAAAATACTTCAAAACCACTGTTTTTTCTTTTCTTGTTTCTAGGCACAGCAGTTTATAACTGTGTTGGCCTATTTTTTCTCCTGCTTTTGTGTTCTCCCTCTATTCCTTTCTTTTAGGGATTTCTGTTGTACTCCTTGTGCAAAGATCTCACCTTAATAAAATTTGCTTATTCAAAAAAAAAAAAAAATAAGCAACCAAGCAAGATTCTTCCACACATGATATTGTGTTCTTACCGCTAAGTTGTTGTTGGGTTTACAAATCTGTTCTACAGTTTGTAAAAATAAAAATATTTAACGTTTATTAATATTAAGTTAATTTTCGTCAAAAAGAAATAGTTTTTTTGTCAAAAAAATAGTTTTTTTTTACAAAAGTTAAGTCTAATTCTTAAGTTCCGTTTGGCCTAACTTTTTTTTTGAGCTTATGCAATATAAATTAAGTTTTGTGTTATTTTATAAGTTCACACTAGTAAAAATTGTAATTTTATAAGCTATTTTATCATAAACTACCTTGACAAACTTATAATAATATATAAAAATTGCATAAATTGTTTGCATAAGCTCTAAATAAGAAGGAAAAAAGTCAGGCCAAACGTGGGAGGGGAGAACCCACGTTGTGTGCCGTACAGGTTCTTCGAAGATGATTAGTGATCGCTAACATCGGTAAAAACTTCGTACCAATATCATAGTAACAAAAAAAAATACTATGTATTATCATTTAAAAAATATTATAACATATATTATCATATTTAATTTGAAATATCATATTTTATAATGATTTTTAATATTATCATAACTATTATAAAATAGGTGATATTGAACGGTGGGATTGATAAAATTCAAAATCTCAAGTCAAAATTTATAATTTCATTCAAACTCCACGGCTTTTCATAAAAACTAGTTATCGGTTGAGATTGTTATTACGATCTGTCTATACATCTGGAGTCCAATAATCAAAATTCTTTTTTTTCATTTGTTTGTTAGTCCAATTAGGTGATATTGAACGGTAGGATAGATAAAATTCAAAATTTCGTGTCAAAATCTATGGTATCGATCAAACTCCACGGCTTTTCATAAAAACTATTTATCTGTTGAGACTGTTATTACGATCTGTCTATAAATCCGGAGTCCGATCATCGAAATTTTTTTTCTCATTTGTTTGTTAGTCCAATTAGGTGATATTGAACGGTAGGATAGATAAAATTAAAATTTTTGTGTCAAAATCTGTAGTTTCAATTGAACTCCACAACCTTTCATAAAAATTAATTATCTGTTGAGACTTTTATTACGATTTGTCTATACATTCGAAGTCTGATAATCGAAATTCTTTTTCTCATTTGTTTATTAGTCCAATTAGGTGATATTGAACGGTCGGATTGATAAAATTCGAAATCTCGAGTCAAAATCGGTAGTTTCAGTCAAACTACATGACAATTTCATAAAAACTAGTTGTCCGTTGAGACTGTTATTACAATATGTCTATACATCCGGAGTCCGATCATCAAAATTGTTTTTCTCATTTGTTCTTTAGTCCAATTAGGTGATATAGAACGGTCGGATTGATGAAATTTGAAATCTCGAGTCAAAAATTTTAGTTTCAATCAAACTCCACGAGCCTTTCATATAAACTAGTTATCCGTTGAGACTGTTTTTACAATCTGTCTATACATCTGGAGTCTGATCATCAAAATTCTTTTTCGCATTTGTTTGTTGGTCCAATTAGGTGATATTAAACGGTCGGATTGATAAAATTTGAAATCTCGAATCAAAATCAGTAGTTTTAGTCCAACTATACGACACTTTCATAAAAACTAGTTGTCCGTTGGGACTGTTATTACGATACGTCTATACATTCGGATTCCGATCATCGAAATTCTTTTTCTCATTTGTTCTTTAGTCCAATTAGGTGTTATCGAACGGTCGGATTGATAAAATTCAAAATCTCGAGTCAAATATGTAGTTTTAGTCAAACTCCACAGCATCTTGTAAAAACTATATATCCTTTTAGACTGTTATTATGATTTGTCTATACATCTGGAGTCTGATCATCAAAATTCTTTTTCTAATTTGTTCTGCAGTCCAATCAGGTTATATTGAACGGTCGGATTTATAAAATTCGAAATCTCGAGTCAAATTTTGTAGTTTCAATCGAACTTCGCGAGCCTTTCATATAAGCTAGTTATCCGTTGAGACAATTTTTACGATCTGTCTATACATCCGGAATCCGATCATCGAAATAATTTTTCTCATTTGTTTGTTGGTTCAATTAGGTGATATTGAACGGTCGGATTGATAAAATTAGAAATCTCGAGTCAAAATCGGTAATTTCAGCCGAACTACACGACACTTTCATAAAAACTAGTTGTCCATTGAGACTGTTATTATGATACGTCCATACACTCGGAGTTCGATCATCGAAATTATTTTTCTCATTTGTTTGTTATATTGAATGGTCATATTGATAAATTTCGAAATCTCGTGTCAAAATCTATAGTTTCAGTCAAACTCCATGACCTTTCATAAAAAACTAGTTATCCGTTGAGACTGTTATTACGATATGTCTATACATCCGGAGTCCGATCATCAAAATTATTTTTCTCATTTGCTCTTTAGTCCAATTAGGGGATATTGAACGGTCGGATTAATAAAATTCGAAATCTCGAGTCAAATATGTAGTTTTAGTCAAACTCCACAACCTTTCATAAAAACTATTTATCCGTTTAGACTGTTATTATGATCTATTTATACATTCGGAGTCTGAGTATCGAAATTCTTTTTCTCATTTGTTTTTTAGTCCAATTAGGTGATATTGAACGGTCGGATTGATAAAATTTGAAATCTCGAGTCAAAATCGGTAGTTTCAGTCGAACTACACGACAATTTCATAAAAAACTAGTTATCCGTTGAAACTGTTATTACGATATGTCTATACATCCAGAGTCCGATCATCGAAATTATTTTTCTCATTTGTTATTTAGTCCAATTAGGGGATATTGAACGGTCGGATTAATAAAATTTGAAATCTCGAGTCAAATATGTAGTTTTAATCAAACTCCACAACCTTTCATAAAAACTATTTATCCGTTTAGACTGTTATTATGATCTATTTATACATTCGGAGTTTGAGTATCGAAATTCTTTTTCTCATTTGTTTTTTAGTCCAATTAGGTGATATTGAACGGTCGGATTGATAAAATTCGAAATCTCGAGTCAAAATCGGTAGTTTCAGTCGAACTACACGACAATTTCATAAAAAACTAGTTATCCGTTGAGACTTTTGTTACGATATGTCTATACATCCGGAGTCCGATCATCAAAATTCTTTTTCTCATTTGTTATTTAGTCCAATTAGGGGATATTGAACGGTCGGATTAATAAAATTCGAAATCTCGAGTCAAATATGTAGTTTTAGTCAAACTCCACAACCTTTCATAAAAACTATTTATCCGTTTAGACTGTTATTATGATCTATTTATACATTCAGAGTCTGAGTATCGAAATTCTTTTTCTCATTTATTTTTTAGTCCAATTAGGTGATATTGAATGGTCGGATTGATAAAATTCGAAATCTCGAGTCAAAATCGGTAGTTTCAGTCGAACTACACGACAATTTCATAAAAACTAATTGTCCGTTGAGACTGTTATTACGATATGTCTATACATCCGGAGTCCGATCATCAAAATTCTTTTTCTCATTTGTTCTTTAGTCCAATTAGGTGATATTGAACGGTCAGATTGATAAAATTTGAAATCTCGAGTCAAAATTTTTAGTTTCAATCAAATTCCACGAGCCTTTCATATAAACTAGTTATCCGTTGAGACTATTTTTACGATCTGTCTATACATCCAGAGTCCAATTAGATGATATTGAACGGTCAAATTTTAGACGGAACTAATTGTTTTAGCATGTAGGTCTAAAATCCGTCCCAAAAGTTCAGACGGATTTCAGACAAATCATAGAACATTTTTTTTTTTTTTAAACTAAGATCTGGCCAAAAACGTCCAAAATTATTAAGAGGGAAAAAATTTCCCCACATTTTCATTTGAGAGGGAAAATTTTCATTTTCATTTTTAGTTTTTACCTCCAAAACTCCCAAATCAAATCTTTTTTGGTATCTTACTGACCTAAAAAAAGTCCCAAATTCTATTTGTCTCTTAGATGGTTCACAGCTCATCTTCGCCAAATTGCAAAAATCCCAAATCAAGTCATTTTGCTCGAAGACTTTTCATAGCTCCTTTCTCCATAGCTCATCTTCGCCGTTCACGTCTCTTCCGTTGTTATCTATAATCGCCGACTCAGTTCCTCTCTGCGTGGTTTCTCCATAGACGCCGACTCAGCTCCCTTCTTTGCTCCTCCCAAATCCTGTTGTTTCTCTTCACTGTTCAGGTCTCGTCCTCCTTTCTATTATATTTGGGTGTTTCTTTGAGCTATTTATTGTGTTCGATTTGGATTTTGTAGACAGAAAAGAAATTAAATAAGGAAATAATAAGAATAAAAAGTAGTGTGTTCAATTAATTATTTTTGCTATGTTTGGTTTAGGCTTATGTGTTTTGATTTAGGGATGGCATCGCTGGGTTTGTTTTATATAGATAGGTTTAGGAGGTATGATATGGGGCTGATGTGTTTAATATCAGTTTCGTAACAATTTATTGAGTTATACTAACAACAAAATTAGTTAATATTGCTTCATTCATATATGGACACTAATCTTGTCTATTTGATCTCAGTCCACACAATGACTGGTAGTTGTAGGTATGGAAAAATACACTAAAAGTAGCTTCATTTTTAGCATGTTTATATCACTTTTTGTACCAATGAACACAGATTTCAGTTTTATTTATATTTGAACACTCAAATGATTGCATTCATAGATGAGAAAGCTAGAGATTCATTTCTAAATTATAATTATAAATGAGTTACCCTTGATGTATGTTTCATATGATAGATGGCAAATATTAGAAAAATTGCTACTGATAGATTTGAGGTTGCTAGCTCATTTTAATTGTGATGGACACTGTCATGAATGCTTCTAGTTACTTTTGAGTTCAGTGAGTTATTGTTCCATTGAAGCTGAATAATGCCATTTCATAGTGCATTCATGATTATGCATATGCAGCAAGGCACAACAATTCCTTTTGCTCGGCCTACACTTGAGATCTTTGCTGCATTTGTTAAATGGCCCAGGGTCAGTCCACATGTACTGGAGGGGGAAGCTCATCAAAATGATGTGGAAGTTAGAGATAATAATGAGCAAGATGGAGGAGAGCATGGAGCTTAAAGCAGGCCAATCCCAGTGAACTTTTACAGTTTTTATTATTATTATTATTATTATTATTATTATTATTAATTCAGTCTTTAATTTCAGTTGACTAATTTTGAATATGTTAGATTCATGATGTTTGTGAAATTTTGAATAGGTACTCTGAACATGTGGTACTTGGTGTTTTTATTTTTTTTTATTTTGTTGAATTAAATGACATTTGGTAATTTATATTATATTTGTAAGTAGTTAGTATTGTGAATATTGTGAATACTTTTTGAAAACAAGCTCACATGCTTTTGAAGATCCGAAAGACAGGTTTGTGATAAATCAATGAGCAAGCATGATAATTTTGATTCGCTGGGTTTATGTCAACTTTTGATTAATGTTTGAAATATGCTTAGGAACTCAACATGTTCTTGAATTGTGTTGTTTGTCCTATGATGCTTCTCATTATTTTTGTTGAACATGATTGAAGCTTGTGTTATACAATCTAGCCAGGTGAGAATGTGTGAACTTTCCATTGTTTACATAAATATTTGAGAGCCGGAAATTGTGTATATTCATTTGATTTTAAATTAATCTTGTTGTCATTGATATGTTTGATGTTGTGGATATGATCAAGGCCTTGTTTCTTTTTGAGTGATAACTACTTATGACATTTCTAGAAAGCAAAATTTTGTAAATGAGAGTTGCATTAATGTGGACCGTTCAATATTATCTACTTGTGGCATTCTACTTTGTAGTCTCAGTTTGACAAGTTTTTTTGGGCTTTCTCTTTACCATGTCATAATTAAAATGCTTGTTGGTTATATTTCTATATTAGGTTGTGCAGCTGAGATTAGATTAAGCGCCATGTGTATGGGGATAAAGATAAACCATGAGTAATCTTATTTGTGTTCAAATCAAACAGCTATGGGAAACATGAATTTGTTTATTTTTGTGGATTTATTTTTGTAGGAAGAAATTATGGCAGTTGGAACATCACAACCAACTGTTGTGGCTACCAAAGATGGTCGCATTGGTGTCAAGAACCAAATGAAGGATGAGTTTTCAAACATTTATATACGTTGGAGTATGACTTATTTAGCCAAGAGGAAAATAGAGATATGATGGAGAGAAACTGAATGTGATTATGTAGCCAATGCTTTTCCAGATCTGTAAGTTTAGTTTTATTCTTTTTAATTGACTATTTTGTTACCAATCCCACTTTCCATGGCATGTTGTAAAACATATTTTGGTATCTAACTTGTTCATAATGTATTATGTGATTTGTTTGACAAGGAAATATCATCTCACTTTGACTAAGTGGTCTCAGTCAGTTTGAATGTATTTTATACTGTGATTGTATTACGTTAATATCAATATGTTGTATATCATTTTTCTGCTTAGAATTTCATATCTTTAGGACAATGAATTTTTATTCACAGTTTGTGTGCTAGTGAATAGTATACTAACCACTTTACAGGAATTTTTGTTTTACATAATTGTGTGCCAGTGATCTTTGATATCTAATCTAATTAGTGAGGTGGTTTGATTGCTTTTTAATGCCCTTCTGGTTTATTGATAAGCCAGATTAATGAAAAAGAACCTCATTTGCAGAGCCTCATTTGTTCCTACCTCCATAACATGTAAGAAAATAATCACTTTTTTTCTTTAGTTTCTTTCATTACATCAAATCCTAAACCAATGACAAATTGAAAGAGTTTCTTTTGTGAATATTGCAGATAAAGAAAATTCAAAGAGAGTCCCAATAATGGAAAGAAGCAATTTTGCAAATAGGATTCTTGAACATGGTAATTCAAAATTGAGAGATCACATTATATTCGATTTCACAATCGAGGTTTTAAATTGTAGTCGCGGTTATGATTATGTCACTGTCTTTGTTGATGTGCAATTGTGATCTGTGAATATGTGACTTTACTCGAAAGATGCGTCCGGTGTTTGACACTGATAGGATACTGGCACATGTGATTATATTAAAATATTTCATATTCTCAAATTGCTATGGTCGTGTTTGGTATTCATGTTTGTGTCCGTGTTTCATTTGCGATTAGGATGTGATTGCAGAAATCTCAAAAACCTTGCTCACAATGTGTTCGATATTAATGTCTGTGTCCGTATTTCATTTGAGCTTAGGATGCGGTCACAGAAATCTCGAAAACCTTGCTCACAATGTGTTTGTGTAATTGTTGCAGTGAAATTGAGTATTAAATTTTCTGAGACTCTGAAGAGTAAATTGAGTTTAGGTGCCAAAATTATTCAAATGAAAAATCACTTTGGTAGAAAAAAAATCACTTTGGTAGAACGTGGCTTCTTATGTGGACAAAAACATGTTTTTTGTGCAGATTACACAAATTGTCTTTTAGCTAAATTCCAAAATAGAGACAAATGAATGGCAATAAAAACTAACTTTTTTTTGGCAAAAAAAAAGAAGTTAGAGGAGTCGAAAAAACAAGCTTTGGCAAAAATAAAAAAGTTGAAGAGTTAGAGGAGCCGCAAAAAAAAATAAAAAATTAGAGGTGAGTTAGTGGATCCGCTAAGTTTTATCCATCTTATGAGTTAGTGGAGCCGCTATCTTCACATTCATTTGAGTTAGTGGATCCGCAAAAAAAAATAAAAAATTAGAGGTGAGTTAGTGGATCCGCTAAGTTTTATCCATCTTATGAGTTAGTGGAGCCGCTATCTTCACATTCTAGCAACCCTATTTTTTATTATTTCTCTTTCTCCTATAAAAAAAGACCACCACTCATTCACCGTGAAAATCAATTCACATAACCAAGAACTTGTCTTGTCGTGATTTGCATTTATTTTTCATTAATCTTTCGGAATCTATACGCTTAAATATAATTTTACTTGAATAATACTCCATCCGTTTCAAATTACTTGTTGTTTTAGAAAAAAAAATTGTTTCAAATTACTTGTCGTTTTGATAATTTAAGGTTATATTTTGTCTATTTTACCTTCGTGTAAATTCCAAATATTTAGGAGTAGTTGTTGAAACCATAAAAGATTTAATATATATTTGAATTTTTTTTTGGTACATACATTTTTTTTGTACATAATATATTAAATTGGAAAGAGAAAGTGTGTGTAAAAAAAAATTGGTTAATTAATTTATTTTTTTTCATTTGCTTGTTAGTCCAATTAATTTATATTGAACGATCAGATAAAATTCAAAATTTTGTGTCAAAATGTGTAGTTTCAGTCGAATTCCACGGTCTTTCATAAAAATTATTTATCCGTTGAGACTATTATTACGATCTGTCTATACATCCGGAGTCCGATCATCAAATTTTTTTTGCTCATTTGTTTGTTAGTCCAATTAGGTGATATGGAATGGTCGGAATGATAAAATTCGAAATCTCAAGTCAAAATATGTAGTTTCAGGAGAACTTCACGACCCTTTAATAAAAACTAGTTATCCGTTGTGACTGTTATTACGATCTGTCTATACATCGAGAGTCCGATCATTGAACTTTTTTACCTCATTTGTTTTTTAGTCCAATTAGGTGATATTGAACGGTCAGATTTATAAAATTCGAAATCTCAAGTCAAAATCGATAGTTTCAGTCAAACTACAGGACACTTTAAAAAAAAACTAGTTGTTCGTTGAGATTGTTATTACGATATGTTTATATATTCGGAGTTCGATCATCGGAATTCTTTCTCGTTTTCAAATATGTAGTTTCAGTTAAACTCCACAACTTTCATAAAAACGAGTTATCCATTTAGATTGTTACTACGATAGATCATCGAAATTAAGAGCCACTTTTTCTCAATTATATTCCCGCGGTTAGTAGTAGATAACTATTTTTTTTACAATAAAAAATTATTATTTCTCTCAATTTTATTCCTGCAGTTAGTAGTAGTAGTAGATAACTATTTTTTTTACAATATTTTTTTTTGACGGAATAAAAAAAAAAATATTATTTTCAGTTACAGACAAACCCAGTAAAAAATTCATCAATGATTCTTCATCTACAACATCAACAACAAATCTGCAACTTTCTTGAAGGGGAGAAAAAAAAGGCAAACAAACAAACTCCTAGCACAACAAGTGCCACCCAGCCGAAGCACTAAAAAACCAAATCCCCTAAAAAATAAAAACTAATGTGCCTAAAACAAAGGGAGAAAACCAAACAGCATGTTGCAACCGCAAAAAATCTAGAAGAAATTAAACCAAAAGCAAGGCTCCCAGACAACATGAAACTCACACTCAGAAACAAAACTACCAATAAAATACAAGATCTACGACTTCAATGTCTTCTATTTATAAATCGGAGATAAATCTCTCAAAAATTGATTCTCAACAACATCATCATCGCGTGGACCTTCTTTATTTCCAGATATTGGGTTTTAATTTGGTTCAATTTCCGGATCTTGGAATTTTGGGGTTTTCTAATTTTGTGCTAATTTTGAGTTGTTTTTATGGGTTTGTAGTTGTTGTTGAGAAAGAAATGGTTGGTTGTTGGTGTGGGTGGGTGACGAAGGAAAAAGGTGATGATGGGGTAAGGAGTGAGGTTGAAGAATATAGAGTGATTGTAGGGATTTATGGTTGTAGAAGATGAGCATAAAAATCTAGATTTTTAGATGTAAACTTAAAGATTTTGAGATATCATCCTGTGTAGCTACTATATACTAAGATCTAAAACTAGCTTGATTTTATGAGGGAACACAGAAAGTGCACGGTAAATGGTGTTGCAGCGTATAATCCGATGTGGCATGCAAAAGGTCAGCACTGTCCAATTCTGGCTTCTGATTGGCCAGTCAACGCACGGTTCTGGAACCGTTAAAAGCAACACGGCACCATAGAATTTGCCTTTTTTCATACAGTGGCATAAAAGTACCACAGATAGAGTAACCAACAACCACAAATCAATTCAATTCACAATAGAAATTTATCCGATTTGCATAGAAAATCAATTAAGGACGGAAAACGACGAACGATGGTAAATAACAATGAACGACGGTGATGACATGATGATAGACACAGCTGGTCACAACGGCAGCCATGGATATGCTTTTGGGAAGATTTATTTATTTTGGGAAGGTTCGTTTGATTTTGAGAGAGAAAGTGAAAATATAGGGACACGTCAGTTCGTGAACAGTTCGTGGGTATTCTGTTCGCGAGGAATAGCATTATTCATATTACCGAATCAAACTCACTAATTTTATTGTTTTTTTTTGTTTAGAATGAGTTGTGGATCAAACTCAGGACCTATAATAATACTACTCAAACTCATCATCACTAGACCAAACCTAGTGGCTTAAACTCACTAATTTCATCACCAATAGAATTCACATATCAACACCAAATGAAATTCATACATCATCACCAATATAATTCACATAGCAAGAGAGTTCACAAATCAAGCACACCATCAACATATCATAATTAACTTAATTAATCATGTAAATTCCTCCTCTAATGTTCTACAACGTTTATTAAGCATGTTACTTCTTCCGGTCGTTTTTATAAGGAACACTTTGAAAAAATCAGACAGACCAAGGAAACACATTCTACATACTTCCTCCTAACACATTTATAAGCAAATTTGACTTTTTTGATACATTGAAAAATGGATGTATGTGGTCTTTTTCAATGTATCAAAAAAGTCAAATTTGCTTATAAATGTATCCGGATGGAGTAGTTATTTTCATTTAATACTCTCATAAATTTTAATTTATTTCATGTATACCCTTCTTTAATTACCCTTAATTCAACTAACTTACTTATTTTTAAATTTTCTCTCATAATAATAAGGACATAAGTGAAATTAAACATTTAAAACATTTGAAAATCGGTCAAAGTTTCTTATAAAAATGACCAATTTTTTTTCCAAAGTGTTCCCTATAAAAAGGACTTGAGAGAGTATAAGATAAAACTGGTCTGCTAAGCTCGCTTAGCGAGTTCCAGTGAACTCGAGCGAAAATTGAAGATAAGATCCCAGTTTCTGGAAAAAAAAACCCTCGCTGGGCGAGACATCATTCTCGCTTAACGAGCATTCATCATCCCAGATGAACACCAGGACATGAATTCTCACTAAGCCAGGCTTATCCTCGTTGAGCGGAAATCCTCAGAAAACTCTCGGATTTTCAAAGAAAAACCCTCCAAATTCACAAATTAAACACCTTTAAGCATAAAAATTAAATCATAGTTTTCAACTCATACAACTATTATTAAGCATAACAACACATATTTAAACTTGAATCAACAACGAAACACATAGATTCAACATGATTATCACTATTTTCATCATTTTTCAAAAGCACACAAACAACAAGAAGTACACATTTTTATCATGCTAAATCACTCACTAAGCATATATCAACACTTAGAAACACAAGATATATCATAAAGATTCATACTCATCAAATTCCCAAAAAATGCATATAAACCAACCAAAATTGAAGATTTGGAAAGCTTGTTATTGAGAGTAAAATCGCTCTACTCTCCTTTCCATTGATAATCTCTCAAGAATCAACTCGCCCCTCATGCCTTAATTGAAGAAAAATCCTTCATTTGCCCTCTTCTCTTCCTCTCTTCTTCTACTTGGCTTTACTTTCTCCTCTTCCTCTTTTCTCCCTAGAGCTTTACTTTCTTCCTTCTCCAAAGTTTATGATAAATGAAATCCCTCTCTCTATTTCTAGCTTTTATACCCAAGTTTTTTTGACCGATTTTAGGGTTCATGTCAGATTTTGGGTCAATTTTAGGGTTTTGGGCTGATTTTAGTTTATTATTTCGATTTTAGCGTTCAGGTCGTGGCTTAGGGTCGATTTTAGATTTTTTGTCTGATTTTTATTTTTGGCCTATTTTAGGGTTCATGTCAGGATTTGGGTCAATTTTATGGTTTTTGGCCGATTTTAGCGTTCAGGTCGGGTTTAGGGTCAATTTTAGGGGTTTCGGACGGTTTAGGTTATTCTACCGATTTTACGGTTTAGTTCGGGTTTAGGGTCAATTTTAGGGGTTTCGGCCGATTTTATGGTCAGGTTGGATTTAGGGTCACTTTTAGGTTTTTCATCTGATTTTAGGGTTCATATTTAACATAGAGAAGTGCTATGTCGTGCGAAGAAATACAAGCACAACTGTATACGGATACACGTGGCAGTGGTTTTATAGTTTTTAAATAAAAAAAAGTAAAACATGACTAAACACAAATTGTAATCCAACACGGCAATTGTTGATTTGTCGTTTTTCGTCATCTATGCTCTCGTACCATTTAGCTTTTTCCTTTAACTTGTGGTCACTTTTAGGATTTTGTATTGATTTTAGGGTTTAATGACGATTTTAGATTTTCTACACTTTATTTTCATTGCAATTTATTTTTGGAAACAATTTATATTTTTGCACTTTAATTTTTTATGTCTTTTACATTTTAAATGTCAAGAGGTGGCTAGTATTTTTGAAAATACGAAATACATAGCAATAGGTAGGTTACAGTGGTAGAAGCTTTGTATATATAATTATATGGGAATGGATTCTCTCAAGTGTAATTTACACTTGAGAGAATAAAGTGTAGTTTGTTACCATTGATCAAGAGAGAGAAACATATAAAAATTTAGAGAAAATGAATTTAGATGGTGTTACATTACACTTTATTCTCTCAAGTGTAAATCACACTTGAGAGAAACCATTCCTATAATTATATATACTTTGTACAAAGAAATAAACTACATACTTTGTAAAAAAAAAAATCCTTTATAGAACAACGGTAGTGCAATATAGATGGTCAATACATTATGAGGTTAAACTCAATAGTTGCTCCAAATATTCAGCACCCAAATCCTCAAGCACCAACACATTTTCAGAATCAGTATTGGCCTTTATATGAGTCTGAATTTGATCACTATGATAATCACTTTTGATCTTCTTTTTTCTAACCTTGTTGGATTTTTTTCTCAAGGTATGTTTGCTCTTGATTGCCAACACTGGGGAAGTACCTTCTTCCAAAGGCTTAGAATTTTTAGCCATTTCTTTGAGTGATTCTCTAACCATTTCTTCTGGAAAATTCAACACTGCCGATGAACCTCTAGTTGAAAAAGCAGCTTGATCGTAAGCTAAAGCAGCTGCTTCGGCA
Source organism: Trifolium pratense (assembly GCF_020283565.1). Lineage (NCBI taxonomy): Eukaryota > Viridiplantae > Streptophyta > Magnoliopsida > Fabales > Fabaceae > Trifolium > Trifolium pratense. Next base: position 15,204,701 of record NC_060062.1, on the reverse strand, counting down.
GTATCGAATGTTCCAAGCCATACTCTAACCCCTTTTCTTGTTGAATCCCTTATCTCCGCCGCGAATTTTCCCCATGGCCTTGTTCTTACTCCTATAAAAGGCTTTTTATTACTTTCTTTAATCGTCGGCGGCTGTGGTGATGGTGGTGATGATGATGATGATGATGATATTGTTTGTGTCTCTTTGATTTCTTGTGTATTTGATAATAATTCTTTCGTTTGTGATTGTGAGTTGTTGATGAAGTTAATATCATCATCATTGAAATAATTAGTGAAATCTTCTAATTCCCAAGAGAAATTATTAGAGAAGGAATTTTCAGGGTGATATATAAGGCTATTGTTTTGGTAGACCGGGAAATAAAAATCCATTTTTGGATATATACACACACTTAACAAATTCTGTTTTTCATAAATTCTGATTTTCACTTACTTTCCTTTTATAGTGATGCGCACTACTGTTTTTTGTTGAACTCTTCGGTACACATATTATGTGGATGTGTACCGGTACATCGCTGAGGTGGTTAACAAGTGGCAAATATTTAATGCAGATTTTATTTCTTTATTAAGATTTCTATATTAAACACTACTTTTTAATATTTGCAAATATATCATCCACATAAATATAATCATCGATCATGTTCAATAATAAATCAAATGATGCATCAAATATTCCAACCAAGATTTTCACTTTTTTTTTAAGCAAACAATTTTTTTAGCAAAACTCAAATAAATTAATATTATTATAATATCCTATAAAATAATAAAATCATATTATTTTATAGCATATATTAGAATGGAAAACACTTAAGAATTTAAATGTTGACAATCTAACAGTTTAACATCGACTAATTAGATTAACTATGATTAAAGAAACGTAGTTCATATGAAATGAGGTCTCAACTAATTTTCTCAATTATGACTATGACAATCAATTGATCTTAGTCAATCTGTTCAACTTGGCCTAATTAGAATAAATTAAGAAGATGAATTTCAAAAATCTAACGGTTCAATTTCATATTGTTGGACTAACTATTGCGCAAGAAACCTATTACGAAAGGGACTAAGGAGATCAAATATTCTAAATTTTACTGTTTAACTTGACTAAATTGAAATGGAAAAACTTAAGAATTCAAATTTTGACAATCACGGGTTAGTTTTTACCTAAGAAATCAAACCTTGACAAAATTAAAATATTAAAATTAAGTTTAATAATATTAAAGAAAATTGAAAGAAAATAATTGAAATATTAAAATCATAGTTGGATCCAATAATAATAATAATTTGTTAAAATCATACTTTTTTTTTTAGAAAATACCAATATATTGTTAAAATACTAAAATAATATTATTAATATTTTATACGATATTTAGAATATATTAATATATTTGAATCTTGTAAAAAAATATGTTTTCTTAAAAAAAAAAATTGAAAATCTAGGTTGAAAGATTTGATGCATGCTTTGATTTACGTTACTGTAGTACACGAGTGATAATTATATTTATGTGAAGGATACATTTGTAAATATTAAAAAGTAGTATTTTAATATAGAAAACTTAATAAAGAAACAAAATCTGCATTAAATAATTGCCACTTGCTAACCACCTCAGCAATGTACCGATACACATCCACATAATATGTGTACCGAAGAATTTACATGTTGTTTTCATCCATTTATAGTGAAACACTACTAATTGTGAGTGGGTTTTGATTTTGAAGTGTGAACGAATATACTTGGGGGCTTGCCTTATTAATATACATACCCATTTTGAAAGTGATCTCCAAAGTGTGAAGGGTCAATTCATAAATTTTAAGTTTTAATTCTCCCTCTCCGTTAAATATTATAAGTAAAAAAAAAAAAAAAAAATATTTTCAAAGTATGAATTTTTGTGTTTTCCATAAAATAAGTTTCATAGGACAATGCAAAATAAATTCTTATTGGCTGTTGATTATGAAAAAAAAACTAGAGGGTAAATTAAATAGAATTTGCATTAAATTTTTATTGGCGATATCTTTCTGGGTTGGTTCGATGGCAGTTGTCATTGTCATTTCCATCGACGGAGATGTTCGCGTGGTTCTAGTTCTGGCTTTTCTAGATTTGATTTTTGACTTTTTGGGTTGGATCTTGCCGAGTTTTTGGTCGAGTTTGGTTAAACCGACAACACCTCAGTCGCGGTGGTGGTTGTCGATTTTGGCTCTATTAATTGGTCTAAGTTTGCTTCTAGACTTGTTGGGTCGAAAGGGCTTGACTTCACGATTAAGATGTTTTGTTGTGTTTTATCTGTGGTCATTGTTGCTTCATGGTGTCGAGTTTCTCTCGTATTAAGTTATTGCATGTTGGTGTGAGTAGTCGCTTCCGCGTTGGCGGTCGGCCAGAATTAGTAGTGAAGTCTCAAGATTGAAGGTTCGCCATTATTATTCGTATCAGTTTCGATGATTGATTTCAAATTGACTGGCTCAAAAGAGTCAAATACTGCTTTCTTCCGTTTGTTACAGGGAGTTGATGGTACGTAGATGTTTCCGTGTTGGTGATAATTGGTTCATTCACCAGCTTTATCCGTGATAAATTTTTTGAATCGTTTTAAATTACCTAATTTAAGATTCACTTAGGATTTTTTTTTTTATTATGTTTCTTGAGGGTTAGTTTTCCACGGCAAAAGTTAATATGCATAAGCCTTTTCTTATGTATAGTGCATAAGTCATTCACAGCCATCAGATGATTTTACACATGTAATAATCATAACTGAAGAACTTTCTATTTTTGCTTGCTCAATTTCGGCCACATTTTACATGCGATTCGATCACCGATTTCGAAAACTAATACCGAAAACATTCATAAAATCGAACGACGATCAAAACGGTATAAAGAACGTCGAGTTTCGTTGTTTATTGAGGGAGAACGAACCGGGTCGACGAACCGGGTCGTCGTGACCCGTTTCTGCAGAAAATGGGTGAGGAAGATGATGAACAGTGACGCGCGTCCACGCCCACTCTCACCGGCGGCGCGTGGGGGCGCGTGCGGTGCCAAGGAGACTCTAATTTTTTTTATTATTTTTACATAAAAATAGTAAATAATTTTCTGAGAATTTTGGGACCAGTTTGGTATTTTTCTGAGACCTGAAACTATTTTTAGTTAATTAAATGAGGTAAATATGCTTTTATAAATATAAGATATTAATAAAATTTTCCCAAAATTTTATTTATGGTATTTTGAATTATTTGGAACGGTTGGGGATACCTCACTCTCTTCGGTTTTATATCGTCTTAAAAATTTAAATTTATTTCACAATTTTTATTAAGGGTTAAATATATTTTTGGAGAACAACTCTTTAAAACCATTCCACAGCAAAAATGATTTCATATCGTTATACACTGAAACCATTAGTCTAGTTAAATGGTTTCATGGCGTTATACACCGAAACCATTATTATAGTTAAATGGTTTTATATGAGCATTAGTGTCAAGATGTTATACACTGAAACAATTAGTCTTGTTAATTGGTTTCAAGATGTTATACACTGAAACCATTTGTCTAGTTAAATGGTTTGATACTGTTATACACTAAAACCATTATTATAGTTAAATGGTTTTATATGAGCATTAGTGCCAAGATGTTATACATTGAAACCATTATTCCTTTTAATTGGTTTCAAGATGTTATACACTGAAACCATTTGTCTAGTTAAATGGTTTCATACTGTTATACACTGAAACCATTATTCTAGTTAAATGGTTTCATAGCGTTATACACTGAAACCATTAGTCTTGTTATTTGGTTTCAAGATGTTATACACTGAAATCATTAGTCTAGTTAAATGGTTTCATAGCGTTATACACTGAAACCATTATTTTAGTTAAATGGTTTCATATGGGCATTAGTGCCAAGATGTTATACACTGAAACCATTGTTATTAAGTAAAACATCACATAACCATTTTACAAAACCATGCTACATAAAGCAAAAAATCATATAAAGCAATTAGGGTTAGTTTAGTTGAAAAAAATTTGGATAGTATGCATGAGATATTGGATTCGATCATTTTTTTTATTGTAAAGAAAAATCGATATATATATATATATGTAATTAATGTATGAAATTTTATTTATATTGTGATTATGATTGATAAAACTTAAAATTAAATTGTATGTTTGACAAGTATGCTTTATATATACATGAACCATTCGTTATTATGTTGGGCTTCGAGGGGGTGTATGACGAAAATTAATTAAAAATGGATTTTTATAATATATACTTCAAAGGAACAAAAATTATTATTTAATTGGAAACGGGGGCGCGCTAGAAATTTGGGGGAGGGGTGCGCTAAAAGTTTGGAGGAGGGAAAAAACTTGGGGGCGCGCTAGAAATCTAGGGGAGGAAAAAAAAATTGGGGGGCTCACAAGAAATCTAGGAAAAAAATGAAAAAAAAACTGGGGGTGCGCTAAGCAAAAGGGGGGCGCGCAAGTAATGGAGTAGTATATGGGGGGCGCACGAGTAATGGATTGCCTAATTTTGAGCTTGGGCTGACCTTTGGTTGACTTTTGGTGTAGGAAGCAAATATGATGGGTGTAGGAAGCAAGTTTATGCATGGTGCATAAGTTTAGACTTATGCACCATAACCACACCCGTTTTCCACCCCACGTCACATAAAAAAGAGACACATAAATTTACCGTCAATTTTAATTTCTTTTGAAATGACAACAACTAAGATTATACAAAAAAAAAAAAAGTTGAGATTTGAATCAAAGACCTTATATTATACACACATACATCATAATCTACCCATTAATCAATTGATGTATATATCATATTTTATAAACATATAGACAATATATATATAATTGGGTCTTGCTAACGAGTGCCCCCAGGGCATTTTTAAACATTCTATTTAAAGAAAATTTTTATTCAAAAAGTTAAACACTACAATTTTCAATGCGTTGACTTTACGCACTCCGATAAAAATTCTATAAAAAAACTTACTATTTAAGGGCTTAAAGAGTATCCCGAGAACGCTATTTAGCATTTCACCTATTATTATATGGGTCATGTTAACATGTGCACCAAGTGCACATGTTAAGTTACCTAAAAAGGAAATATAGCATTTAATGATACAAAATATTTAATGTTTAAAGAGTTGAATTCACAAACTTAACATTTAATGTTTACCACATTTATCTTCTTAACATGTGCCTTTGATGCACATGTTAACATTCTCCTTATTAACCTAAATATTAATTTAAGTTATGAGATTGTCGCACACCTGACACCTGACACATTCCACTAGGTAGACCTGTTGATTAGGGAAATGCAAAAATAGGTAGACCTGTCTTAGGGTACCAAATGCAATTAAACAATGATCGATCTAGATATCGTCCAATTGTCCGGAATAATTTTAATCTCCCCAATTTGTACACAATAACAAATCACACCCTGATTGGCACATAGTAAAAATAAAAAAAATCCATCCATTTGACCTTATGACAAATACTATATATCATACTATGCATGCATAGATAAGATAGAGACGAGATATGATAAGGAGCTGGATAAAAATATGATATAATAACATTTATTCTATCATGTGTTTGGTAAACACATGATAAGAAATAGGATAAAATTATTTTTAAAAAATTATATTTTTAATGACATTAAAAAAATTAATTTCATATAATTGTAAAAAAAATACTGACACTACTAAAATTTAAATTTAAGCACAAAATTAAATATCAAATTAAAATAACACACATAGACAATTTCCAACAAAAATCAAACTTAAAAAAGACTATTTTTCCAACCAAAAAAAGTGTAAAATAACATACAGTTAGTAAAAAAAGGTTGGCAAAGACGACGACAGTTTGGCTTGGAAATCAAAACTTACAATAGGTTAGTAAAACTTACAGGAATATTAAAAAAAGAAAAGAAAATATCAAAAAAAAAAAAAAAAGAAGACTTGAAATGAAAAGAAAATATTAAAGCACAAAGACAAATTCCACAGATAAATGCATGAATGTTGCACGCAGTGGGAATCGAAGAAGGTCCCTCACTCTCTCTTAATAGAATTATGTTATCATGTTGCTAACTAAAAATAAGGATTAGAATAACAAAGAGTCAATATGATATGATAAGTGATAGGTTTAATTTATCATTTTCTTTTGATGCATCAAACATGAGATTTAAGTAGAATATGATAATTTTATCATATCCTGCGCATTAAATGGGCCCTATATTTATATTTTCCTTTAAGTTACGTTGTGATCAAACAGAATCAAATCGATTAAATTGTAAATCAATTATATAAGTGAACAAACTTGAAATTTAAAATGTAAAAAATAAAATTTAACTCAAAATTAAAGTATACAAGAAATATAAATCGCTTTCAAAAGTAAATTGCAATGAATTCTTTTTTAAGATTAGTTTTCTTTATACTTTATTCTCTAATCGTTTTCAAATATGTTGAGATTTGTAGGATTTTTTTTTGAGTCTCTGATGGTTTCCAAATCTGTTGAGATTTGCAAGCTTATTTGTATTTGGTTGACCTTTTCTACATTGGTATTGACTGTTTGGAGGCAGTCTGCAAGCCAAGATTTATCTGCTTAGGTTCTCTTTCTACTGGTGTCTCATCAACTTTTGACTCCACGAACTGTTTTTTGGATTCTAATGGGCGGATCACATTTGTTTCGAGATCGGAAGTTAGTGTCTAGTGACATCTCTACGGGTCTGATTGATGTATTCTTTGGTGGTATGAAAACTGATGGGTGTCTTTCTAAGAATGAGATTAGAAGTTGACCTCTAGGTAGTATCTATTTTGGTATTTTCATTGGTGTTCTCTTATATACGGCGCCTCTGTTTTGTAGCTCCTCTTACGGGTTTCTGTTCGTCTTGTGCAAAGATCTAATTATTATTAATAATATTTTTGTTGTTTAAAAAAAAAATTGCAATGAAAATAAAGTGTAGGAATGTAAAGAAAAACATGTAATAAATTGCATGGAAGTGAATTCAATGATTTCTTTTTAGACACAAATTGCAATTAATTTAAAAACTGCATAAACCTAAAGGAAACCAGGTGAATATTACTTTAAAGTATAAAGATGAATAAAAAAAATAAAAAATAAAAACAATATTAAAGAAAAGCAATGATGTACTTAACATAATGCACAAAATTTATGACATTGTATCTCAGTTGTCTAAAAAAATTGTTCAAATGACATTTCTCATAAATTATACGTGTGGAGTTTCTCCCGATCTCTATATTGTACTGTTGTTCATGATCGAAACGAGAATCAAAATATATTATGAAGGACATATAATATATGCAAGAAGGAATATGTGGAGAGATCACTATAGAGGTATTACACCAGCTTCCAAAGAAATTGTGCTGACATATCCAAATTGGATTGAACGCAGTTATACCTTAATTTTCTGATTTAGATTAGACGATTCAAATTTTAACATATTTTTTTATTTTAATGTGTTTAATATAAAATTTTGAGATGATATCTGAACTGTCTGATAAAGATCGGAAATCTATTGACTGCAGCGTTTTTTGATTACATAGAATTCAGGTCTGTGACATATCCCAGAGGTTTGCCAATCAAATTTTTACTTTAATTACTTTTTTGTAACATAGGGTGCACTTTTTGAGATTTATTTTTGCGAGCCTATTTCATTTCTCTTGTGCCCTACAAAATTATCAAAATACCTCCGTCCACTACTTAAGTAGCGGATTCAACGTTTAAAATCTTGAAGAAAAAAAAAAACTTGAAAATTTCAAGGTAGGAGGGTGTTTTTTTTCTAAAAAATCTCATTTATAGAATTCGCTACTTAATACTAGCGGAGGTGATAAAAATGAGAAATTTCCATGCTAGGGGGTTGTTTTTTCTTAAATTTCTCATTTTTATAATGTCCGCTACTTAAGTACCGGATGAGTAAAAATTAAAACTTTTAAGACACGCGAGAAATTGATAGAGTAGCAAAAGTAAATCTCGCACTCTTTTTCCTGCTTGGGCCTTTGTTTGCCAATGTGAATGTCCACAATTGTGATGGTAAGGAACTACCGTAGAATAACATCCTGTTATTCCAATAGTTGATTTTTCATTAGATATAAAGCAAAATGAGATTTTGGATCCTGATAGTGATTTTTGGTGAGAAAATTTCAGACTTCAGAGGGCATATAACTGAAATTGTTTGATTCGGTTATAATGGGGCTGTAAATGTGATTGAGGATCAAATCTCAATTGTGGTGTGACGCCGTTTTGGAGGCTACCGCAATCAACAATATTTAAGCCATAATTACAGAAGTCGAACACAATTTGAAATGGTATAACTACTAAATTATATTTCCTCTGTTTCTATATATAAGAAATATTTAACTTTTTAAATTCATTGTAGAATTAATGTATTTAAACTATATTATTGTCTAAATACATTAATTTTACAATAAATCTAAAAAATCAATTTTTTCTTATATATAGGACCGGATGAAGTATTAAACACCTTATAATAAGGGAAAAACATTAATTATTTATTATACATTACAAATACAATTAATTTAATTATGTTGCGATTAATTCACACTGCGATAATTGCAATCTATATGAAATATCCATAGCAATTGAAATCATGAGATACTTAATCTGTACGATTGCGACCTCAAACGCTACTTCAAAGTTCAAACCAAGTTATAGATGATGAAGACTCCTTGTTGGTTGTTTGCTACTCAGCGCATCATTACGATAATAGCTTGCTGCCAACTTGTCCGCAAGAATTGAAGAACCTGCACCATACGTTCATCAGATACTCTGCACCATACGTTCATCAGATACACGCCACATGATGATCACCATTAATATCTGCATGCGGGATTGGTTATTATACATAAGCTATCCTTATGCACCATGCATAAGTTACTTAGTGCACCCCCCAAATTACTTGTGCACCCCCCAAATTACTAGCACACCCCCAAATTTCTCATGCACCCCCCAAATTACTTGTGCACCCCCAAATTTCTCATGCACCCCAAATTTCTCGCACACCCCCAATATGACTTTTGCCCCCCAATTTTATTTTTTTGGTCCCCTCCACATTTCTAGCCTAAACCATTTTGTTGTGGGAATGGTTTCAGAGATATGCACTCCAAAACCATTAAGTGTATAAGATGGTTTTAGAGTACAACCCTATAATTAGAATACAAACAATAATTGTGATTTGAAACCATTTAACCAACATAATGGTTTCCAGAATTTTTAAAACCATATAAACACACATAAAACCATTTTACAATACAAATGGTTTCAGTGTATAACTATCTGAAACCATTTAACCAACATAATGGTTTCCATAATTTTTAAAACCATAAAAACACACATAAAACCATTTTACAATACAAATGGTTTCAGTGTATAACTATCTGAAACCATTTAACCAGCATAATGGTTTCCAGAATTTTTGAAACCATAAAAACACACATAAAACCATTTTACAATACAAATGGTTTTAGTGTATAACTATCTAAAACCATTTAACTGGTTTTAAATAATGATTATAATTGTACAAAAAAAAAACAATTATGATTCTAATTATAGGTTGTACTTCAAAACCATCTTATGCACTTAATGATTTTGGAGTGTATATTTTTGAAACCATTCCCACAGCAAAATGGTTTAGGCTTGAAATATGGGGGGTTAAAAAAAAATTGGGCGCACAAGTCATCTGGGGGTGCGTGAAAAATTTTGGGGGGTGCGCTAGAAATATGGGGGTGCGCGAGAAATTGGGGGGTGCACGAGAAATTTGGGGGTGCGCGAGTAATTTGGGGGGTACGTGAGAAATTTGGGGGGTGTGAGATTAGGTGTGAGTGTGTGAGTTGAGATTGGCTAGGATTATTACATGTGGATGCTCAATCTAATGGATGTTATTGACTTATGTACCATGCATAAGGATTACACTTATGTATAATAACTTCTCCCTCTGCATGCATGATATTGTAATAACTACTTGTAATGTATGGTTTCTATCCTCAAGTATACTGTATACACATTTCAATCATGTCTCATTTATATGCTTATCAAAAATATAATTTCGACCAACATTGCAAGTGGTATGTTGTGAATTCAATTAAATCACAATAATAACCTTGTTGATGTGTGGAGCAAGTATGATTAATCAATCAAATAAGTGAACTGCAATAATAATAGCAATCAAAAGATAAACGGCGAGAAAGAAAAGGACACAATAAAATTGTTTACCCAGTTCTCGGTTAATGTGACCTACTATGGGAGAGAGAGCAGCTCTCTGATCCACTACCAAAACTTTAAGTACTTGTTACAAAGAAATTCTCCAAAAGAGTTCCTTGTTCCTAATTCTACCCTAAGCCCGAATTTCTTCCCATGACCAAGAAATTCAATATGAAAGTGTTTCCCAAGGTGATAGAATGATTATGCAACCCTAGAGTCTTCACAAGATGTTGCTCTTACAACCATAGTGTGTATGTTGGCCTCAGAAACCCTAAAAACCTCTTACAAATAACAGAAAACGTGACACATATATATAACTGCGCGTTTTTCCGCCCTGAGCGCCAATTTCCATCCGAGGCGCAAACTTTTCCGTCTGAGGCGCCAAAACAGAAACTCAGCTCCGTTTTGACAGAATCTTGCGCCTAGGGAAAAAATCCTTCCGCCTGAGGCGCTAAACCAGTAACTTTTTGTGTCTTCATTGTTTTCAAGTCAATTTACAACATGGTATATGTATTTGGATCTTTAACTTGTACCAAAAACAAATATTTGGATCTTTAACTATTTGGTTATGGGTTCAATTTTTGACATTTGCATATAAGAAAATATTTATTGAGATATTTCAATCCCTCTCGTTGGGCGTGGAGGTTACCTTGATTCAACACAAAAAAAAATGATTTCCATTTATTTGGACTCGAGTATGCCCTATGAATCTATCATTCAACCGGTCTATGATTGTGATATGATAAGATGCACAATTAACACATTTCATTGATCTAGACTGTCCAAGAAAATTCACCTCCGTTCACAACTCTTCACAAACTAGTCAAATAACCTTTCTTTTCAAATTTCCCCGGGGAATAACATTTCATTGATCACTGGGGAATTTCCCCATCATCTGCCATTACTAGAATTTCTCCCTCCCTGTAAATTGTTGCTGACAATCTCTTAAGCCCCAGCACCAACACATGCATACATCCTCCATTCCCCTGCCTTTGCTTCCTCAGTCTGTCTCACAACGTGATCTTAGCCTCTCTTTTCTCTCTCGTGGGACGTTTTCTCTCCTCTTTGTCATGCAACCACCGCCCTCTCCATCCAATACCAGGCCCTCAAGCCTCTAGTTTTTCACTATCTAATTTCGGATTCGAACAAGCATATTTTATCTAGTGTTTATCTCAGTTTTTTTGTGTTCTATATTTAAGTATTTTGGACTAACTAGTTTACTACTCCCTCCGTTTCAAATTAATTGTCGTTTTAGAAAAAAAATTGTTTCAGATTACTTGTCGTTTTGATAATTTAAGGTTATATTTTGTCTACTATACCCTCATATAAATTTCAAATATTTAGAAATAGTTGTTGAAACCGAAAAAGATTTAATATATATTTGGAAAACTAAAATTTTTTTTATAATTTTTTTGGTATATAACATATTAATATTTTTTTTTTGGTACATAACATATTAAATTTATTGGAAAGAGAAAGTGTATGCAAAAAAAAAATTAGTGGTGAATTAAAATAAGGGTATAATAGGAAAATAAGGTGAAAAAATATACTTTCTAAATTTCTTGTTTTTTTTTTTCTAAAACGACAAATAATTTGAAACGGATGAAGTACCTTTTTGTTTTATTTCTATCCAATAGGCGGAGATTGGACCAAGTGAAGGAAACTAGATGAAAAGTGAATATTCTGAAGCAATTAAGGCAACAAGCTTTCTTAAAGGAGAAGTCATGCACTAAGTGAGCATTCATGAGCATTAGTAGCTCTTAAAAAAGGAAAATTGATCAGCCAGGTCGCCACAAAACCAAATTTCACTAGCTCTGTGAATGCCACGACCCGTGCCAGGAGGGTTACGACCATGGTAGAGTGTCTATCAGATTTTCGATCGTTTTTCTTTGTGTAATATGACCAGTCACAGACTTTATAGGATCATTTATGCCTCTTGTACCATAAATATATAGGGCTCGAATTTCTGATTAGAGGAGCCTCACTTGTAACAAAACTCTACATTTCTACTTTTCAATAAAATAGTTTCCTTTAGTTATATTTTGTTCTTCAAGGTTTTCTATTTAATTTGTTTGCTTGCTTTGAGTATTTAATCAATTGTGTGATCATGAAAACATGAGTGATTGTAGTCCACCTTTCCCTAGGGTGGCAGGGAGTCCCAGAGTGGAGGTTATTAGGGATGAGCATTATGGATAAACACAAATAACCGTTCAAAATCAATCCATAACCAAATATTATAATCGGATGTTAAAATCAAATATTAAAACCGGTTTGGTTTTCACAAATTCAGTTTTCAAAATTGGTTTTAGAAAATTGGTTTTATAAAAAATTCAGTTTTCAATTCTAGAGGAAAAAAAGTAAGACAAGAGGTAGGTCGATATCCTTAATCTATCCTATAGTATAATATGCCTTGCTCAAATCAACATGATACCTTTGAGATATCCCCAATCCATCCTATCATATGTCTTGGTCATATCAATTTTAAGCGCCACTTCCCCCAACTAACTTTTGTCTTACTCTTCAAATAATGAATAATTTCAAAAGCAAATTAAAACATGTTTATTGTTGTTTTAATTAATTTCATAATAAACTTTAGAATATTATTACAACAGTAAAAATGTGAGTATATGTGGGATCGATATTTTATTATTACAACAGTAATCTGTGTGCTTGCGGAGAACCTGTCAACTTCCAGAAGAAAGTTGCAGAACAAAAATGATATGAATCACACAAAAAAAATACATATTTTTTCCTTTTGTTTTACTTCCTCTAAAAAATAATTAAAAAACGTAAGAAACAATAATAATTCACAAAAAAATGTCATGTCAACGTTAAAATCCTCCATGATAATGGTGTAGTAAGTAAATTAATTCAACGTCAAGTCAGCTATTTTGTGTATTGTGTTAAAATGAGGGACTAAAACGATAGAAATCAGACATTACAAAGGTAAATCGTAAAGATTGTTTTCAGCAACAAAAACTCAAATTCACCTACTTTACAGGAATGAAAATCAAATTTTACCCATAAAATTATTGGTATCTTCCAGGAATCAAATCCATCACAAACATGATCGATTTTCAAGTTGATAAAAAAGTGACAAACTGACGAAAATTGAATCTCCCTCCATCAAAGAGAGAATTTTAGACGGTGAAATTAAGTCAATAATATAATACCATAGTAGTATAAAAAAATATTCAAAAATATTTAGCAGGGACCGTGGCCTCTGTTGGTCCCCCTTCTAGCTCCGTCCCTGACAACATCTGGTACTAGGATGCCAAAAATGTCCATTTATATATATTTTTTGAAGTAGTTTATTTCTCAATTATTACAATTGCAATTATCCAACAATATTACACTCTCCGGAACAATATGCTTTTTCTCATACATTATTTTTTGTTTTTATCTTAAAACCTAATATCTTCTTCATGCAGGGCACGAGTACTTACACACTAGTTTTATTCAAAAACACCGACTAAAATAATAAGAGGCATGTCCAACCATTTTGGAGGTAATATTTAATTTGAAAATTATTTCTTGTGATACTTGAGGAAGCCAGGAATATGTGTATTCATCATATAGTCTGTCCAGTCAATTCTAGTAGGGTCAAAGTTCAGTTCATCATTCTCTATCTTAAGACTTTTTGTTGCCATTCGCAAAATTTCAACGTTGGTATCATCAAAGCTGAAATGAAAAATAATAATAGTGTATTAATTAATTGTTTTCGTCATTGTGAAGTAAATTAGTTCAGACATATTCATCTGAATTCATATATAAATAAATATCTATTTTTATAATTCATTAAATAACTGATGTATTTGTTTCATAATCTAAAAAATGAATTTTTATTTATATAAAACTGAAAGGATTATCAAATTTTCTAATGGAAAGCCATAAAATTACGTACACGGACTTAAAAAATACATATGGTTGGTATAGTTTTGCCAATTGCTGATGCACTCTAAATTTTCTACTAGTGTTATCATAAACATCTTGGAAGCTCCGTCGACAAATTTTGTTCACCAAATATAAGACCTTCAAAACATATCAAATATGTACAAATTTTATCACATTTTATAATCAATCAAATGTGTACAAATGTTTAATTATCATAGAATATGGCATTGGCTAACATGGAAGACTTCAACAAGTCTCTCATGTTGTGAATATTATTATAATAAATACGAATTTTACAAAATTCACCGTTGAATTGAAAATTTATATCATATAGATCATCCATAATTTTTTTTTAAAAAATTGAAAATTATTTGATATGTTATTGAGACTTATCAAGATTAACGATATTCAATTAAAACTCATAAACTGTTAATTTTGATGGGTCTCAATAACATATAAAATGATTTTCGATTTCTTTGAAAAAAATATGGATGATCTATACAATATAAAGTTTCAATCCAACGGTAGGTTTTGCAAAATTCGTATTCGTTATAGTAGAATTGATCACTTGTGCATGGTGAAAGACTTAATGAAGTCTTTCACCATAGAACTCGTCAATATAATAATTTAAAAGTAAAATACATTCATAAAGTCTTTAAGTTTTATGTTTGTAATAGATAACATTTTAAGTTTTTTAAGTAACAAAATTGTGTTTTAAGTTTTACGTTTGTGGTCATTTAAGTTTTTTAAGTAACAATTAAAAAGAAGAACCTAGATGTTACAAACTTACAAACTTAAAGGATCAATTAGTTACTTAAAAAACTTAACGGGCCTATCTGTACAAATGTAAAATTTAAAGGATCTATTTGTTATTTAAAAAATCTAAAGAATTTATCTGTTACAAACGTAAAACTTAAATGACCTATAGATACATTAATCTCCTAAAAAAAATGCTATAATAGTATTAATTAAGCATACCTGTAGTAGCAAGACATATCGGATTATCATAAAAATGTTGAAAGCAGCAAAACTATTCACCACAAGTACCTTGGAAGTGATTATTGGCTTTCCATTTTGATTTATGCAAGGGTTATTTTTGAAATAATTATGGCTAATATTGCTTAAATCAATATATTTGAGAGGATTTCTTAATGATGAAGAAACATGGTAGATGAAATTCTTAGGAGGTTTATGTGAATGAATAAAAATGGCTGTAATCACACAATTGATGACCATGTCTGCAGGTATCTGCATATTATCATTTCTTTTTTTTTTGGCTTTCGCACTGGTTCCGACCCACCAAAGGTGGACGACTAATCCAGCTCGTGCGTAGAGGCTGCATATTATCATTTCAATGTAATGTTAAATAACACATAAAAATGAATGTGTTAATTAATAAATACAATATGAATCGAAAAAAGCTGCATTTAAAGTAATTCTACTAAATGTTAGGTAAACTAATTTTTTATATTCAATAATATAAACGGGGTCTCTAATTGTCAATTTGTTTGCTTAATTAAGTACACTCTTTAGGGTGTGTTTGGTTCTTAAAAAAATTATGAAGAGAGAAATAGGTGAGAGAGTATAAAGGTTCGTCTGACCCAGCTTTTTTTAGAGCTTATACAAACAGCATATGTAATATAAATTAGGTTTTATGTTATTTTATAAGTTCACACTAGTGAAAATTGTAATTTTATAAGTTATTTTATCATAAACTACCTTGACAAAACTTATAATAATATATAAAAATTGCAACTGTTTGCATAAGTTCTAAAAAAAGCTAGACCAAACGAGCCCTAAGAAGAAAGAAAAAAAATGAGAAACAAAGTAGATTGAACTTTGAAGGTATTGTTTGTTATAAAAGATAGAGGACAAAAAAAAAAGAAGAGAGGGGTATTGTTTAAATATGAAAGTATCAAAATATCTTGACATTGAAAAACAGCATATAAATAATTTTTTACTATTTATCTTCTGAAAAAAAATATTTTACTATTTATTTGTTAATTTTAATTATGATAATTAAATCATTAAATAAAGTAAATGTATTATTTAACTTTTTATTTTTTTTGACTAATTATTTAACTTTTTATTGAACTTATATATTTAAATATATTTGCTTGGGTTACAGCCAAAAAAGGACTGGTTGTATTTGGGCTGCTGTTTTTGAGGTCTGGTCCGTCAGAAGTAATTTCAGCATCAATTTTAGTCCCTAATTTTTTCAACATCAATTTTAGTCCATTCTAGTATCATTATGAGAAAAAAATGTAATATTAGCATCAATAAGGCTCAAGCTCGATCTGAGCCGGCCGAATGATGGCGGCGCACGTATGTGCAGAGTCTTCCATTTACAAAATTGGGTATCCTTAGAGCACATATCAAGTAAAGTAGTCGCTCTCATATATAAATACTACTAAGGTATGTGTTCCCTCCCATATGAAACTTAAATGAACTTTTTTCAATTTACCCTACACACTTTGTTCAACACTTATGTTTATGATCTTTACCAATTTTCTCTCCAAATACCAACTTGTTCCAACATATAGAACGCTTTAATTTTTAACAATTATTTCAAAACAATATGGTAAAATAGAAAATCCAAATACTACACTTACCGCATCTATAATTGTGTTGGGATTACCAATGAAGAATTTCAATTTCCCTTTACCATAGCTATATATCGCACTGTCAATAGTTCTGCAAACAAAATTAAAATAATTTGTTAAGAAATGATGATTCCTATATAAAAAGAAACAAACATATGATAAAATCTTGTGGGATTTGGTAGATCAATTTTAGGGCCGACAAAATATATTGTGTGGTCTAAAACAACATTAAAATGAGGTTTTTTTATATTGCTTCCGTTTTTTCAAGTGTCTTTTGACGTTAAAAAAAAATGAGATTTAGCGTTCCTATTTAATTGTTATTTTGGTATTTTAATGGTACGATTTATCAATTACTCTTATCATTTTCAATATAACTAATTAATGCTATATTATTTGCAAAAACTGAATTATTTTTTATAATTTTTTTTGGTATATAACATATTAAATTTTTGTTTTTCTTGTGTACACAATATATTAAATTTATTGGAAAAATAAAGTGTGTGCAAAAAATAGGAAGATAAAGTGCAAAAATACAATTTGTTAATTTAGTGTTATTATTCTAAAAAGACTCTTAAAGAAACGAAGGGACTATTATTTTTTAAAAATTAATTTTACAAAACAAATTAAAAATAAAAAACATTATACTTTTAAATAATTAAACATAATAATAAAAAATATTATTAAAATATGAACCAAAAATAAAACATGGTTCTACTTTATTTTATATATGTTTTATTACTTAAGTTTAACTCTAATTTAATTTGTTTGTTTTTATTTTTTATTATTTTTTTATAAGTTAAGAGAATAGCGAGGTATCAAAGGAACTTTAAGAATACTATTTAAGGCACACCCAAAGACCCCGTCTACCATAGTCTCATAATAATATATAATAAAAAATAAAAAAAAAAGTACAAGAGAAATAAGAACCGGGCGGACATAAGTACAACTTCATTTATAAATTATAAAAGCAATTTTAAAGAAATGAAAATCCACAACAGTGGAGCACAGTAGTAAATCATTCATGCCTGCGACCTCATTATGAGTATTTACACTTCCTGCCCTGTGAACTTATTATCATAAATTTGGAAGTCAGGGTATGTTTAATTATGCTTGGTTGTAATGACAATATTATTGTTATGTTTAATTATGTTTATGTTAAGTATTTATATTATGTTTTTAATTAAATTTTAATATTTTTTTGTCAGAATAAAATTATATTTAATATTTTTTAATTATTTATTATGCAGTATATTTTTTTAAAAAAATTAAATTATTAAAACTCGATTTTAAAAAAAAATTTAATAATTTAATTATTTAAAAATCAATAATATTGATTTTTAAATAATTAAATTATTAAATTATTTTTTAAAAATCAAGTAAACATTACTGACGGCTGCAGTCCGCCAGGAATTCACCCTCGAATTTCGTTATTGGCGGCTGCAGGCCGTCACAAATGAGGGTGCTTTTTGATTTGACTATTGTGGATTATTGGTGGCTCCAGGCCGTCAGTAACGTTATTGATGATCCTGGGCCGCCAGTAAACATTACCGGCGAGTAAATTGCAGAGGGCCCTTGACCGTCAGTAATGCATGCAATTTTGACGAAATTTGTGCATTATTGAGGGCTTTTGGCCGCCAGTAATACCTTATTTTCTTGTAGTGAGGCGTATATAAAATAAACATAAAATTATTTGGAGGCTTAATGAGCTTTAAGAAAATTGGGCTTTTTTGTAAGGTTGTCTTATATTTGGGTCGGCCTAATCAAATTTTTGAGTTTATGGTTATATATAGGAGTTCAAATAGTTAAAATAAAGGTTTAAATATGGTGAAAGGGAATATGATTAAAATAAAATAAGAATAATGTAGATATACCTTAAACCTTCAATCCAACCGGGGAAAGGATCTTTTCTTGTACTAGTTACTATTGTGGGGCGTATAATAATCAAAGGTATATTATCTTTATGATGCACTAAAAGCATCTCTCCCATTGCTTTTGTGAATGTATATGTATTTGGCCAACCGTGAAAATTTGCTCTAATTTTAAATTGGATCACAAATAATTAAATATATATTAGATTCATAACCATACGATATATATATAAAAGAATTTCAGAAAAGAATAAAAAAGAAACAACACAATAAGAATTTGGTGAACCTTTCCATTCCATAATCTTTCATTGCAAATTTTGTTGTATTTTCATCTACTTTCATTGCTTTGAGTTCAGCTAATTTTCTCTCTATCAAATCCATTTCTTTGTGTATGTCTAATTTAGAGTCCTCTTTCAGGGATTGACCCATCTCAAATGGTTTCTCTCTTAAAATTCCATGTCCATCCTTAGCATCTCCGCATACATATGCTAGAATAAATGAATATATATCCAAAGAAGTTACAATATATGTCATAATTAATTATAAGAAAAATAAATATAAGAAAATACCAAGAGAAAAAAAACGAATATAAAGAGGAAAAAAAATGAAACTGATCTCCAATTTTATATATTTCTCTAACTTGTGATTTTTGGAATTTTGGTTAAATACTTTACCGGTCGATATGTGCACAAAAGCCTTTATTCTTTTACAATTCTTTGCCATGTTCAAGGCATGTAAAGCACCTTTGGTATTAACATCCATCAATATGTCAAATCTATAGAGAAATGGAATATTAGATTTCAAATGATTAAATTTATGTGACAATAATTATATTTATCTTCTTAATTTTATTTATGAAAATTAGATTTTACCTTTCATTAAATTTGGTAGATGCAGCAGAATGGACAAAAAAGTCTATCTCTTCTAATATCTCATTTTTAATCTTTTCATCTTTTATTCCCAAATTTTCAATAGCAACATCACCTGCTATTGTCACAACCTTCTTTGATATGAAAGAACCGAAATTTTCACCCAATTTGTCTCGTAGTACGCGAAATAAATCACTTTCAAAAACCTGTAATTGGACAATTTAAGAAATGCATGTTAGAAAACTAAAAACTTATATACAAAAAAAGACACTTATAAAACATGTTATATATTTTTGGTCTATCTAATATCAACTTTTATTATTAGTCTCTAAATTTTTTCTGCGTACTTTGATTCATCTAAATTTTCTGTTTTCAATTTTAATCCCTTCTTTTTATTAAATAGTTAAATTGTTAATCTAATAATATTTTAATATCATAATAATGATATGTCATAATAAAAACAAGCCATTTGAAACTTATTACATGAATTTTTGTAAGACAACAAAGATGAAAATTGAAAACAAGCTGCCCCACGGTGGTAAAGTCTCATATTGTGTGTTGGCCGAAGTTACAATAGTTACATTGAACCTTCGAATATGTTTGAAGATCTTGAAATAAATTTAGAGGACCAAAGATTGAAGAATTTTTTCAAATGGACAAAAAATTAAATTTGACATTTTTAGAAGGATTCAAAATATATTAAACCCTAAGAATATATTAAACCCTATTTGATGATAACATTTTAAATATTTTATTTTAAATAAATTTTCAACCTTTATATAATAAACTTAAATAATAAATAAAATTCAATAGACCCAAGAGCACTTAGATGAGATGGCGCGAGTCTCTTCTCCTGGGTTTGATCCCTGACTTGGGCATGCAGCAGTGTTAAAACTCTTAGGGAGAGTTTGACACTCATTTGGGTCCCACAAGGCTCGAGAGATTAGTCTCTGCAGTTGAGCGCAGAGGATACCCAGTTTACATCAAAAATAAAATTCAATAAACTCGTGCAAATGCACTGGTCTCTATCCTAGTTATTTTATTAAAAAGTTTAATAGATTTTTTTTTCGAAAAGTATTGGAAAGTGTATTGTTAAAAGTCTTTTATAGTTTGTGTGTTTTGCTGGGTCTCCGGGGAGTATTTGGTCCTCCTTTTTTTTTAGGTGTGTAGTCTTGTCCTTTGAGAGGTATATCTCTAAGTGGTTAGGTTGGAAGGTTGTAATGCCGAGGGATTTGTTTGGTCATGACGATGCTTTTTTGGGTTTGGAGGCTGGTAGGAGAGTTCATTTTGGTTTTGCTTTAGTTTGGCATGCTACTGTGTGGTCCACATGGTTATCTCACCATGATTTTATCTTTTCTTGCAATTGGCAGTCAACTTCTGTTGAGCAACTGGTGGAAAGGATTACTCTACTCTTAAAAATGGTTCCGTAGTAGAATCCTAGCCACACCTGCTCTCTTTATGATTAGGAAGTAGAACCTATTTGGTGTTGGAGCCGATAGAGCAGTGTGGAGGGGTTGGACTATAGTGGCATCACCGCTAGTTGGCAGGTTCTCTAATCATAGTCTCCTTTTTGGGCTTGATTTACTCTCAGATGGTCTAGTACCTATGTGTGTTTTCCTGTATTTGGTGATTCGACTTGATTTTCTTGTTCTCTTTTTCAATTTGCCTTTTACTTTTGTTAGTTTTTATTTTTTGGTGTATTGCTTATACCCCAAAATATTTGTACTGGATCTTGATTTCTGTATATATGTTAAAAAAATATTTTGAAATGATATTTATTTTATTCAAAATATGATATGATATTGAATTTTGTCTACAAAAGTTTAATATCTGTTTAAATTCTAGAATATCGATGTGTTCACCGAAATTGTACTGTTACAAATTATAGTCAAACATTCATATATCTTAGAAGATTGACAATGCACCTCATTTTGCAAACGTTTTTCTGCCAATTCCGTGTTGGAAGCTCTTAGGAGTAGATACATTTTTTGTATCTCTGGTTGGATCCTCAATATCTTTTCCACAAAAACTGCACACAAAGATATTTTTGACAAAGCAAACAAAGGATAAATTCAAAGATAATAATATATATATATATAGCTTCTATTTTAAATGATTTATCATATAACAAACTATGCTATATATAAAATACCTTTTGCTAAGAATCCAGTTGCCCCAGTGACTAGAATAGTCTTTCCCTTGAGGAAGTCTTGCATTATCTGAGAATCCATTAGAGAAAGAAGAAAAAGTGCTATTCAAAACTATATGTAAAGGGTTCAGATTCGGTAATGCTTATTATTGCATACCAAGTACCTTACTTATATTGTATTTTAATTTACATTTTTACTTTTAAAAAGTGAGTTCATATGCATCTTAGACATTAAATGTAATGCATTATCCTGTATCTACGCAGCCCCAAATTAGTTGTATCCACGCAGCCCCAAATTAATTGTTCAATCAGTGTGTATGAGGGGAAAATACTTATCGGTCCGGTTAACATGTGCTCTAAGGACACATGATAATATTCTAATATAAAAATATTGCATTCAATAAGTGGATGAGGAGAAAGAGAAATACTTAGGCATAATTATATATTTGAGGTGTTAGACACACATACAATAATGAATAAAATAAAATGAAAAATGAATAAAATGATGTGACTAAATTGTTTTTTTATTAATTTTATTTATTTATGTGAGTGCGCCTATATATTTGTGTCTAAATGGTGTGCCTATGCAAGACTTTCTCAAGGAGAAAATACTTAAAGGTTGTGTTAACATGTGCCCTAAAGCACATGATAAGGTATCATAATGTAGAAATATTACATTCAATCGGTGGATGAGGGGAAAATACTTAGGGGTCATGTTAACGTGTGCCTTATAGACACATGATAAGGTATCATAATATACAAACATTTACTCATTCTATTTGGCCACACTCATAAAAAAAATCATTTAATTATTTTAAAAATATATATTATTTAATTTTTTTTATCATATGTGTGACTATATATATAGAGGGACTAAATCTTATCAGACCAACCACGACTTTAATTCTCTTGCACATGTTAAGACTCTACTAGAAATGTATAATTTGGTTCCCGTGATCATAATTTAGTTGTTAGAGACATCGAATTAAATATGTAGAGATCGGATTCAAACCCTTATACTTCTATTTATTCACTTTAAAAAGTGAAATTCTAGTCACTAAATTACTTCTGTTGATCTTAAATGTGACTATATATGATCATAAGCATCATGTTAGTGCATTCGGGGCACTCATTAAGAAAGTAAAGAGTATATTATATATTAAAAATAATATTATTTATATTTTAAAACTACTGACTACACAAATTTTAAGATAATTTTTTTATTTTTGTTTCTTTAACCAATATTTCAAAGACACTAGTTAACATTTTTCACATCATAATAATATATGTAACTTATTGATCGATATGAATGCGGAGATAATTTTGAGTGGTCCTAAGGATTTGGTCATTCTATTTGGACACACACATTGTTTGATAAAGGTAGAAAGAGAAAATAATTAAATAATGTGTCATTTTCAAATAATTAAATAATATGTATTTTTATGTGAGTTTAACCAAATAGAATGATTAAATACTTCTGACCACTTAAGTATTTCTCCGTGTTGAATTAATGTAGTCCAATTTAAACGAGAACCTTCAACGTATATATGGGCAATTGTACGAGACGGATCCTCTCAATCTTTTAAGATAAATGAACACCATAAGTACTACTACCTCCATCCATAAATATAAGACTCATTGAAAAAATTAAGGAGATTAAGAAAGTGGATTGTGGTATTAAATTTGTTGACAATTGATATTATTTTACAATTTTATCTTTCAATAAAGAGAATGAGTTAATATTTTTTCTAGAGTATTTATTATAGATTATAGAAAAAGATGCACTTTAATTAGGGGTATGTTGGCAAATATATAATTAATGCACTTGAAAATTTGAACGAGTCTTATAAAATGGGACTAGAAAAATCTAAAGAAAGTCTTGGGTGTATTGGAGTAGGATTTCAAAGTATTTTAAAAGATTTTTTGCTAATAAAAAAATCAGGTGGTATACAATCAAGACTTTTATAAAATCTAAATATTCAATTAAGACAATCATGATTTTTTTTTCAGGGCAATGAAATCCGCTGTTATTCGATTGAGATTTGTCAAGACTTATAAAATGTCTCTTGGTATTCAAGAATCCATAGATTTTAGTGGATTCTTGTATGTAATAGATTTTGTGAGACTTTTTAGTTAAAAATAGACTTTTCCAACAATCTCACCAAAAGCCTTGAGACTTTTTTGAACTCTCCAAGACTTCTTACTTTCATCATCACTGTATCAAGTGTATTCTTCTTCTTTATTACTTTTGCAGTTCATCATCACTGCACCTGGTACTTTTGCAGTTAATCATCACTGCACTCGATTTATTCAACAATCTCACCAAAAGCTTTGAGACTATTTCAAACTCTCCAAAACTTTTTACTTTCATCATCACCATACCAGTTTTTTTTTTTTCTTCTTTACATCAAATATGTTTTTGCACAAAGAGAACAAAGAGAGTATAAAATTCTAATAATGAACACCTCTATTTATTTTAGGAAATGGGGAGATCCTTAATTACCCGAATTATACTTTTTTTTTTGTTTTTACTACAAGTATTATCCGCTCACTGGACCGTCTAATCTAATTCGGGAGTCGGTTCTGACATCAAATGGTTTCAACCACATCGCAGTTATAGTAATCGAACTGTGATCCTCCATACCAAATTCAGCGTCAATCAACACTGAACAAGTAACAATTAGTAACCATAATTACTTTAAACAATGTAATATATGTTTGATAGTCCAAAAATTTATCACTAAATTATAATTTTACCTTATCCTTACAAATTACTGGATATTTTAATTTTACTCCTTTTCAATTTAACTTTTTACCTTTCATTTTTTTACTTTTCCTTTTCAACTTTTTTGAAAAAAGTGTGAGCTCACCCTCCACATGAAAGTCTTTAGTTTATAAAAAATTCACCAAATAATTAACTTTTAATATGTGTTGATGTACGACTTTCAAAATTGAAATTCCCTAAAGTTAATAAACTGGAACACTTTATATTTCAGATTGTTAACTTTTGTGAATTTTATTTTTTGCAAATCGGAATACTTATAAAAAGTGCTCCCGTTATTTCTTTTCAGAATTTCAATTTTGAAAATTGTATATCGGAAGACTTTGAATGAGTATTCCGATATATTAATTATTACGAATTTCAATTTTGCAAGCCAGAAGCCCGTAACACTCAATTTTGCAAACCAGAACACATGGAAAGTATTCCAGGTGGTTAGTTTTATTGAATTTCAATTTTGTAAATTGTACACCATCGAAACACCTTTGCATAAGTGTTCCTATTTGCTATTTTTGTCGAATTTTAGAAATTCGCAAAAATTAACAAACTGAAACACTCATAAAAATGTTTCGGTTGGGTTTTCAAACCACTTGGTACTCTCTATTTTTCAAACTGGATTAGATTCTAGTAAAGTTTAAAAATTATTGATTTTAGTTTATGTACTAGGGCAAAATATAGTTGGTTCAATTAGATTTATAAGAGTGGAGGGTTAAATTGTAGAGGTGGAGGATTTTTTTTCTTGATATTCCAGTATGCATGTTACAATCTCAGTGAAGACTCAAATGTTCTTAGAATTTTGGGTTGGGACTGTTTAGCTTAATTTAACTCTATAAAATTGCTACTCTCTCCGTCCCAAATTTTTTGTTATCTTTTTAGTTTTGTCCAAATTGTTAGTCATTTTAAGAAACCAATACACAATTAGTAATATTTTACCATTCGTACCCTTACTAAAGCTAAAACATTAATTAAATATAGTTTCTCTTTCTTAATAAAGTAAGGGTAAAAATGACTTAATTTATCAATCTTTATCATTTCTTGATCTCCGTGCAAAACTCTAAAAGGAATAAAGTTTTGGGACAGAGGAAGTATGTAAGATGAAAATCATCTCTACTTATAAACTCATATAAATTTCATCTCACATTTGATGTTGAACCCATATATAGCACACCTCCTCAAGTCCACCCTATTATATTGGTATTTGGATATTAATGGTGAGTAGTCTGATAGTAGAAATCTAATAATAGATAGCCTTATAGATCTTAGAGGAGGTTTTGATACCATCTTAAAATTTTGAGTTGAGTCTCGAAACTACAAAATCAACTTAAAAAATGAAAATTGTCTCTCTATATATATAAACTGATATTTAGAACATCTCACCTCCGGAGTGAAACCTTTAACACATAAGCTTTAGTTCTTATATTCCATAATTTGGTATTTTAGAAAAGGTGAAAAAGAAAAAAACGAACAAGAACTATATATATATATATATATATATATATATATATATATATATATATATATCAAGATTGATTCAATTATTTTTTTAAACTTTAGAAACATTTTTCCCACCTTTTAGATAAACATTTGACACAGGAATAATGTTGTTATTTCAACTTTAAAATGAGTGGCATGCATTTTTTTTCAAAATAGAACACAACTTGATCTCTGCAACTCTCATTCTCTCTCTACTTTCAGTCTCTCATTTATTTTACAACTTTTTTGTGAAAAAATTATGACAAAAGAACATAAATTAAAATTAACTTCAATACTATTAATAAATTGAGTACATGGAATACATACTAATTATTTTTATTGATATTTTGACACAACTAAAACAACTTAAATAAACATTTTAGAGGTTGAAAGCCATGTCAGATACATGCCTTATTAATATAAAACATAGTTTATCCAAGAGTTGCAATTCTATTTGAATTGACTTAATTGAGCTTATCTATTTATATATGGACTTGTCAAACTGTTTGGTAGCTAGAGTTTATAGAAACATCTCATGATATGTTTATAAGTTGTTCTCAACTTATTTCTATAAACTCTCTAGGATAGCATATGAAAATCAATTATATAGAAACAATTTGACTTTATTTTATATTTTCTTATAGAAGTATATATCTAACACATAAGTACTTTTATAATCTCCTTCACTTAAGTTGTTTATTGAAATTTGTATGGCTAGTGTTGAATCTTAAGGGGTAGGTATCCATGGCGAATACTTGCTTCCCATATTTTCTCAATGTCAAACATAATGTCACCACACTCATGAACATTCCATCTTTCTAAGGCATGAATTATTCCAGCAATGCGCCAAGCACTCATTACTCTTCTTGGAAGCCAATTCTGCAGCATATTGGAGAAAGTCATTAATTAATTTAGCTTTGTTCAAAGAAAAACATTGATTTGTTTGCTAACGGTTTAAATTACCAACCTCACATGAGTGCATGTTTATGAGTGCAGGAGGAGTGATCATTGCTGGTGTATAATGGTAGAAGCAATCTTTTCGCATTTTCTTTGGAGGAAAATGAGAAAAAGGTATGAACAATGATCCTTCTGATGCTTGCATTTGCTCATCTTCATCCCATTCATCTCCAACTAACCATATCTGTTAGACTCATAATGTTACATATATGAAATAATAAGTTGCTAATTGAATCATGCATGATTTGAAACTACATTTTGTTTTTTTGTTTCATAATTAAATATCAATTATAAGTTATTTATTGAAACTTGTGGCTATAACTTAAACACACTAGTATTTCATATACAACTTTTGAAATTATGAAGTCATAGCTATAGTATAATGTAACTTCTTTTAAGATTTTTATTTTATTTTTAAGTAGTATAGGAAGCATGATCATATACAATTTGCTTTAAATTTTGTTCATTCAAATTGTCAAATGTTGATAAAAAGTTATTGAAATTAGTTAACTTTTTTTTTGACAAATGAACTTAGTTAACCTAAAATTCTAGTAATGAATGCTTTAAAACAATAAATTAACCTTAGGAGTATTGATTGATGATAGAGCCAAGCATGGATTGGACATGGTCACCCTTTGTTCAAGTTCTTTCAACTCATCCATGTATAATACAGTCACCTGTTTGCAATTTACTCTCCATTAGAATAAAATTAAATTTGAACAAATAAGTTACGAAAAACATTTTGGGTTAATCGGAATTTTGAAAATGTATCTAAAACATAACATGAATTTTAGTGCTAGTAATTCAGCAGTGCTATTTGGTACGAACATCGCTTTAACGAAAGACAAGAATTTGTGCATCTCACGTGCATTAACTCATGACATGATTATATTTTTATTTTTATTTTCAGCATGTGACATGAGTTTTCTAAAATATTAAAATAGATTCCAAGAATCTGTGCATCTCATGTTTCGTTTGTCGCCAGTTCGTAATATTAGGCATTATTCTTATAATTATATATTATATATTTATTAAAAAATAGTAAAGTCGTAGCGCTACCATTGTCAAATTTATTTTTAAAAAAATTGTAAGTCGTGTATTTTTTTTAAGACTATACTCTTTTGGTAATTAATTGAAAAAGTACTCGTTGTAGTAAAAAAAATCTCTATTAGCTTTTGTTGTCTCACGTGGCTTCATTGGATTCTCCAAAATCCAATAGGTGCCAAGAGAATATTCCCTCCATCCCAAATTATAAGGAAAAATTTTTTATTTTTTTGTCCCAAATTATAAGGGAAATATCATTTTCAACAATGTTTTTTTTCCTTAATCTTATAAAATTAAATGCAAATTGCATTTACTTTTTCTTAATAAGTGTGATTTTTGTTTTTTTTTCTTATAATTTAAGACGGATGGAGTATATTAATATGAGATGCGATCGAATTGAGGTGTTTAAGCATATCCGATTTCAGTAGTTTCTAGAACTCCCTCAAGAGAAATACTTAGTCCCTTGGGAATGTTGTTTAGCACTTCATAATATAAGAAAAATAGAAACATGTATATGCTCACATACCTGCACATTTTTACTGCATAAAGCATTAATAATGGCCAAAGCAATCTTATTAAACTTTCCTCGAAGAAGCACTTCATTGGTTCCTTTGGGAATGCTGTTCAGAATAATAGCAACAACTAAGCTACTGCCATCCACAACTTTAATGTTCATGTTTGGGTGCCTTTGAATATAAAGTGCACAGTGTGTACTAAGCTCTTGTCTCTGCGCAATCATGAAAGATTATTTTATTATTTTTAATTAACAGCAAAATATATTATTATTAATAGCCAATTTCTGTACAAGATGAACAGATGATGGAAGAAACGGAACTACAAAAACAAAGACGCCGCAATCATGAAGGATTATATTCCAATCTGAATCTTAAACAATATTGTGTGTATATATTGTAACTTACTTTCTAAAATCTACATAGATTATTTCACTTTTATGAACATTTTGATATACTTTTAAAAGATCATAACCATAATACTTCATCCGTTCCACAATGAGTGAGTCAATTAAAATATGATAGGAATATAAGTGATAGGAAGCTCGAGACAAAATAAGAAAATTAATATTTTTTTATAAAAAATAGAAAGGGGTGAATGAATTTACCTGGTTTAAAAGACCTAAACTTATCACCTTTACTCCGCTTAAATCGGCCTTCATTATTGTCTCCTCAATCATTTTTTTTACTGTTATGTTATGCTTTTTTGAGAAATACTACAAAGTAGGAAATCAAACATGTGATGTTATATATCCTTTATAGGTATAGAAAATGAAAAATCTAAAGTTCCAAATTGACGTGAGAAAAAGAAATTCATACTTGTGTTTTAAATCTTGGTAAAATCCAACATTGCACCTTGAGATCTTTGAAGGAGTTATTTTCTAAAACAAAGGCTTGTCCACTAAACCAAGTCATAAGCATAGAGAACATTGTAAAAGGCCACATTAAATTTAGGTACCATTTAGATGTTTGTGGGTTGGAGGCTAAGGAAGCAAAACCTAAGCGTAGTTGAAAGATGGAATCAAATGTTGTTAAATGAGTTAAATGCACTGCATCTGGTGATTCCTCTTGTCTATTCAAACAAGCTTCATATGTAGCATCTGAAGATGTATCAACCGTCCCATAAATGTAGTCATATATAGGCATGAAGAGTGAGTAATTGGTCCTAAATTTTGTATGATGCAACGAGTGAAACCTGTAAAATATATCAAACATTGAATGAAATACTAATGAACTTAATAAGAAAATATTATAAAGAGTCTCATGATCTTAGCTCAGTTTGATAGGTACATTTCCATTATATTTGTAGAGGGTCGGGGTTCGAACCCCGGTCATTCCACTTATTCACCTTAAGGGTGAAATTTCTAGCCACTAAACTACTTGACAAAAAAAAAATTACAAAAAAATTATGCTTTAATAAAAAAATGTTAAATATT
Organism: Trifolium pratense; assembly: GCF_020283565.1. Lineage (NCBI taxonomy): Eukaryota > Viridiplantae > Streptophyta > Magnoliopsida > Fabales > Fabaceae > Trifolium > Trifolium pratense. Next base: position 15,174,894 of record NC_060062.1, on the reverse strand, counting down.
AAGATTTTTCTAATAAATGATAAGCTCTTATTAAAAGTGAAAAATCACAAATAATATGTATTGATTTTGTTGCAAGAATATTATAAAATTTAAATCACTGTTTTCTAAAATTTAAATCATAGCATAAGTTTTTGGTATATTCAGAGCTAGACTAACATAATATGAGACCTACGACGAATATTAAAATGAGGCTTAAAAACATACGATTTTTTTGGTAAATAAAATGCAGAAAGAATAACCAAATGTGACAAATAATATGTATTAATATAGAATTTTTTGGTAAGGTTAAAAATTAATTAATAAATATTTATTAAAATTAAAATTTATTAAATATAATAAATAAAAACACTACTATAATATGAACGAACAAGACAAACATTATTTGAAGTAAAAGGTGATAGCCATGGTTTCTTCCATTTCTTGACTTACCCTTTGTTAGAAATATAAGAATTCAAGCAAATGCATGCGGAAGAATTAAAAAAGTACACTATCATACTATATTTTTTTTTGAATGGCAAATATATAATATATAAATATAGAAATGAAAACAGTACAAGAAAAAATTCAGGAAAATAAAGAGGTACCAAAAGTACACTCTATCGGAAAATAACAATATTTCTAAGGTAAAATACGAAAATAAAAGGTAAATAAAATAAGTATTATGATTACAGATTTGAGGAACTTACGATGGTGTGTAGGAGAGATACTTCAATTGGGGAAAGTAGGAGAGGAGTTTCTTAGGAAAGAACTCAAAATTGCAATGGCCCATGTTGTTCATAAAATCAATGTAAAAGATATAACCAAAAGATGCAGCCACGGATGATTTTTTTACGACCAATGTTGTCAACAATGGGATAAGAAAAAGCGTAAAATATGCCAACATCTCAGCAAATGGGTGAATCACAGCTGTCATCAACATCATCAACAACAAAAAGTTACTTCTTCCATGTAATACATTTAACCATTTTAGGAGGATTAAGAGAAATATATAACTGAAATAGAAAGAATAATATTTTCTTTTGAAAAGAGAAAGAATATTTTTTTATGACAGATTGAAAAGAGAAAGAATAATAATTTTATTAAAGGTTAAATTGTACTTTTAGTAATTAATTGTAAGTTGGTATTGTGGTGATTGGTCCTAGATTTAGGGTCCGTTTGGCCAGATTTTTTTACCGTCTAAAAGCTACTTTTAGAATAATGTAAAAAGTAGGAGCTTTATAAATAAAGTTAAAATCATTTGGTAATTTTATTTTTTTTGCATCTTAAAGCTAATTTTAAGTTAAAAGTTGTTTGATAAAATATTTTAATAAAACTTTGATTTTATTTGGAAGGATTAAATAAGTTAAGTTGACATAAATATATCAATTTTTTTTAGTCTCTTTGAAAAAATTCAGCAAATTTTGGTTCCAAAATACCTTCTGTCATGAGAGAAAACATTTTTGTGGGAGAGATTCTTATACTCTTTAAAAAATAAGAAGGCTACACATAAATTACACCTTACAATAGATACTATGATAAAAAAAAAAAAAAAATTCTCTATTAAATAATAATCTCGTAAAAACAATACAAACAATTTTCTTAATTTATGTGAATTAGTTAACAAAGTCCTATATTTAACAAACTTCTATATTTGGAATGGAATATTAAGGTATGTCATTCCTACTCGTGAGGCAAATATTTCTCAAAGAAAAAATGTGAACAGGTACGATGCGACACAATACTGCTGGAGAATAAAAAGATAAGTCAATTCTAATATAGACCACTTCATCAAGTGGTCCATAGTGGTCCATAGTGGACCAGTCACGAATAATATTATAATGAATACGAATTTTACAAAATTCATCGTTGGATTGAAAGTTCCGTGAAGTAGTTTCAAAGTAGCTATCAACTCCTTTTGTTAAGCTCCTTCTATTCAGTTTTTTACATATCAAAATAAGTTCTTTTTTCCATTAAGTATTTAATTTATATTGTGTTTGGCCTACCTTCTACTTAAAAATATAAAAAAGTAGAGAAAAAAAAGGCCAAACGGTATCTTAGTAGAGATGACTACAGTTCAATTCCCACAACTGTAATTGGAATGGGTTGAAACTATTCGATATCAAAACTGACTTCGGAATCAGATTAGACAATCTAATAAACTGGATTGTAGTAAAACAAAATAAATAAAAAACTTCTTTTGGTCATTTAACGTCAAAATAAGTTAAGGATTACAAGAGCAATTTATCATATATATATATATATATATATATATATATATATATATATATATAGGGGAGGGATCAAATTACACCGGTGTAACATTTGAGTAATGTCACACCGCTCAATAACGTTTCAACGAATACAAATTTTACAAAATCCACCGTTGGATTGAAAGTTTATATCATATAGATCATTCATGTTCAATTTTACAAAAAACTAAAATCGTTTGATATGTTATTGAGACCGATCAAGATTAACACTTTATGTGTTTTTATTGAATACCGTTAAGTTTGATCAATCTCAATAACATATCAAATGATTTTATATTTTTATAGAATTGAACATGAATGATCTATATGATATAAACTTTCAATCCAACGGTGGATTTTGTAAAATTTGTATTCGTTGAAGCGTTATTGAGCGGTGTAACATTACTCAAATGTTACACCGGTGTAATTTTTTATGGAAATATATGAAGTCAACACAATGAAAATTGAAATATTTCACTTTTTGAATAAATCTTTTTTTTAAATATAATGCTTAAAGAGTACCTAGAGACATTCGTTCGAAAGACTGATTAATTAAATAAAGGAGAATGTTAACTTGTGCCCTTAAGGCACATGTTAAGGAAGCAAAAATAGAAATTATTAAATGCTAATTTGTGCATTTTGACTTTTGAAGTATTAAATTTCTTGTACAATTAAATGTTGAATTTCTATTTTGGTATATCTTAACATATGCCCTAAGGGCACATGTTAACAAGACCATTAAATAAATATAAGGTTTGACAAAATTTTATAGAGAAAAAAAAAATCAAAATCTATATGATAATACCAGTGATAGGCTCTGTGACAATTGAAGAATGATGATGAGAATGATATCGAGAATATAGATAATGATGATGAAGTGCTCTATGTAGCCAATAGTATAAGAACTCCACTGGTCCAGCATGCAAAATAGTTGTAAGAACCACACCATCTGTTCTCCACCATGGTAAGTTTGCAGCCATAGGAAATAAGACAAACACTCATTTTTTTGTCCCTCACTGAACTACAAAGACAATTTTTTGTCCACAGTACAACTATAAAAAATACAAAAATACTCATTTTAGTTTCAAATATAAAAATATTATCGTTATATGTCTCTTCAATACAGTTTTATCCTACCCTATATTATCTTATTTTGTTCTATATTATTCTATTCAATGTTTGCTATTTTACTAACAAAACACCCAATAACTTATAAGTGGTTGCTATGATTGACATTCATAAATATGGGCTGCTAAGAGGTGGGGTTTTAGCCTTATCAATAACACAGCATATTTCCATAATTTTTTTATCAATCACACAATATATTTCATTCATTTTTGAATGATTTTTGACTTTTTAGTATCCCTAAAGAATTTTTTTGTTTCACATTGATCTCTCAAAAAGATAAATTTTAAAATTTTGGTTTCACATTGATCTTTAATAATTAAATTTTTTGGTTTCACATTGATCTCTCATAAAGATAAATTAATTATTAACTTTAATTTTTAGAAAAAATTGATTTTATAAACGAGAGAACTAAAAGTTAATTTTTTTTTATTTGATTTTCAGTACTAGTATTCAGCCTACTGGACTACCTAATATGACTGGTTTTCAGCCCATTGAATTTACTTACCGCCTAATTTGGTTTTCAGACCCCTTCTAACGTTTATGTGACATTTTTTGTTTATCTAGTCAACCAAAATTTAACAGTAGAGACCAACATTGAAAACATAAAAAACGTGGGGAACTAAAAATATAATATAAAAATATAGGGACTATTTTTAGAAGTCCGCCAAATTATAAGCACTAAAAACATATTTAATTTTTTTTTTCAAACATCAACCTAAAATAATAAGAGGCGTGTCCAATCATTTTGGAGATAACATGTGCCTTAAAGGCACATGTTAACAAGATCCTTTTCTGCCAGTGTTATCATAAACATCTTGGAAGCTCCCTCGACAAATTTTGTTCACCAAATATAAGACCTTGAAAACATATCAAATATGTACAAATGTTTAATTATTATTATAATATATACATCTACAAGTTAAATCTTTTAAATTTTATGTTTATAACATATAGGTAGGATGATTGATGGTTGTGATGTAAAAATTGAGGAAAAAAAAATTGAGGATCCATTCTCAGGTAGGACCTAGATGTTATAAATTTATAAATTTAAAAGATTTATTTATTACTTAAAATTAAAAAATTTAAAGGAATTATATATTACAAATGTAATACTTAAATGATATATTTGCTATTTAAAAACTATTCACCACAAGTACCTTGGAAGTGATTATTGGCTTTCCATTTTGATTTATGCAAGGGTTATTTTTGAAATAATTGTGGCTAATATTGCCTAAATCAATATATTTGAGAGGATTTCTTAATGATGAAGAAACATGGTAGATGAAATTCTTAGGAGGTTTATGTGAATGAATAAAAATGGCTGTAATCACACAATTGATGACCATGTCTGTAGGTATCTGCATATTATCATTTCAATGTAATGTTAAACAACACATAAAAATGTACTCCCTCCGTCCCATATTATAAGCAAAAAAAATTACTTTTTCATGTCCCAAATTATAAGCAAAAAAAACTAACTTTTATCATTTTCAAGATAAACTTTTACTTAATTTACTCTCTCTCTTCTTTTCCCCATAATCAATAACCAATAAAAACTGTTTTTACATCTTCCCATGAAACTTATTTCAACAAACACACAAAAAGTCAACTTGAAATTATCATATTTTACTTTTCTTAATAAGTGTGAAATTTTTTTTTTTTGCTTATATTATGGGACGGAGTAGTATGTGTTAATTAATAAATAAGTATGAATTGGAAAAAGAAAAAAAAAACTGCATTTAAAGTAATTCTACTAAAAGGTAGGTAAACTAATTTTTTATATGCAATAATATAAACTGTATCTTTAATTGTCAATTTGTTTACACTTTTTAGGGTATATTTTGTTCTTAAAAAAATTGTGAAGGGAGTAATAGGTAAAACCGTAAAAGAGTACAAGAAGAAAGAAAGAGATGAGAAGTAAGTAGATTAAATTTTGAAGGTATTGTTTGTTATAAAAGAAATATAAGAAAAATAGAAGAGAGGGCAATGTTGATTAAATATGAAAGTACCAAAATATCTTTGACATTGAAAACACCTTCCTATGAATAATATTTTACTATTTATTTGTTAATTTTAATTCAGATAATTAAATAAATTATTAAATAAAGTAAACGTATTATTTAACTTTTTATTAAATATTTAATTAAATAAAAAAGTTAAATAAAAATCAAGGCAATTTTTTTATAGCGTAACAAATTTAAAATGCAAGGCAGTTTAAAAGATTTAGGTAAGTGTATCACTTTTTATTAAACTTATATATTTGACTATATTTTTATTAATAGTTTTTTAATTAGATGAAAATATTATATGTTTATTTTGATATTATATTTTAAAAAATAACATAATTTCATTGACAGCAGGCCAAACCAAAGCCCAATGGGCTAGCATGGTCTAGCCCAATTTCCATGTGACCTAAAAGGGTTAAGGCCAAAAAAGGATCGATTGTATTTGGGCTGCCGTTTTTTAGGCCTGACCCATCAAAAATAAATGTAATTTTCAAAAAATAGTTCCAGCCACAATTTTAGTCCTTGCAGTTTTTCAGCATTAATTTTAGTCCCTTCTAGTATCATTATGAAAAAAAAATGTAATTTCAGCATAAATAAGGCCCAAGACCGATTTGAGCAGGCCGCGGCGACGGTGCAGCCCTTGAGGCACATACCAAGAAGCCACCTTCCATATATAAATTCCTACTAGGGCACGTGTTCTCTTTAATGTAGGACTTAAATGAGCCTTTCCAATTCACACTACACACTTAATTAATTCAATACTTATATTTATTTCTTTATCAAGTTTTTCTCCAAAGTACCAACTCATTCCAACATATATAACGCTTTAATTTTTAACAATTCTTTCAAAACCATATGGTAAAAAAGAAAATCCTAATACTACACTTACAGCAAGACACCCAAATTTCTCTTGGGCCAATGCTCAGAATCAACAGAAAGCTCCTGAAAAGCCTCAAAACACCAGTCAACTGGAGGCAATTTTGAAGACCTTCATGCAAGACACTCAGAAGTTTGCTGGAGAGGTGAAGAGTCAGATCTTATCTCAAGGAGTTAGTATCAAAAATATGGAAAACCAGGTTGGGCAAATAGCTACTGCACTTAGCTCGAGACCAAGTGGAGCTTTGCCTAGTACAACTGAAACCCCTGCATCCACTTCCAAGGGAAAGATACTTGCAAAGTTATATATGGCTTAAGAAGTGGAAGGGAGTATGAAAGACCTAGTGGGGGGGACATTATCACTCAAGCTGTTCAAGAAGATAGTGTTGAGCCTACAACAGAAGACAACTCTGCTACTCAGCCAAAGCAGACATTATCTCCAGACACACCCAAGAAGAAAGGTCCTGAATCTGAACAGAAGTCTATTGTCGATAAGACTACTATTGACACTGAAGTTGCATCTAGCAGCCCAGTTCTGACCAGAGAAAGGCCACCTCCACCGTTTCCTCAGAGACTTAGAAAAGCCAAAGAAGAGAAACAGTTTGATAAGTTTATTGCAATAATGAAGCAGTTACACATCAACATTCCCCTGATTGAGGCAATTCAACAAATGTCTAATTATTCCAAGTTTATGAAGGATGTGTTAACTAAGAGGAGGAGGATTGGTGAATTTGAAACAGTTGAACTCACTCAAGAATGTAGTCAAATGGTTCAAGGAAAGATCCCACCAAAGTTGAAAGATCCTGAGACTTTTACTATTCCTTGTACTATTGGTGATGTTCATGTGGGGCAAGCCTTATGTGATCTTGGAGCATGCATCAACCTTATGTCATTATCTGTTTTAAAAAAGCTAGGCATTGGTGCTGCAAGGCCAACAACAGTCACACTTCAATTAGCTGACAGAAGTATTTGTTATCCTCAAGGAAAGATTGAAGATGTGCTAGTGAGGGTTGATAAATTTATCTTCCTTGCTGATTTTATCATCATGGATTTTAGTGCTAATATTTCATATCTTATTCACATGAACTCAATAAAAAGAATTATTAAATAAAAAATTCCTTTGTCAACTATGAAGTCCTTCACAAAAATTAATGTAAAATTAAATATTATATATTTTATGTTATAGACTTGTGAGATATTATGAGAGATATTTTGAAGTTTCACTCCCAATTTAATTGAAGTTTCAACTTGTTCTTGCAGCCCCGGTAAGAGATATTTTGGAGATATCAATTTAATTGAAGTTTGTTCTTCCATCCGGCGACAAAAGAGAAACTAAGATCTTACCATTTTCATTAAAGTCTAAATGTTTTTCAGTATTAATTATATTTTTTTTAGAGGTGCATTTTCATATATGAAATTTTTGTGGGCATAATTTATAAATACGATCAATGTGACAAATTCATAAATAGATAAAGTATTATTATTATTATTATTATTATTATTATTATTATTATTATTATTATTATTATTATTATTATTATATCTAGCAGTGTTTTAAAAACCGGACCGGACCGGCCGGTCGAACCGGTCGAACCGGGAACCGGAGGGTCAACCGGTCTGGTCTGGATGTTGGATCGGACAAGTTATTGGACCGGAGGAAACCGGAGGGAACCGGAAAAAACCAAAAAAACCGGTGAACCGGCGGTTTTCCCGAACCGCCGGTTTAATTACATGCCTGTTTTTTTTCCGCCCAAAGGCCAAAACGACGTCGTTTTATTATTATTATTATTAATTAAAAAAAAAAAGAAGAAAGAAGCATAACGCAGATCAATCAATCGCACAGAAGAAGAAAAAAAATAGAAACTTGAAGATTGAAGAATGAATTTTGAAAATAAGAGAAGATGGAAATCGTAATCGCAGTCAGGGACGTCGCTACGTAACTTAAAAAAATTGCAAGAAGATGAAACAGAGAAGATGCACATTGAATCCTCTAAAATTGTACTTTTGTACCCACCAAATAGAATAAGAAAACACAGGAGAAGAGAAACAGAGAAGATGCACATTTGCTAAGAAGATCGAGGCAAAAGAGAAGAGGAACCACTGTGACGGCAGTTGCTAGAAAGAAGCATAAGTGAAAGCGGCTGCCATGTTAAAAGGAAAATGATAGGATTTACTATTTAGGGTTTTCTCTAAATTATTTGGGCTTCTTTTTATGGGCCACTTGTTATGTTTGTGTTTAGTTGGATTGGAAACAAAAAAATGTCAAAAAAAAAAAAGAATGTATCCGTAGATAGATACATGGATACTATTGTTTTTATTTTTCACTCTTATGAAATAAATTATTAAAAGCAAAGTATAAACTTTATACTATAAAGTATTTTTTTTTTGACACACTATAAAGTATTTTTTTTTATTAAATTTGTACTAATAATATATGTATATATTTTTTTATACACACATATGACATTTTCTTAGTGTATTCGCTTTATATTATAGAACAAATATATTAGTTATTCAATAAATCTAATTTATATATGGGTTTAACATATTTTTTTTTACAAATATATGGGCCTAACTTATAAAGTCTTACAATTGTGTTTTTTTTTTATAGAACAATTGTGTTTTATTTTAATTTTTAATAATTGAATCCACACCATATTTATTAAAATATTTACTATTTATTTATTTTAATTGTGTCGACGATGTTTAGGATTTGAATTTAAGAAATTTTGGCATTATGAGTTTATGAAAATTTCATAGTTTTTATGTTTTTTTTTATAATTATATAGAGACCGGTTCAATAACTATATAGAGAGCGGTTCGTTTCACCGGTTTAATTCGGTTTAATCCGGTTTTTCATGCGGTTCAACCAGTGACCCAGTGGTTCGACCAATAAACCAGTGACCCAGTGCCCTCGCCGGTTCGATGACCGGTCCGGTTTTTAAAACACTGATATCTAGTGTTAACCTGAAATAGGGGGTAAAAGATACTCTTTCACCGTGGAAGACCTACTCCGCTCTTCCACCCTAGCCTGCGCCATTAATTAATTCTGGTTTTTCTCTTACCTCCTTCGTCATCCACCGCTACCCAAACAACAACACCCCCTTCTCTCTTCTTTCATTTTCATCCTTTTCTGTCAAATTTTTGGTTGGTTTGTACGGTCTCTTTCCTTGTTTTTCTCTTAATTGAATTTTATCCTTTTACCAAAACAAATCCCACAATGTTGTTCCTCTTACCTCTATTCATTGCCCCCCCCCCCCCCTCCCTCACCCTTTTATTTTGTTCCATTGATCCTTTGTCATTGTTGTTCCTCTGTTTCAATAAAGTTCAAAATCACATTTAATTTCATTCAAATTTCAGCATGCAAAGTATTAAGATAGCAATAGCATTAAGTAACTAATTGCATAAAGGTTGTTGATGAGAAATGAGTGATGAGTGATTGTGCCAATTCATGGAAGTGGATTTACTTGGCAAATTTTTCCATTGAATTTGTTCTTAGTGTTCTTTGAGTCATGTAGTTTTATGCTCTGTTTCAATCACAACAAACAATGGAGTTTTTTCCCTCTGTTATCACACCTTCACTCACCTATGAAAAAATAGAAATTTTTTCCTTCTGATTTTAAGGTCGGTTAGACCAAATAAAGAAAGAGTGAAGGATTTGGGAGGTTATCCCAAGCACTATAGTGAAACTCTCACAATTGTGATTTGTGAGGAATAAAGTAGTCCACATTGAATGAACCATCAATATGAATCTTGTGTCTTATATTCTATCCATTCTCTTTACTTCACATCTATAGATACGCATACACACACATATACCATACACTCCGATACTACACAATCATATCTAACAAGATTGATTCAATTTTTATTTTTTTTAACTTTAGAAACATTTTTTAAAAATGTCACAATTCAAGCCCAATATTACCCCCACCTTTTAGATAAACATTTGACACAAGGGTAATGTTGTCATTTCAACTTTAAAACATCTTATACAAGAGTTGCAATCCTATTTGGATTGTCTATTATATATGGACTTGTCAAACTGTTTATAAGTTGTATTCAACATATTTCTATAAACTCTCTATAATAGCATATGAAAATAAATTATATAAAAACAATTTGACCTTATTTTATATTTTCTAATGTATATAATCTGCACTTTATTTGTTTATTGAAACTTGTGTGGAATCTTGAGGGGTAGATATCCATGGCGAATACTTGCTTCCCATATTTTCTCAATATCAAACATAATGTCACCACACTCATGAACATTCCATCTTTCTAAGGCATGAATTATTCCAGCAATGCGCCAAATACTCATTACTCTTCTTGGAAGCCAATTCTGCAGCATATTGGAGAAAGTCATTAATTAATTTAGCTTTGTTCAAAGAAAAACATTGATATTCTTTGGCCCTATCTAATTAGCTCAGATAAAAAAAAATTGGTTCGGATGGGGCTAGCCTATTGAGCTTTGCGATGGCCAGTTATAAACACATCTCCATGTATTTTTTTAAAAAAATAATAGTCAAATCTTTTAAAAAAAACTTAAATTATATATTTTGGTGTCAAACTTAAATTTAACACCTGGTTTTAATGGATCCTGATTCTTGTTAAAATTTTATTACCTAAAAATATTTTTTTTAAAATTGATAAAAAAAAATGTTTTAAAATTTTGATGTTTATAAATTATTTATTTTGTTCGATTGAAGTAAAAATCTTGAGTTTAATCTAATCTATATAAGAAAGTTAATTGTTCTGGATTAGTCTAAACTACTTTTGCTTAAGGTGCTGCCATGTGTCCCAAGTGAGGGTAATTGATGTCCAAAAATTTGATAATTGAACTAAAAGTACACTCCTTTTCAAATGAAATCAAGCCATATGAGCCATTTGAGGCATTTGTGAGTGGAAAAGTGTTTTATCAAACTAGATTTTACATTGTACTGAGTCATTTATGTTTTTTCCAGTTTGATGAAACTAAGTCATCTAAGCCACAAACACATGTGACATCTTTTTGCTTCTCCCAATGTCTCATCAAATTTCAAATTCAAATTTTTCCCCCTCATCACTTATTCAAAATTCTATATACACCGGATAAATTTTAACTTATATATAAATTTTAACTATCGTATACGGATTCTGTCAAAAAAAAAAAACTATCGTATACGGGATAAATGATCACTGATCAAAAAATCAAAGTAATTATCACATGTGATACAAATTATAACTAATAAAAATTTCTAACTTATTTAAATTTCAAACAAACTATGATATATATATATATATATATATATATATATATATATATATATATATATATATATATGGGACAAATTCTAATTGATAAATTTTTTAAAATAGTTATCAAATGTGAGAAAGTTCTAACCAATTACAATTTTTTTTTAAAAAAAAAAAACTATCTTATACGGAATAAGTTCTAACTTATATAAATTTCAAATAACTATCTTATACGAGACAATTTCTAACTGATAAAAATTTCGAAATAATTATCAAACGTGAGACAATGAGACAAGTTTTAAATTATAAAAATAAAAATAAAAAACTTTTACACGGGATAAGTTCTAACTTCTAACTTATATAAATTTCAAATTAATTATCATATACGGGACAAATTCTAATTTATAAAGATTTCAAAATAATTATCATATGTGAGACAAGTTCTAAATTATAAAATTTTCAAAAAAATTATTTTATACGGGATAAGTTCTAACTTATATAAATTCCAAATTAATTATATGTACAGGATAAATTTTAACTGATAAAAATTTAGAAATATTTATTAAATGTGAGACAAGTTATAAATTAAAAAAAAATACTTTATACGGGATAATTTCGAACTTATATAAATTTTAAAAAAATTATTTTATTCGGGATAAGTTCTAACTTTGTTTTCCAATGTTCTTTTGGTTAACAAGAATCATGTAACTATTTAAAATCTTATGTCTTTTAAGGGCATGTTCAAAGTAATTCTTATGTCTTTTCATAATTTTACACCATATATATAACTATTTTTACCTTTAAAACTAATCAAAATTCATAATTAACACTTTGCAAAAAATATATTTGTCTGCATATTTCCAACAAAATTCTAAATACTTATTAACTACATCTAAATTTTAAAAAAATTTGCTTCAAATTTTGATTACCAAACTATAACTTAAAAAAATATCATCTCGCACGGGTCTATTTCGCACGGGTCTATTACTAGTTAATATTTAATGTTAGTGTTACGAATTTATACTTGTATTGTATAGAAATCATATCTTTTCAAATAGATAATTGTGAGAATATAATATTTTTCTAATTATACCAACCTCACATGAGTGCAAGTTTGTGAGTGCAGGAGGAGTGATCATTGCTGGTGTATAGTGGTAGAAGCAATCTTTTCGCATTTTCTTTGGAGGAAAATTAGAAAAAAGTATAAACAATGATTCTTCTCATGCTTGTATTTGCTCATCTTCATCCCATTCATCTCCAACTAACCATATCTGTTAGACTCATAATGTTACAAATATCAAATAATAAGTTACTCGTTGAATCATCATATGAATGTTTATTAGTTAAATAAATGTGAATTTATAAAGTCATATCTATGAACTATGATGTACAAAGTACAACTTCTTTAAGATTTTTTTTTTTAATTTTTTTTAAGTAGCATAGAAAGCATCCCATATAGTTCACTTGAGCATACGTCAATTGGTAGGGACATAGCGTCAGGGACGGAACTAGGTGTTAGGGAAAAGGGGCGACCGCCACCCTTGAAACTAGTATAGGGATGGCAATTTGACCCATACCCAGCGGGCACCTGCAAAAAATACCCATAACGGGTAGGGTAAAAACCCGCATTTTGGGTACGGGCACGGGTATGGGTAATTACCCGCAAAAATGAACGGGTATGGGTGCGGGTACGGGTACCTTAGTACCCACCCCGCCCCATACCCGCATAATATATATTTATTTATTTTATATATATTATTGTATAAATTACATATGTATATCAATTTTAAAAAATACAATACTATTAAACTATTATACATTTTTAATAAAAAAGTTTATTTATAACATAATACAAACACCATGTGAATATGTCAACAAAAAAATTAACTTTAACATGAGGTTAGTAATTTTTTTTTATAATTTTGATGAGTCAACATTAAAATCTTTTAAAAAAAATTAATTATATTAAAACGATATGATATTTTATAATTGATCGATTTATTTTTAGTAAAATTGCGGGTAACAGGTATGGGTATGGATACCTAGGTACCCATAGGGTATGGGGACGGGTACAAAGGTTGTTACCCACACGGGTATGGGAATGGGTACGAGTATTTTTTCAAACTGCGGGTATGGGGATGGGTACTATAGTACCCTACCCATACACTACCCATTGCCATCCCTAAACTAGTAGGAGGAATACTACCCATATGTATGTATATATGATTCGCCACCCCACGTATCATTCTGTTAGCCACCCCACGTATGATCTGTGTAATAAATACATGCACTACATAGCTTTTCATCATATATAAACTACTAATTGTATATATAATAAAAATACAATACTATTTTGTTTGTGTAAATTATTATTTTAATTAATACTTGATTCTTAAATGTATTATAATTGCAAAAACATTTGATTATTTTTTTAGGCTATTTAGTCGCTTATGTTTATTTTAGGTTTCAATTTGGTTCCTTATATTTAAAAAGTTTCAAATTTGTCCCTTATGTTATTGAAGTCAACATAAGTTCATCCTTTTAATTAAATTTTGAGTTAATTTTTTTTAGAACTTTTTGTTAGATTTTGAGTTAATTTCTTCTTAAACTTTCACGTAGTACCTCCCAAAGTTGTCTGCACATGCAAATCTATAAGCCATGTAGATGATTTAAACAAAAATTTGACTAAAAGGACCAATTTAAAACTTTTTAAACTTAAGAAACCAAATTGAAACATAAACTAAACATAAGGGGACAAAATATGCAATTAAGCATTTTTTATAACGTGTCACGACTTGAACTCCGGACCTTCAACTCTTTTAACTTTTAACTTTTAACTCAACTAGTTCAACAAGTTGAGTTATTCATCGCACCCTTGAAAATATCTCTTTTATTAGTTTTTTTTTTATCATCAAATCCATTTTTAGTTAGTTAATTTAGTCTTAAAACTATTTCGACTAACTTCTCATTAAAATTTGAGTTAATTTCGTCTAACTTTCAATTAAATTTTAAGTTAATTCCATCTATAACTTTTACGTGGTATCCTCATAAGTTGTCCGTGTATGGAAAAATGTTAGCCACGCAGATGGTTTAAACAGAAATTTGACTAAAATGACTTGAAACTTTTTTAACTAATAGATCAAATTGAAATCTAAAATAAATGCAAGGGACCAAATATGCAATTAAACCTAATTATTTATAGTAAAAGTTGATTATTATTGACGTTAATAATGTGTTATATTTTCGCCACCCTCAGTGATTTTTTCTGGTTCCGTCCCTGCATAGCGTTATAAATGCAGTAGTCATGCAGTAGTCGGAGTTCGAATTCCGGACACTCCACTTATCCGCCTTTAAGGTGAAATTTCTAGCAACTAAGCTACTTGACCAAAAAAGAAAGCATTTCATATATACAACTTGCTTTGAATTTTGTTCATTCAAATTGTCAAATGTAGATAAAAAGTTATTGAAATTAGTTAACTTAAAATTCTAATGAATGCTTTAAAACAATAAATTAACCTTAGGAGTATTGATTGATGATAGATCCAGGCATGGACTGGACATGGTCACCCTTTGTTCAAGTTCTTTCAACTCATCCCTGTATAATACAGTCACCTGTTTGCAATATATTAGAATAAAAATTAAATTTCAACAAATAAGTTATGAAAAACATTTTGGGTCAAACGGAATGTTGAAAATGTATCTAAAACATAACATGAATTTTTAATTAAAGATCTTAAACTTTTTGTTATTCAGGTTGTATTATGAGATGGTTATGTGATGTCTAGATCTAGCTTATTGTTTATGTTTCGCTATACTCCCCAACAAGTGATATATATATATATATATATATATATATATATATATATATATATATATATATATATATATATATTAAAATTGGAAAATACTAAACATGTCTCGAAGTACTCTTTAAAAAATTACATTGTAAGTCGTACATGCAACTGATGACTTACCATGTTTTCTAAAGTAAAGTCGTAGATGTCAGCTACGATTTTGCTATTTAAAAAAATAAATCAAAATTGACCGATACCTATGAATATTTGAAGTCTATATATTATTATTAGATGTGATCGAATTGAGGTGTTTAAACATATCTAATGGTACTGGAGATAGACTAAAATGTTAGGGTGGGCTGGCATGAATTTTCAGTAGTTTCTAGAACTATTTTATAAGATAACATCAAAGACAATCTATCAGGTTAGTCCATTTGAGAATGTTGTTACAAAAACATGCTCACATACCTGCACATTTTTACTGCATAAAGCATTAACAATGGCCAAAGCAATCTTATTAAACTTTCCTCGAAGAAGCACTTCATTGGTTCCTTTGGCAATGCTGTTCAGAACAGTAGCAACAACTAAGCTACTACCATCTACAACTTTAATGTTCATATTTGGATGCTTTTGAATATAAAGTGCACAATGTGCACTAAGCTCTTGTCTCTGCGCGCAATATGAAAGATTATATATTAAGATAGCAATAGCATTAATAATAAATTGCATAAAGGATAAGTAAACATATAAAAAAACAATTGTCTCATCCAATTTGCGGAATTTGCAAAATAACCTTTCATTGTATATAGCAGCGCTGATAAGGATAAGTGATAGGTTGCCGGAGCTCATGAGTTCATTTTCAATTTCATCCATGAGAAAAAAATAAGAAAAATAATTTTTTTACTCAAAAATAGAAAGGGGCGAATAAATTTACCTGATTTAAAAGTCCTAGACTTATCACCTTTACACCGCTTAAGTCGGCCTTCATTATGGTCTCTTCAATCATTTTTTTCACTGTTATGTTATGCCTTTTTGAGAAATACTACAAAGTAAGAAATAAAACATGTAATGCTATCCTTGTAGGTATAGAAAATGCATGAAAAATCTCAAGTTCCAAATTGATGTGAGAAAAAAATTCATACTTGTGTATTAAATCTTGGTAAAAGCCAACATTGTACCTTGAGGTCTTTGAAGGAGTTATTTTCTAAAACAAAGGCTTGTCCACTAAACCAAGTCATAAGCATAGAGAACATTGTAAAAGGCCACGTTAAATTTAGGTAACATTTAGATGTTTGTGGGTTGGAGGCTAAGGAAGCAAAACCTAAGCGTAGTTGAAAGATGGAATCAAATGTTGTTAAATGAGTTAAATGCACTGCATCTGGTGATTCCTCTTGTCTATTCAAACAAGCTTCATATGTAGCATCTGTAGATGCATCCACAGTCCCATAAATATAGTCATATATAGGCATGAAGAGTGAGTAATTGGTCCTAAATTTTGTGTGATGCAACGAGTGAAACCTGTAAAATATTCAAATTTCAAACATTGAATGAAATAGTACTAATGAACTTTAATAAGAAAATATTACAAAAAAATTATGCTTTAATAAAAAAATGTTAAACATTAAGATTTTTCTAATAAATAATATGTTCTTATTAAAATTGAAAAATCACAAATAATATGTATTAATTGTGTTGCATATATTATAAAATTTAAATCACTTTTTTCTAAAAGTTAAATCATAGCATAAGTTTTTGGTATATTCAGTGCTAGACTAACCGAAATGCCTATGATTTATGTAGTATATATGATAGTTATTTTAAAATAATTGTCCCGTGATCACATATTTTATCTAGTGAGTGTATTATTTATCTAGTACATCATAATATTTTCCTTTATTTTAATTAGTAACATATTTTATCCCGCTATAATTGATTTGGCATATATGATATATTATTTAGAAATTTTTATTAGTTATAATTTGTTTTGTTTGTGATAGTGTATTTTGTAGGGTGTATAATTTGTTTTTTTTATGAGTTATAATTTGTCCCGTATGTGATCACATATTTTATCTATAGTGAGTGTATGATTTATCTAGTACATCATAATTAATTTTTTTCCTATATTTGAATCAGTAACATATTTTGTCCCGTGTATAATTTATTTAGTGTATACGATAATTATTTTGAATTTATTTAGTGTGATAGTGTATGATTTAATTATCTAGTACATCACAATTAAATTATCTAATACATTATAATTGCTTGTTATAAAAAAAAACATCTAACATATTATAATTAGTTATTTTCTGAAAAATGTAATTTTACTTATAATTGTGGCTGAAAGAAATACATGTTAAGATATCAAATGTGAAAATTCTATTTTGTAAAGTATTCATTAAATCTCTCAAAAATTTAAATCTTAACTTTAGTATAAATAGTTACAATAAAAATGATTTTTTTAATCTAAAAATTTAGGATGGTATTGATCTACCGTGGACAAGTGATCTACCGAATACGAATTTTACAAAATTTACTATTAGATTGAAAATTTATATCATATAGATCGTCCATAAAAAAAATTTAGGATGGTGCATTTACATTAGTGTATACTCTTTTTTTTAACTTTTTTTAGGTTTGACTTTTATTTTCTAGTTTTTACTTCACTTTTTATCCTTGAAAATATTTTGGTTCATGTGCCTCTTCTTTTTTTGTTTTTGCTTCTGTTTATAATATCTAGGATGGTGCATGTGGCTCACCATCTGCTTTAAGAAAAAATCGAAAAAGATGAAATGCATATTTTACTCTGCATTTTTAGTGATTTTAGCTGAAGTTTATCGGGATGAGTCAAATCATCTTTAAGAGGAGTGGGTTCATGTATTGTCAAACAACAAACATGCATGGACCCAGTTATGTTAAACATAAGTCGGGTCATGGCGAAGTAACGTGAAAAAATAATTAATTAGTTATTATTATAAAGGAACTTGCTCTGTTAATAGAAATATAAGAGCGTCTCGTGAGTTTAACTCAATTGATAGGAAATTGGACTATATGTGTAAAAATCGAGGTTCGAAACCCGAACATTCTACTTATTCACTTTTAATATGGATTTTTTAGCCACTAGATTACTTTAAAAAAAATATAAGAGAAACCAATGCTAAAAAATAAAAAAAAATAAAAAGTATTACTATCACTACCACTACTATTATTAATAATTAATTATATATTTTTACAAAATAAGTATTATGATTACAGATTTGAGGAAACTTACGATGGTGTGTAGGAGAGATACTTCAATTGGGGAAAGTAGGAGAGGAGTTTCTTAGGAAAGAACTCAAAATTGCAATGGCCCATGTTGTTCATAAAATCAATGTAAAAGATATAACCAAAAAATGCAGCCACGGAAGATTTTCTTAGGGCCAATGCTGTCGACAATGGGATAAGAAAAAGCGTAAAATATGCCAACGTCTCAGCAAATGGGTGAGTCACAGCTGTCATCATCAACAACAATAACAATTTTAAGTTGTTAGATTGAAATGAAGCATATATAGTTTTTCAAGTGGCATAGATTGCAATGAAGCATATATAATTTGCTTTTTTTTTTCTTTTCGCGTATGAATGTATATGATGAACTATTTTAAACTGGAATTGTAGATGACAGTCATTCAATAAGACGATTGAAAAATATAGGAAATTGTAAAATAAAGAACATGAACTTCAATCTTGTTGGCAGAAAAATGTCTTTAAAAGAAAAGAAAAGTCTTGAGGACTTGAGTTGAATTGTTTGATGACAAAAGTATTTATATTTTCAACAAAAATGTTTCTTAAAATCTATTCCACAAAAGAATCCATCAAAATCAGTATACTTTTGAGTACCTAGAGACATTTTTAAAGTCATATGAAATTTCAATTGAATATCCACTGATTTTGTTGCCCTAAAAAAAATCTTAATGGTCTTAAGTGAATACCACAAGATTTATTTATATTTTATAATAAAAAAATCTTTTAAAATCTTTTGAAATCTCAATTTAATACACCTCCCTAAAGCATAAGTACAAGTAAAGTTTAGTTTAACCTTTTTTTTATTTAAATTGTAAAGAGGAAAAAAAAAAGTTGGATTGAACTCATCCGTAAAGTATAACGATTTGATCCATAGTTTCATCTCAAGTCCTGGAAAAAATGAACAAAAATAAAAAGGCCACGCGCCAACTCACTACACGTCGCGCCCCCCATTTTTTAGCAAGTTAGGCGGAGGCCAACTTAATATACCTAAGTTAACCGAAAACCTCGGCTAGACCTGCCAAATATAACGGATTAAACGGCCCGGCCCGACGGACCTTGCCCATTTTGCCATCCCTATTCTAGACACAAATCTAGCATGAAAAAATTATGAATTTTTTTTCATAACTATTGAAAAAAGACTAGCAAGAACATTAAAGATAAAATTTAACAATAATTTATAAAAAGAGACCTCTTTCACGTTATCTTTTATATTATAAGCTTGTATACACAAGCAAACTCTAAACCCTAATTTGTTTTCCCTGTTTTCCCTCCATTTTATCTTGCAATTTTTATTAAAAAATAATACAATTTTGTCTTGACTAGGATTCGAACCCGCAACCATTCAATGCAAGGCAATATTTCCAACCATTATGGCAAGTATACCAATTGTGATTAAAATTATGTGCAATAATTGATAAGCACCATCAATTTTAAAAGTATATCATATCAAAATTATTGTTGACTATATTATTCATCACGAAATATTTTTATGTCTTTCCTGATCAATGATTTTTTTTCTACCGGATCATAAATTTAGAGAATAATTATCACGTGAGATTTGAAAAGTTATTATCACGTGTAATTTGGAAAGTTATTATCAAACTCAATTCTACTAAATCAATTTTTTTTTGCAATACAACCAAACACAACCATAGTCATGTCACTAATCACATTCATTATTTTGTTTTTAATATTGCAGATTTAATATTAACCGATGATCAATTGATATAATATGCACTAACAGACCAATTGTGATTTAAATTATGTCCACAAAGTGTTAAGCTCCATCAACTTTCATAGGAAAGATTTCATACGACAATTAAGCACCATCAATTTTCATTGCACAATTTAAACAATTAAAATCCGATAATCTCTTATATTATAAGCTTGCTAACATAAGCTAACCCTAAACCAAATTTTTTTCCCCTCATTTTCTCTTTCTTTTTATTGCAGCTTTATATTAAAAATATACAGATTTGTCATCGAACTTGCATCTCTTACCTACAATAAAACCTTTCAACCGCTAAAACATGTGCTTTAATTATGAAAGAATTTAGGAATCCGAATATGTTAACCCTGTTTTCAATAAATTTGAACGGCGGAATTAATCACAATTTTTATTTATTTATGGATGTCTACTTAAGTTTATGTTCTTGATTACGTCTTTAATTTTTTTTTAACCTTTAGTTATCAGCAATTTTTTTTTAATAAGTAAACAAAACGATGGGGTTCAAAAATTATTTAAAAAATATATAAAATATAAAATAAGCACATAAACAAATATAGAATAATTAGTCCATGAAATTTCTTATACTACTCTTATTGAAAATGCTCTTAAAATTTTTGTATTTTATTTTTTATTGTTACATATTACACCTAATTAGACCCATGCACCGCATGGGTCAAAGTTCTAGTAAATATATATATATATATATATATATATATATATATATATATATATATATATATATATATATATATATTCACACGCATAGAGAACTGTATTCAATGTGAGGAGGGGGGTACGTATTGAAAAAAAAAAATTAAGTCTCACATATATTAATAAAATATAATGCCTGACAAATAGAGATACATTTACCTTACAAACTAGTTTTGTAAGTATATAAGTCAGACAAAATATTTTTTTTTAAAAATTTATATGGTAGTACCAGTGATAGGCTCAGTGACAATTGAAGAATAATGATGATGAGAATGATATCGAGAATATAGATAATGATGATGAAGTGCTCTATGTAGCCAATAGTATAAGAACTCCACTGGTCCAGCATGCAAAATAGTTGTAAGAATCACACCATCTGTTCTCCACCATTGCTAAAAAACAGAGGACTGGACAGGACAACTTTTGTTGTACTCTGTTTGATTTGAAATTGGTTATGGGATTGGACAAATTAGGTAACAAGAGACAGAACAAAAACAAGATTTTTTGTCCCTCACCAAACCACGGGACAACTTTTTGTCCACAGTACAACTATAAAAAATACGAAAATACTCATTTTATTTTCGAATATAAAAATATTATCGTCCTATATCTTTCCGGTACAGGTTTGTCCTGTCCTGTATTATCTTGTTTTGTCCTGTACTGTTCTGTCCAGTCCTTGCTATTTTACGAATCAAACGCACCCATAATATATATATTGCAGTGAGCAATACATTATCATCCCTGCAAATGTGACACATTCAAAGTCTTAATTATTAAATTAAATCTTTAAAATAAATTAATATTAAAATTTTATCACTTAATTGGATTGGACTCATCTTAAGTGAACAACTCTTTTTTTTTTTTTTTTTTTTTTTTTTTTTGTATTCGTGAACAACTCATTTTATAGAGTTAGGTGAGTAATATTTGTCAATGATAAATAAATCAATAATTGATATTATATGCATATCTGTAAAATTTATACATTGTAAAAATATCAATTCTTGATTTTTTATTTTTACACTTTAACAATTGCTCGATCACTTAGATGAGTAAAATCCCAATTAATTATATATATAGCATCAATTTATTTAATTATTACCTTCAGTCATTATTATAAAAAATATTACTTTTTAAATTCATTATAAAATTAATGTATTTGAACAAAATTATAGTCTAGATACATTAAATCTGCAATGAATTTAAAAAATGAATATTTTCTTATAACAAGACCAAAGATGGTAACAAGGACAAATTTTTATGAACCAGTTGCTTTCTCTGTCGACTTGTTCGAATTCAAGGCCTTTGTCAATAATTCTGTTTTTGCCTTTTGCAGTTTGGTAGCGTGAGATAGAAATCCAAATTTGATTGTGTAGCATTCTCACAAACATGAAAGGGAGTATGAGAAAGTATGTTGGATCTTGTTCAACCCATATGAAAGTGTATAAGCTATGAGCAATCCATGGGCTCAAAATCACGTACTTCATGTTTGTAATTTAAAGTACATATAGAAGACAAAGACAGAAAATAATAGGTTAGTTAAAGAAATGATTAAAAAAATATTTTAACAAAACTATTGATATGAAATAAATATACTTATAATTTAGTTTATATAATGCTAATGTCTCTGCCAGCTAAGT
This sequence comes from Trifolium pratense, assembly GCF_020283565.1. Lineage (NCBI taxonomy): Eukaryota > Viridiplantae > Streptophyta > Magnoliopsida > Fabales > Fabaceae > Trifolium > Trifolium pratense. The sequence goes on along the minus strand of NC_060062.1, from coordinate 15,152,268 downwards.
TAAGTTCACGAGACGTCTTAGATGGAGGGATTTAACTGGTGCATATTTTTCTTTTTATTAATTAAAAAAAATACACTAGTTAAATATAGAATTCAAGACTAAATATTAAGAGATTTAAGTATTTATACTTGTGTTCCATGTTGTTGATGATTTGGTGCCATATTATTTTCAATATTTGATTGTATCCCATTCATTATTGACATTTATAGTGAAAAACAACAACTATAACACCTACGATACTGCAGGTAAAATTTATTCTTTATTTTTTGGTTTTTTTTACTAGAAAATTTAGTTGAGGAAAAGGTTGAAGGTAAAGCAAGAAAATAGAATATGAAAATACAATATCATTTTTAGAGATAAAAAGAGGGAGAGAGAAGTTGCATGTAAATGATATTAAATTAAAATAACCTTAAAGCTTCCAAGAGGTTTCCAAGGAGAGTTTGTAAGGATACCCGGTTTAGAAGCCATATTATATATGATTATGAATTTTTTATTAGATTGCAGCATTTGGAAGCTTATATATATATATATGCTTCACTTGGCAAATTATTCACCTATAATTTATAAGTGGTTGCTATTAGATTGACATTCATAAATATGGGCTGCTAAGAGGTGGGGGTTCGGCCTTATCAATCACACAATATTTCCATCATTTTTGAATGATTAAAAATTTGGCTTAATTAATATTTTGGTCGAATTTTTTTGTTTCATATTGGTCCCTTAATTATTAAACGTTTCTTTTTGGTCCGTTAAAGATAGCTATGATTGTCACATTGGTCCCTTCTGTTAATATTGTTCATAAAATATTAACTTTGATTTCATATTAAACTAGATAAGAGACCAATATGAAACATATTAAACTATATAATGGACTCATGTGAAACCTATTAAACTAGATAAGGGACCAATATGAAACCAAATTTAATGTTTTTTGCAAAACATTAACAGGGACCAATGTGACAAACAAATATATCTTTAAGGGAAACCAAAGAAGCCTAAAAATTAAGGGAGCTATGTAAAAGCAAATAGATTTTAAGAGACTAAAATACTAATTAAGCCTAAAAATTTATTTCTCGAGCCCCATTTGGATAAACAGTTTATACAATAGCTATCGAATTAGAACTTATAACACAAGATTTTACATCATAAACTCTTATACTCAATAAAATCTATATTTGGATATGTACACTAAAAAATACTTACATAAATTGAAGTGTTTGGATGTATCATTACATAAACAATTATAAATTTAAAATTGACTCAAAAAAATAAATTTGAAAATGCACTTTTTAATGCAAAATTATCCTTTTTTTTTTTGTTTCCTTAACTATTGCCTCGTAGCATGACCCCACAAAAAGGTAACAAAATCACAAAATCCAAAATCTTTCCGTTACACTCTTCACACACCAACCAAACAATCTTTCCTTCAATTTTTTTCATCACCGGAAAATTTCTCCCTCATCTCCCATTACTGTAATTTCTCTCTCCTTGTAAACCGCCATCGACAACCTCTTAAGCCCCAACACATCCTTCATTCCCCTGTCTTTGCTACCTCTATCTCTCTCATAACGCGATCATACCCTCTCTTTTCTCTCTCGCGAGACCTTTGTTCTTCTCCTTGTCACACAACCAGCACCCTGTCCATCCAACACTACGCCTTCATGGTCTCTACTTTTTAACTATTTTTAGTTTGGCTTTTAGTAGAAAGTTGCATAACAAAAATGATATGAGAGAGAGTACTAGGTACTAGTACGCGTAGTCCATACGATACACACCGAAAACAGTACCATATTTTTTTTTCCATACAGGGTACGCGCGTACAAGAGGGGATACATACGGGGTATGCTAAATACAAAAAAAATGCTTTTTTTTTTCTTTGGTTTTTATCGAGAAGCAACAAAAATGTAATATTCTTAAAATTTATAGTCTATGATAAACCTAATTAGAAGCTCATCTTTTTGTGCAAATTACTTTTAAATTTTAATGTTTTATTATCATTTGAATAATTTAAATATGTTTAATCATTTGTTTCAACAATAGAATTGGTCTAAATACAGAGGGTTTTGGTCCTCTTAAACATTGGTCAAATTCGGTTGAAAAGAGAATTCACCTCATGTGCTCCACATATTATTTGATGAAGATTACCAATCCCTAACGGATACTAATTAAAAAAAGAATTTTATTATATAGTTACTATATTTGTACCGGTGTAGTGAAAGTGAAAACACCCAAATCATTTGTAAGTTGAACAAATCACCGTCAACAATGGCTTCTGTGCTTACTTCCAGTTACGTACTGTACTGTACTGTTTTTTTATTTTTATTTTTTTTATTGTTGATCTTCGCTCATCCAGATTTATACAGTTTTTTTTTTTTTTCATCTTTCTCTTCTTTTGTAAATTAATTTCTCACTTCTCTTCTTCAACCTGAAAGCATCTTTGTTTGTCTCTGATTTGTTAGTTTTATGCAGGTTCCGTTCATTCAATTTTATGTTCAGATCCAATTTCAATCAAACCTACTTCTATGGATTCGATTTCTCCATGCTTAGGTTCAGGTTCGCTAATCATTCATTCATTCTCTTTTTGTGATTTTAATCTCTCTTCTGGTTTTGAGTTTGTTTCAGTGAATTTTCTGGAACCTTTCAATTTCTAACGACACATAGTTATAAATGAAATCCAATGCTAAACTAGTTAAGGGTTGAATTGAAGCATTATTGTGAAAAACAATGTGTTTTAAGATATAGGCTATAAACAACTTAATTTACAGCTTATAGCTTGAGTGCTTATCTTGATGAGCGCTTGTGTATAAGCTATTCGTATAAACTATAAGCTGTTGTCATAAGCTATATTGCTGAGTTTATATAAAATAAGCTTAAAACAACTTATGAATATGTCATAAGCTGATTTCATAAGTTCTCTCAAACTGTTTCACAAGTGCTTATGTCAATGTGTTTTGTCCTTTCTTGATACACTTATGATTATTCAAATGGATTGCATTTTGGCTTTGACAATATATCTTAACACATTATTGAGTAATTCCTAGTTCCCCAATCATTCCTGTCAACCATATGGCTTCTTTGACCTCTTCAACTAGAGCAATATATTTTAGTTAAAAAAAAAAACAAAAAAAAACTAGAGCAATATATTTCTCTTGAGTAGTAGACAAGACAATAACAAATTGTTGATTTTCCTTTCCGAAAAAGTGTAAATACAAAATCCGTTAGGGATTTTCTAGTGTCCACATTTTTGGCATAGTCCACATCCACATATCCACCAAAGCGTAATAGTGTACTTCAAACCACCTCTAAATGATCCATTCAAATATCGCAAAATCCACTTCAAACTTTGCCAATGCACTTGGTTGTTCCATGAAGGTTGATTCACAACTCAATATTATGTTGATTCATAATAACCATAAGTACGCTTATAGAACAATGTTTCACCACCGGTGAGAAAAGTTCATTGTAATCAATGCATATCCCAAACCTTGTTAATTTAGACTCTGCATTGTTTACTTATTTCAGAAAAATAAGTTTAGGTCATACTAATTGTTAACTTATTGTGGTTATTAATCAGTTGATTGTATCAGATGGATAGGAATTGTATAATATTCTTTTTGTTTTGTCTATAAGAAAGACACAAGCTGGTGTTTGTTCCCTATCTAACTGTAGCATGTAATTGGTGAAGGATTGATTATAGTAATAATAAATTTGAAAGCAACTCTATTGTCTTATTTGTTTGAAACTGTGCCTACTAGTTGGTGCTAACTGCAACTCTTTATTCTAAAGGTCGATAAAGGTTTATTCAAGGAAGACAAATGACACAAAATCTAGTGCTACACCATTGGCTGGAGCTGTATGTCGCTTCACAGCCATTATTTCTTTAGTTAAATTTACTTTGAAATTGTGTCACACTTTTTAGTTTTATAGTTGAATAGCAGAATGATTTTGAAGTTGTTTTATTCTTTTTGTAGATATGGTATATAATGAGAAGAAAATAGGCGATGGAAGGAAATGGCAGCTGAAATGATGAGCCAGTTATGGAGAAAAGTGGCAGAGTTAATGAGAAGAAATCATGACGAATCAAACTTGTAGCCATTTTTATGGTTCATGCTAGGTACGAAAGAAATAATTAGATTTTTTCTTCACTTCCATTTTTATGGTTCTTAAAGAGAAAATATGTTATGTTAATGTTACATGCTGTTTCTTCTAGTTGTATTAAGGTATACGATGTTTATCACAAAATCCATCTATGTCTGGGACAATGGGCATGCTTGAAGAGAGTTTGAAACATAGTTTACATGATATAGAGATTAGTGACCATGCCTTTAGAATTAGGTTTAAAGATCTATTTTATCTATCTTCTGTGACACTGATTTTCTTTGTCTCATTTATATATGAACAAGACAAGTGAAAAATCGCAGATATGCTCCGATTAGGAAGCATATCAAATCTAGACAGGATCACTTGATAATGGTAAAAGTGTGTTGCGTTTTACTCTAAAATTTAAAACTAAAACAATAAGAGCCAACTACCGCTTGTCTGCTATGTTTATGTTCGTAAACAAATTGAATCTAGAGATGCTGATGAATGATAATCAATCAAATTCAGACTTGCTATTTTAGAGCAAGGTGACCTGCTTGATTTAATAAGTCTGTTTGTTGAACTCTCTTTGTTTCTGAAGCAGAGAATCTTTATATGATAAACTCGATTTGTTTCTCAAACTAAAGTAAATGTTATTTGGTCATTTCATGTGAAGTGATTCTCTTCATACTTAGTTGGTGAACATTGTCACCTTTTCTTTTGAATTTCATAAATCATTATGAACAACTATTCTGTATACGTTCGGGATGGCTCATGCCGTATCACCTCAATGCATATGATTGTGCTCTTTCTATCATATAATAATGACCATTTGACCTAAATACATGTCTCAGATGCTCACTGTAGGAAATTTCAAGGAAATATACATGCTCTAACTCTTGCTCAATGTAAAGATTTGAAGGCACCCTGGCTTGGATTTGGTGAGTCATAGTTTAAAAATTGTTTGATGTTAAAACCTGAAACTGAAGCATTCAGTTCACATTTAATTCACTGCAACAATTATTTCTTTGAGTAGTAATTGCAACTGTTATTTAATTTTAGGAGCTCTTTGTATTTTTTTTTTATGATGCAGGTTAAAAAGGAATTATCCAGGAAAAAAATCAGCAGCACCCAAGGGGATCTAGTGATTGAAAAACAGAGTATTATTAGAAGAGGTTAGACATGCTTTAATAATACACTTGTTTTGTTTTTGGTATTGTTGATCTTACATATAGCATATTGCTTTATTTTCATTTTTCACTCTCCTTAAATTATTTAATATGTAAATGAATTTAAGTATAAATTATCAGAACTAGTTTTTTATTAGAACTTAGTAGTAATTACCTCTATAAGGAAGAGTAATGTCATGCCAACTTATGATAATTGAATAGTAGTATAACAATATGAAATGTTGCCCCTATTTATAAACTTATATTCAAGCCCTATCTCATTGAATGTGAGACTCTTAACACAGCTGACTCACATCTACGACTGGCATTTGAAGCATAACCTGAGTGGTTCGATAACAGTGACTTAATAGCAGGTGTCCTAACAGATCTTTGATAGACTATATAATCTTAGAATTTGGGGTAGACTTAATTCACAAAATTGGCTTTGTAAGGTTATGTTCAATCTTATCTCATCCAATGTTGGACTCTTAACATCATTCTCAATACTTTTCAAACAATAAGCTAAAGAGCAATGTCTTAAATTCATATATTTAGACAATCAGAACTATGAAATAGTACAATCCATTGAAAATACTTTTCACACAATAAACTCCAAAGAGTAATGTCTCTAAATTCAAATTTGGATAATCAGAATTACGAAATAACTAACACTCCACATTATCAATACTAATCAAACACAATAAGCTCTAAAGAGCAATTCTCAGCCATTTTGAAGTAGTAATTAATATTGAAATTATTTCATTGTATACTTCACCAGACCAGGAATGTGTGTATTCATCATGTAGTCTGTCCAATTAATGCGAGTAGGGTCAAATTCTAGTATCTCATTCTCCATGTTATAGCTCTTTGTTGCCCTCCGTAAATTTTCCGTGTTTGTATCATCAAAACTAAAATATTAATTCATACTTTCATGAGTATAAAGGAAAAAATGTAGACCAAATATAACATCTAATAAATAGAAAAGGCCATGAAATAATTACATACATTGCCTTAAAAAACACGTAAGGTTCGTATAATTTTGCAAGTCGCTTCACCGTTCTTATTTTCTTGTAGTTGTCATCATAAACATCTTGGAAGGAATAATTGCAAATCACTTTGTTCACCAAATTTAAGACCTTGAATATATGCCAAAATATATTAAAAGGATTGATTAATAAAATACTTCATGGGTCCCGTGAGCTTAGCTCAATTGGCAGGACATTGCATTATACTCCCTCCGTCCCAAAATATAAGCAAAAGTTAGTCAACAAAAGTGGATGTATTTGATCCAAATTTTTAACCAAATACATCTAGTTTCTTTGACTCTTTTTTACTTATATTTTGGGACGGAGGGAGAATATGCATGGGGCCGGGGTTCGAACCCCGGTCATCCCACTTATCCACCTTAAGGTGGAATTTCTAGCCACTAGGCTACTTGACCAAAAAATAAAATAAAATACTTCACGGATGTGTCAAAAGATGAGTGCTATCACCACCTCGCTAACACATTCTAATTGGTTAAAATTCACATGAATTTTATTGAATCATATAAACTCCACATAAATTTAGTGGCACTCATTTGAATTTCAACCAATTAAAAAATGTGTTTATAGTATACTCAGTGCCAAAAATATAGCTTGATTTAATAGTAGGTTGTTGGAGTACTTAACATTTAACAAACCTTAAGTGGCAGGATATATCGGGCTTCTGTATAAATGTTGAAAGCAGCCACACTTTTCAAAGCAATTCCCTTTGAGATGACTATTGGCTTTCCATTTTTGTTTAAGCAAGGAGTTTTCACGAAATATTGATGCGAAATGTTGTGAACATCAGAAATTTTGAAAGGATTTCTTAGTGAAGAAGAAACATGGTAGATGAAACTTTCAGGAGCTTGATTTGAATTAATAACAATGGCTGCGATCACACAATTGATGACCAAATCTACAGGCATCTACATATTACTATCAAATGTTTAGTTTAGTTATACTTACTTTGCCCATATAAATAAGCAGTGCATATCTAATTAAATCATGCATAAAAAGTCTAGAAAGAAATCACATTTTTATGAATGGGTTGAGCTCGCATATCTAAATAAAATTTGGCAAAAAATTGTTCCTCCCAAAAATTGAAATCAGGGGTATAAGGATATAAAGGTGTACATTTACCATATTTAGTAAAATAGTATATGTTATAATTATAATAAAAAAGAAAGTAATATTATTAAACTTTTTAAAAATTGTCATTTATAAAAAGTGATATAATAAAAACAACAGTAAAATAGTGTATTTTTGTTGGTAAAAAACACTGTTACCTATTCATTATTATAAAGATTTAGAGATAAAAATGGATGCAATTGAGATAAGACCTATCAATGATATATACTAGAAAAATACTATTAATATTTTCATCAATTTATTGATTTTGTTATTAATGTAAAACACAAAAACACTTTGTCAAAAAAATAAAATAAAAGCACAAACAGCTAAATGGGAAACAAAAAGAATAATACGTCCAAACTTAATCATGTAACTTACTATGTCTAAAATTGTGTTTGGATTACCGAGAAAACATGGCAGTTTCCCTTTACCAAAAGCACATATCATACCATCAACAGTTCTGTAATCACAAATTAAAACAATTATCACCACGATATATAAAAATATAATTAACAACTAAAATAGGAACACAAGAAATCTCTATAATTCTCTCAACATTAGATTTAATTATAGAATTATAGTCATTTTCTTTTTCTAAATTTTGTTTATTAATTAAGTTTTAATATAATTAATGGCTCCCAAGAAATAATATTTTTGTGTCTATTTTTTTTATAAAGTAATTTAATAGCTAGAAATTTATGCCTTGAGGTGAATAAGTGAGGAATTCTAGGTTCGAACTTTCCAATACCTGCATATATAATGTGTTGTCCCTAAGAAACGAGTTATGCTTACGAGAATTGTTTTGTGTCTATCTTAAGTATATAAAAACAAATCATCTTATTACAAGTACCTTAATGGTATTATTTAAGAATTTCAAACAAGGAACTAATGATCATTTGTGAAGAATCTAAGAAAATATGGAACATAAGTATTTATTTTTTTTACAGAGTAACAAAATTTATTTTCATTAAAAAGGAAAAGAAGGTACCGAAAGGTTGTCACCTTGAACTCTATACCCTTATTAGAACCTCATAAATTTTTTGTTTAAAATGAAAAGGAAATATGAACGTGGTGGACTAATGCCAAAAGCAGAGAAAATGAAAATACTTTCTAACAAATATTTTCAATTTTCACTTTTTATGTTGATGATTGAAATTTCATTTGATTATTATGATTTTTCCATTTTAATTGTGGGAGAAAAGAAGGAAACAATGTTCGAAAACAATATTTGGAAACACTAAAAGCAATGTTTGAAAATTTTATCACTAGAAAGAAGACTAGAAATGCATTCTCTAATATTTATATTATCACTAAAATGAAGACAAGAAATACCTGAAGTAACTAGCCCATATATTTTTATTTTGAAAATATTTGTGAGTGATAATTTTTTATATGAGGGTGATAAATATGATATACCTTTGACCTTCAATCCAACCAGAAAAGGGATCCTTGCTTGTACTTGTTACCATTGTAGGACGTATAATGATCAATGGTACATTATCTTTATGATGCACTAAAAGCATCTCTCCCATTGCTTTTGTGAATACATATGTGTTTGGCCAACCATGCAAATTTGCTCTAATTTTGCATTAGTTCATATGAGATAAAAATTAATGTTAGAGCATACCTATTATCTATAGACAATAAAAGGTAAAAAAAAACAAAAATATAATAAGAAATTTGTTGAACCTTTCAATTCCATAATCTTTCATAACATGTTTGATTTTGTTTTCATCCACCTTCATTCCTCGAAGTTCATCTAATTTTTTCTCCAACAAATTCATTTCTGTGTGTATATCTAGTTGTGAAGTCCCCTTTAGGGATTGATTCATCTCAAAAGGTTTCTCTTGAAAATTTGATTCTCCTTCCTCGGTCTTGCCACACACATAAGCTAGAATTAATGAATACCAACAAATTAATATCACTAGTGCCATGGGTAGGAAGTTCAAATTCTTACTCCATTTGATTTTAAATATAAAAAAAACGTTCATATATTTAGTGGTATTAAGTATATAGGAAATGCTAACTAGTGAAAATTTTAGGGAGAATTTAGTGGTTTAAATATAGGAAACTTTTTGGGAGAATTTCTGGTCATTAAGGTCAACAACACTCGAGGAATTAGTTTTGACAATTGCACGTGGAGAATATCCGATTTAGGTACTTACCCGTTGATATGTGGACGAGAAGCTTTACTTTGTGACATTTTTTTGCAATGTTTAAGACATGTAAAGCGCCCATTGTATTCACACCCATGGAGTTGTCAAATCTGCATAATTTTTTTCATAAAAATTTAATCAATATTATTTGATAAGAACTTTTTTGACTTAGCTTTAATTTTGCCATCACCTTTCATCAAAATTGGTAGTTGCAGCAGAATTGACAATAAGGTCTATCTCTTCAAACATTGCATTTTTAATGTTATTGTCTTTTATTCCGAAATTTTCAACAGCAACATCTCCTGCTACTACCTCAACCTTCTTTGATATAAAAGAATTAAAATCTTCACCCAACTTCTCTCGTAGCACTCGAAATAAATCTTTCTGAAAGACCTATTCTAGCGATGCAATGTAATAAGTCATCAAATATTCACAAAATTCATGTTTATAAACTATCTAACTACCCTGTTTAATATCTGAATGGTTAGCTTAACAGGCATGATATGTCTATAATAAAAAGTTATAATACTGCCAAAATTTAGAGACAAAAGAATAAAATTGATCTCTAAATAATGAAATAAAATTTGAGACAAATTTTGTATAAGAGAATCAAATGAATATCGACAACATACCTCATTTTTCAAGCGATAAGAGGCCAAATCAGTATTTGAAGCTCTTACGAGAAGATAAAGCTTTTTTATCTCTGGTTGAATCCGTAATATCTTTTCCACCAAAACTACAAAAATATAAGTTCAACAATGATATTATTGTGATATTTTAAATGATCATTACATGTAATCGCTAATTATACTACTTTGTCTCTAAATATAAAATCTTTTTGGATAAATCACGATTATTAAGGAGGTTGTTTGTGTGGAAGACTTATTACATGGTCTGAGGGATACGCTGCCAACGCTGGTTTTTTCTTCTTATGTTGACTGTTGGAGCTGGTGTCTTGAGGAACAGGGGCGGGGGTGGGGTTTATTTTCGGTCATTTGGAAAACCAGAAATGAGAATATATAGGGGGTCATTGATTCGAAAGCGGCAGTTGAGGAAAATAAAGGGTTATCGTGGAGGTGGGATTTGAGCCGTATGAATTGAACATGCCTATTTATATGTATTACCAGTGGTCCTGAGATCCGAGAATTATTCTGTTTGGTTTCAGATGTGGTGGAAGGGGTTTCGTGTTCAATGTTGTGGGTGGTTTTTTCCTCTGTTGTCCAGTCTGGGTTTTTGTTGGTTAGGAGGAGTTTCTATTACTCAGAGCGTCTGGATGAAAGAATATTGTGAGGTAATGTAATTTTTTAAAGGAATTTAAATTTTTCCTTATAAAACTTAAAAATAAAAATTTGATTTCCCTAAAAAAATTACATTACCTTACTGTATTCCTGCATCCAAAGTCCAAACATACTCTTAGTGTTCTTTAGAGGCAGCTAGGCCCTGCTTGTTGGCTGTAGTTTATGTGATTTTTCATGTTATTGGTTGAGGGGGTCTGCTTGTTTATTGAATGGCTGTTAGCTTTTGGTGCTGGTTTTTGCTCGAAAGCTACTTTTGCCACCCCACTGGTTACTCGTGCGCCCTATTTTTGCACATCCACTACTTAAGTAGCGGACAATGTTTGAGTAACCAGTAGGACGGCAAAAGTAACTCTAGTAGGAGTACTATTTTATGGATAAAATTTAGCCTATTCAAAAAAAGTATTGTGTTTACAAGTTTATTCTTCATGAGAAGAAATTAATTAATGTTTTTACAAATTATGATTACATATCTCAGAAGAAGAGGTAATATACTTAAGGACATGGTGATAAAAAAAAAATTAATACAACTGAAAAATAGGGAAGAGTCTTATATTTAGAGCAAAAGTTGTATATACTTGTATTTGTGTGGTATATAGTACCTTTTGCTAAGAAGCCTGTTGTGCCAGTAACCAAAATGGTCTTTCCCTTTAGAAAGTTTTCCATCGTTCCAGAATTCATTGTAGAGCACTAAACTTCTTGTCAAATTTATGTAAAGGGTTATAATATCCAATAGTTGCTAGCATTGTATTATTTATAGATGGGTTTGACAACTTTTCAACTGTCACCTATTTTCTGACAAATAAATCATGGATCCCTCTCTACTGAATTATAAACCAAAAATTATCTTCATGACATTAAAAATAATAGTTAAATATTTTGTAAGTGTAGTTTAGTCAATAGATGCCCAGGACGTTATTGAAGAAGGCAGAGTTTGAATATCTATTTTTTGGAAAATGCTAACCGGTGCCCTCGGGGCACTGGTTAAGGTAACTAAAGATAGTAATATTATCTTGAAACTTGTGAAGTCAACATCTTAAAAGTTTAAATTTTTGTTTTTTCAATGTAATTTTTTTCTTTTCTTTCCTTTTTTAGTTCCTTAAGTAGTGCCCCGGGGGCACTAGTTAGCATGACCCCTATTTTTTTACTTCTTCGCGGTTAAAGTTAGTCTAGACACTAGCTACTTGACAAAAAAATAAAATAATAGATATATTTATTTAAATTGCATATTAAACTTGCAATTAAGGTCAAAACAATTAGTCTCAATTTATATATAAATATATTACATCCTTTATTATAACTCTTATTTCCATTTTTGATATATTAAAGAAAAATAATTGATGTCATGTTGGGTACTCTATGTAAAATTTAATGTCATGTTGTATTTTATATAGTAATTTATATTAAAATAAATTTCATTTTTAAATATATTTTGCCGAAATATGGGTACCAAAGAATTTTTTTGTATACGAAATTTTAACCAACATTAAAAATGATTAATCTCTGTCGTAGTATTTGTGAGGTACACAAATCTTTTTTGGAGCTGAATTTTTTATATATTCATGAGTAAAAAATTATATACTTATAGGGGCAAGACTTTTACGACTTAAACCATTTTATTAGTGACCTTGAATTAGTATCATTCAATGGATGCATACAGTCCCCACCTAAGGGAGTTCGAATTATAATTAATTATGGGACACCCACAATTATGGACAGGCGGGAAGAAGTAAGGCAGTTAATAGGTTACATTTATTTTGAAAACGATTTTACAGCGCATTTCACCTTTTGGCACCAAAAGAAAATACTTGGTATACCTTTTCGAAAGTCCAAACAGTATAATGAATAATGGGTTTATAGCTTTGTAAATAAATAATGGGATTTTTTTCCGAACACTACAAAAATCTTTTTTTCGAAATTGAATGTCATCAAAGATTGTAGATCTCAAATTATCATTGACTTTTCTACGGGTTTTATAGGTAAAGTTTTAATGAGGCAATTGTATTTGTTAGCTTCCACTTGAGTATTGGTATATTAGTCCCCCCAAGTTCTCTTATATAGTATCTTTTATTTTCTTATTAATTTATTTGAGAGTTAACTTGTTTATGGTGTTAATAAGGAGGTGCCAACATAGTTGAGATGTCTTTATATCTCACTACTAGGAAATTCACTTTTAAAGACTGATTTAGCGACCGAAATAATTCGGTCGCTATAGAGACCGGATTAGAGGGATTTGGATTTATTGTTTTTTTGACTAAAGGGATTTGGATTTACTGTTGTACAAAAAGCATGCGGTTTCACGTTGTACTGCATCCGACCGTCCGATTACGATCCAACGGATCAGATCTATAGTGGTTACTTTTTACTGTATTTTTAATCTAAGCTATTGTATCGTGATCGGACGGTCAGGATGCAGTACAATGTGAAACTGCGTAGTAAATCCAAATCCTAGCTAGAGGTAGACACCCTCTATAGTAATCCTCCAAAGCAACACTCTATAGCTTCATCCGCTCACCATCAACTTTTCATTCCCTATTATCAATTAATTCCTCCATTACACTATAATATGCTGAAAGAATCTTATAAAACCCATCATGAAATTTACACCATAAAAATTAGTCCTCCTCATCAGTAGAAAACAAAAGCATGTTTTTGATCAGCCATGCTTTTGATAACCATTTCTAAATTCAAACCATAGTCTTTCCCAAGATCAGGTATCTAAACTGTTGTTTCTTATTCCTCCCAATCATCGATGGTAAGACCATATATATAATGATACCTAAGCTCTCAAGAGACCTCCTAAGGGGTGGTCATCAACTCCTTCATAGCATTCGTCGCGTTCCTTCTAAAGTAGACTTCTTAATTTTTCATATTTATAGATAGTTTAGATGTTTCCTCATAGATCTTAAGAATACTTTTCAACGCTTGTTATTTTCTTTCGTTAGCCCCACAAAAAAAAGAAACAATCGCCAACAAATAAAATATATGTGAGGAGAGGAACTTCTTTCGAGACCTTAACTCCATGAATTTTGGCTCTTGCTTCCACTCTTTTTAGTAAAAATGGTAGTAAGGCCATCAACACAAATAATAAATAGGTAAGGCGACAATGGATCACGCTGCCTTAGTCCTATCCTTGATGATATAATCTCAACATTATCTCCATTCATTATTACCAGGGCCGGCCCAAGCTACAAGCAGCCCAAGTTAGGGCTTTAGGCCTCTCAAAAAACCGAATTTTTTAAAGTCTATTAGGCCTCCAAATAATTTTTGTTTTGTTATATATAAGCATCATGTCCGAAAATATCATAGAAGAAATGTATTCGCTTTAGGCCACATAATATGTTGGGCCGGCCCTGATTATTACAAAGTAATTAACCGTTTCCATATACATGAACTCTTTTCACATAAATCCATCTTCAACATCATACATTATAGATAATAGCAATAAACTCTATCACGAGCTTTACTGATATCTATCTTCAACACAACTTCACCAAAGCTACCATTGACTTTGCATTTAAGGTTGTGAATAGTTTCAATGAAATCATAACATTCTCAAGAATTTATCTATTTTAATTGTCAAGATGTTTTTGTAAATAAGGTTGTACAAAGAAATTGACCTTATTCCAATCCTAATATTTGTTATTCATTATAACTTTAAAGTTACACAAAATGAATATAAATAATGTTTTTTTGGGTACAACAATACAACATTTTTTAATAGCAACATCAACGAAATTGTTGCCTTTTATTCGCAACCAAGTAAATAAGGATAACATTGGAGTACCATGGAGTATCCGGTACTGGTACGTACCCGGTATTGAGTACTTCACCATCTTAGGAGTACCCATTTTTTATTCGCATACAAGCGCTCTAAAGAGCACTTTCCAACCATTTTTTATTTGAAACTATTTCATCGCATACTTGACAAGACCAGGAATGTGTGTGTTCATCATGTAGTCTGTCCAATTAATGCTGGTAGGGTCAAATTCGAGTTCTTCATTCTCCATGTTATAGCTCTTTGCTGCCCTCCGTAAATTTTCCGTATTCGTGTCATCAAAGCTAAAATGAAAATTAATTCATATTTTCATGAGTTCGAATAATTTAATTTAGAAGAAAAAAGTAGCATAAATTAAATCTCGAAGGCCATGAAATTACATACACTGCCTTAAGAAACACGTAAGGTTTGTATAGTTTTGCGATTTTCTTCACCATTCTTATTTTCTTGTAGTTGTCATCATAAACATCTTGGAAGGAATGGCAAATTATGTTGTTTACCAAATTAAAGACCTTGAACATATGCCAAAACATATTAAAAGGATTAATTAGTAAAAATACTTCAAAGGATGTGCAAAAAATATGGCTTGAAAAATTCATTGAACAAACCTTAAGTGGGAGGGCATATCGAATTGTTACATAAATGTTGAAAGTAGACAAACTTTTCAACGCAATTCCCTTGGAGATGACTATTGGCTTTCCATTTTTGTTTATGTAAGGGGTTTTCATGAAATATTGATGGGAAATTTTGTGAACATCAGAAACTTTGAGCGGATTTCTTAATGAAGAAGAAACATGATAGATGAAATTTTTAGGGGCTTGATTTGAATTAATAACCATGGCTGCAATCACACTATTGATGACCAAATCTGCAGGTATCTACATATCATTATCAAACGTTAAGTTAAATAATAAGTTTTGTATTAGACAACATAATATACTACTAAGTTAATCCTAAAATTTATCCTATTTTATGTTTATAGTTATAATTTTTTTTTTTTTTTTTTTTTTTGGTATATATAGTTATAATTTTTATCTTGAGTATAAAGTGAGTTAAAAACTATAATTTTTATCTTGAGTATAAAGATAAAATACTAAATTAAATTAATAATTTTTTCCTATAAAAATATAATTTAAAAAATAAACACTTAAAATATAATAATAAATAATTATATTTTATAAAAAATCAATATTAAGATAAAAAATATTAATTTTTTATTTATTGAAATTAGAATATTTTAAATATATATTTCACAACAACTGTACAAGAGATAGTTTATGTTATAATATGAAACTTAATATTATTGACTTACTATATCTAAAATTGTCTTCGGATGACCGAGAAAACATGGAAGTTTCCCTTTACCATAGGTACATATCATACTATCAACAGTCCTGTAATCACAAATAAAACATTTATGCTTATAAAAAAAAAAAAACAAATAAAACATTTATCAGCACCATATATTTATATAAATAAAATTATCAACAAAAAACTAAAATATCTGGCTACTTCTATCATTATTAAATTTAATGATATGTGCAAAATGTTAGTACCGGAAAGAACAGTATAAGATAGAACAACATAGTATAAACATTTAAGGTATTGAATAAATTTTGTGTTGTATGATGTTTGGTGGAAAAAAATGTTATTTTGGTATTTTAGACAATTTGTGCAGATAACAAAAAGTTATCACGTGGGGGACAACAATTTCAATTTTTATCTTGTCCATTGGCCCCCAATTTGTCTAGTAATTAATAGGAACAATTTTAAAATCAAACACAGTACAACTGAAGTTATTATGTCCAGTTCCTTATGTTTTAGTAGATCAAACGCACCTTTAGAGTCTAAAATGTACATCTCGAAAAACATTTAGAAAACATTCATAATGCATTCTTTAATATTTATTTTGTGATCTACTTTAAAATACATTTAGAAAAACATTTAAAAATTCACCAAAAAATAAAAACATTTATAATGCATTCTTTACCATTTATGAGTGATTTATTTTTTTGTTTATTTTGCTTGTGAGTGATAAATATGATATACCTTTGACCTTCAATCCAACCAGGAAATGGATCCTTGCTAGTACTTGTTACCATTGCAGGACGAATAATAATCAATGGTACATTATCTTTATAATGCACTAAAAGCATCTCTCCCATTGCTTTTGTGAATACATATGTGTTTGGCCATCCATGCAAATTTGATCTAATTTTTCATTAATTAGGTTTGAGATCATAAAATAATGTTAGACCGATACATAATAATTCTACATAACAAAAAGTAAAAAAAAAAAAAAAAATAATATAATAGTATTTGACCAACCTTTCAATTCCGTAATCTTTTAGTGCATGTTTGATTTTGTTTTCGTCCATATTCAATGCTCGGAGTTCATCTAATTTTTTCTCCAACAAATTCATTTCAATCTCTATGTCTAATTTTGAAGTCCCTTTTAGAGATTCACCAATCTCAAATGGTTTCTCTTGAAAAATTACTTCATCTTCCTTAGTCTCTCCACACACATAAGCTAAAAATTTTAATTATGAATACCAACAAATTAATTATTATCACTAATTATAGCCATGGGATGTGAAGTTGAAATTCTATCTTATCTCAAATATAAACAAAATACTACATATCCGTGTGTGCTTATACGATCTATTTTTTATTTATCACAAAAGGCAGAGACGTAATCAACGCGAGCAGAATACTCGTGTTTACTAGGAATTTTTCGTTGAAAACATACAATGTATTTAATTATAAAAAAAAACCCGTTAATATTAGTTTTTTTCTTCTTCTTTTCAATATGAATTACCATTTCTATTTAACAAGACAAGATTCTATAAACAAACGGTGAGACATACTCTATTACTACTTGATAATTTTGAGGTATTTGTCTAAAAACCAATGAGCATATAAACCATATAAGTAAATTTACACGTGATACGTAATTAACTTGTAACGAACTTTTATTTCACATGCATATAGTTTGTTCTTATTGGTTGATAGGTGAATACTCTCAAATTATAAAGGAATAAATTAGAAGAAAAAAAACCTAAACAAAATACTCAACTAAATATTTTAACAATATAAAAATAGTTACTTTTACATATATTTAAAATCAAAGAGAGTAGATGATTAATTTGGATTTTCATTGGTTTAGATATTTACCCGTTGATAGGTGGACAAGAACCTTCATTTTGTGACAATTCTTTGCAAAGTTTAAGACATGTAAAGCTCCCTTTGTATTAACACTCATCGAAATGTCAAATCTGTATCAAATTATTTTTTCAATAAAAAATTATCAATTTAATTTAACAAGAAAATGTTCCTTTTTTTTTTCAACTAACAATAATAAGAGTAATGTTATTTTGAATAACTTTTTTAACAATTTTTTGATAACTTACTCTCTTGTTTTCTCATTCTTTTTTTTCTCTCTATTTTTTTGTCCAATAAAAAAAAAAGAAAAAAAAATTATCCTAAAGTTGTCTAAAAAAATTGTTCGAATAAGATTGCTCACAGTAATAATAGGTTTGAGTTACCATCACCTTTCATCAAATTTTGTATTTCCAGCGGAATTAACTATAATGTCTATCTCTTCAAACATTACATTTTTAATGTTATTGTCTTTGATTCCTAAATTTTCAACACCAAGATCTCCTGCTATTGCCACAACCTTCTTTGCTATATAAGAATTAAAATCTTCACCCAACTTCTCTCGTAACACTTTAAATAAATCTGTCTGAAAGACCTATTCAAGTAACAATAATATGCAATTTAATATATAAGTAATTAATATTCACAAAATGTATATATATTATATACTATATATTTATAATCTAATGAAATTAGATTATACCTCATTTTGCAAGCGATGAGACGCCAAATCAGTATTTGAAGCTCTTACAAGAAGATAAAGCTTTTGTATTTTTGGTTGAATACGTAGTATCTTTTCCACAAAAACTGCATAATCAACAATATCATGACATAACCTTTATTAACGAAAGCCTTATAATATTCAACAAATTGAAGTGTCATGAGTTTTAAATAAAATATTGTCATTTCGAAAAGAAAAAAATTTAAAAGTTTATTACTCCATCCATCTGTCCCAAATCTTTGGTCCATTTAGTTTTTTTAATTTTGTCCCAAAACTTTAATTCTTTTAAGAAACCAAGATATAATTAATGATGTTATATCATTTGTACCCTTACAAAAGTTAAAATATTTATTAAATGGATTTTCTCTTTCTTAATAAAGTAAGAGTAAAAATGACTTAACTTATCAATCTTTATGATTTCTTAATCCACGTGCAATACTCTAAAAGGACCAAAGTTTTGGGACGGAGGAAGTACATATTAGTTATATTAATTAAGAGCATGGTTTCAAATTATGATCCGCAATTGTGGTTGCAATATTGCTGATGGAGTAGTTTACTCAACCACATCATACCACAATTGTGGTGCAATCTCTTATCACATGGACGACTACAACGTAACCACACCAACAATCGCATCAGATGATGCTAGATGAGATAAAATATAGAAAATAGAAATATACATTGATTGATATATAAAATGAGAAATCTAATTACATTAAGGAGTATAATATGAGGCTTATGCATGCAATTAGAGTGACAAACTCCTAACATTTATATGATAAAAAATAGTAGATAACTGATAAACTAACTATGTGTCACGTATATACCTTTCGCTAAGAAGCCCGTTGTGCCAATCACTAAAATGGTCTTTCCCTTGAGAAAGTCTTGCATAGTGGTTCCAGCTGAGTTCATTGTAGTAGATGACTAAATTGCTTGTCAAAGTTCTCTTATTTATAGATTAATAATCTGCCAACTCTTCCACTCTCACTTATTATAAATAATAAAAAAAAAATTAGAAAACCATACGTGGTCCTAGTCCTACTCCCTCTTATATGTGCTATATTTTTTTTATTTTTTTTTTGGCTGACATATGTGTGCTATATTTACCATATGGTGTACTAGAAAATATGAGACTAGATGTAATGATGTCATTATTATAAATAAAAATAATAAATTAACTTTTAGGTTCGATAACTAACTGATTTATATGGTTTATAATTAATGTAAATTAAATATATCAATTATTCGATGAAACTAATTAAGTGATTTTTGCTTAAACTAGTGATCATAGGTTGTAGTTTTTGGATTCGTTTGATTTGTTAAAAAATTACCGGGCAACACATCATAAGACAGAACAACACTGTACACACTTTGAATTGAGTAGTACGCTATAAGTCTTGAATTCGATCCCAGCTCATTGTAAAAAATAAATAAAAAAATCTCAATTTTTTTCAATTCTTTATGATTTAATAAAGATTTCAGTTTTTGTTCAATTCCTTGAATTAACATATATCCAATTTGTTAGGTTCGAGACAGAGATTTAAAATGAAACATTCATCTGCATATCAACCACACTTTTATGTCCATTAGGAATATCTCCACATCTTGTTGAAGCAATTATAAAACCAGCCTTTAATTAGTATTACTTCTTTTCCATATTTACTTCACCTCTTTCTCCTATTTGATTTGTTTAGGACTATCATGAACTATTAATTTTAAATTGATTAACTTCAATTGGCTAGCCTTTTTAACCATGAGCCATCCACTATCACTTTTTTTTTTTTTTGAAGGAAGCCCTCCACTATCACTTATCAACTATAAGCTATGTTTTTAGCCATCAACTAGCTTAATCTTGCCAAACAAAACAGGCGTATACATATCAAATGACATGCAAAATAATAATTTTTCCAATAAAGATAATAGGGATTAAATTTAGTGAGAGATTTAAATATATAATCCGTTACAAGCTTCTTTTTTTTATAAGCAAAAATTGAATTATAAGGAGTACTAGGTGCATTCAACCCTTACAATTTAAACGAAAACATTAGGTGCTTTGAATGTAAACTAACGGATCGTTACACCAATAAAAAAATAGAAAGGAAGTATTAACTCCTAAACTAACGGATCCGTTACAAGCTTTATGCTATAACCTTTTTTTTATTTTAAGGAAAGTGATGATGGTTCAAAAACTATAAAAGAAAAAAACATAAAAAATAAAATTTGGGGATTAGACTAAAACCCAAATGTAGTTTATTAGGAAAAAACAAACTTTTTTTTTTTGTTTTCACCACCAGTTGAATCTGATTCGGGAGTCAGTTCTGACATTAAGTGATTTCAATTCCCTTCCGATCACAATTGTGGGGGATCGAACCGCGATCCTCCCTACCAAAAGAAAAAACAAACTTTAAGTTAGTAAATGTACACATAAAATGAAGGTTTACCAATCGATATTTTTTCTAGTCATATAATTTTGGCTTAAATGCAGTTTTGGTCCCCCTATTTTCAATATTTTGAAGTTTTAGTCCCCCTATTTTAAAAACAAACTTTTTGGTCCCCCTATTTCAATTTTTTAAAATTTTTGATGCCCCACCCTACTTTTGAGTCAATTTTGATGATGTGGGCAACTCTCTTGTGTCGTGGCAAATGCCACATGGACACAACAATTACATGTTATTATTTTTTATTTTAATTTCAATAAAATATATTACAATATATTTTTATTGATAAAATAATAAATTAAATTATAATATTTGTTAAAAAAAATAATCCTTATACCGTAAGAAAAAAAACCCTAAATCCCAGGGGCATATCTTGTGCCCCTAGCTAAATTAATTTTTATACGTAACATATAGTTTAATTAATTATTTTTTCAATAAAAATATTTTATACGTATATATTACAATATATAGCTAATTAAATTAATTATTTTATCAATAAAAATATTTTTTAACGTGTTTTATTAAATTAAAATAAAGAATAATTACATATATAATTGTTGTGTCCATGTGGCATCTGCCATGTCATAACTGATTTGGCCACATCATCAAAATTGACTCAAAAGTATGGTGGGGGATCAAAAGTAATAAAAAATTGAAATAGGGGGACCAAAAAGTTGGTTTTCAAAATAGGGGGACTAAAACTTCAAAATATTGAAAATAGGGGGACCAAAATTGCATTTAAGCCTATAACTTTTAAGTTACTAGTTATATGTTATAATCTAGCTTAATTAATATGTTAACCAAACATACTTTATACTTTTATGAACCATTTTGTCTAGCTTTTTTTCCTTTTCTTTTTTCTTAGAAATAAGAAGTTAGGCCGAATAACAATTTTTAAAAGCTCTAGTAAGAAGAAAAAAACAACTTTTATATTTTAAGAAAAAATATACATTATCAAACATATCTTTTAACCTTATTATAATAATAAAAAAAAAAAAACAACTTTTAAACTTTTTTTTAAAAAAAAGTAAGATTTACCAAACAAAATTAATTTTAGTTTTAAAGCTATTATTTCTAACTTTATGATTAAAATAGGTTTTACATCTAAAAAAGCTGGGTCAAACGGAACATTAGTCTATTATGACTCGTTCAATTTATTAGTATATACACCAAACTTATCTTTTCTTCTTCTTCTTCTTTGAAACGGCTAAAACTATTACTCCCTCCGTACCAAAAGAAGTGACTCAGTTGACTGTTTCACGTATGCCGATGCATAACTTTGACGATTAATATTTTTAATTGTATAATAGTAAAAATTATAAAAATTTGATATTTTGAAAATACTCATCGAGACGAATTCAACATCTTATATGCTAATATTTATTTTTATTTATATTAGTAGAAAAATATGGTCAAACTAAGATATATGAATAGTGTACATTTTCAAAATGGGTCAGTCATTGTGGGACGGAGGGAGTAATAATTACTCAAATCCGGGGATAAGAAAAAAAAAATTGTGTACAATGAAACTGGAGATCGAACCTACGACCTCTAGTATAATACCCAAATTTTTCACTATTAGATCAAACCTAGCGCACAAAATTATTTAGAAACAAAATAGTACTTCAATAATATGTTATAAATAAAAGTGAGTTAAAAAATTCCTTTGGGAAAAAATAAATTTTTATATTTAATCCTATTTTTCTTTTACTTAGAACTAGTTTAAACCCGTGCATTCGCATGGGGCAATTGACTTTTATTCAATAATTTTTTTTGGGTAAAGAAGCTAAAAAGAAAAGCAAAAACAAACAAACAAAAACTATTCACCAAAAAATAAGGTTCCTATTGCGTCGTTCCTAAGAAGATTACGAGCGCCTTCTGAAGGAAAAACATGAGTTAAGAGATCGGCATCTGAGGAGGCTCCCAATTTAGCGAAGTTGTCATTATGTTAAGGTAGAAAATTTATTTAGAATAAATTGAATATTTAAAAATTTGTTATAATATATTGTTAAAATATAAGTGAAACTTTGTGTTATTTCTTCTAAAACTTATTAAAGGTCCGTTTGGAATAACGTGTTTTTTAGCTTATACAAAACAACTTATGCAAATAAAAAACTTTTTAAAATTGTATTTTTAAAAACTATTTCTTTTTCATAAACTACATTGACAAACTTATAATAATACATAAAAACATACTTATTTGCAAAAGTTATTTTTTATAAACCTAAAAAATATGTTATTTTAAACGGCCCTAAATGAATAAAAAAAATTTATTATTAGTTATTCTATTTGACTCGTGTATATTTTTAAATAAATTATAATTAATATGTTCTAATTATTTAAATTCTTATTTAGAATATATCAAATAGTTTATAAATTTAACTTATTTATTTGTGATGAATCCAAATAAAAAAACAATTAGGTCTTAGAGTACTTTATTTATTATCATCGGTTGTTGTGGGACAAGATTATGTGGATAAGTTAGACCGATTTTGGAATAAATGCCAATTGGAGGAATAAATGCCGATTTTGGAATAAAGGTGGGAGATGATGATGTTTTATCTCTAGAGCTTCCATGTATATTTTATACACCAAATATTCCAATTTTGCTCTTGCTAAAAACTTCGGTTCGCAGAAACCGAAGTTTTTTCTAGTTTAAATTCAGGAAAAATTCGGTTAACAGAAACCGAATTTTTTTTAGCAACCGAAGTTTTTATTGAAGGGCAAAAAAGTAAATTCCAGGAGGGGAAAAAGAACCGTGGGGGGCCTAAAGAAAAAACATCGGTGATGATTTTGGTAACCAGATCCACCACATCAATTGGGCCACTCCTTAAACGGTGTGAATGACTAGATTCAGGTAGAAGTTTTCTCTTCTTTTTTTAATTTTTTTCTCACGCAACTCCTTTTCTCGCATCCTACGAATTTACCAAAATACTTCTGTTCGTTACTTAGGTAGCGAATTTTATCTATTACTTAAGTAGTTGGTGAAAAAAAAAACTTAGGACCGGTTTAGATCTCATGCCCTTCCAAAAACCCTGCATAAAAATTGGTGTCATTGTCATCCGCTAAGTAGCGAACGAACATTTGACAGAAAAACATCAAAACCAGAATATTATAACAAACAAGAATATTATAACATAAATTATTATAACACATAACATAAAAAAAAAAACTTGACAAAATATAAGAATATTCCTTAAAAAAAATATAAGAATATTATAACGCGGAACAAATATATTATTACCTTGATTGAGCCCTCGACCTTTACCTTTTACCCACCTAGAGATTCGAATCGATTAGTCATAGTGACCAATCCTCCTGCGGGGTAACTAAAAAGATTTTGCCCCATAACTTTTACACCCAGGAACACTAGCCACTTTGTCTAATCGACCACGGACTATGAGCCTTTTAACGAGTAAACTAAAATAATTTGAGAGAAGAAATGGAAGAAGAAATGACAATGAGAAGAAGAAAAAAAAAGTTCCAATTTAAAGATTTTTTGCTTGAATTTCATTGACTGTCCATGGCCATTGAATGTTACCAAAGACCACAAAAATTCTGACAACCGTTCATCTTCTACTTAAATAAAGGATTAATTACACTGTGTAGGGCGTCCCACTATTTAAGTAGCGGATGAACGGTGGTCAGAATTTTTGTGGCCCAGAACGCACCAGCACCAATATAAATAGGGGTGTGGGGTGGGTGTTTTGTTTCATTTTCATTCATTCACAACTCAAAAATAATTGAAATATTAGAATATCAACAGAAAACCCACACAGCTACAGTCTACTACAACCACAGGAAACCGAATCTTTTGAGGATTCACGTTGATGTTACATTGGCTGATCTTAAGCACCAGCTCAACAGTCGTCTCCACGTCCGCGATCAAAGAAGGGACCGTCTTGTATCGTTGTCTGTCGGTCTGCTCAGGCGGAACCGTCTTGTTCACCGACATGAAAGTTCAAAACGACGACAATGTACTCTATTTTCTCTCGGTACATGAGGATGGAATTGATCGAGCTAGAAGCTAAGTTAGTTAGATCTATCGAAGCTATATGGTTAAACTTGATCCATCTGAGGACCTTCGACGAAATTGCGGCTTGCATGGTTGTGAACCCGGAGAGTGCATGGTTGCTGAACCCGAAGAGGACGAAGTTTAAGCATTTAATTTATTTGATCTTTTGTGTAGTTTGTTCATATTAAATTTATGTTTTTAATTTACGATTTTCGTTCTTAATGTAATATGTCGTTGTTTCTATCCAATATTTCTTTATCGTAAAAGTCTACTTTTATTTTTCATTTTTGGTCTCTAAAGCCGTCCGCTACTTAAGTAGCGGATTAGTATGTGAAAGAAAACGAAAATATAGAAAACATGAAAAAATACAAAATTAATTTTATAAATTAGACACAAAAATTACATCGATTTATACACTTCGTCAACTATTTCAACTTCAAAGTGAATGAAATCTTCCTCCTATCTAGGGAAACTAAAAATTACACATTAGACGCAAAAATTACATTAAAGTTCGTGCTAACCATGAACATCCTAAGTTTAGCATTAATCTTACACATATAAATTAGATTTTACAACTATTGTAAAAAGTTTTTATGATAATAAAATTTACAAGTTTTGAAAAAAAAAAAAAAAAATTTACAAGTTTCATACTTGTGTGTAAGATAGAAAATTTCATCATAAGATTTTTGGTTCAGTCGTTATGATTCTTAACAAGGGGCTTTCCAAACGATTACTGTTTGATCTTAACTTTCGTATGAAAGTCACGATCAATCATCTACATGTCTATTTATCTTTGTAAATTTTCAATTATTTTCTTATTTTATTCTTGATTTATAATTCTTGGTAATTCTTGAAAGAATTGATTTCAATCCTTTCATTCTTAACTATTATCCTACCTATAATTATGAAGGAAAGTGATGACTTCTCGTCACACTCTTGAATCCATGCCTATTTGGACATTAGACTCTTTTTAAGTAGTTTTGTTATGAATAAACAAGAGAAATCAGCTCAGATTTGATATTACTTGGATTACAAGAAAAACAGGAAAATTATGCAGAAGTTTGAAGTTTTGCACTACGCTGGGGGCGTGGCTGTTTCACGCGCAGCGTGGTGCCTGTGCAAAGAAAAAGTTTTCCCCTGCTTTAACTACGCGCGGCGTGATGGCTATCACGCGCGGCGTAATACCCTGCCAGAATTGAAGTTGGTCTCTGACTTAGTCACGCGCGGCATGATGTCTAGCATGCGCGGCGTGAAGGAGGAAGTTGAACTACGCCGGTAGCGTGATTCAACCACGCGCGGCGTAATACCTAATCTGAAGATCTGATTCCTCTCTGACTTGATTACGCGCGACGCAGTGTTAGAAGAGCAACCACGCGCGGCGTGATAGATCTGGCGCGCGGCGTGGTTGCGATCTGTATAAAAGAAAAATTCAATTTCTGGAAATGGGTTCGAAACTTTGGAGTTGAAACCTGATTTTAAGAGTTCTTGTGCATCAATTGGAGTGAGATCCTGCGTTCCAGTGGCTAGATTCAAGGAGTTCAGCAACATGGGAGCAAATCTTGTGGAGTTGGAGCTTGGATCCTTGCTTGTCACCATGAGGAACTAAATCCTCATAGAGGTTGGATCTAGAATATGAACTAAACTGATATAATCTCATGTAATTCCTCATATTTGTAATGAATCTCTCTTGTATAAGTGTTATTCAATGAATTTCAGTTCTTAATGTTTTACAATTTCTGATCAACTTTGCAATGATTTTAGATTTTGATTATGTATGAGAATATGAGTTAAAATCCGACATGAATTCATTGTGCACTTGAGTGTTTCCGGTCGAGAGATTGAAACATAGAGTGTAACATAAGATCAACGCGCTTTTAATTACTCCGTTACCGGTAGCTTCCATCCAACAGATTGGAGAAGTATCGGTAAAGGATAGGGTGGATTTATCAAAAGATTGAGATTCATCATATTGTTGATCTAGTTGTGACACTTGAGTGGTTCATTACGATATGATTGATTGCATGTGATTGCTATAGTTTAGGGAGTTTCGACGATCCAACCTCACTCTTTTATCACTGATTACTCAAACTTTTTTCTTACCAAACAATTACTCAAACAAACCCCCAAACATGTGTTTTAAGTTTACTATGTTTATAGACACAATCATCTTGATTGAACAACACAATCCCTGTGGATCGATATCTTTTTATTACTAATTGACGACGTTCGTACACTTGTAAAGAGTCAATCAAGTTTTTGGCGCCGTTGCGGGGGATTGTTGATTGTTTCGACAAGGCAATTGTGTCTATTTTTTTGTGTTTAGTTTACTTTTTCTGGTTTTATTTTTCTGTCAAGAGATTTCTACTTGTTTGCTTCATTGTGCATGCGGCGAACAGGTCCAATTGAGCTGGAATTCGATCCTGAGATTGAGAAAACAGCACGAGCAAATCGTAAAGCGGAAGGAAGGCATGTTTGAATCATACAATCAAGAGGCACTTTTAACTAGTTACAAGTTCAATAATGTGTTGCTACAAATCATTACCAAACAACTAGAAGCCCAATGTATGGTGCAAACAACCTTTCAAAATAATCCTCATTTCAACACCTCTAATCTTGGAGTGAAGAATCACATGAATTGTTCTTATGGAGCTAATCCAAATCAAGCATTTCCTCAAGATCAACATTTTGAAGATCACCTTGAATCTCTTGAAGATACTCTTATCTTATCCATTAAGATGACTCAAGGAAATTTTGAGGTGATGAAGGCAAACCAAGAAGTGTCAAGCGAACGTCATGAAGCCTTCATCAAAAATCTCGAAAACCAAATGGGTCAACTAGCAAGGCAAGTCTCTTATCTACAAACTCAAAGTGGTTTTTGTGGAAACACCACGGATCCTCGTAATGAAAGTTGTAATTCCATTAATTTGAGGAGTAGAGAAGTTTCATCACCGGAAGTAGTGGAGAATCCTAAGAAGGATGAGAGTAAAAATGGTGTAGTTGAAAAGATGAGGGATGATGTAGTTGAAAATAGAAGAGAAAATAAGAAAGAAGAAAAAAATAAGGAAGAAAAAGCTTATGAGTAGGGGTGCTCAAATCCAAACCAATCCAAATAAAAACCGAAAACCGATCCAAAAAAACCGAAAATCGCAAAAAACCGAAGTTTTTTGGATGTGTTTGGATGTTCTTTTGTGAAAACCGCTGGATCGGATCGGATTTCGGATTGATTTCTTAAAACCGATCCAAACCGAACCAAACCGCATACATATATTTTAATATTTATTTATCTTTTTATTAGTATAAATATATATATTGCATTAACTTTTTTTTCATTTTAAATTTTGTTAATTAATTTAATCTATTTTAAATTTTGTTAATACTATATGTTAGTTTTGAAATTCTGGTATCACTAGAATGATGTTGCCTAAGATGTCCCAACAACTACTTTGTGAATAATGTTGTTTTCTATTGTTGGCACATCTTATATAACATATAAAAACTGACAGAGAATAAATAAATGACACAAGTAATTGTTAACCCAGTTCAGCCAACTGCCTACTTTGGGGGATACCAATCCAGGAAGGAAATCCACTAATAGCTCTAGTTACTAAGACCTCCAGCAAACCCTAGGATTTACGCCTTAAACTAAGACCTCCAGCAAACCCTTGGTTTACGCCTTATAACCTCGACACTACTCATGCAACTTCTGCCTAGGAACTCCTAGACATGAGATCCCATCTCACTTCCACTCACACAACACAACCTGTGTTGATTATACAATGTTAAGAATGATGTGGCGACAACTTGCCAAGACAACACTTCACTTTTGCTTAAAAGCTTCAAGTGAATCACACACGGTAAACTCCGTACTTCAAAGCTTAGGAGTAACCTTAAAATAATAAACTTACTTCTTAACTCGTGTTATAGAATCCACAAGCAAGAATTACAAACAAACAATAAAATACTCAACAAAGACTCAATATGTGAACTTATATTTTTCAATGAGATGCTTAGTCTTGAGCTTGGTCTTCGTATATATAATGATCTAGCACACTCCTCTTTCTTCATTACTGATAGGACGCTCCTTGTAGCTCATAAAAGGTGATCTGATTTTCTTTTGATCTTCATCAAGAATGTATAGAAACTTTCCAAAAGTGTTTAAGGACTTTATAGGATAATTGTGATCATACCGTTGTACCATTAAGTCTTATCTTATCCTTAAAGCTCCTGATCAGATCAAATCTCCATTGAGCGTGCTCTTTAAGTGGATTTCCATAAATAGCAGATGCTCTCATAAATGCGCGAGATTTCCTTGAATAAATATGATGTTGTAACATGTTATCCAACATCTTGTTAGTATATTTGTTTTAGCAAAATTTAGCCAATTCAAATATCCAACAATCTCCCCCTTTGGCAATTTTTGGCTAAAACAATTTCAGGCCATTACCTTTGAGAGATATAAAAAGCGCAATCCTTCAAATCACCATGGTCACACAAAAGAAGGAATGTTAGAGCATCATTTAAACAAAATTTCACATAGGTGAAAATATATGCATCAGAGGCAGCAGCAGCGGAGTTATCATCAATTAGCCTCGAGCAAAATAAAACGTGGTATCAGAACAAAACATATATCATATGTCATATGTCATCAAAGGTGTTGTGACATATGGGAGCACATCTTCTAGCACATGTTCGTCCAATCAGGGCAGCATCCATTCAGTAGCAAACTCCCCCTGACTTCATCAGCTTGTGCATCATCTCAGGGTAAAATTTTTACTCCCCCTGAATACTTGCTTACTGCTACTTAAAAACATGTCATAACAAAAGACACAACAACATGTAGCAGAAACAAACAAACAAAATGCTACTCCCCCTTTTTAGCCACAAAATGTGCCAAAATAGGAAAGTAAAGTAACCGAAGTGCATAATTAAAAGTACAGACCATGCACTCAGAAGGTGCTAAAATCCAGGGCACAAATACACCCACAAACCAAATAACAAAGTACAGTAAAACATTAAACATATTACAAAATCATTCATCATCACTGCTGTCAGAGGCTTCATCCTCATCTGTAGCAGTAGCATAACCTTCATCCTCATCAGCATTGTTTTGTTCACCTGTAGCAGTCACATTTGCACTAGCTTTCACAGATACCTCATTAGCTTCCAAGCCTTCAATCATCTTCAAGAACACTTTCTTTCTTTCCTCAAGCTCAGCCTGCTGTTTATCTATGTCCTGACATTGAACTTTCAAACTAGTAATAATTTCCCTTTTGGTCATAACATCAGCTTCAGCAGCAGATGTCCCAACATGATCAGTAACATTGTGATTACCAAAGAGCTTATGATGAAAAGTAAAACCAGATTCCCTTTTCTTGGGAGTGTCAGTCACAACCTTAATGTCTGGATATTGGGCCAAGATAATTCCACATAACAACGAGGGAAATGCTATTGGCATCTTCACAGCTGTTGATCTAATATGCTTAATGGTTTGATCAAAAATAAAGGTTCCATAGTCATAATCAAACTTGGTTCCTACAGCATATATAAATCTACCCAGGTTTGTAGCAACATTGGTTGCATGCTTGGTTGGCACCCAATTTGTTGACCCTATCCTATTGAGGATGGCATATTTGACATTCAATTTACTCGTGGGAATCAGCTTCTTTGTAGGCCAGACCTTAACCTTACCACCAGTTATCTCAGCACTCACAACATCATTAGCAACCTCTAATTCAGCCTTAGATTCTATAGATCTTCCTAAGTAATTATTAATCACAACAGGAGAAAAATTGATACATTTACCTCTGACAAAAACTTTGTGGTAGTCCTTGCTCAGTGGGTTATCACATTCTTCAGGGATGTTTACAAGAAATTCTTTCACCAGCAGCTCATAGCAGGGACTGAAGTCACAGACTGTCTTCATCAGACCAGCTTCCTTGATGTAGTCAAAGATGTCTTGACATTTGAGAGCATCTTTGGTCAGTTCCCTTTCAACAGCCAATCTCCTTTGGTAAATGTAGTCCCATCTCAGTGCAAAGGCAGCACGATGGAAGGAAATGTTATCACAGGGGGCTTCTTCAACACCTTGAGGAGCCTTCTTCACAGTAGTCTTCTTAGGGTTGGCAGATGAGATGTTAGCAACATCTTCAGCAACATCATAGTCTGAGTCACTAGATGACTCCTTCTTTCTCTTCAGTGTTTCCTTCTTCTTGCTGGGAGGGGAGAAAACCTTACTCCAACCTTTGACTGGTCCAACACCTTTTGTTTTCACCCTTGGTGTAGGAGTCTTGCTTGCAGTGGCCACAACCTTCCCTGTACAGCTTCTCAACCTTTTTGTTATACCACCAGTTGATTTTACAGCAGTCTTGGTGGTGACATAATCATCAACATCTACTACATCTTTTTCTTTCTCAGCTTCTGCAGGCTTGTCAGCTTCAACCTCTTGCTCATCTGTAGGGATGGACTGGTTGCTCTCTTCAGATTGAGTTTCCTCTTCATCAGCAGAAGCTCCTTCATCAGCAATTTCAGTCTCTTCATCTGAGGTCTCAGATGTTGTGACAGTTGTCTCAACATCTTTTGCAGCATCAGCTTCCTTCACAGGTTCTTCCTCAGCGGTTTCAGTTTCTTCATCTTCTCTCAAGGATGTCTCAACATCCTTCATCACAACTTCTTCTGTTTCCACAGGGGCTGATTTTTCAGTTACCATTTCAACAAGAGTTGGTGATTTATCAGCAATGTCAGGCTCAACTTCTGTATGGGTGTCTTCAATCTCCGTTTCAACAGGCATAGAGTTAAGATCTTGCTTTGCAGCGGCAGATCCCAAATTTTCTTCGCTAGGGTCACCAGCAGGAGGAATTGATTCAACAACTTCAGACACAGGTTTAGGTTTTTGAGATTCTCCTTCCGTTGCTTTCTCAGATGTGTTAACACTTGATTCAAACACCAGATCAGACATACTCAGAGGAATCCTAGACTTGTAGTCTCTTCTCTTTCTTTTAGAACTTCCTTTACTAGATTTAGCAATTTTAGCAGTAGAGAGGGAGATATCATCGCCTACCTCAGAAGTTTCCTTCTCCTCAACAGTTTTTCCTTTTCCTCGCTTCTCAGCGTCATTGGATTGAGCTTTGGGTTTGGATGCATGAACAACTGTAACGGGGACCGCGTCCTTGATAATCTTTGAGGGATCGATTTTCGCCTTTGATCGAGTAGACCGTCCGGTTTTAGCAGTTTGTGAAGATTCAGACATGTTTTGATAATTTTTGAAGGTTGAGAAGATGGATAGATGGAGTTTGATGAGCAAAGTGAGAGAATAGGGTTTGCAGACAAAGGTTAGAATTTGGAAGAAAAGCAATTGAATGCGTGTGATGATGTATTTAAGGGAAGTTTGTAATGATTTCCCTAAATTAGCGTGCATTGATTGATGGGAGAGAAAACGGTTTCCTTTTGCACGCCACAACTGCAGTAACTGCTATGCTTCTTCATGCAGGCAAATTCCTAATTTGCCCCTTAAAAATTCAAATTGATTAGCATCAAGCGCCTTTGTAAAAATGTCAGCTAGCTGTTCACTTGTACCAATGTGCTTGAGTTCCACACAATTTTCTTCAACAAGGTCTCTGATGAAATGATGCCTGATGTCTATGTGTTTGGTTCTTGAGTGTTGAACTGGATTCTTTGATATATTGATTGCACTCAAGTTGTCACAATATAATGTCATGACATCTTGGTCGACATTATATTCTTTCAGCATCTGTTTCATCCACATCAGCTGGGAACAACTGCTTCCTGCAGCTATGTATTCAGCCTCTGCAGTAGATAGAGACACACAATTCTGCTTCTTGCTGAACCATGAGATCAAGTTGTCACCCAAAAAGAAGCATCCTCCTGAGGTACTCTTCCTATCATCAGCACTTCCAGCCCAATCTGCATCACAATACCCTATCAAAGTAGAATTCTTTGTCTGGGAGTACAGAATCCCATAATCACTGGTGCCCTTTATATATTTCAGAATCCTTTTGACCTGTACAAGATGGCTCATCTTTGGCTTGGCTTGATATCTTGCACAAACACCCACAGCAAAGGTGATGTCTGGTCTACTGGCTATAAGATACAATAGACTGCCAATCATGCTCCTGTATAGGCTTTGATCAACATCAATGCCATTTTCATCTTTGGTTAGCTTTAGATGAGTAGCAGCTGGTGTTCTCTTGTGTGCTGCAGTGTCCATTCCAAACTTTTTGATCATGTTCTTCGCATACTTGCTTTGAGAGACAAATATGGTGTCTTCCATTTGTTTTACTTGCAGACCAAGGAAATATGTCAGCTCACCTACCAAACTCATTTCAAACTCTGATTGCATTTGTTGTACAAAATGTTGCACCATCTTTTCAGACATTCCACCAAATACTATGCCATCAACATAAATCTGGGCAATCATCAGCTTCTCTTCTTGTTCTTTAACAAACAGGGTTTTGTCATGGCCTCCTTTTCTGTATCCTTGACTAACAAGAAAATTTGTCAGCCTTTCATACCAGGCCCTTGGAGCCTGTTTCAGTCCATAAAGAGCCTTCTTCAGCTTGTACACATGATCAGGATTAGCAGGATCTACAAAACCTTTTGGCTGCTCCACATAAACTTCTTCATGTAAGTACCCATTAAGGAAGGCACTCTTGACATCCATTTGGTACAGCTTAAATTTGAAGATGCATGCTATACCAAGAAGTAGCCTAATAGATTCCAGTCTTGCAACTGGCGCAAATGTTTCATCAAAGTCAAGTCCTTCAACCTGAGTGTACCCTTGAGCCACTAACCTTGCCTTGTTTCTTGTTACAACACCATTTTCATCTGACTTGTTCTTGAACACCCATTTTGTGCCTATGACATTAACACCATTGGGTCTAGGAACAAGATCCCACACATCACTTCTCCTAAACTGAGTTAATTCATCTTGCATGGCTTCTATCCAGAACTCATCAGTGAGAGCCTCTTTTACATTTTTAGGCTCAACCTTTGAGACAAAACATGAATTAGTAACCACTTCATTTGTCCTTCTTGTAGCAATTCCCTGGTTAGGATTTCCTATGATGAGATCCTTGGGATGGTTCTTCTGTATTCTTATTGAAGGAACTTTGCTCACAGGGCGAGGTGTAGGAATGGTTGATTCATCATCTGAATCTGATTCCTTTTCTGCTACAGCTTCTTCAGATGTTGGCAAAGTTGTTGCAACATCATCTTCAGTATCAGATGTTTTAGCAGATGTCAAATCATCTATCACAACATTGATAGATTCTACTATTACCTTAGTTCTCTGGTTGTAAACTCTGTAGGCCCTGCTGTTTGTTGAGTATCCAAGAAACAATCCTTCTTCACTTTTAGGATCCATTTTTCTTCTGTGCTCTCTATCAGATAGGATATAGCACTTACTTCCAAACACATGAAAGTGTTTGACAGTTGGTTTTCTGCCTTTCCACAGTTCATATAGTGTAGTAGAAGTTCCAGTTCTGAGTGTGACACGATTGTGAATATAACAAGCAGTATGCATAGCCTCAGCCCAGAATTGATATGGAAGATGTTTTGCATGCAACATCACTCTGGCTGACTCTTGTATTGTCCTGTTCTTCCTCTCAACAACACCATTTTGTTGAGGTGTGATTGGAGCTGAGAATTCATGCTTGATTCCTTCAGAGATGCAGAATTCAAGAAAGCTTGCATTCTCAAACTCTTTACCATGATCACTTCGTATCCTAACAATAGCAGAGTTCTTTTCTCTTTTTCCTCCAAGGCTCTCCACTTGCATTGGCCCCATCAAGTCTATGTGCAGTAATTCTAGAACCCTTGTTGTGGTAAGATGTTGCAACTTTGGATGCGACATCTTTGTCTGCTTCCCTATTTGACATTCTCCACATATACTTCCTTCCTCTATTTTGAGCTTTGGAAGTCCTCTGATAGCCTCTTTAGCTATTGCCTTCTTCATGCCTTTAAGGTGCAGATGGCCAAGTTTTTGGTGCCACAACTTTACCTCATCTTCTTTGCTAATAAGACATGTTGGTACATCTTCTTCTTTAGGGATCCAGAGATAGCAGTTGTCTCTTGACCTTACTCCTTTCATTAACAACTCTCCTTGCTCATTTGTAACTAGACATTCAGCTTTCGTGAAGTTAACTTTCATGCCTTGATCACAAAGCTGGCTTATGCTGATTAGATTTGCTTTAAGCCCTTTTACAAGCAGCACATTATCTAGCTTTGGTAAGCCATGGTTTTTAAGTTTACCAACTCCCTTGATCTCTCCTTTGGCTCCATCTCCAAAGGTCACAAAGCTGGTAGCATATGACTTCAAGTCTTCAAGATAATGTTCAACACCTGTCATGTGTCTAGAACAGCCACTATCAAAGTACCAGGTTTCTCTTGAAGAAGCTCTCGAGGATGTATGAGCTATTAGACCTGTGATCTTCTTCTTTTCTCTCCATTCCTGTCTTGTTGTAACATTAGGAAAGACAGGAGTATAGAATTCTTGATGAACTCTCCTTGGATATCCGTGCAGCCTATAGCAGAAAGGCCTAATGTGTCCTTTCCTGCCACAATGATGACATGTCCAGTTATAGAACCTGGGCATAGAATGTCCCATCAGATGTTGCGACAATCCTCCTGACACAAACGTGCTACTGATTGGAGTATGTATAGTAGCATTGTTGAACTTCATCTGCTGCTTTACTCTTTCATGTTCAAAACCAATGGGCTTAGGTTTCCCATAGTTTTGTCTCTGTAACATTTCCTCAAAGGCATCAGTACCTTTGGTCATCATTTTAGCCACTTTAGTGACTTGATCTAAATCAGCATTTAATTTGGTTACTTCTTCATTCTGTTCAGCAACTTTACACAGGAGGTTAGATTTCTCCATTTCCAGCTGTTGAATTTGACTACTCTGATCTTCAACCTTAGCATTGAGATTATCAATGTTTATGAGTAAGTCATTTTTCTCAGCTTGTAGTTTACCATTGATCTTCTTTTGTTTCTCTAATGCTTTGCAAACTTCTATACTTCTAGTATGAAGATCTTTATAAGTAGCAGCTAGTTCCTCATAAGTTACCTCCTCATCACATGATTCTGAGTCAGATACACAAACTCCTGTTAAAGCATTAACAAATTTGGCAGATTCTTCCTCCTCTGAATCTGTATCAGACCATGAGACCACAAGACTTTTCTTTTGCCTTTTTAGAAAGGTTGGACATTCAGGTCTGATATGTCCAAAACCTTCACATTCATGGCATTTCACTCCTCTTTCATCTTCATTTGTCTTTTTCTGAAAGCTGGACTGTTTGTTGTTGTTGAGTCGACCATTTGGCTTGTGCCTTTGATCCACTTTCTTCATCAACTTGTTGAACTGTCTCCCAAGCATAGCCATAGATTCAGCTAAGCTTTCTTCACCTTCAGATTCAATTTGTAAATCATCAGCAGCACTTTTTGAAGCAAAGGCTAGATTCTTATCTTTCTTTTCATTTCTCCTGTTTAGGCCAATTTCATAGGTCTGAAGTGATCCTATGAGTTCATCTAAATTTAGACTTGAAAGATCATGAGCCTCCTCAATAGCTGTCACCTTCATATCAAATCTTTTAGGCAAAGATCTAAGTATTTTTCCAACTAGCTCCTCATCTGAGATAGGTTTTCCAAGTGCATCAAACGAATTTGCAAAATCAAGCACATTCATCTGAAAGTCATGAATGGTTTCTTCCTCCTTCATTCTGAGATTCTCAAAATTGGTTTTGAGCATCTGAAGTTTAGATAGCTTAACTTTTGATGTTCCTTCATGAGCTTTTCTCAGAATTTCCCAGGCATGCTTAGCAGTAATACATCTCTTAACAAGCCTGAACATGTTTGCATCCACACCATTAAAAATAGCATACAAGGCTTTGGAGTTGCCAAGTGCCAGATCATCCTCATCTTTAGTCCATTCATCATTTGGCTTCTTGACATCAGTTTTATTGCCATCTTTGTCAAGAACCATTGGTGGTTCCCATCCACGTAACACAGCCTTCCATGTCCTGCTGTCAATTGATTTTATGAAAGCCTCCATTTTAGATTTCCAATAATCATAGTTCTCAGGACCTGTCAGTAAGGGGGGTTTAGACACTGACCCTCCTTCTTTATCCATTGTACCAGAAAGTACTCTCCCTGGAGCTCACCCAAAATAACAGAACAGGGTGCCTGCTCTGATGCCAATTGAAATTCTGGTATCACTAGAATGATGTTGCCTAAGATGTCCCAACAACTACTTTGTGAATAATGTTGTTTTCTATTGTTGGCACATCTTATATAACATATAAAAACTGACAGAGAATAAATAAATGACACAAGTAATTGTTAACCCAGTTCAGCGAACTGCCTACTCTGGGGGATACCAATCCAGGAAGGAAATCCACTAATAGCTCTAGTTACTAAGACCTCCAGCAAACCCTAGGATTTACGCCTTAAACTAAGACCTCCAGCAAACCCTTGGTTTACGC
The DNA here is from genome assembly GCF_020283565.1 of Trifolium pratense. Classification (NCBI taxonomy): domain Eukaryota; kingdom Viridiplantae; phylum Streptophyta; class Magnoliopsida; order Fabales; family Fabaceae; genus Trifolium; species Trifolium pratense. Next base: position 15,114,804 of record NC_060062.1, on the reverse strand, counting down.
CTTATAACCTCGACACTACTCATGCAACTTCTGCCTAGGAACTCCTAGACATGAGATCCCATCTCACTTCCACTCACACAACACAACCTGTGTTGATTATACAATGTTAAGAATGATGTGGCGACAACTTGCCAAGACAACACTTCACTTTTGCTTAAAAGCTTCAAGTGAATACCACACGGTAAACTCCGTACTTCAAAGCTTAGGAGTAACCTTAAAATAATAAACTTACTTCTTAACTCGTGTTATAGAATCCACAAGCAAGAATTACAAACAAACAATAAAATACTCAACAAAGACTCAATATGTGAACTTATATTTTTCAATGAGATGCTTAGTCTTGAGCTTGGTCTTCGTATATATAATGATCTAGCACACTCCTCTTTCTTCATTACTGATAGGACGCTCCTTGTAGCTCATAAAAGGTGATCTGATTTTCTTTTGATCTTCATCAAGAATGTATAGAAACTTTCCAAAAGTGTTTAAGGACTTTATAGGATAATTGTGATCATACCGTTGTACCATTAAGTCTTATCTTATCCTTAAAGCTCCTGATCAGATCAAATCTCCATTGAGCGTGCTCTTTAAGTGGATTTCCATAAATAGCAGATGCTCTCATAAATGCGCGAGATTTCCTTGAATAAATATGATGTTGTAACATGTTATCCAACATCTTGTTAGTATATTTGTTTTAGCAAAATTTAGCCAATTCAAATATCCAACAAGTTTAATTTAATTTTTTTTTTTACTTTTTATATGTTTCGAATATAATTGGTAATTGTCATTCCAAAATATTAATTTTCAATATATATTTTACATCAAACTTAATATTTATTTTGTCAAAAATGTCAAACAATTATTTTGTAGCGTTTTTTATAATATTTATATTTATTAAAAAAAATACAATTTATAATTTGGATATCCAAAAACCGATCCAAATTAAACCGCATAATATTGGATCGGATTGGATCGGATTTTTTTTATTTGTCATCCAAAACCGAACCAAACCGCAAATGAATTTATTTTTGGATCGGATGAGTTTTTGCCTCAAAATCGATCAAAACCGAACCGCGAGCACCCCTACTTATGAGGGTGAAGTTGAAAAGAGAGTGGAGAATGAGTCTAGTGCCAAGAAAGGCAAGAAACCTCTTGTGAAGGACCCCACGTTTCAAGTTCCTTCACCATATGCTAGAGTGTCTTATCCTAGGATGAAGAAGGTCAAGAACCAAGACCTTGAATTTTGTGGAGTGGTATCCGAATGTTTCAAAGTGGATGTGCTAGAGGAAGTGGTAAAAGATGGGAAAGAAGATGAGTGGGATCATGAGATTGAAATTTTTCTTCAAAACTTGGATAACCCCCTAGAAGAGGAGAAAGAGCCAAAGGCGATAAAAAAGCCACCGGAATTGAAAGAACTTCCTCCTAAATGGAAGTATGTGTTTTTGGGTAGCCAGATGCTGGACAGAGATGTTGAATCATCATCGTACAGCATCCTGATGCTCTGTTTTCGTGCAGAATTTTTATTTCAAATCTCAGTCAAGATTTGCTTCAATTATATATGCAAGCACGTGCGCCTGGGCAAAACGAGCTTTGCTCAACAAGTTTTCATGAAGTCGGTTGAAGGAATATTATTTAAAACAAAAATATAATTATATTATATTTTTGCGTGTTTTTTTTTGTTTGGTCACACATGAAACAAAACAAATTATATTTATGGAAATAATATAGGGTTGGCCGCAATTCCTACGGCTGTATTTGTCTGAAGACCTAGCTTGCACATCAAGACAATTGAAGACTATAAATATGTGAAGCCTCAAGCTATTCTACTCGTGTGTTCTAAACCTTGTTTACAAAAAGTGTGAGTTTTTAGGGTTTAGAGTTTGTGTCTTGTGTCAGCCTTTCTTGGGTCAATTGGATGCAAGTTTAGGACTGTGTTTTGGTTATTAATTGTAAGCTACTCCTAATCTTTGAAGCACGAAGTTAGTGTGTGTGATTCACTCAAAAGCTTTTAAGCAAGAGTGTGGTCTAGTTTCTAGGAGAGTGTCTCCATCTTGATTATTCTTATTGACAACAACATGGTACGTGTTGTTAGAGGGAATTTGGGACGATGTCTCATTATCTAAGAGGTTCTTAGATAGGATTGCACGGGTAATGTCTAGGCGATAAGTCAAGTACCGGGTGTTGGCCGAGGGCTTTGAACTAGAGCTATTATAGTGGATTCATTCATGGATTGGTATCCCCTAGAGTAGGTGACGTTGCACGGAACTGGGTTAACAACTACCTGTGTTATTTATTATTCTGCTATTTATTTATTTTTTTACTTTATTCAGCACCTGTCTTGCTACAACATATGCTATAGCATCTTGTGCAGCATTGTGTTCACTGCGTGCCAGATTTCAATTGGCATCAGAGCAGACACCCTTTCTGGTTATAGGGTGAGCTCTAGGGAGTATGTTTGGCAACATGGACAAAGAAGGAGGGCTTGTTAGCAGACCACCGCTTCTCGTTGGTGCCTCCAACTATGATTATTGGAAATCACGCATGATGGCTTTCTTGAAATCCATGGATAGCAAAACTTGGAAAGCTGTTCTGAAAGGATGGGACCTCCCTGTGATTGTAGACAAAGATGGAAAGCCAACACTTGAAGTAAAAGCTTAGGAGAATTGGACTAAAGAAGAAGATGAGCTTGCTCTAGCAAACTCAAAAGCATTGTATGCACTATACAATGGGGTAGACAAACACATCTTCAAGCTTATTAAAAAATGTGTCTCTGCAAAGGAAGCTTGGAAGATTCTTGAAACTGTTCATGAAGGTACCTCTAAGGTAAAAATGTCTAGATTACAGATCCTCAATACTCAGTTTGAAAATCTACGTATGAAGGATGAGGAAACAATTCAGGAATTTCACATGACTATCCTAGATTATGATAATCAGTTTGATTCTTTGGGGGAGAAAATCTCCGAAGAAAAATTAGTAAGAAAGATGCTCAGGTCTCTTCCAAAGAAGTTTGATATGAAAGTCACAGCTATGGAAGAAGCCAAAGACATATCTCAGATGAAGCTTGATGAACTTGTTGGATCACTTCAAACTTATGAAAGTGCTGCAAATGAAAGAATTGAAAAGAAAAACAAGAGCATTGCTTTTTCATCCAAAAATGATGAAGAAGATCTGGAGGAGGATGAAGAATCTAATGAAAGTATCTCTGAAGCCATGGTGTTGCTGGGAAGACAATTCAACAAAGTTCTAAAACGAATGGACAAAAGACCCAGACCAAATTTTAAAAATAATGCTCCAGGCATTATGCGCAGCATTGAGAATCAAGGAAAACCTAAGAGTGATGAAAAATCAAGCTTAAACAAGAACATTCGATGTCATGAATGTGAGGGATATGGTCACATCAGACCTGAATATCCAACTTATTAGAAAAGAGCGAAGAAAGGGTTAAATGTCAGTTGGTCTGAAGATGATAACTCAAAAGATGATACAACATCTATAACTGCCAAACATATCTTAGTCCTAACAGGTATCGTTACATCTGATACAGAATCTTATGATGGAGAGGTAACCTACGAAGAACTTGCTGATTCCTACAGAGAACTCTGCCTCAAGAGTGAAGAAATATGCAGAGTCATTGAGAAACAAAAGGTAACCATCAATCAATTAAAAGCAGAAAAATTTGAAAATATATCAAAGATGGGTGAGCTCCAGAAGAAGGTAAATTATCTATCCTCTGATCTTGATGAAGCAAAAGAAGTCATTGAAAAAAATAAATGCTGACATTTGGCGTTTAAGAAAGGTCTCTGACATGTTGTATAAAGATGATGATCATCTTGATAAGCTTCATAAAGCTGATGGTCAACTAGAAGAAATCTTAGAGAAAAATGTTCTAAAGCCTAAACATATTGGGCTTAGTTATGAGGATGTCAACAAACACAAAGGTTACAACCCAGATCTCATGTACATGCATCCAAAAGAAACTCAGAAGCGAAAGATGCCTCAACAGATGCTACAACATCATAAGCAGCATCCCTTGTCAAAAAACAGAAGAAAACACCATTCTTGGAGATGTCACTACTGTGGTAGAAAATGGCATATAAGACCTTTCTGATACAAATTATTTGGGTACCCTAACAGACGTCCTCAACATAAACCAGTCTCCACAACTCCCTCCACTCAACAAGAATGGAAACCTAAAGGTAAGAATGTGAAGACTAGTGATGCAACTCAACTTGAGAAAGAGATTACTGCTCTGATTGCTCACACATCACTTAGAGCTTCATCAAGGGAAGACTGGTACTTCGATAGTGGTTGTTCAAGACACATGACCGGAATAAGCAAATTTCTTGTTGGTATAAAGTCTTACTCAACCAGCTTTGTAACTTTTGGTGATGGTGCTAAAGGAGAAATTGTTGGAATAGGGGAGCTCAAAAGTAATAGCTTGCCTAAACTAAACAATGTGTTGTTAGTGAAAGGATTGACTGCAAATTTAATAAGCATCAGTCAATTATGCGACCAAGGGATGAAGGTAAACTTCACCAAGTCTGAATGTTTGGTTACAAATAATGAAGGTGAAATTTTGATGAGGGGTGTCAGATCAAAAGACAACTGTTACTTGTGGGTGCCCCAAGAAGAAGCAAATATGTCAACATGCTTAATCACGAAAGAAGATGAAGTAAAATTGTGGCACCAAAAGCTTGGTCATCTCAATCTAAGAAGCATGAAGAAAGCTATATCTGAAGAAGCCATCAGAGGCTTGCCAAATCTCAAAATTGAAGAAGGAAGCATTTGTGGTGACTGTCAAATTGGAAAACAAACCAAGATGCCACATCCAAAGCTACAACATCTTACCACTACCAGAGTTCTTGAGCTTCTACACATGGATTTGATGGGTCCTATGCAAACTGAAAGCTTAGGAGGAAAAAGGTATGCCTATGTTGTTGTTGATGACTTCTCTAGATACACCTGGATAAATTTTATTATGAAGAAATCAGAAACCTTTGATGTATTCAAAGATCTATGTATTCAACTTCAATGGGAGAAAAATAATGTTGTATTAAGGATCAGAAGTGATCATGGTACGGAGTTTGAAAACTCCAGATTCTCTGACTTTTGTGCCTCTGAAGGTATCATTCATGAATTCTCATCTCCCATTACACCACAACAAAATGGTGTAGTAGAAAGAAAGAATAGAACTATACAAGAGTCTGCAAGAGTAATGTTACATGCAAAGAAACTTTCTCATGGCTTTTGGGCAGAAGCTATGAATACTGCTTGTTATATTCATAATCGTGTCACCTTGAGATCTGGAACTACATCTACTCTGTACGAATTATGGAAAGACAGAAAAACTACTGTTAAGCACTTTCATGTGTTTGGAAGTAAATGCTATATCTTGTCTGATAGAGAACCAAGAACCAAAATGGATCCTAAAAGTGATGAAGGCATATTCTTGAGATACTCAACAAACAGCAGAGCCTACAGAGTATATAACTATAGAACCAAAACCATGATGGAGTCTATAAATGTGGTAATAGATGATACTTCAAGTGAAACTGCTAAAGATGATACAGAAGATGCTACAGCATCTATCCTAGGTGGTGAAGATTCTGAAACTATTGAGGAATCCAAGAATGATACAGAGGTTACTACATCTGAACAAATCTCTGCTACTCCAAGGAAAGGGTCATCCACTCGTACTCAAAAGAATCATGCTACAGATCAAATTATTGGTAATCCTAATCAAGGAATTACTACTAGAAGGACACTTGACTTAGTTTCTAATGCTTGCTTTGTGTCTAAGTTTGAACCCAAAAATGTGAAGGAAGCCCTCACTGATGAGTTTTGGATAAATGCTATGCAAGAAGAACTAAATCAGTTCAAGAGGAATGAAGTTTGGGACTTAGTTCCTAAACCAGAAAATGCTAATGTGATCGGTACCAAGTGGGTCTACAAGAACAAGTCTGATGAAAGTGGGACTGTGACCAGAAACAAAGCAAGGCTGGTGGCACAAGGATATTCACAGATTGAAGGGATAGATTTTGATGAGACTTTCGCTCCGGTTGCTCGTCTTGAATCCATTAGATTACTTCTAGGAGTGGCGTGCATCCTAAAATTCAAGTTATTTCAAATGGATGTCAAAAGTGTCTTCCTCAATGGGTACTTAAATGAAGAAGTGTATGTGGAACAACCAAAGGGGTTTGTTGATCCAAGCTTTCCTAATCATGTTTACAAATTAAAGAAAGCTCTATATGGATTAAAACAAGCACCTCGAGCATGGTATGAAAGATTGACTGAGTTCCTTATTAGTCAAGGCTACCGGAAGGGAGGAAATTACAAGACTCTATTTGTGAAAGAAGATCAAGGCAAATTTTTGATAGCACAAATCTATGTTGATGACATTGTTTTTGGAGGAATGTCTAGTAAGATGGTACAACATTTCATGCAGCAAATGCAGTCTGAGTTTGAGATGAGTCTTGTAGGTGAACTAACCTATTTCCTTGGACTCCAAGTAAAGCAGATGGAAGATACTATTTTTATTTCTCAAAGCAAGTATGCAAGAAATATAGTGAAAAAGTTTGGTATGGAAGGTGCTGCTCATAAAAGAACACCTGCAGCAACTCATTTAAAGCTTGCCAAAGATGAAAAAGGAGTTGATGTTGATCAAAGTCTTTATTGAAGTATGATAGGGAGCTTGTTGTATCTTACAGCCAGCAAGCCTGATATTACTTTTGCCGTAGGAGTGTGTGCTAGGTACCAAGCTGAGCCAAAGATGAGTCATCTTGCTCAAGTGAAAAGAATTTTGAAGTATGTGAATAGTACATGTGATTATGGGAGAATTTCACCTAATATACCATCTGTACCTATTGATAACATTTCTTTTCACTGTGTTGAGAATGCTGACAGGTGAAAATTTGTGGTTAAAAGAAGACTTGCTGTAGAGAGGAATCTAAGTGAAGAATTCTTGCTGTGTCAAGATCTTGTGAATTTGATCAATGAAGCTGGAATGATAAAAGCTGTGTCTGAGTTAGGAAAGTGCTATGAGAAATTAACCAGAGAATTTCTGGTGAACATTACAGCTGACTGTGATAATCCCTTAAGTCCTGAGTACTTGAAGGTATATGTTAGGGGAAAATGTGTTGATTTTTCACCAGCTATCATCAACCAATATCTGGGTAGATGTGCTGATCCTGCACCTGAGTTGGAAGTCTCTATGAATGATGTGTGCAAAACAATCACTAGTGACAAGGTGAAGATATGGCTAAGAGTTGGAAAGTTGTCTGCTGCCAAATTGACTACAAAGTATGCACTTCTGAACAAAATAGTTGCAGCCAACTAGGTTCCCACTACACACTCTAATGGTGTAGCTACAGGTTTGGCCAAACTTATCTATGCTGTAGGAACTAGTACTGCTTTTGACTATGGTACCTACATTTTTAATGCAACAATCCTGCATGGTTCTTCTAATGCTATAAAAATGCCAATAGCTTTCCCTACCTTGATCTGTGATATTATTTTGGCACAACATCCTGGTATCTGCACTGAGTCTGATGTGCCTGTCAATAGACCCTCTGCTTTGACAATGGACTTTAGATTGCTAGAAGGTACACATGCTGCAGACATTGTTGTAGCATCTTTGAAGAAACCAGCTGCAGCCATGACTAAAAAGCAGATGATTGCTAATCTCAGGGAGGTGAGTAAATCCTTGGGTGAAAAGAAGGAGCTGGTGGATGGTTTGATCCAAGCCTTGGAGCTTGAGCAGACACAAGCTGATGAGGCAGGAGTAGGTCCATCTCATGGATATTCTGTTGATGATGATGTTGCAAGTGGTGAAACTGAGGTAGAGGAGGAGCCCTCTGATGAAAGTCCATCCATATGACCTCCTTGTTTTTTTTCTTTGGATGTATTTTTTTTCTGGATTTTATTTTGAGGGCTTAGCCCTGATGGTCTGTAATTTGTACTATATGATCTCCTATGCTCTGACATCCTGTGACTCTATGCTATTTGATACTCTATGGTCCTATGTTTTTTCTCCTATTCTATGGTACTGACTTTATTTGTCAGAATTTATGGCTAAAAAGGGGGAGTAATATCTGTGTGCATGATGTGATGAAGAATTCTATAGCATCTAGTATAGCATGTTGGTTTTATATCATGCATGTTTTGAGGGGGAGTGAAGTTTATGCATATATTGAGGGGGAGTAGGTAGAATTTATTTTTCTACTACTTATGATATGCATTTCTATATAGGAATTTATTTTTCCTATTGAGGGGGGGTGAAGCTTATGCATATATTGAGGGGGAATAGGTAGAATTTATTTTTCTACTACTTATGATATGCATTTCTATATAGGAATTTATTTTTCCTATTCTCTGTGGCATTGCTTAAATATGAAGGAGTTTATTTCTCCTATCTTGAATCCACTATGTGAGATTTTATTTCTCTCTATATGTACTTTGAGGCTAGATGTGTTTTGTTCCGCTGTTGCATGCCTCTGATGCTTACGTGCTAGCTATCTTTCATCTGATGAACTTTTTACTTTCTTTCCTAGTTGTGTCTTATGTTGACTCGAAGGAAAGTTTAAATAGCTTAGCATCGTTCTACTTTCTTTCCTAGTTATGTGCTTATGTTGACTCGAAGGAAAGTTTAGACTGTATCTCTCTATGCACTGGCCTAAGGTTGTTTTAGCCAAAATTTGCCAAAGGGGGAGATTGTTGGGTTTTTGAGATTGGCTACATTTTGCAAAAGCCAACCAGCCAGATGCTGGACAGAGATGTTGTAGCATCATCGTACAGCATCCTGATGCTTTGTTTTCGTGCAGAATTTTTATTTCAAATCTCAGTCAAGATTTGCTTCAATTATATATGCAAGCACGTTCGCCTGGGCAAACCGAGCCTTGCTAACCAAGTTTTCATGAAGTCGGTTGAAGGAATATTATTTAAAACAAAAATATAATTATATTATATTTTTGCATGTTTTTTTTTTGTTTGGTCACACATGAAACAAAACAAATTATATTTCTGGAAATAATATAGGGTTGGCCACAATTCCTACAGCTGTATTTGTCTGAAGACCTAGCTTTCACATCAAGACAATTGAAGACTATAAATATGTGAAGCCTCAAGCTATTCTACTCGTGTGTTCTAAACCTTGTTTACAAAAAGTGTGAGTTTTTATGGTTTAGAATTTGTGTCTTGTGTCAGCCTTTCTTGTGTCAATTGGATGCAAGTTTAGGACTGTGTTTTGGTTATTAATTGTAAGCTACTCCTAAGCTTTGAAGCACGGAGTTAGTGTGTGTGATTCACTCAAAAGCTTTTAAGCAAGAGTGTGGTCTAGTTTCTAGGAGAGTGTCTCCATCTTGATTATTCTTATTGACAACAACATGGTACGTGTTGTTAGAGGGAATTTGAGACGGGGTCTCATTATCTAAGAGGTTCTTAGATAGGATTGCACGGGTAGTGTCTAGGCGATAAGTCAAGTACCGGGTGTTGGTCGAGGGCTTTGAACTAGAGCTATTATAGTGGATTCATTCCTGGATTGGTATCCCCCAGAGTAGGTGACGTTGCACTGAACTGGGTTAACAACTACCCGTGTTATTTATTATTCTGCTATTTATTTATTTACTTTATTCAGCACCTGTCTTGCTGCAACATATGCTATAGCATCTTGTGCAGCATTGTGTTCACTGCGTGCCAGATTTCACCCATGATCATAAGTGATTTGCTCACTCCACTAGAAGAGAATGACTTGTTAAAAGAAGCGGAGAAAGTGAATGACGACCTAGGATGGGAGTTGGATGGTGTGGTTCCTATCTATTGTTTGCACAAGGTGGCCAAAGAAGAAGAGCCCAATCTGGTTGTTAATCCTCAAAAGTCTTCAACTTCAACATTGAAAGCTTCGGTGAAGAAAGACTCTAAGAAATCTCCGTCATGGTCCAGTAAGAAGAAAAGAACCAATTTGAAGACTAAAGGGGAAGGTCTCAAGAGTGATTCGGGAAGTGTGAAATCATTACTTATTGATATTAATATTGCTCCTTTGAAGGAAGAGAACAAGAGGAGTCGGGTTGAATCAAAGTTGAAGTATCCTCCCTAACTTGTGAATTGTTTCTGGATCCGTCCCTGAGTGCAAGAGTTAGTATTGATAGAATCGTTCTAGCCTCAACAGGGGAATTACTTTTCAAGTAAACTGACTGCTATTCTTACTTATAGAACTAGGGTATGTTTATTCACTAGTTGCTGGAAAGGTAGAACGTATGGTAGTGTTGGCTCATCTTTCACTTCCGAACTCTAGCTTTCTAAAACCTTCCTCGCTTTAGTTAGCTTTTTTCTCATTTATGCTTCCTCACTTTAGCCTTGGGGAATGACTTCTACTCCTCCTGCTAACTGAATTATACCTCAAAATTAAAAGAAAAAACTCTAGCTCAGCTCGGGGTTAGGCTTATGTGTCCTACCTTGCCACAATCAAGATTGACAACATCTTCAGACCTTGACCTTGAAGTCGAGTTACTCTCGTGAATCACATTTACGTGGGGATTGTTTTTGACACATTTATGTAGGGATTTATTTTTTTTTTTTTTACAAAGATAGAATGATTTCAATATATTAATTATTATTTTTAATTATTATATATGCATTGATTTAAAAAAAAATTATTATATATGCATGTCATATGTAGTTCAATCTAAGTTTTTTTTTTTTTTTTACTAGAGTTTAAGCTTATATAGTAAAACAAAAATATTTGATGCCCCTAAAAATTTAGTGTCATGTGTCACCGCTCCTCCGAACCCCTTGTCCTATATAAAATCCATGTACACACTGTATTTTATTTTAGTTTTCAACATTGAGAATTACCAAGTAATATGATTATGCTTGATGGATTCCTAAAATTGTGATCTATATGTTAAAAATAAAAAATTATATAAATATATATGATCTGTATTTGATAAAAACAAACTTCAAATATTTCCCACACGTAATAAACTCAAAACATATTAATACACCACCAATAATATTAACCTCGCTGGCATAACTTTGAACTCCATCGAGTTTCAAGTTTTGAAATATAAAAGCTAAAAATCATATAGTACAAACTTTAGATTATAGTTTCACTTGAAGGAATATTTGACAATGCCGGGAATGTGGATATTCATGAAGTAGTCTTCCCAGTCAATCATTTTTGGATCAAAGTAAAACAAATCCATCTCTACTCCACTTTGTTTTGCTGCTATTTGCAACTTCTCTGCATTCATATTATCAAATCTGCGTGCACAACAATTAATCATCTCATTAAATCAAATAGACCAATTTTATCTTTTTACACAAAATTAAAAAAAAAAAAAAAAAATTGAAATTCATACTAATAAAATTTCTAGTAAATATTTTTATTTTGGTATAACTTACACGCCAGCAAAGAAACAATAGGGTCGGTAAAGGTCAACCAAGCGCATCACAGTATGGACTCTCCTATGGATATCGAAATACATGCCCTGAAAATAGTGACAGAAAGCTTCATTCACTAGCTTTAGCCCCTGTTGAATTGAAACAAAAATTTATTAGTACGCACTTTTCTGGTTATAATTGTTAATGATAAAAGAGTTTTTTTTTCTAAAGAACAAAAAAATTAGCAAATCACAACTTATTATAATATATTAACTTTAGAAATTAATGATAAAAGTTAAATATTTTTAATGGTTGGTAATTATTATTGACTGACAGTGTGAAAATTTTGATGACAATGTATATAAACTAAATTCAAATAAAAATCGACCGAGTTAGGGTTGTGAAGAGTTATATATAGCTCAGTTGGTAGCTGCAAGAACATATTCAGAGGTTTGAATTCAACCCAAAATTTTCTACTTTTAAATTAAAGTGTATGAGTGTACCTAATATGCTAGTTGACAAAAAAAATGGAGAGAAGTAATTGAGGATTAGAAATTGATGAATAACCTGTAATGGAAGCAAGTAACGAATGTACATATATCTTTGGAAGCTATTCATATTTTCCAATACAGTAACTTTGCCAACTTTGATGGCTTTTCCTTCTTTGTCTAAACATGGTTTTGCAGTAAAATATCTGAAGCTAAAATCTCTGAGATTCAGATATCTAACTGGATTCCCAACAGAAGAACCCACATGATATATGCTATCACAAGGTTGATTTGCATGACTCGCCATAGCCACCAACATTGCATTCACCACCATGTCAGCAGGAATCTGCTTTAAATTAACTCACGATAAATAAATCAATTCTGACTATATATTGATTAAACTTAACTATATTTTTAGTCAATTTGTTTTTATTTTTTCTATTCAAAATTTTAGTTATATTTTTTAAAATTCTCGATTTTATGTCATTTTAAAAAATGTCACATTCTTCCCATTTTGTTAAAATTTGGATAATATCAAATGTTTCTCACCACATCAAATACTGCCTCAAGGTCTGCAAGGAAGCATGTTAATTTTCCTTTACCATAAGCAACAATTAAACTGTCTATGGTTCTGCAACAAATAAAGGTAAATGAATATCTTTTGTGAGAAAACAGAGTATTAACATAATTAATTACAATTTGTAATAAAAAAACATAATTAATTACAAAAACAAAAATAAATTGGCGATTAATACCTTACTCCTTCGACCCACCCAGGGAAAGGTTCTTTGTAAGTGCTGGTAATGATTGTAGGACGCACAATCACAATTGACATCTTTTCCTTCATAGTCCCCACAAGCATTTCACCCATTGCCTTAGTAAAGACGTATGTGTTTGGCCATCCATACAAATTCGCTCTAAAAAATTTATTAAAGTGAAACAAATCACATCAAATTTTGGTATTTGTTAACTGGTGTACATCAAACTAGTCCAACACATATTAGGGTCTATAGACTTTAGGTCTTTTTTTAATACAAAGAATAGAGTAATTTTAAGTCAAAGAAATTGACATTTTTTAAAAGAAAAGAAGCACAATGTTAAAATCTTGAAAGAAATTCCCATTTTCATAACGTCCGCTACTTAAGTAGCGGAGAAAGAGTAAAACGGGAAAGACGTAGGATATACGAGAAACACGTAGGGTGAGAAAAGAAATTCTCTTACTACAAAGTATATAACCTTTCAAAATAGGCTTCAATACATTGTAAAAAAATGTAGGCCCAAATACTTTCCCTTACAAACTTAGGTCCAAAGAAAAATTGAGTTTAATATCCTCTTTTCAAAAGGAAATATTTTTGGTACACTGAGTTTTGTATATCTATATGCACCTTATAAACAAAATCAATCCACATTTAAATTCATTTTAAAATAATTAAACATAATAAAACAATATGATATTAAATTATTAAATGTTGAATATCATATAGAACAAAATCAATCATTGGTTAATATTACCTTTTCATACCCAAATCCTTCATGCTAACTTTAATATCTTTTTCAGTAGCTCCCTCTTGTCGAAGCATGTTCAATTTCTCTTCAACAATTTTCTTTTCCACATCAATGTCTAGTCCTGCCACTCCATTTAGTGATGCACCCAATTGGTATGGATCTTCTACTATGAGTCCTCCTCTCTCCCCACATACGTATGCTGAATTTATAAGTCAATTATTACATTAATTAATTTGAGTAAACTTGGAATTTACTTAAAATGAGCTGAATTATTAGTTAAGGTCAAACACTAAACTTGTGGAATTGAAGTAATTAATAGAATTAACACACAAAAATGTAATTAATAGAATTATAAGACTTGTGTTATTTTATGTTAGGCATTGTTATGGATTAAACTTTGGTGTTAGTTCCCCCCACCCCACACACGCGCGTGCACACACATATCTTTTATATCTCCAAACTAAGGCAAAACACGAGCCAATCATTTTCAAGTATAAGAAATGGAATTTTTTGAGCGAGAAAAGAAACGTAGGGGGCAGGGAGATATCATCTATAAAAAACGTTGGTGTTAGTTGGCCCACCATTAGAAAAACCACCAAAAATTGTTCAATGATCCAACTATATGTTTTACCAATCGGAAGAATGCAGTTAAGTTGGGTGCAGTATGTTGGGGGTGCAATAACATCTCGATCTTAAAAAAAATTATTTAATATAAAATATAGGTTATCACTTAATTCATAATATTATACACCCAATTCACGAGTTTAGATATTTATGCATTCAAAATACACACTTCTAAAAATATTGAAGTTTTATATTAACAAAACCTAGAATAAATGAGGTTGGATTCTCTTTTTTCATTTTTCTCACTAAAATAATTGAAAGATATGGAGATGGTGGGAGAAAAATAATTGAAGGAGATGGTGGGAGAAAAATAATTGAAAGATATCATCCAAGTCCCGAATAAATAGCTCCAATTATATTTTGTCAGTAGTGGGGCTTAATAACTTTTTTAAGTATTATTGAATATCTAAATCCAAGTAGAAAAAAAAAAAAACTATTTCACTTTTTTAAGGATTAAGCTCCAATAATTTAAAATTCGATCATAAAGTACTAGGAGTCAAACTAAAATTCTCCCGAACAATTTAAATATAAGGAACACTTTGGGAAATTTTTTTGGACCTTTTTTAAGAAATTTTGACTAATTTTTAAATGTTTAATTTCACTTATGTCTTATTTATTATGAGAAAATTTAAAAATAAGTTAATTGAATAAAGAGTAATTAAATAAGGGTATACATAGAATAAATTTAAATTTATAAGAGTATTAAATGAAAATAACAATGATAAATATGCTTCCTTGATCTGTGTAATTTTTTCAAAGTATTCCCGGTAAAAATGACCGAAGAAAGTAAAACGTATTCTAATACAAACCTGTGGATACATGGACAAGCACCCTCAGGTTAATACAATTTTTGGCGAAGTTTAAAACATGCTTAACTCCAAATGTATTTAAACCCAATGCAACATCATATCTGCATGTAATAATATATGAGTTAGGAGAAAATATACCATATGATCTTTAATGTATATGATCTAGAGTGCGTCTAATTTAAATTTTAATAAATTATTTAATTTTTAGTCACTAGATTACATGACAAAAAAAATATTACTTTTATTAAAAATGACACGGATCGATCTTTAGATTATATTTTAGAAGTCCATGTTAAACAAACCTCAAAATTAGATTTATTTACCTTTCATCAAAGTTTGTTGTTGCAGCTAAATTCACAATGACATTAGTTTGATCTTTTAACTCTTTAAGTAGATTTGAATCCTTCAAATTGAAGTCTTCTTGGGAAATATCCCCAGGCACTAGAGTCAATTTTTCTGTGATAAAGCTATTGAACTTTGCACCAAGATTTTCCTTCAACAATCTGAACAAGTCCTTTCGTAAAATCTACATTTACATAAAATGAAAGTATAATGTATTCAAGTAGTGACAAAAAAATATCTTGTAAAATAGAGTACGTAAAAATTTATTGACGAAGAATAGTAGACGCAAAAATTTATTAACAATTATTTTTTTTCACAAAATAAATTTATTATGATGTACCAAAAAAAAAAAATATTTATGATAGTGACATTAAGAATAAAATAAAGTACGTAATTAACTATTTGCCTAAATATTTTTTTTTACCATGATATTGGTACGAAGTTTTCACCGTCGTTAACGATAACTAATCTCCGTCGGGGAATCTGTAGGGTACACAAGGTGTGTTCTCCCATCCCAACCGAATTTTCTCCATACACATGAGCCAGAAATCAAACCCCTGACCACATGCTTAAGGGGACCAAGACACCGTTATCACTTGGACCAATTCATTGTTTGCGACTAAATAAATTTATTATGATAGTGACTTTAAGCAGGGACATACATAAGGGGGGGCAAGTAGGGGCTGAGCCCCCCCCCCCCTCTTGTCATTTTTTTTCTTCATATACTTGTAGTTTGTACTTGGTATATATATATATATATATAAATTAATATATTGAGATATGTGTTAAAAGATTAGTAACACAAAAAAGATTAGTAGCCATTGACAAAAAAAATAAAATAATAATAATTGGTAGCTACCTCCTGTTACAAAACATACACTGCACCCACCGCATAGTAATTGTAACAATTAACTTTAAAATATTTTGATAATATATATTATACACTATATTAAACTCCAAATCCAATTTAATTAAGTTAGTTCTGATTTATGCTATGAAGATTGTGAAAAATAGGCTAAGATGAAAGATGAATTTCAAACTAATTGTGTGTTATTTACATCGAGAGAAGAATTGCTGAAAAAATTAATACATATTCAATTATTGATGAGTTTTATGATATGGAGGAACGACATGTACGATGTAGATAAACAATGTGATGTACTTTTTTGTAGAACAATGTGATGTATTTTTTATTGAGTGCATTTAAGTACTATTATAATCATGATTTATTTAGTATTTATTATTTAATTGTTCCGGCCCTCCGTTTTATATATTCATGGATCCGTCCCTGACTTTAAGGATAATATAATAAATTTCGTAATTAACTACAGTATTTAATTAACTAAATAAATTCATTGTTCTCAACATTGGAAAATTGTATCATTTTGATGTCACAAATGTTGCGTTATTGTATAGATCTTATAAAATTTATGGCGTGTAAAATATGAACCGCTAAAAAATATATATTTAAAGGTATGTTTATCATTTTTAGTAAAAATGAATCTTATGATATTAAAAAATATATGATAAGAACAAATATTTTATTAAGATTTAGTATAAATAGTAGGATTTATGTTTGAATTGAGTTCATAGGAGACAATTCTAAAAGTTTTAATATAAGAATCTTCTTTATTTGATTCAATCGGAATTGTCTATTTTTATTGGTGTAACCATCTTTTGGTATAGATGACAAAAGTGATAGAGTTAAAGAGTATAGTGATAATAAAGTTTTTAAATTATATGTACATATCCAACAAAAAAACTAACAAAATAAAACACTAACTTTGAACGTTAAAAAGACAATATTTTTGTATGTTTACAAAACGGTGAAAGTTAACATAATGAATTAAATTTATTGGTTAGTTTGCAATAAACTGAAAATTAACCTTTAATTTATGTTAGTAATAAAAAAAAGAACCAATCTTATTTTTTATTATTACTTAAAAGACAAAATAATAATTATATTAAAAATAGAAAAATTATATTAAAAAACAAAATAGTACAAATATACTTTTAAGTGTCAACAAGATTATACACATGATGTGAAAGCAAAGTCACACAAATCTACCAAAGAAAGCACCCCTAGACACAACACCACACCCCACCAAACAACAAAATATTTATATAAACAAACATAACTCCACTATAGTGAATATATACCTCATTTTGCATTCTTCTGGTGGCAGATTCAACATCTGAAGCTCTTAAAAGAAGATAAAGTTTTTTCACATTTGGTTGAACGCGCAATATCTTCTCTATAAATACTACAATAGTAATATTAAAAGTAATTAGAAGAATAATTTTTTATTTATATTTAAGATCAATAAAAATATGAATATATGCATTAAGCAAGCTTTAAGAAAAAAAAGTGTTACTCCGTCAAAAAAGAAAAAAAAGTGTTACTTTTTGCAAGGAAGCCGGTGGCACCGAGGACCAAAACATTCTTATCCTTAAGAAAGTGAGTAATGCTTCCAAATTGTTCCATTGGAGAAAAAACAAAAATAGGAGAATGATCAGAAAGATATTTTCAAGAAACTTTAATAGTACCAAAAGAGGAACTTTGATAGTTTTTTTGTTTGAGTGTAAAATAATGTCCAAAAGACCAAAATATATAGAGAAATTATTGAGTGACACATGCAAGGGCATTTATTTTGCATAGTACGTATGATGCATGAATGTGGTCCTAAATAATTAACAAGTGTGTAATCACTGTAATGAGGTACAAGTGTGTGAAAAAGGAAAAACCTTCTACAGTTCTACTATACATACAGGCCAGGCCATTCAACAGTTCGTTGAGCAAACCTAACTTATAGCTGCCACTGTCTGCAAATATTAATGCCAACATGTCCTGTTTCTACAACACGTTGTTGACTTCCATAGTCTGAATCCTTGATGATACTATTAAAATAATTAATTAAGTATATACTATTTTTGGAGGGAGGGGATGGGAGAGGAGGGTGATGTGCTGTTTATTCTTTGTTTGGATTAAAGAGAAAGTCAAAGAAAAGAAGCTCTGAGGTCTTAGGGTGGACGGTCCTAATTACTTGGAGGTTTGTGTAAAGAAATTGGATCCTCTGCAATATTTTGTGTCCAATTTTCTCTTCTTTTTCTAATTCAATTCAATAGTTGCCGGTCAACAAAGTAAAAAAAAATATAGTGCAGAAGAGAAAGAAAGATATGAGTGAACGACTGGGATGAGGGCAGGAGGATGGATGGAAAGGATATGTGCAAATATTGAGAATGAATTTCTAATAAAAAGTGCAAAAAAAATTTAGAAAAATTATTTAAATTGTAAATACCTATATAAAACACATAAAGAATAGTCATTATTGTCAATAACATTTAAAATAAACATATTTTATTCAAGTTGTTTAAAATAGACATTATTTAAATTGAAGTTATATTTAAATCTTATTGAATAAAATTTAGAAAACACATATGGTTTTTAATTATTCATATAAAACAGGAAGCGGATGTCGTTGTGATGTCGGTTCTGTTTCCGCAGGTTAAGGGTTATGGTTTTGGGTCCGGCGTCGTTTTGATGGTGTTGGTGTCGGGATGGGGTGGTGGTGGTGGTGGCCGGAGGTGATGAGGTGGTGTAGTACGTGGGGGAGATGTGATGTTGTGGTGGTTTTAGATCTGGCGCCACTAGGGTGTGGTTGATACTGCGTGGGATTGGTTTTCTACGATATTAGATTCTCCGACTGTTTTTCAAATCTGTTGAGATTTGAAGGATTCTTTATGAGTCTCTAATGATTTCTAAATCTGTTGAGATTTGCAGGTTTTTTGTATCTGGTTGATTTCTACCGCGTCGGTGTTGACTGTTTGGAGACGGTCTGCGAGCTCAGACTTATCTGCCTAGATTCTCTTTCTACCGGTGTCCCATCAACTTTTGACTCAATAAGCTGTTTTTTAGATTCATATGGGTCGCGTCGGTGTTAACTTTTTTTTGCCTAATTTCTGATCATTAATAATAATAAATTTGCTGTTAAAAAAAATTAACAATACTTTAACTAGGTAAAAATAGTCAACTTTCTTTTGTCAGAAAAAAATAGTCAACCTTCTTTCATTCATTGAAAACAAAAATCAATCTTCTAAAGCCATTGTAAACAAAAAAAAAAAAAAATCAATCTTCTAACACTAAATAGTCCACACGTTTTATTAAAAAAAAATAATGGCTTTAATGCAGTTTTGATCCCCCTATTTTGAAAAACCTGAACTTTTAATCCCCTATTTTAAAACTCAACACTTTTGATCCCCCTATTTTAGTTTTTTGTTAGTTTTAGTCCCCCACCTCAGTTTGGTCAAACTTTTGCTTATGTGTCATGCTCACTGATGATGTGACATTGTACATGTGGACAAACAAATTTCTTAGATAGTGTCCCGAGCCCCAATCTTTTGTTTCTTTGATTGCAGTGATGTAAACACGATCATCTTTAAGGAATCCCATTGCAAAACATGCATCTCTATAGGTCAAATATTGTGTGTCACCAATTTTTCTGACATCATCATAGCAAGTTGTCCACATGTACAATGTCACGTCATCAGTGAGCATGACACATTAGCAAAAGTTTGACCAAATTGAGGTGGGGGACTAAAACTAACAAAAAACTAAAATAGGGGGATCAAAAGTGCTGAGTTTTAAAATAGGGGATCAAAAGTTCAGGTTTTTCAAAATAGGGAGATCAAAACTGCATTAAAGCCAAAAATAATTTAATTTAATCTCCTTAGCGTCTACTTGAGCATATGCTATTAAATCATTTAAAAAAAAAATTAAATTTATAAAATATTTGAGTCAAACGCTAAATGATAATGTATTTTTTATTTTTGTGTAGCTTCACATTAGCTTCCGCTTAAACGAACTCTAAATTTAATGGCTCCTTTTAAATTAAAATTTAATGGGGAAAAATGCTAGCGTCCACTTAATAGATGCAACTTAGACGCCAGTAGCGTCCGTGTCGGGGCTGACGTTAAATTTTTTGAAGCTACAAGCCAATTTTTTTGTAGTGTCTTTTATGGGTCTCTGTCCGTCTTATGCAGAGATCTGATTATTAATAATAATATATTTGCTATTAAAAAAAATTAACAATATTTTAGCTACGTAAAAATAGTCAACCTTCTTTTGTAAGAAAAAAATAGTCAACCTTCTTTCATTGAAAACAAAAATCAATCTTCTAACACTCTTTAACTTTTAGATAATTCATCAGGTTTTTTTTTTTTACATTCATATTATAACTTCTTAGTCTTACAAGACAATTTAAGTAAGATATGGTGTGAGTTTTTTTATATACTATTTTTTGAGGCCCCGCGTAGTTTATATATAGTTCAATAGTTGTGTTAGATAATATATAAATAATATATTATTAAGGGTAGTTTAGTCTTTTATTATTTAGTATTTATACCTTTCTATTGTTTTGTATTCAAACATTTTTTTGATTGTTCCTTATGAAACCCTAGCCACTTTATGTTTTCTCTTTCTATGGATTGTTAACATTGTATCAGAGCCGGGTTAAGGACTGCAATGTGGGCATTTGACCCAGGACCACGCTAGGCGTGAGGGTGGGTGTTGAATGTGTTGTTGTGTTGTTTGAGATTGTTTGAAGTCCTACATTGCTTAGGTTCCCGGGATGTGAAGTGTATAAATATGTGAGGGCAACCTCACCCTTTTGAGCTAGCTTTTGGGGATGAAATCCCAAGTATTTGTCTTATGCAAAGCAGCAAGTTCCTCTGCCATAGCCTGCTGCCAAAGAGGATCAAGAATAGCTTCTTTATAGGAAGAAGGCTCAGACAAATTGTGAATGGAGGTTAGAAAAGAGGCAAAAGAAGGGGAATAAGTGGAATAAACAAAATCAGGCAATTGAGGTTGCATACTCCCCTAGAGGTTATCTTCTTTCACAATCTAAATATATTGCCAACATTCTTGAACAATCTCGTATTTCTGATACCAGATCAGCAGATAGCCCTCTTGAGCTCAATGTGAAATATGCTCCCTCTGATGGCGTTCCTTTATCGGATCCCACTCTGTATCGTACTTTGGTTGGCAGCTTGGTGTATCTTACTATTACTAGACCAGATATTGCTTATGCAGTGCACGTTGTCAGTCAGTTTGTTGTTTCTCCTACTACAGTGCATTGGGCAGCTGTTCTTCGCATTCTTCGTTATCTTCGAGGAACTCAATTTCAGAGTCTTCTTTTTCCTTCATCTTCTTCGTTGGAGTTACATGCTTACTCTGATACAGATTGGGCTGGTGATCCCACTGATCGCAAGTCTACTACAGGTTTTTGTATTTTTCTAGGAGATTCTCTTATATCTTGGAAGAGCAAGAAGCAAGACATTGTATCTCGTTCTTCAACAGAAGCAGAGTATCGTGCTATGACCACTACCACTTCGGAAATAGTGTGGTTACATTGGCTTCTTTCTGATATGGGTGTTCCGCTGTCTAAACCAACTCCTATGTATTGTGATAACAAAAGTGCCATTCAAATTGCTCATAATTCGGTCTTTCATGAACACACCAAACACATTGAGATTGATTGTCACCTCACTCGCCATCATCTTCAACATGGCACTATCACTTTACCATTTGTTTCTTCCTCCTTGCAGATTGCAGACTTGTTCACGAAAACGCATTCTATTAAACGTTTTCATTTCTTGATCGACAAACTCTTGATGCTTCCTGTTAATGCATCATGAGTTTGAGGGGGGATGTTAGATAATATATAAATAATATATTATTAAGGGTAGTTTAGTCTTTTATTATTTAGTATTTATACCTTTCTATTGTTTTGTACTCAAACACTTTTTTGATTGTTCCTTATGAAACCCTAGCCACTTTATGTTTTCTCTTTCTATGGATTGTTAACAAGTTGTATCAAAGTATTTATTATTATCTTATCCATCGAGACTTATAATAGTTTATCTTATTATCTAATCCATTAACCGTTCAATAA
The DNA here is from genome assembly GCF_020283565.1 of Trifolium pratense. Taxonomy (NCBI): domain Eukaryota; kingdom Viridiplantae; phylum Streptophyta; class Magnoliopsida; order Fabales; family Fabaceae; genus Trifolium; species Trifolium pratense. The sequence continues at coordinate 15,092,712 of NC_060062.1, read as the reverse complement.
TCTTTATATAATTCTAAAGTAAAGGTTTGAAAAAGGTTTTGTATCAATAACATTTTTATTTATTTTAAAATTATTTTGTATCAATAATATTAAACTAATACAAAATGTACTTCATTGTGTCGAAGGGTTGATTTCCTTTATGCAAAAGGCGGTGGTATCTCATCTCCAATATGCAGATAATACTCTTTTTATTGGGGAGGTTTGTGTGGAGAACCTTTGGACTATGAAGGCTATTTTGAGGTGGTTTGAGCTAATCTCGGGACTTAAAGTTAATTTTTTCAAGAGTAGGTTGTTTGGGGTGAATGTTTGCAACGCTTTCAAGGATCAAGCGGCTTCTTTTCTTCATTGTAAGAAGGGAAACTTCCCCTTTGTTTATCTTGGTCTTCCGGTGGGGGAAAATCCAAGGAAAGCGTCAACTTGTGTACCAGTTGTAAAGGCGATAGAAAAGAGGCTTTTGTCGTGGAAAAACAAATATGTGAGTTTGGGTGGTAGAGTGGTTCTTATTAATTCGGTCTTATATTCAATCCCAATATTCTATCTTTCTTTCCTTAAAATGTCGTCTAGTGTTTGGAAGACCATTGTGAAACTTCAAAGGCATTTTTTGTGGGGTGACGTGTTGGGGGAGAGTGGTAAAATCTCTTGGGTGAAGTGGGAAGATGTGTGTAGGCCGAAACAAGAGGGGGGTTTGGGAGTCAAAAATCTCATGTTGTTTAATTTGTCTTTGTTGGATAAATGGCATTGGAGGATTCTAACGGAGCGTGATTCCCAATGGTCGGCAGTGTTGGCGGCTAGATATAGGGATGTCCATAGTACTACTTTGGGTATTACGAGGCCTACAAAAACCTCCTTGTGGTGGAAAGATTTAGAGGGAATTGGTCAAATTAGGGGGTGGCGGGAGATTGGGTGGAAGTAGTTTTCGTGAAAAAGTTGGGGAATGGTGGTAACACCTCCTTTTGGAATGATATTTGGTGTGAGTCGAGTACATCTCGAGAGGCTTTTCCTCGTCTTTTTCATATCTCCTTACAACCGCAAGTGACTATCAAAGAAATGGGCGAATGGGTAAATGACTCATGGAGGTGGCTTCTTGAGTGGCGAAGAGCTTTTTTTGTTTGGGAGGAATCACTATATGGCCAGCTAATGGGTGCTTTGGAGTCCATACCCTTATCTCATGTTGATGATTCATGGGAGTTTCGCCTGGATAGTGGAGGTATGTACTCGGTAAAGGTTAACTACTTATATTTAAGTAATCGCTATAATCCTTCTTCTATTTCCTCTTTGAGTTTGGGTACTAGTTGTGTGGTGGAGGGTGTTTGGGAGAGTTGGCGCTGTCAAAGGTGGTGGTTTTCTCGTGGCAACTTCTACTTGGGCACTTACTATCAAGAGTGAATTTGGCCAAAAGGAGTGTCATTCCTAACAAGGATCAAATGTGTGGTCTTTGTGGTAGTGGTCGCTATGAAACGGAGGATCATCTATTCTTGCTTTGCCCTTTTGCTTGGAGGATTTGGATGGAGGTTTACAATTGGTTCGGGTTAGTGGAGGTGTTGCCGGAAAACATGGGGACTATGTTTCTCCCCTTCTTTCGTGCCTTCAAGTCATCAAAGAAAGTGCACAAGGGGATTGTGATGTTGTGGCAAGCGGTTGTTTGGGTGATTTAGAAATCTCGGAATGATGCCATTTTTTCTCATATAGGCCATGACGTACATGAGGCGGTGGAGAAGATCAAACGAGTTTCTTGGCAATGGTTTTTGGAAAAGAAAAGTCGCTCTCCGTGTTTGTATTATGAATGGTGTGTCAACCCTCTTTATTGTATAGCGAGTTAAAGTTGTATAGCTTAAGGGGTTGTGGGTGCTAGTTTTATTTTGGGGATTGGTAGAGTACTATTTGTACTTATCCGACAATGGTGGTTTGAGTACTACTTGTACTTTGTTTCAATCTTTTTCCTGTTAATATTTATATATATAAAGTGTTCTCGTTGCTGTTCAACAAAAAAAAAAAAAAGATTTCATCAACTACTTTTGTAATGCAAACTCCAAATGAATCATATAATATCTTGATTTCATGTTACATATCACTCAACAAATGTTTTCGTACCCGACAAACAATACGAAATTTATTGAATCTATTAACTTTTGATTCTTCGCTCAGTTAATCGAGTCAATTGCCTTAATGATTCAATAGTGTAATGCGATTGTAAATCTAACTATTACTAACTATTAGCATTTACAGATGTATTTATTTTAGATCCATTAAATTGAAAATCTATGTCTAGAATTTTTTAGATCAAGGAAACAATTTTTAAGTTTTATCTCAGAAAAAGAATTAAGAACAAGAATGATAGCATTGATAATTTGATATTTTGAAGAAAAAAAATTTATATAATATCAAGAGTTATACATTAAATACGTAAGTAACTACATCTAATCCCAACATAAGAAAAATTAGTTACTCGTATTCATGGTAGCTTTATACAAAGACGATGAAGAGAAAATAGTGTTGCATCCGAATGTTCGAGAAATTAAGTCAATGATGCTCCATTGTTGAAGAAACCTTGCTTGCCTCTCCCCGCGATTTTTCGTTCTCATGTATGCCAAGTCATGCTTCAAATGCGGTCTAAATCCATATTTACAGACTTTGAACATTTTACATTTCACTTAGCAAAATGTCTCCTTACCTAGGGAACTACCTTTTTTAGGGTTTAATTGCTAGTTGTTTCAAGTGGTCATTAAACCGCCATATTTTTCGCTAGACGATTTATTTGCTCTCGTCTGGCGAAATATGTTCTTGTAAGATCCTCTGACTCCCTAGTTAAATTACACGTCGCGACACTTGTTCTTGCCTCACGAGTTGTGTTGCCTTCTTATCCTTGAACTCCATGTTTGCAATATATTCTCTAGACAATAATTGAATGCATCTCTTCACGAATTGCAGTGAATTCAAATTTCTTGACTTTTCTTTGAAAATTTGTCGTGTGTTTTTGTTTTAAAAATGTTAAATTCATCGTAGAATGGAACTATTTTACACACTAAAATACAACTAAATTAAACTAATATTTACATTATATAAAAAGTTATTATAATTTTTTACGAAAATAAATTAATAAATGACTTAAATACTTATTGAAAAACACTAATTTTTTACACCTACCAACGGTGGTCCACATAGCATATTATATGCCCCCTAAGGGCTGTGCAACAAAAAGAATATACTATACTTAGAAAGTAATTAAATAGATTATAAGATACTAATTTTTAAGTAAAACAAAAAGTGAGAACAAAGTACGAGACACCGGACCAATGTTTTAAAAATCGGACCGGCCATCAAATCAGTGAAAGTACTGAGTTACTGGTTCATTGATCGAACCACCGGGTCACTAGTCGAACCGCATGACTAAACCGGATAAACCGGTGGAATGAACGGATTTCTATAATAAAATTATATAGTTATTGTTTTCGGATTTTGGTTGTTGATGTTCTTCGAGTTTGTCTTTTTGTTGTTTGAGCTTTGGTGCTTCGTTGTGGCTGTTTTTGTGCTGCAATCGGATGGTGGTTCTCTTTTGAGCCAATTTGGATTTGATATCCGATTGAATTTGGCTTGTGGTGCTCAGTGGTCTCCATCGTTTCAGTGTTTGGTTGTGCTTTTTGAGGTGCTAGTGTTGGCGTATGGTGCAGTGATTTTTGTTTGGCTTTGGAACTGCCATTTTGGTTGTGGCTTATGCGACGTGGTTTAGTGTCAAAGCAGGATTAATTGTTATTGTGGTGATGGAGCTTGAGTTGGATGGACAGGGTTGATGGTATTTGGTGTAAGGCCCGCTCTGAGAGTCAGTGGATTTAGGTGTTGTTATAGTTTATTTTATGTCTTGTGATGTGATTGTATGTGTTTATTTTACGCATTGTGCTCGTCTTGTGCTCAGTTGTGTTATTAATAAAATTTAGCTATTAAAAAAAAATTATATAGTTATTAAACCGGTTGTGATGGTTGTTGTGATGATGGTGTTTCAGATATCATTTGACTAATTTACAAAGTACAAACACAAACAATTTTTTTTTAAAAGTAATAAATAGAAATTAGAAGAAACATATTATGATGAACGGAGCATAAACACACAGAGCATAAATAACATGAAAGGATGAAACATAATAACAAACATAAACTCATAGATTTAAAGAAATTAGAAAAAACAGAACCATAAATTAAATTGAAGAAACATGAAACATAAATAGAACCATACACTTAGTTAAAAACATGAAATTAAATTTTATCTTAAAAAATTTGAAGGAACGAAACCATAAATTAGAAGTTGAAGAAATAGATTATCAGAATGTTTAAGTAAAAATAGTGAAGAGGAAGAGAAAAGACCTAAAAGATGATGCACTCACACCGATTACCGATTGAAAGTTGAAGTAGAAGGTGGCGAGCAACGAAGAATTGAACTGCGGCGATGGATTGAAAGCGAGCTGCAATGGTGTGCAGTTGTTCTAGGGTTTACCTTTTCTATTTCTATTTAAAAAATAATTCCGTAAAAAAACACACGCAATCAAACTGGTGGTTTGGAAAAACCGTCGGTTCGCCGGTTTTCTGGTTTTAGAAGTTCGCTTCGGTCTAACTACATGTTCGGTCCAATATTTGAACCAAACCGGCGACCCCTCCGGTTCGTGGTTCGAACGGTCCGACCGGACCCCACAAACGTAAGAAGCTCGTTAATTTTATCAAATTGGATAGTCGACTCAACTCTCTAAGGAAAGGAGTTTGGATTCTCTCCAATTTTCCCTCATATTTTCTCTCTTTTTTCTTAATCTAAAGGCTGGTAAGTTACAAAGAATAAAAATGATAGAAAATCAACCCTTGAATTAAGAAAAAGAAGAAAAAACAATAGTGAAAATTGGACAGATCCAAATCCCTAAGAAAAGGTTAATTTTGGAGGAGGGATCCAACAAAGTTATGTTTTATTTCCTCTCATAAACCATGCAACCCCACATTTCCATAAAACTTTCATTCTATGTACTACGGAATACAGATCTATCCACTTTCACTTGAAAAAGTCAATTGCACTATACAACAAAACTGCTCTGGAGCGTCGGTCAAAATTAGACGCTATATGGCAAAAAACGGACTTTAACAAGTGTTTAGCGTCAGCTTAGCGTCCATGTTGTGGTAGACGCTTAAATGCCCAAAGTTAGACAATTGCGTCCAGCAGACACTATTTGGCATCCGTCCAATTAGACGCTACGTTGAAGCTAGTGACATGTATATATGGCAGACACTAATTGCTTCGGTTATTGCGTGACGCTACAGATATATATCAGTCTCATAAACTGTCACTTGTAGAGTCCGCTTGACCGACGTTAACTGTAGCGTCTGCCCCTGATGGATGCTATGCGTTGGTTTTAGAATTATGTAGTGTCACCTAACAATTAGCTAAGCTGATACTTTTTTTTTTTTTTAGCTAATGGAAAGTCACCTTACAATTACTATTCATGCATTTGAAATATAAATTCTTATCGAGACCAACTATTTATCATATATATTATAACCATATAAAATATCAACATAAAGGTCTACATATCCATCAAAATAACCCACAAAATATATAACCCATCAAAGCAACCCGTAAACTTCCATCAAAATAACCCATAAAGTCTACAACCATCAAAATAACCCATAAAATCTACAACTGTCAATATCAAGCATCTTCCTCGTCATCAACCGATTGATCATCATCATAATGAGGATGAGAACTATGACGAGAATGACCACCACAAGAGCCTGACTCCAAAGCCATCATGCGTCTACTGAATTCTTCAATCTTCATTTCCAAGTTTTGTGTCCGGTCTTAAGCTTTAGCAGCATCGTCTTCAGCTTTAGCAGCTCTCGCATTTGCCGCAGCAGCCGCAGCTCTAACAGCTTCAGCATCTGCACGTGCTACAGCAGCCTCAGCTATAGCAGCTTCAATGAGTTGGTTATCATGTTCCCTAATGTGAGTTTCCTCTACCTCATAAGTCAAGTGTGTGACACCATGCCTATGGTTTACAGCCAAGTGCCCAGTTCCGTAACACCTTCCCCGAGACTTACCCCCATAAACATCTTTCCATAAATGAATTCTCTGTGATCCATCAACCTCTTGAGTGTCACCAGTAGCAACACCATCAGTTTATGTCATTTTAGCAAGACGATCATGATATTCAGCCTGTAAATCAAAATATGATACTAACATCAATAAATCACAAGAGAATGTATTTAGATATAATGAGAGTATTTGGTATATTGTCTTTATTTCTACTATGTATTTAGATTAATAATAACAACTTGAACTCTATATCAGTATAGAAATCACAATAGATACTTAAGTAGTTATATTGCAAGTTAAGTCTTAAGCTAGCTTTTATAGGTAAATACTTAAGTAGTTATTACTTATTAGTACAGAAACAGTTATTTACTTATATCTTTGGAGCTCACCATAAATAACTATTGGAATTTTGGGGTGAGACACTATAATATTAGTACAGAAACAGGTCCTGATATAGGACATCAACATGATATAACACATAACATAATCAACATCCAAGCTTAAGGAAAACAATCCCTTATGTTTCTTCAAAAATAAAGAATACTAGATGACAAATGATTAAACTATAAATAGAGAATCATATCTAAGAAAGTTTGAAGATTAAACTATAAAAGATTGTTTTGTTAGTTCTTCTATAAAACGCTAAGATGAGTTCGTTCTTTATTTTTCCTTAGCGTCTTAATAGTGTCTTTGAAAGTAGACGCTACCTATACTTATTAAATTAAAATAAAGATTTATGATAGAAACTGATTAGCGTCTATCTAGCACTCAAATGGGGCACTTATAGCGTCCGTGTCGTGGCCGGCGCTACACTTTTTGACGCTACAGAGCAGTTTTGTTGTAGCGATATGATTGGTATTGGAGAGTCTAAAACGTGGAAATATATAACATAACATGGTCTTACTATGTTTTATACTCTCTCCTGTCATTTTTATAAGAACACTTTGAGGAAAAAAATTGTCCTTCTTATAAGAAATTTTGACCAATTTTTAATTGTTTAATTTCACATATGCCTTTATTGTTTTGTGGTAGAACATATGTCTTTATTTATTATGAGAGAAAATAATAAAAATAAATAAGTTAGTTGAATTATTTAAGAGTAATTAAATAAGGATATAAATGGAATAAATTTAAATTTATGATAGTATTAAATGAAAATAACTACTCCATTGTATAATGTGTTTCCTTGATTGTGTAATTTTTTCAAAGTGTTCCTTATAATGATATCATATATTTTTATATAAAATTATACAACTTTTAAATATATCATATATTTTTATATAAATTATTCAAACAAACTCACTTATTTAAGTTAATATTAAATTAAATAATGATACGTTAGTTTAATAAAATACTTGCACCATTTATTTGTTCAATAGGTGACCTTATACCAATCCCGATCCATTAGATTTGTTCGGAAAATAAATGATAGACAATGAAACATCTCGGAAATCAGGGGGTCAGTTTTGTGGATATTCTTCGCGCAATGCGCGAAGTTCCCGGAAAAAGGCAGATTTAGTCTCCTCTCTATCCAACTGGGCGAGTTAGTATTCACGCTACCACATTATAAGCATATTGGGATTGGTTGTGGCGGTGTTATCTGAGCGTCTGTCTAAGGATATCGGGAGTGGTACAACCTATATTGCGGAGCTTTGGAAAGTTTTGGAAGGGCTCAAGCATGCAAGAAGATTGAATTTTAGAAAAGTTGATTGGTGTGTTGATTCTTTGACTTTTGTGAAGCATATTTGAATACTTTTTTATCTTGAGTGGGAAGTTGTGGTTCAACCTTTTTATTGTGAAATAAATTCTTGTGCGGATCCCTTAGCGAATCATGGGTGTTTGATGAATTATGGGATGGTCTTTTTTGAGACATGTCCAATATTTATTAGCCTATTTTTTATTGCTGATGCAATTGGGATTTCTACCTCTCGTTTAGTTCGAAATTGGATTTCCTAAAGTTAAAATTCCCTACAGTTGCCTGCAGTTATATTTTTTGTGAGAGAAAAGTGGTTTTTTCCAATGAAGAGAGAGAAGACATTATTCTATTAAAAAAATAAACACAACAATTTAGGCTAAATGCAGGAAACTGCACGGAAATCCAACTGCAGTGGATCCTAATCCTAATATGTAACTTTTTCTTCCTTGAACTTTAACCCTCTTTTTCATAAAATAAAATAAAATAAAATAAGGAAGGATCATCTTTCTATAAAACTCACATAGATTGATAGATATATGTCATGTGCTCTTAGATCACTATCTTATTAAAATATAAATTTAATATAATATTTAATCCCAATTTTTTTTTATTTTTAATCCGCAATATGGCAGGCACATTAAGGAAATCAATGGAATGGATACGGTCATATGGAGTCTCTTGACCGACAAATAAACATGCAATAAATGCAAGTTGAATTATAGTACAGCAAGACCTTCTTAATTAGGTGAATTTTTCGGTTGATATGTACCGATATATTTATTGAATTGAGGTAGATGATTATGATTAGTTTACAAATATTATTTATTTATTTTTTTATATTAAATATTATTTATAAATTAATTATAATCATTCATCTAAACCGTGTATCGGTATATATCTACATAATATAATATGTGTAGGGAGTGTTCCATATCTTAATTAGCGTGTGATTTAGAGGTAGCAATAAATGGGCACATCACTCACGATTATCTCTCTCTCCTACCGACTACCTGTACACCGTTTATCGATCGATTTCATTCAAGAAAGAATGCTGGCAAAATAAATATGTTAAGCTGCTGGCCAGTTGACTAAGAAAAGCACACTTATCCAAAGAAACTTTTTTTAATAAACGTAATTGCTTCATACTCCATTCGAACACAAATATAAATAAAAAATTATTTACGCGATGTTTAAGAAATTTGGTAAAGTGTAGTTAATTTTTTTGATTTAATCAAAAACATGAGTTAAGTTTACTATATTACCCATTTTGAAAAGTGTAAAAGTGAAATAAATGCATAAAATAAAATAGAATTAAATAAAGGTATATTATGAATAGTAGTATTAATTAGTTTAAAAGTAGTTAACTTTTGCTTATAATAGTGACCAAAATTTGGAGTGTTTTTTTGCTTATATTTATGTCCGGAGGAAGTATCGTTTAAAGATTTTGCGGACATATTAAGAAATATAATTACTGTTTAAAGAATTTTTAAAAATATTTTTTGAAATATAGAGACTATTATTTTTTTTTACTAAAAAAATTAATGATATTCATCAATATCTAAAAGACTACTGTATATCATATACAAATATAAATATAAATATAAATTCAACATCGTTAAAAACGAAAAATATAACTCTACGAATAAACTCAAAACGTCCAAATTAATAGCCTACAATGATAAAATGCTTACAAATAATATGATAAAATTAAAGTAACCGGAATGTTCATGCTTCCGGATTTACAACGTTGACGCTCAAATCATTGATTAAATATGCAATTGATTGAAGTTGATCTTTCAATAACAATTAAACGAAACACAAACACCGCGGCAAAACGGGATATCAAACAAAGTCGTACCAAGACGACGATCAACACAACACCGCACTCAGACGACGAAATCCTTAAAATTGTTCAAAATTGTAAATATTAAAGTAAATTACACTCATCATCCCTCTTATGTTAAAATATATACTCCCCTCTTATACAAAATAAATTAAAGAAAATTACACTCACATCTCTTAAAAAGAAGTTGGAATTTTGTTCATCTTTACTATATTAAAACCTACATTTTCCTCCTTTAACAAAACTCCATTTTAATACGTTTAAACTTCTAATGCATGTATATGTTCTAAGGTCCATGACAGCTTACCAACAAAGCACATCGTATTCTATGTTACACTATAGCTGATAATTAAATTACTCATGCATGGAATCCACATCCCTCAATTTCCCACACGTAATGGGGCCTATAAGGTTGTTATGTATATCATTATATGCATATTGATCCTCTTCTACGAATACGAATATGCATTCACTCTCAAAATATACACAATTCACTCAATTCATAGTTGGAATGCTAATATTTTTGCATATACACTTTCTCCATCGTGCCTGAAGCTCAATACCACAATCAGCACACCACCTGTGGTCACCTCCCTTCTTATAAACACTACTAGATGTGTAGTCACTCCAATGTTGAACTTCATGAGCTTTTTTTCAAATCCACATTTCACACTTAGTTAAAAGCTTGTATTTATTTCTTACCAAGTTCCCTCCAATTTCTCTATATATATATATATATAGACACACACACGCTTTGTAACTTGTAATAAGTCTTTCACTATCCACTAATTTGTTTTCACCATTGTACAATAAATCTCATTATTAGATCTCATCTATAGATAGTTATTTGCAAGAGAAAATTAATATATATTTGATATTGGATAATACACTTTATCAATATTCATCAAATCTTTGAAATTAACATAATTTTCAGCAGGCTAACACAATTTAGACTGTCATCAAAAGCAACAAATAACACAGCTTTTATTTAATTCTTCAAGCATAAATTTGAACTTAATAAAATTACAAGTTTCACCAAACAAATTAAAAGATGTAGTATATATATATATATGTATTTCATCACTTTATATAGTATCACTTCAGAATGTATTTGACCACACCAGGGAGGTGAATGTTCAAGAAATAATCATCCCAATCGATCACTTTAGGATCAAAGTAAAACAAATCTGTCTCAACTCCACCTTGTCTTGCTGCCACTCTCAACTTCTCTGTATTCATGTCATCAAATCTGCATATGTCGCAAACATTCTTTTGGTAAGCTCATAACTTACAATGCCAATATTAATATAAGCATGAATAGAAGCATCTCAAGATACATCACCAATTAAAAGCCATACAGATTACACATGGATTTAACTTCTTAGAGTATAAATAATTCAACCCCTTTGTAGCACAGACACTTATTATCGAAGAAGGTGTATCAGATGTCCGAAATGTGTCGGTGGAAACCAGACACATGTCATTACATTTAATTAATTTATCTTCTAAAATGATTATTGGTCTTATCGTGTCAGTGTCGTGTGTGGTGTCTCTATAAGTGATTCATTACTTAACCCTACAATACTGACCAATAGTGATAGTGAATGAATCATAGCAATCATCCAATATCAAGTGGTCCAAGGGATTTAGACTTGAAAGATGACATGTGTCTGCAACTTATAACTACGTACTATTCAAACCATAGTTTTAAATTAGGTCCGACACAATTTTAGTAGAAATATAACGTGTTCAGAGGTCTCTGCAACAACATCACAACTATAATTAAAGCTGCATCAAAAGCACTTTACCTTAATATATAAGTTCGTTATGTAACTTTTACCGCTACCGAAACATAGATGGGATTTAAAACATAGACGAAACATATACACTACTACAATTTTGGGTTATAATAGCGCCTATTTAATAGCGCTTTTTAAAAAGCGCTATTAAAAGGTAAGACGGAGCACCTACAATAGCTCTTTAAGATGAAGCGCTATTAAAGCCTGGAATTTAAGGATGATATAACAGCGTTTTTGTTAAAAGCGCTATGAAAAATATGAATGCGGAACATTATTATAGCACTTAAGGAGAAACGCTATTAAATCTGATAACCTATAATAGCTCTTTTAACAAAAGCGCTATAATAAAAAAATAAAAAAATAAAAATTCGCTGCTAGTTGGGTGTCGAACCCTTGACCTTTGGTAATTGTTTTTTTTTTTTTTTGGTTAGTAGAGAATATAATAATAATAATAATAATAATAATAATAATAAGAAAAATAAAACAAAAATAAATTGAAAACATCTTCAACTTTCACGATAAACCTCCATCTTCTTTCTATCTATCGTGAAAGCTCCATCTCGCCAAACTCCATCACGTTTCAACCCAGCACCTCACATCTCCATCTTCGTCGAACCCTAGTTCCTTTGTTTCGACTCAATATCTCCATCTCCGTTGAACCTCAAATCTCGTGATTTCTCTCCCGACCCAGAAAAATCCCACTGTTGAACCCTAAATTCTTGCTCTGAAAACCTCTGTTTCCCTTACGCCCTTCTTTTATCGAATGTATTTTAGGTTCTCACGAGAAAGGCCAAGAATCAACATCCCTGGAAAGGATTTGGGGCAATTCGCGTTGATTTGCAGGAGCTCAAGGTAAATTCAATTTCTCTTTGTAATTTAATTTTAAAGATTAACTTTTTTGGGATTTTTTTTATTAACTTTGTAGGAAGAGGGTTTTGTGTGAATTTTATTGGGCTAGAATTGAATTTGACCATTGTTTTCCTTTGATCTTAAGTGCTTCATCTGTTAGGTCTATGAGGTTTACACAATTGTTCTGTTTTTATCTAGTGAACTTTTTAGACCTGTGAATGCTAGCTCTTTGGTGTAGCCCTAATTTATCAAGAGTAAATTCCATTGATTTTCTCAATTTCTTTTCTAAAATGAAAGAAGCTGCCTTAATTTATTTATCTATTTTTGTGTAGCCCTTGTTAGCTTTGGAAAGGTTACTCCAGAACAAAATCAAGAAGTTGAGAAGTTTGAGTTGATAATATATTCATGGGATGAGTTTTTAGAAGCGGTGAGTTATCAATTTTTCATATTATTACTCTATTTTACTTGGCCGGTATCTACAATTATTGTAACACAAAATATTAGATTAGATACACTAGCATTGCAATTTATAGATCGGAGATATTGGAGAGTGGAAACCTAATGGAAGCATGAAAATTATAGATCGGAAGAAGAATATATTTAAACTTTCACAAGGAGAATATGTTGCTATTGAAAAGCTGGAAAAAATTTATGTTAAAGTTTCTGTCATTGAATCAGTAATTCTTCTAGAGCCTTTGAATAGTTTTCAAGATCTATCTTGTAATAATGAATTTATATTCCCTTTAATAAAGGAATTAGTTTAAGCTTCTTTTCATGAGCAGACAATGTTTTGTGACGTGTTTATATCCTCCTTTGTTTCAGATATGGGTCTATGGAAATAATTGAGTACTTCCTTGTGGCTGTTATTGACCCAAACAAGCAAGCACTTGAAGCTTGGGCAGGAAAAAATAATATGAAGATTCTAGGACGAAAAGTTACATTCTTGGAGAGCTCGTAAAGATTGCGAAAGAAAAGAAGGTTCTATTTATTTTTATGCCTCATAATATTTCTCTAATATTCCATATGAATCGTGTTGGTAAAATTTCACATAAATCTGAAATTTTATACACTGTCACACTATTTTCATAATTAACATTGTAGCAAATATTGATCCAGTTACATTTGACATGGAACGCGATCTTATAGCACCAACATTTAAGAAGAAGATACCCTAGTTGGTTAAACATTACCAGGTAGCCCTTGTGAGCGTTACCTTATGCCTTGCTGTTGAAGTTATGCTTTTTTTCTTTTAGGCTACGGTTAAAGCTATTGAAACTAGAACTTTCTTTGTTTTCCTTTCATTTCATCTTTTATTATTTTTCGGTATTAATTTCAAAACTAATCATCATTGTTGATCATTGGAGGGAGAGAAGAATAGAAGAAAGGATTTATTGGGGCATCACTCTTGCTGCAACCAGAAGGTTAAAAGGATGATAAATTGGTCCAAATCCATAAATAATACCAATCTTATTTTAGATTATTTATTTTAGTTGTTTAAGAGTCTAGTAACATGCTAACTTGATTATCTAGTTTTATTTGAAATTTGGTGTAAGGGTTGTAATCCACAAGGCACTGAGGTTCGGTAATGTTGTGGTCTGTGAATTCGAGAATAAGTCCAAATAGGTATGATTGTTTATTTATTTCTTTTAATAGTTGTCAATGAGAGGTATTTATCAATCAAATTAGCTCTTGGTCTAATGAACATAGGTGTATGAGTTGTTTAGTTATTTCTTTTAATAGGTGTATGTTGCTAGCTTACCTGAATGCAGGTTAGTGACCTTATAAACCGCCGCAGTGTATATATTTACAACAGATATCTATGTTTCTACCTTACCGCGGTGCGTTGTTGGTGTTGCCCGTACACCAATATGGGTGGGTTTCTTGGTACTCTTACACCAGATATCTATGAAGCTTTGATCATAAATGATATATGACTTTATTTTTATTTGTATTATAAAAGAATAAAAGAATATGGCAGGGCCAGTAGATGTTTTTAATTACATGGACTTTGATTTTGTTTGTGTGTGTTACTTAGCTCCTAGGAGGTGTTGTCTTTCCTGGCCATGTATGTGTTTTTGGCTCCAATAATTTTATTTTTTTGATTAATTTGTGTTTCATGCACTTTTTCAGAGTTGTTGAACTCATTAATAGAATACATGAAACTGAAAAATATGTTTATGAAAACTCTGCAGATCTTATATAGATGTGTTTATGATAGTTGTCTTTACGATGACCTTCAAAATTTTGTCAATTAAAGATAGCTCCTTGTGAATTGTTTTGACAGGTAGAGTTTGGAGCTAAGTTTTGGAGACCGTTTAGCTGCATAATCATGTTATTCCCTGATGGATTGGTTTTTCTGCTATTGTGTTACTGCCTTCCTGTGGTGTTTTGTTTGAAGTTCTGGAGGTGTCTTGGTTCCTGTGGTTTTTCAGGGACTTGAAAACATGAGAGGTACTGCTGACTTGGTTTGGAAAATGGCAGAGGAGTGCTTAAGTTAATTTTAGTTTGATTGTTTTGGTGTTCTGAACTCACCTAGTTGCAGAAAATGGTATGCTGGGAGCTTATTGTGCAGGTTGTTATTATTTGATTAAGGTTGAGGCTCATAGAACCTTTGTATTAGTATATCTTAGCATAAGTTAATTTGTTTTGGTGGTGAGAGTTATGTACTCAGTTAGCTTCTTGAGGTCATTAGGACCTTTGAATTAGCATAAGTTTGTTTTGTTGGTTAGAGATGTATTCAAATATTGTTTCAGACCAAATCTAGTATATTTTTCATGTTATATCGAAAAAGTACCTTTTATTCTCTATAAATTAGTTGATGTTATTTACTAGTTTTTAAATTTGAAATTAACTCCAGGTTTACATATTAAAAAATAACTCTAAGTCTACATATTAAAAAAAAAGCTCCAGGTTGAATAATAATAATAAAAAGCTTCAGGTTGAAAAATAAAAAAAAAAAAGCTCCAGGTTTGATTTAAAAAAATAAAACGCAAGACTTACAATAGCGTTTCTTTATAAACCGCTATAGAAGCTTTTGAACTTTATCACTTATAATAGCGCTTTATACACGGGCGCTATTAAATCTGGAACCTTTAATAGCGCTTTTTCCGTAAACCGCTATTAAATACTGTTGTGAAAGGCGCCTTAATCACATATATCATAGCGTTTTATTACTTACAATAGCGTTTTCTGAAAGCGCTATAATAGGCAGCAGACTTATAATAGCGGCAACATCTATAGCGCTTTTAAGCGCTATAAAAGCTCAAAATAAGCGCTATAAAATGCATTTTTTGTAGTAGTGATAGTAATTCTAATAATATATACTTACGCTCCCTTGAAGAACAAGTAAGGCTTGTAAAGGTCCACCAACCGATTCACAATCTGAATCTTCCTTTTGAGATCAAGATATGTCCCTTGGAAATACTGGCAAAGTGCAGTATTAGCTAGCTCAAGTCCCTATCAAATTCAGAAGTTGCATGTAAGACTAATTAACTACTCTATAACCTTGTAAAAATTCGTAATGAAAACTTTTTGTAATAATGAATTAGTATTTATGATTTTAAATTGTGGTCGTAATATATATAAAAGATTTTGAGGTCCATGCAATGACATAATTTGTCACAATATAGAGGTTCGCAACATAACTGTGACCACAATTTAAGTTAGTGTTTTTAAAAACCATAATTGGCTCAATGGTATTCTTAGGAAAATTTTCTCGGAAAACAGCATTCTCTAGGAACTTTGAGTCTTTTCCTAGAAAAAAAATTCTCGGAAATCAATGGTATTCTTGTAGTGCAAGATATAGAAATTAACCTTTAACATAAGAAGGTAGCGAATGAACATAAATCTTCTGAAGCTATCCATGTTGCTAAACACCATAACTTTGCTAACTTTAATAGGCTTTCCATCTTTGTTTATCCATGGTTTTACTGAGAAATGTCTAAAGCCAAATTCTTGAAGATTGCTATATATGAGAGGTCTTCTAACAGAAGAACCAACATGATATATAGTTTCACTGGGATAATTTGCATGAGCTACGATGGCAACTAGTATTGCATTCACCACCATGTCAGCTGGTATCTGATTATTAAATTAGTGGTACCTTTAAAGTGAGATTAGAAAATAATTGGAAAAATTATAATTAAACTTAAATAATTGGTTTCATGATGAAGAACCTCACCGCATCAACAATTGCATTAAGATCTCCAAGGAAGCATGTTAATTTTCCTTTCCCATAAGCTACGGCTAAACTGTCAATTGTCCTGTTGTAGTCAAGAAGCACCAAGTTAAAAATGAGTTGACTAGTCACATGGTGGTGCACAATGCATAGGTAGATTAAATCTTTTCCTTTGGTTTTATGGAAGAATAATTTTGTACATAAATAAATATAGTATCAACATATTGCTAGTTTAAATTATGGTGATTTATCTCGTAAGTACATTTCAGTTGATAGCTGTAGAATCGCTTTCAATAACTTAAGTTCCAACATGAAATTTCACAGATCTAATTTAAAATGTGTAAGAGTCTACCTATTAAACTACTATATCAAAATAAAATATTGGTCATTGAAGCAAAATTACCCTTTTATCAACAAAGAAAAAGAAAGATTTACCTTACACCTTCAGACCAACCAGGGAAAGGTTCTTTGAATGTACTTGTGACAATTGCAGGACGAACAATAACAACAGACAAATTTTCTTTCAATTGCCCCAAAAGCATTTCTCCCATTGCCTTTGTGAACACGTATGTGTTTGGCCATCCATATAATTTTGCCCTGATATAATTTTTCATTAAGTAAAATTGTGGTTAAATATTCTAATATTTTATATTTGGCCTACAAAATTTCATAAGAATGTGAAAAAGATCACATGATGACATAATATATTTGATAGCTAAATTTGAAGAAAAACTAAAGTAAAGACAATGAATTAAGAGTTGTGTGGTGCATCTAGTCTAGTTAATGAAAGGACAATGTATATATTTTGTCATTAAAAAAAAAAAAAAAAGGACAATGTGCCGCTGGTTATTACTTGTTTGTTGAAGGTATTTATTTTTTGACCAAAAAATTCTCAAAACTTAAAATTTAGGTTGTGTATAATTCAATCTTATAAAATCAATTTTAAATTTAAAGTGTGTGTGTCTCTCACTTATTGACACAATATTAGGATTATCTCATCTTTGTATAGGATTCTCACTTATTGACACAATATTAGGATTCTCAATTTTTTGTTCCATATTTGAATTGAAGGCCACGCTTTGGCCTCTCACGTTCTTCTTGAAGAGGAAATGTCTTATGGGGTGTCTTGTCTTGTCTAAATAGACCTTTTAAAAATATTGCAATGAGAAACATTTTTTTTTTGGTAAAGAATAACGAACATTTTTATTAAAAAATAAAAATAAAAAATTTATTAAAATTTATTAAAAGAGCCTTAATTATAAATAAAAGACTTTTACTTTGCATTTCTCTTATGCCTCTTAAAAAATCTTTTAATGACTACAACTCTCCATTGTAATTTGTAAGAGTAAGGGTAGTTGACTTTAAATTGAAGTTTTTTGTTTATTTTTTCGAAGCTTAACAAGTAAACATGGATGTACTCCCTCATCCCAACATAAGTGGCATAGTTTGATCATATATATGCAAATATAAATTTAGCATAAAAGATAAAAGCTGTTTGATTTATTTTGATGTACATTTTTAAAATGGTTAAACAGTGTTTATCTCCTTGTAATTTTTTTTTTAGATTATCCATTGTAATGTCAAAATTTTGTCCTTTTAGCCCTCATTGAATATGTTGGCTTAAGTTTTCGTCAAGTTGCCTCTTTAATGTTAGCGAATTTTGATTTACCATCATCACTAAGTATATGTCACGTCATCATTTATGAAGGATCTTAAGTCAACATATTTCATAAGGAATTAAAAAGACAGAATCTTAAGCCACTAGGTTTGGTCTAGCGATGAGGGATTTGTGTAGTATCTTAGAGGTACTGGGTTCGATATTCATCTCCATGTAAAACAAAAAAAAAGGACGAAATCTTGATGTTATAGAGGGTAATCGACAAAGATAAACTAAAATTCGCTAACGTGACAGAGGATTAACACTATTTTACCATTTTTAAGATATCAATTTTTTATAACTTTTAATAATATATATCTAAAAATATTAATTATTAAAGTTATATATATATATATATATATATATATATATATATATATATATATATATATATATATAATGAATAACTGTATCATTTGTTTTAAGACAAAAAAAGTTCTCTGTAGGCGTCGGTTCGCTCGTGGATTGACATTCTTGTCGGCATGTGTGCAATATTTTTATTTTGGCTTAATTAGTCTATTGGTCCCTTAAAGACATTTTAGGTTTTACAATGGTCCCTTAAAGAAAAAAAAGTCTGGATTGGTCCCTTAAAGAAAAAAAAAGTCCGGATTGGTCCCTTAAAGACATATATTTTTGCTATATTGGTCCTTTCCGTTAAATTTTAACTCCAAATATAACAAAAAATTCCAATGGTTAAAATTTTAAAAATTAATAAGGTTTTTGGTGGACCACTTACACTTAATGACATCCACAATTTAGTCTACCAAAACTAACGTTTTTTGTAAAAAATTGACGGAAAGGACCAATTGAGAAACAAATATGTTTTTAAGGGATCAATCCTAACATTTTTTTCTTTAAGGAACCATTATGAAACCTAAAATATTTTTAAGGGACCAAAAGACTAATTAAGTCTTTTATTTTTGACCTATGAGTGAGTTCTAATATCTTATGAGTTGGCAATTGTTTGGTAAGATTTAATTCAAGATATTTAATGGAGCATAGGCAAGCCATGCTTTTTCTTTATTTTATTTTTTTGTCTGTTACGCAAGCCATGTGTATAAATTTACTTTACTATATAAATGTATAATCAATGTCTC
Organism: Trifolium pratense; assembly: GCF_020283565.1. Taxonomy (NCBI): domain Eukaryota; kingdom Viridiplantae; phylum Streptophyta; class Magnoliopsida; order Fabales; family Fabaceae; genus Trifolium; species Trifolium pratense. Next base: position 15,073,530 of record NC_060062.1, on the reverse strand, counting down.
GAACTTTAGAAATGTGTGCACTTACCGTCTAACTATAATAGTACTAATAGATATTTCAATTTTTTTTTTTAAAAAAAAGAAGATCCTAACATAGCCATGTGTTATTACTATAAATTATTCTCTTTGTCTTTTATTATAGGAATTTTTGGCAAAATTTTTAAATAATAAGAAAAGTTTATAGTAATAAATTTATTTAAAATGTATGTTAAATTTACATATTTACTCTTATAATTATTAATATTAAAAGAGAGAAGTGTGTCTTTTTGGTGAAAGAATTTATCGGATGTTAGAGATGGCTTGGTTTGAGTGTAAGAACGTGGTTCGAGGAGAATATTATGAGAGTAATGAAAAATGGGGAAGATGTTGTTAGGGAAGATAGATGCTTGAGGAATGCTCTTTGTGTTATAATTTTGGTAAAATTTTTAATTTGTCGTTTCATAAGAATATTATTGTAGTTGAAATGTATCGTCAGGGTTTGGGGTCTCGTGTGGGGGGTGGGGTGTGGAAGTGGAGAAGGCTATTGTTTGCTTGGGAAGAGGATCTTGTTGCGGAATATTGTGTTGTTCAAGAAAATAAGTTTTTGTAGGTTGATATTACTGATTCTTGGAAATGGAAACTTGATCTCGGAAATATTTTATGACAATTTGGGTGGCTTATTGTTGGATTATTTGGAAAGAACGAAATAACAGATTTATCTTCAAAAAAGAATTGTCGATGGAGTTGCTTCTTAATAAAGTGAAAACTATAGCTTGGTGATAGTTGAAGTGTAAGAAAAAATATTTTAATTATGATTTGAATTCTTTGCGATTCAATGATCAATTAAATATGAGTGTTTTTGTAAATAAACCATTAACATATATAGAATTTTCTAAAAGATCTTTATGAAGAGACAAAGGAAAATGTAAAAATATCTCAGAATTATAATTATGAGCGAATGAAGTAACCGTTAGTGATTTATTTGATCGCATTCAAGTTTGTTAATGTACAACTTTAATTATCAGATATTAAGTTATCTATTATTAAAAATTATATATTTTGAAAATACTCATCAAGACAAAAAAAAAACATCTCATATGTTAATATTTGTATCTACATATTAGTTGAAAAATATGATAAAAATAAGATCAAGTACTCTTTTTTTTAATAATGTCAACATCAAATCATTTATTTTAGGACGGAGAGAGTATAAGGTAAAAGTTATGAGGACAATGTATATCAATCGACGGATTTATTTGCAAGACTTTTTTTTTGGTCTATAAGACTATTTCATTTTTTATATATTTAGGAATATTACTAACTACCTACATAGTGTTCCCATATGGATAAATGTAAGACTAGTCTCCACTGGTCCAAGAACTAAATAAAGGTGGTAATCAAACTTGAGAGCACCAAATCGACCTTTTGAGTCCCAAGATAGGTTACTCTACTAAGACTATCTAATTATGTCAATTTATATATTTTAAATTAAATTAAAAAAAAATATATATTCTAATAAAATTTCACAAACCTTGTAAGACCCAAGTTCTTCATGACCATTTTAATCTCTTCTTCTGTTGCTCCCAACTGTTGTAGCTCACTCAATTTATCTCGCACCACTTTCACTTCTACATCAATGTCTAATCCATTCACACCATTTAAGGAGTGGCCCAATTGATGTGGTTTTTCTAATATCAACCCTTCTCCTTCCCCACATACATAAGCTGAAATAAATTATGAAACAACAAAAGAAATTGTGATGGGTCTAATTAATGCTTTTCCTAACTTTTGGGATTGATATTGACATCAATTTATTATTTAGTACGGTCTCCTATCTCAATTATAAACAACGTTTTATTTTTTAATTGATTAAATAATTGATACATTTAGGTTATAATTGTTGGAAAAAAAGACAACAATAATATTGACTATGGTCCCTTTGGTTCCTTAACTAGTGTCCGGGGGCACTAGTTAGCATGACCCTTATGAAAATAGTTCATACAAATAAATAAATTTTTATATTAATTTATAAGTTTTCACTAACAAAAAATGTATTTTTATAACTTATTTTCTCATAAACTACTTTGAAAATTTTATAATAATACATAAAAACTTATTTATTTGCATAAATTATTTCGCATAATTTTAAAAATAAACCAATTCAACTTTTTTTTTTTATATTAATTCAAACGGAACTTATATATACATTACTTATTCATTAAATATAAAAATTAATTTTTTAAAAGTGAGACTAGAGGAATTAAGTACAAACCTGTTGATACATGCACAAGAACCTTGAGTTGACTGCATTTTTTGGCAAAGTTGATAATATACTTAATTCCAAATGTATTTAGGCCCAAAGATATATCATACCTGCATAGGGGTGAAAACAAAAAGTGAAAGTATAAAAAACTACCGTCAGAGTAGGGTCAAACAAAAAGTGAAAGAACAAAACAACATTTTCCTCTTTTTTAGCAAAAAAAAATTCTTGAAGCTTGAATATTTATAAATAAATAGGATTTAAAATTTTTTTTTGTCAAGTAATCTAGTGGTTAGAAAATTCACCTTAAAAGTGAATAAGTGGAGTCTCCGGAGTTCAAACCCCGACTCTTACGCATATAGTGCGATGTTCCTGTCAACTGAGCTAAGCTCACGAGACGGGGACAAATTCAATTTTTTTTTATAACCACATTTTCTAAGTATTTGGTTACAATATTCAAAGTAATTTTTTTAAAAAAAAAAATATTTGAAAATAGTTTCAAGAGGGAAAATGCTAGATGTAGCGACAAAGTTTATAGCGAATCCTTCACGAATGACGTGTCATCGTTGTGTTTAATTAAATTTTCCAAAACAGCAACTGAACCACCGCAAACCATGTGCAACTCTGTATTCATCTCTCCCTCTGGATATTGTCCCGCGGCCGCCTAATTGCTTTGTCTCCACTGTGTATACCTCTTTGTTCCTCCATCTCTGTGTGTCTCTCCGTCGCCGTTCCTTTACTTCATCATCGTTGTTCCTTTGCCGTTGTCTTTCCTTGCTTTTGTTCATCGTCGTCGCCGTTACTTTGCCGTTAGCCACCGTTATTCTTTTTCCTTCCTTAATCGATTTTAGTTTCTATTGCTAATTGAATCGATTTGTGGTTGTTGTCTACTTTCTCAATTGTCAATTTCATCAGGTCGATTTTGTGGTTGTTAAGCAGTTTTGTTACTTGATTGAATTGTCTTCCATTTAAGTTTTGTTCACCGATGGAGTTTCTCTGTTATCACACCTTCATGAAGAAACAGAGGCAATGGTGTCGGTTAAAGATTTAGACTTGGAACAACGTGACTTTGGCACAACAACTTTATTAAATGTTGCAGTAAAAAAAATAATCCAACGGTGGAGAACACTTCGTGAATCGTTCGTGAAATTGTTGTTCGCCGTAAATAGCAGTCCTCTTTCAAGAGACATAAAAGATGTAGTAACTAGTAAGTGTAATTTTGCTCTATCCTTTAAGATGTAGTATAAAAGTATAATAATTTTTTACCTTTCATCAAAGTTGGTATTTGCAGCTAAATTAACAATAACATCGGTTTGATTGTAAATTTCTTCCTTTAGAATAGAATCTTCCAATCCCAAATCTTCAAGAGAAATGTCTCCAGGTACTAGAGTCAACTTTTCCGAAAGAAAAGTAGTAAAATTTGTTCCCAATTTTTCCTTTAGTATTCTAAACAAGTCTTTCCCTATTATCTACACATAAAAATACATATTTATAGTTAGCTTCAAAATTAGTTAATTAATATCATAGAACATAATGAGAAAACTTTGTATAAATTAATTCACAGAAGGTGAGTAGTTGCTTTTCACTATGATGTTGGGTTTGAGTTATTTTTTATGATAGGAATTGAATTATCCTTTATACTCTCTTATAAACAAATTTCCTTATCAAAATGAAAATATATTTTTTCTTTTTTTGCTATAAAACCAAAAATTAAACCAACAAGTAGAAATGCTAAACAAGAGTTATTGCTCTATATGAATAAGCGAAGTGGATTTCCTGCTGTCAATATTGACACAATTTTCACAATGTAGTAATTTATGATCGTTCGATCTGACGTGTACGGCTGTGATTATTTTAACTGATTTTATTATTTTATCAATTTAAACCGTACGTTGGATCAACAATCAATAGTTGAGATCGAAAACTGTGTGAAAACTGTGTGCTTTTCCACCATAACAAATCTCAATCCATGAATAAGGTAGCAAGATTAACAAACCTAAAAGTAAAAGGTAGTAAGACTAAAAATCTCAATCAATAGTTGATAAGCAAAGAATGAAGTTCAATTCTCGAATGGAACTATTATAAATTGTCCCTAATATTATGTTATTGATATAATAATTTCAACTTTCTCAATTTATATATATGTCCGTGCACGCTTCAAATTCTTGAGTCTTTGTTTCTCACACTAACAAGGAGTGATTACTATTGTATGTTTAATTAGGTGTCTGGTGCTATTTGCAATCCCTTAATTAACCTTTTTCTACCTTGGACTCTTACTTTGTTCTATTTCATAGGCCCTATTTGTATGATGGCCTTGATAGAATAAAGTTTGATTGAGACAAGATAGAATATAGATAGGATGGACATTTATTGAGAAAAGATTATCTCCCATCAACTTTATGTCAAGTGAAATCTGGACTTTTTTTTTTTTTTTCCTTTTTGGAATGCAAATTAAGTCAACAAAAAAAATATAGCGGGTAGATTTTCACCGGAAGACTCGTGTGAATATTTCATAAGAGAGAATATATACTCAACATTTATCCTATCATATGTTTGATGCGCACTTAATAACATGATAGTAAAATACTTTACTTGCCTACAAAAATCTAAATTGTTAGCAAGATCTTAGTCTCGTGATCACAAAATACAAAGTTCAAATTGTTTCGAAAATCCTCGTAAAATGATCATTAGTGTTGCTTTTATTATAAAAATATCTCTTTTCCCAAGTTTTAAAACAGTTTACTTTCTAATAATAAAAATTATAACAATACTTTGGTCTTAGATATAAAAGACAAATTATTCAACAAAAATCGACTTGACAAGATACATCTTGACTCATTTGTCTCATATTTTGCAGGCTTGATTAGTCTTTTGGTCTCTTAAAGACATTTTAGGTTTCACAATGGTCCCTTAAAGAAAAAAAGGTCTGGATTGGTCCCTTAAAGACACGTCCGTTTTTCAATTGGTCATTTCCGTCAATTTTTTACAAAAAACGTTAGTTTTAGTTGACTGGATTGTAGATGCAATTAAGTGTAAGTGGTCCACTAAAAACCTTATTAATTTTTAAAATTTTAACCATTGGAATTTTTTGTTATATTTGGAGTTAAAATTTAACGGAAAGGACCAATATGACAAACATATATGTTTTTAAGGGACCAATCCGGACCTTTTTTTCTTTAAGGGACCAATCCGAGCCTTTTTTTTCTTTAAGGAACTATTGTGAAACCTAAAATGTCTTTAAGGGACCGATAGAGATAATAACAAATTAACAATAATAGTAAGATCTTGTGTGGTCATAATATTTTGGACATTAGATTTAGAAACTCTTACATAAATGTGAAATAATAGAAAGAGAAAATAATTAAATAACATATATTGAAAATCTTATTTTTATTCAAGTCATACAGTTTGAAGACATGTTTCAAAAATTGAAGCAAAAGAGATAAAAATGAAAGAAAAGGTACAAAAAAGATTAGTACCTCATTGTGAAAACGATGAGTAGCAGATTTTGCATCCGCGGCTCGTAAAAGAAGATAAACCTTCTTAACATTTGGTTGAACTCTGAGTATCTTCTCCAACAGAACTGTCAAACACGCGGGCAGAGCAAAATACATACATAAACATAAACATTAAACATAACAAAGTGTGCATATACTACATTATAGTACCATTTTTAAGGTATAAAAAGGAAAACATAAGGAGGAAATAGGAAGAAAATTCTAAAGGAACATACTTTTAGCAAGAAAGCCAGTGGCACCAGTGATTAAAATGGTCTTATTTTGAAGAAAATGAAGTACACTTCCTAACTCCATTGTAGTTTTAGTATAGTAATACAAGAAAATATACTAGTGAAAATTAAAGTATGACAATTAATGAGCGAATGAACAGTGAGTAAACTGACACAAGTGAGTGGTTGAAGACTAAGCTCCCATTTGGCCATTTTATATAAAGCAGAGACATCAGCTAGGAACAGCAATTATGAGATAGAGTGTACAAAAGTTGAGATAGAGTGTACAAAAGTTGAATAATGTATCTGGATTAGTTAGGTACACTGAAATTAATTGCAATAATGAACATTTCTAATATATATCTTTCTTGTGTTTGCGGTGAAACAAAAGTCAAAATTACCAAATGTAAAAATGTTTATAGAATGAACAGAATGCATGCCATTGTTATCTTATTTTTTTCATTCTTTTAAGTTCATGTGATCTCATTTTGATGTTGACTGTTGTGAAATTAAACATCATACCAATATCCCCCTTTTTTCCAAAAATTCTTACGATTTTTTTTTTTTATATAGAAGTGCGCTTTTTTGAAAAGTGTGAATGCCAAGTATATGTTTTTCAAGTCACAACTGTACATAAGTTTTAATACAAAATGCAGGTCTGCAATATATAGGTGATTATATAGCTAAGTCTATAACTTATGAAACACGGATACTCCTCATATTAGGCGTCAGTGTCGGACGTCAACATGACATCGGCAATTATCTACATTGAATTGTGTTATTTTTTCAAATTATTATCGCTGTCAATGTGTTAGTGTCATGTCTGTGTCCTTGCTTCATTGCTATAACCTCATTCAAATGTTTTATATTTTTCCCAAAAGATTATTCTACGGGACGCAATTCTATTACAAATAGTGTCAGACATTAAATGCAGACAACTCCTTACTCCTCTAACAGTATTTGAACTTTGGTTCGTCGCGTTGTATGAAATGCTTGGTTTATTTTTTAGCAACCATAACATACACTCACATGAATGTTGCTAACACTAAAATATGATAAATTTTCTACATCTGTTTCCCTAAGAAAAAATATTGCCCATAGTGATGGACATTGTCATGCATACAACAATAGTCAACACCAAATCCGCACCTATTTGGATTAAATGAAATTTGATTATATGTAGTTAGCACATCTGAATTGTTTGATATTAAATGAATAATTTATATTTTAATTTCGGATATTAATTGTTTTTAAATCAAAAACTTGAGTTTAAAATTTAGATCATCTGACTAACCGATCTTTATCAAAGAGTCCAAATGTGACTGACTGTCATGCAGTCACATCCTTCTCACTGCACATTCTCAAGATACTAAGCATACCTAACTTGCTTCTAGGCGACTTGTTCAACAAGTAACCGGTGAAACTAACTTTGCTAATTAGTTATATTTAGATACTAGAAATAAAGGTAATTCAATTTAGGCTAAATTGCGGTTTTGGTCTCCACGTTTTTTAATTGTGCGATTTTGTTCCTCCTAGTTTCAAACGAGCGATTTTGGTCCCCCACGTTTTATAATTGTACGATTTTGGCCGCCTAGTTTCAAACAATCGATTTTAGTCCCCCACGTTTTATAATTGTGCGATTTTGGCCGCCTAGTTTCAAACAATCGATTTTAGTCCCCCACATTTACCCCCTTTTGCAATTTTTGGTCTCTGTTAACTATTTTGACCTAAAAACCTATACTTTTTATTATTGTTTTTTTTAAAAAAAAACCAAGGGTCACGTGAGTTTTATTTTAAAATGTCATAATCTTTGCTCTAATCTTTTAATTGCAGAAGCTTCGACGAAAGCTCCTTGTACTGCACTGAGTTGGGATGCTTAAAACATAAGTTTTCTAATTATTCCTTCCAATTAGATATTCTTAAGCGATTGACCAAAGATGCAAAAATATTCAAAGTCTCCAATGCAAACATCAGCTGTTTGGCAACCGACAATGCATCTATAGTCATCAAATTATGTAATCGATCTGTCAATTTAATGAGAATAGTTCTTGCATCTGTCATGAAAAGGAACATTGTATGCAGGCGGCTAGCTTCAACAGACTCAGGTGACCCTTCCTTGGTTTTATTTTTTAAAAAAAAATTATAGGTTGTCCAATATAATTAAGACATGTGTCAAAAAAAAATTATGTCAGCAGTTTTTTGGTCAAAATAGTCAACATGGACCAAGAAATGCAAAAGGGGGCAAATCTGGGGGACCAAAATCGCTCGTTTTAAACTAAGGGGACCAAAATCGCACAATTAGGAAACGTGAGGGACCAAAACTGCAATTTAGTCTTCAATTTAATCATTTGAATTGTCTAATATTTTACATCCTCTGAAAATTTCATTTACCTCATTCATACATAATTTGAGAACATGAGATGTAAGAACAACGACGAGCGAGAGTGGATCGAAATGCAGAGTGAAGATAATGTATTAGGGTTGTATATGTTCTTCTTTTTTTTTACAGAAAAAGCTTATAGAATTTCATTAATTAATAATCAAATCCTGGATACATGTAAGGATATCAGTATGAATACGAAAACTCGCTAGAGATGAGGCCACTCTTGCCAAATTGTGAGCAACCTCATTGGTTTGTCTTCTAATAAACTCAACATGAGAGTTTGTAAATAAGAGTAGAAAACTTGTTTACAATATTTTATAATATCTCCAAACACAGATTCATCTATCTTATTGTTGTTAAAATTGTCCACCACGTGTTTGGAGTCAAGTTCAAACACCACACTGTTAAGTTGAAGATCTTTCACCCATTTCATCGTACTGAGTAGGCCTAAAGCTTCACCAGTATCTACATCAAGAATAGGAGAGTACCACTCCGTTTAGCTAGAACAAATAGTCCTTGATCATCCCGAATGCATACACTGATACCAACATTGTTACGCGATCTTGAAAATGAAGCATCGACTTTGCATTTCCAACTGTCTGCAGCCGGTCTTGTCCATTCATATCTTTGCGGACTATGTTGCTGATTATCATGTCTTTCACACACCTCTCTCGCATTCCTCCAACCTGTTATGAGCGAGTTTGCACATTCACAGAAAACAGTCCTAAGCACTCTCTCATTTCTGCATATCACGTCATTACGTTGTTTCCAAATATACCACATAATGCATGCAAACATAGCCATGTTGTCTTCATTAAGCTGAAACAGAATGTTAAAAACATTCTCAGTAATCGAATTTGCCAAATTTCGGTGTTGCATAATGCTACTTTATAATCCCACTTGTTGCCAACAACTAATGCTATTATGACAGGAGAAAAATAGATGATTGTTATCTTCATCACCTACATCACAAAGAACACAATTATTTGGAAAAGTAACACCACTACCATGCAATCTTGCTCTCGTGGGCAGACACGCCAGAGAATTTTTTTTAATTTTTGGAGGCATTTGTGATTTCCAAATGAGATGTCATCTTCCATCAACACGGTGCTGATCTCTGTCAATATTCGTGCTTATGCAGAAGTGGTGTGCACTTTTAACTGTATAAAGACCATTTTTCTCAAGCTGCCTAGTGATATTGTCATTCTGGAACGACTCAAGAGGAGGTGTATGTAGTATTTTATCAGCTATATCATCATTTACTAAGTCACAGATCAGATCTGAATCTCATTCCTTCACATTATGATGTAGCGGGTCTGCTACTGTCAGATAATCCAACTACGAATCAAAGTTATCCTACTTGTTTATATCAGTCCCGTCAAAGAGCCAATTCTAGTCCTAGAGGGGTATATTGTGTCATGTTCCTATGCTCCATTTATGTCTGTAACGCCCCAAAAATTAGAATTCATTTTATTTAATTATTTAGTTGTTGTGGTGTGTATTGCCGATGTTTATTTAATTATTTTTGTAATGAATAATTAAATAATTGATAAATAAAATAAAGAGGTGTTGGGAGCATGGAGGAGGGAGTATGTTAGAATAGTAGCATATATAGTTTCATGTTTTGATTCCACTCAAAAGGCTCACGCCTAGTTTGTCTGCTTTAGTGGCCTTCAATGACCAATAATTTCATTGCATTGTTGACAATTAAATGGAAATGGAAACCTAGCTCTCTCATTTGATTTGATAGTATTAATCAAAATTAAGAGAAATAATTCGGAGTTATTATCATTTATATGCTATGAATGGCATTCTAATTCAAAAGACAAATTGTAACCTTCTTTGATCCCTTCCATTCCCAACTTGTGATACTTCCATTAGCTAACAGTATCACATACTAGCTATTTGATGTCTCTTAATTGTATTCTAATACTAAGCCAATGTATATTGCCACACGTCTTTCAAAACTAGTCTCCTTTGTCATCTCAAGTGATCATCATGCTTTATTATAAGTTTCATTCTCCTTCAGTTCAATGGGTGTAAGTTCTCTTTGACGAGTGTCTCTATTCTATTTTCTATTGGTTTCATGAAAACCCCAATAATGGTCTATTTTCATTTTTGACAAAGCTGTCACCGTAGAATTTCATTTCCTCCTTCGTTCACCGTCGGATCGCATTCATTTTTTGTCAGCATGTTCACGACACACGGTTCTTCATTTTCAACGGTCGGATCGTCAAAACAATGTCTAGAGTGATCGGAATCCTAGTTCTAATACTTACCACGAATTTAGAGTAAAATTGCTTGGAAGGAAAACCCTTGAGGTAAGGGCTTTTTCCCCATACATTCATGCTACATAGGGACTGTTTTATGAGATAGTGGTAGAACCTTTATCTTTTAGAAGAAACTAATTAAAAAGTGATTACAAGAATTCAATCGGTTTGAATAATTCAATTGAAATAGTTGCCGAATACGTTTTATATAATGATCGTTCTTGGCTTTGATTTTAAGAGAGAGTTTGACTTAATTATTTGATTTGATAAAAAGACTATATTCAAAATATTTGATTAAGAATTAACATATTTGAATCAAATTTAATTAAGTGGATACTTACAAAAGTGTGTGATTATGATGTATTAATAATAAACTGCCTTTGTTACTGTTGATTGCTATGGTGGTCGTTGTGTTGCCGTTTGCGTGTTGCCGTTGTTGTTATAAGTTGTTGTTTATAAGTTGTTGTCTTTAAGCCGTTGACTATTGATGTTGTCTCGTGATTAAGCCGTCGATTATTGATGTTGTTATAATGATGATGAAGTTGTTAAATGATGTTGCCTATTGACGTTGCTTACTATAACATGACATGCATTCATTCATGTGCCCAATGACGTGGCCTATAGAAGTTGTATAAATGACGTTGCTTAATGATGTTGTTATTGGTGTTGTTCAATGAAGTTGAAAATAATGACGTTGATCCTCCATGATGTAAAACTGAAAATGACGTTGCTATTGGTACCACATGCATTTAGCGAGTCTAGGCGCATTGCATGCATTTTATTTATTGAAGTTGTGTCGTATTTGGATCGATGAAGTTGTGCTTTATCTATTGGGTGTGTCTTTTTGTTGTGTGTTGTTGCTACTCGTTGATGTTCCGATAGTGTGTTTCTTTATATGATTGATGACGAGTTATCCGCTTACTTTTCAAATATATATATATATATATATATATATATATATATATATATATATATATATATATATATATATATATATATATATATATATATATATTTTTGAAAATTTTTTGATTGGTGAAGTGTTTTGTTATTATTTTATGACATTTTTCTTATGGTGAGTATGATTCAATTTGGATAAGGAAATTGACACTTACATGATTATTGTTGTAGGTACTATAGATGATGTGTGACGTTGATATGTTGCTTGAAGCGTGTGCGGGGAAAAAAATGGGTTTTTATAAATTGAAAACTTTATGTAACGAATAGTCCGTTGAGAAACCTATTTTATTTTAATGGCTTAACTACACATTTGGTCCCTTACGTTTATTTTAGGTTTCAATTTGGTCCCTTACGTTTAAAAAGTATCAATTTGGTCCCTTACGTTTATTTTAAGTTTCAAGTTAGTCCTTTCCGTTAGTTTTGTCACTAACACCGTTTGAACAGTACACGTGTCAGCGTGTCCAAGTGCCACGTGTCAGTCCACGTATGCAAATTGACTGCCACATGTGACAAAATTGACGGAAAGGACCAACTTGAAACCTAAAATAAACGTAAGGGACCAAATTGATACTTTTTAAACGTAAGGGACCAAATTGAAACCTAAAATAAACGTAAGGGACCAAATGTATAGTTAAGCCTATTTTAATCATTTTGTTTTTTTCCTAAATAATTTTCTTATTTAAAATTCGGGATGTTACAATGTCGACCTTTCACTACAAACTTAGAACTCCATATGTTGCGCCAGACATAGCTTGGACTGTGCCATATGCTCGATTTCGGGAAAGGGTTGTATATGTGTTGTGTGTGTGTTTTTTTTTTTCTTTCTATTGTGTGATAACAACCTCTTTTGATTGTTTTGTTTAATTAACTTACTTTTATGTTCATGTGATCTTATCTTGTTTTTTACTGTTGTGGAATTAAACATCATAGTTTGATTGATTCTAGTATTTGAAAAGTGTGAATGCCAAGTATATGTTTTTCAAGTCATTATTGTACACAAGTTTTAATACTAAATGCAGGTCTGCAATATAGGTGATTATATAGCTAAGTCTATAACCTATGAAACACGGATACTCCTCATAACCGACGCCAACATGACACTGGCAATTATCTACATTGAATTGTGTTATTTTTTCAAATTATTATAGGTGTCGATGTGTTAATGTTGTTTCTGTGTCCATGATTCATTGTTATAACTTCATTCAAATGTTTTATATTTTCCAAAAAGATTATTCCACGGGAGGCAATTCTGTTACAAATAGTGTCAGACATAAAATGCAGACAACTCCTTACTCCTCTAACAGTATTTGAACTTTGGTTCGTCGCGTTGTATGAAACTGGTTGATTTATTTTTTAACAACCATAACATACACTCACATGAATGTTGCTAACACTAAAATGTGATAAATCCTCTACATCTTTTTCCCTAAGAAAAAATATTGTTCATGCTGTACGAAGTGATGGACATTGTCATGCATACAACAATAGTCAACACCACGTCCACACCTATTTGGATTAAGTGAAGTTTGATTATATGTAGTCAGCACATTTGAATTGTTTGATATTAAATGGATGATTTATATTTTAATTTCGGATATTAAATGTTTTTAAATCTAAAACTTGAGTTTAAAATTTAGATCATCCGACTATCCGATCTTTATCAAACAGTCCAAATGTGACCGACTATCATGCAGTCACATCCTTCTCATTGCACACTATCAAGATACTAAGCATGCCTAACTAGCTTCTAGGTGACTTGTTCAACAAGTAACTGGTGAAACTAACTTTGCTAAGTAGTTATATTTAGATACTAGAAATGAAGGTAATTCAATTTAATCATTTAAATTGTCTAGTATTCTACATCCTCTGAAAATTTCAATTACCATATTCATACATACTTTGAGAACATGAGATGTAAGAACAACGACGAGTGAGAGTGGATCAAAATGTAGAGTGAAGATCATGTATTAGGGTTGTATATGTGTTTTTTTTTACAGGAAAAACTTATGGCATTTCATTAATTAATAATCAAATCCTGGATACATGTAGAGATATCGGTATGAATGCGGAAACTAACTAGATAAGAGTACTCTTGTCGAATTGTGAGCAACCTCATTGGTTTGTCTCCTAATAACCTCAACATGGGAGTTTTTAAAATAAGAGTAGAAAACTTGTAGACAATCTTTTATAATATCTCCAAACACAGATTCGTTTATTCTATTGTTGTTAAAATTGTCCACCACGCGTTTGGAGTCAAGTTCAAACACTGCACTGTTAAGTTGAAGATCTTTCACCCATTTCATCGCACTAAGTAGACCTAAACCTTCACCAGTATCAACATCAAGCATAAGAGAGTACCAGTCTGTTTTAGCTAGAACAAATTGTCCTTGATCGGCCCGAATTCATACGACAAACTTTGTTACGTGATCTCGAAAAGGAAGCATCAACATTGCATTTCCAACTGCATGCATCCGGTCTTGTCCATTCATATCTTTGCGCACTATGCTGCTGATTATTATGTCTTTCGCGTACCTCTCTCAAATTCCTCCAACCTGTTATGAGTGAGTTTGCACGTTCACAAACAACTGTCCTAAGCACTCTCTCATTTTTGCATATCACATCATTTCTTTGTTTCCAAATAGACCACATAATGCATGCAAACACAGCCCGACTGTCTTCATTAAGCTGAAACAGAATGTTAAAAACATTCTCAGTAACCGAATTTACCAAATTCCGGTGTTGCAGGATGCTACTCCATAATCCCACATGTTGCCAACAACTAATGCTATTTTGACAGGATAAAAATAGATGATTATTACCTTCATTACCTGCATCACAAAGAACACAATTATTTGGACAAGTAACAGCGCAATCATGCAATCTTGCTCTCGGCAGATAGTTACGACAGACACACTAGAGAATTTTTTTAATTTTTGGAGGCATTTGTGATTGCCAAATGAGATGTCATCTTCCATCAACACGGTCCTGATCTCTGTCAGTATTCGTGCTTATGCAGAAGCGATACGCACTTTTAACTGTGTAAAGACCATTTTTCTCAAGTTGCCAAGTGATTTTGTCACTCAAGAAGACGTGTATGCAGTATTTTATCAGCTCTATCATCATTTACTAAGTCGCGGATTAGATCTGAATCTCATTCCTTCAAATTATGTAGCTGATTTGCTATTGTTAGATAATCCAACTACGAATCAAAGTTATCCAACTTTTTTATAGCAGTCCCGTCAAAGAGCCAATTTTGGTCCTAGAGGGAGATATTGTGTCATGTTCCTATGCTCCATTCATGTTGTGCCAGACATAGCATAGATTGTGCCCTATGCTCGATTCCAGGAAAGGGTTGTATATATCTTGTGTGTGTATTTTCTTTCTATTGTATGATAACAACCTCTTTTGATTGTTTTGTTTAATTAACTTACTTTTAATTTTTATATTACATCCCAAGCCACAATGCGATATTGTTATTTAATTCATTTCTATATTGTGAAAATGAATTAGATGCAGTTAAGTTTGGTGCAGTCAGTATGTAATCAAATCTTTGATATCGTACGATCAAGATCAGACAATTCAGATCTTAATATAATTTTTATCTATATTTAATATAAAATTTCGAAGTTAAAATTTAGATGGTCTAATCTCAATTAAACATGGTCATAGATTATTGACCGCATGCTCTGAATACACATAATTCATATCCCTATATTGTTGCATAAATTTAGAGAGCACTTTTTCAATTGTAGCCTAAAATGAATAGACAATGGTTTATTATGTCCCTTGTTTCATCGAAGGCCTAAAACGAATAGGCAACACGATTTTTCATATCATCATGTTTTCAACTGTGAACTAAAACAATTGGACGATGATTTTTTATGTCTATACTTTTCCAATTGGGACCTGAATTTGTTGTTGTCAAACAATGACACAGTTTCAAGTGATAATCAATTATGACCTTTAATTTAAAATCGGACGGTTCAAATTTAAAATATAATTTTATAAAACAAAATAATCTCAATCATTGATCATAAATCGAATGGTCGAGATCAGTTACAACATTCTGCTGTAACCGCAAGAAATCTATTTCCTACCAATTATGGCCTAAAATAAATACACCGGATTTTTATATTACAATCGATAGAATATTGAAAGGTGTCAACATGTGAAAAATCATTGCCTATTACCTCTAAGTCCGGAATTTTTCAATTGTTGTAAAACTAGTGTAACCTAAAGTCAAAAATGTTATAAAGCTTAGACTCTACATTAAGGTCCAACAAATAACTATAAAAGACGAAACAAATCTAAAGACATAATTAACTCTAACCACCTAAAAACTTTATCACATTAAGACAACGAAATGACATAAACATACTATTTCAACTTCGATATCAATTTTTATTATTTTATACTAGCGGGTCAGGCAGCCTGCCCGTGTCTAACTTGTATCAAAAAAAGGACATATTTTATGTTATGATCAGTTTATTAATAAAATATTTTTGCTGTAAAAAAAGAAAAAGATATGTCTTATGTTATGGTGATCAGTTTGTTAATAAAATATTTTTGTTGCTACTAAAAAAATTAAGGGTATTATTGGTATTATGAAAAGTCCACACCAAAACTCATGTATTCTCTTTATATATAGTAACGCGTCTGCCTGTGTCTAACTTATGTCCAAAAAAAAATATATGTCTTATGTTATGGTCAGTTTGTTAATAAAATATTTTTGCTATAAAAAAAGAAAAAGATATGTCTTATGTTATTGTGAGTTTGTTAATAAAATATTTTTGTTGCTACTAAAAAAATTAAGGATATTATTGGTATAAAAAGTTCACACAAAAACTCATATATTCTCTTTATATATAATATAGATATAGAACCCTGTTGTGATTTACTTTTTTACCAAAGACTTCTTTTGTGATTATAGTAAGTGACAATAGTCCAAGATACTAAGATAGTTGGGTAGGGTTTAGGCAGATTGAATGTCTCAAGTGTGCTGGAAACCATTAATTAATAAGTGTCATATAAAATATAGGTAACTGGTGCCTCTATTAAGTGTCATAAAATAAAGAATTAGAATTGGTATCTTTGGAGCACTAGTTAAAAAAAAAATTGATATTAAAAATAATATTTTTTATATTTAGTAAACATTGATCATACAAATTTTAAGATTACTTTTTTATATTTATAGTTTCCTTATTAAATTAAAAGTACTAATTAGCATTTTTTTTCTAAAATAAATTACTATAAAATACACTTGGTTGCCATGTTAGGTCATTAATTTAAATGGCCGGTCCCCGTTGGTTAGGACGGGTCATGGGACCAACTATATTACATATATTAACTTTCTTCTATGTAGCTATATATTACTTATTGTAAAAAATACTAAGTAGCTATTACTTTTTTTTTAATAATAAATTGTTAGTATGCTAATTGTTATGTTTGTTGTTTTTACATCTTTTTAAGATTTGAATTTTGGACCTCCAATTTCTTTAGCCGTTAACTCAATTGGTTCAACTAGTTAAGCTACTTATCATCTCACCCATATTTAGCTATTACTTATTATCAAAAAAAGAAGTAACTATTATTAAATATTTTATCCTTAAATATAAATTCCTTTCATATTACGTTTATTTCTTTTATGTTGTTTTTTTAGGTAGGCTAATTGTTGGAATTTCATCCTTAAAATGAATAAGTCAAGTAATCAATTGAATCCGTCTCCTACATATAAAATATTATGTCTCCAAATAAAAAGCTAAAAAGGAGACCTACAGAGGTCACAATATTCAATTTTCATACTAGTATGTTTACATTAGTAGTTTAATTTCACTTTTAGTCCTCTATTTTATTAAACTCACACAATTTGTCCTATTTTTAATTACCTTTTTGGGCTCTAACTTTATTTTATGTTATTTTTTACTAAAAATAAGTGATATTCATTCATTCAAATTGATAGAGTACATCAATACAAAACAAATTCAAATTCGCTAAAAACAAAAATGGTTAATTTAGTGCCAATCATACTCTTTCCCCTAAAAATAGTAGTATTTCTTTGGTACAAAAAATTCATCAATGTTGAATTTAATGACAAAATACCACTTTTGAAGCTAAAATTGACCTTTTTTTACTCCAAAAGTCAAAAATTTTAAGATAAAACACGTTCCTTGAGATCAATATTACAACAAATGTGAAAATAGATGGCCAAAACATCCGTTTTTAGAAAAACAACCCTAAAATACAGGTTGACGGTATTAACTTTAGAAAAACATTTGTCTTTGAATTTCTCAGAAGCATGGCCTAACGAGCTTCTAAGTGACTTAGCTTGTTCAACAAGTAACGGGAGGGAGGGAGGGAGGGAGGGAGAGATTAAAATTACTACAACATGACCAACATGAAAGAAAAAAAATTGAAGAGAATCTAAATCCAAAATTTACCCCCATATAGGGACCACTCATGAAGTATCTTGAGAGGCCATTATCAAACTCCTTACTCACAAGATGCATAACTTAAAAGGTTAACCGTGCAAACATGAATATAACTATATGACCAATTCGGCGGTAAATCTTAAAGGACTAATTAATTGAAAATAAGGATCAAACTTAAAAGATTTGTTGGTATAATTTTACCTAAAATTATAATTGTTCTCAGTATTTTTATATTATAAAATTCATTATCTTACTTAAAATGGTAATATTCACCATTTATGTACTCTACTAGTCCCTTATTATAAAAATCTTTTCCAAAAATTATTTACTTGTTCTTAATTATAAACAAATATTCACTTTTTAGATTTATTGAATCACTGATATATTTGATCTATATTCAATCTCAGATGCACAGTTGTTCAATGAATTTAAAAAATGAATATTTGCTTATAATTAAGGCCCGAGAGTGTACTAATATATATTAAAAAAAATTGTCTGAGTAATAACTTGTCTGAGTGTTACTATTACTAAATTATCATTTTATTAAATGTATTCTAATGTTAATTTTTCATATTCCAATACAAATTGATGATATTAGTAAAGTGTAGATTTGAAAAAATAATAATAAATGTGTCTAATGTTCAAGGAGATTATATTAGTAATTTAATGGGTCTTCCGTCTTTTAGATTTCATTAAATCCATTGCACTCTTTTTTCCTTATCCTTGGTTTTATCCCTTGGGGTTTTCCAGGAAAGGTTTTTAATGAGGCAGTGGTAGGTTCCTTGTATTTTTGTTTCCTTGGGTTTTGGTCTAGTCCCCTCAAGTTTGTCTCTTTTTTCTTTCTTTCTAATAAATTTATTAGGGTGCTGCAAATGATAGGTGATGATTATGGGGTGCCAACATAGTTGGGATGTCATAGTTATCATGTGATGCCTGTGCACGCTAATGTTTTATAAAAAAAAAATAATAAATGTGTCTAAAAAGTTGGAGAGGATCTTAAGACAAATTTCTTTTTAAAAGATTTTATAATTAGAGACGGAGGACTATTTTTTAATCAAGTAGACTTCTTTTTATACTAAAAAACAATGTTGTTTATTCATTCAAATTTATAAAGTACATCAATCGAAATTATTATATATTCCAGTTTGCTAAAAACTAGAAACGATGAATCTGCAAAACAAAACTCACAGCACTCGAGTTAATATATAGCATAAAATAACCTAATGACAAAGCCTACAATTAATATGACAAAATTAAAATGTCCGGAATAGTCATGCGTTTGGATCTGCAACGCTGAGGACGCTAAAGTTATTGAATCCACACTGAATTTGGGTTTAAGCAAATCTATAAATATGTACAAAAGAAATACCATACTAAGACGGAAAATGAAAACATACACCCAAGACAAGAAATAAAAAAAAACACACACACAAGATGAGAAATCAACACAAACATTGTACCATGACGGAAAATCAAAATAAACAATTTCACACTACAATAGGAGTAAAACAACACTTGAAGAAGAATCACAAAGAATAAAATTCAAATGAAACCTAAAAATATGTGGAAAAGAAATCACTTATTTAAATACAAAGAAATAAAAATAAAAAATAAAAAGAAATTGACCCTAAATCATTCTTCTCTAATGGACAGAAAAAAGCAAAAAGAAATTAGGGTTATGTCAAGAGTTGCGGCAAATAAGAAAACTTGTTATGATCTAATAAAGTTGCTTTGTATTTGCATGTGATGAATGATGACTATGTCCAAATGAACAAGAATTAGAAAATCTCACTCTTATTTTGATCCATGTGGACTTAAAAAGGAGTAGGTGAAAGACAAGTCTTGATTAACAAGCTGATTTGGACATTAATTCATCGGTGGACATTAAGTTGGGAATTGTTGTCAACATGAGTAATCATTGTCTTCATAAATATGAACTAATATGAACATATTAATTATTGGCTGGAGAAAGAGTGATTAAAGAACACATAATAGCTTATTGATTAAAAGGTTCAACAATAGCACAAGTTTCTTAAGTCAATTTGTTTCCTTGAACATGATAACTTCCAATTAATAATTTAAGATATTATTGACAAACAAGTCTTTGTTTTATAGCTTGTTGCTATGTCTGAAAATTACGTTTGTCATTTTCATATTAAGTGAGTGACATCAAGGAGAGGGTTTTGTATGTTTTGATGATAACTTTTTTTGATAATTTTTTTTATGATAACTTTATTAAAGTGTGTATCAATGACATAATGTATTTTTAAGAGAATTCAAATTCTTCTATTTATCAAAATGATTAATTAGGAGATTATTTAAAATGATGACAATTTGTCATGTATTTTATCCAAGCTAAATTATATTTAGAGAATTTAAAATGACATCTAAAAAGTAGAAACTTGAAAATGCTTCCTTATACAGTGAGAATGTCAAATTAGTCCTGGTA
The DNA here is from genome assembly GCF_020283565.1 of Trifolium pratense. NCBI lineage: Eukaryota > Viridiplantae > Streptophyta > Magnoliopsida > Fabales > Fabaceae > Trifolium > Trifolium pratense. The sequence goes on along the minus strand of NC_060062.1, from coordinate 15,053,077 downwards.
TTGTTCTTCCTAATTGAAATCTAAAATTTGAAAATTTTGCAAGTTGGTCCTGGTATTGTTCAAAATTTTCAAATTGACCCTTATAAAATTTAAAATTGTAAAGTGGTCCATATATTTCAAATTTTGCAAAAAGGTCCCTATAAATTTCTTAACAAATTGTAAGTTGGTCGTTATAAATTTTAAAAAATTGAAAATTAGCCTTTAAGCTCTGTTTGGATTTATCTATATATATAAATCCTAGATAGTTCTCCTACCACTAATCCTAACCCTAATTGTATAAATCAATCATAGCCTTTAGATCATTTCTTTTTGTGGATAAATCAAGAGTTAGATAATAAGTGAAACAATCACCTCTTTTAATTTTTTTTTAGTGCCAAGCCTTTTGATTGACATTCCCACTATAATAAAAATGGTTTTGTGAATTAATTATTTTATAATATATATATATATATATATGAGCATGTGAAATTTCCAATTGGAAGGATTATTAGTGTTGTAGAATAATGATATGTTTCTGAAATTTTATGATTTTATTGTATCTTTCTTTTTCTTTGTATTTAACGAGTGAGACTATATTGTTGATTTTGCAAGTATATATAGATTTTGATGCTCTTTATTCTATTTTAACACTTTATCATAGTCATTGTATAACTCTTCTGCCCAACCCTATTTCTCATCCTTATTTCTTCATTTCTTTCCCTTTTAATATTCAATATTTTTTTTTCTTAGCATTCTTATTGTCTAATTTGTGATATTTCTGTAGTGGGACTTTGCATGATATTTACGAAACACTAGAAATAAATTATTTGAAATGCAATTAGAAATATAATTCATATTGTTAATATTTTTAATTAAGTTTTATTGCTAATATTATTTTGATAACATCTATTGTTTCAATTATTAAAACAACGCATAATGTTCGTGCATCGCACACTACTACATTTACCAAGATCGATGCTCCACACATTCCATTGAACCATTTTGATTTTATGTCATTCCAAGATATTTTGAATTCAACTGAAGAAGAAAAAATAGTTGGTAATGATTATTAGCTTTCGTTTTAATTTAAATCTCATATATTGATTGATATTTTAATCTAAATAATATGTCTCTATTTTAATTGTTTTAGAAGTTATTGTGCATGTGATTGAAAGAAGTGAATTCAACATTATTATAATATAAAATACCGCATAACCCCCGTGCATCGCACGGGTGTGGGACTAGTTGTACATAATGGAACGGAGCGAGTTGGTATAAAATGGAATGGAATGGAACATAAATTTCATTGTTTGGACATTTTATTTAAGGGGAAGAAAAATTAAATGAGAGAAAAGATGGAATGGGATGGAACCATCATATACCAATTCATTCCACTCATTTTTAAAGAATCCAAACAATGGAATGGAACCCCACTTCATACCACTATATACCATTTCATTCCATCTAGTTCCATTGATCCAAACAAATTGCAAATTGTTCCCTAATTTTTTAAAAATTTTCAAATAGTCCTTATTTTGTAATTTTTCCGTCAACTTTTTATATTTCACATTCGACCCAACTTTTATATGTTAGGGGGTGACTATAATAATCCAAGTCTATTAAGCGATAATTAAAAGTTCCGCTCAAAAAATATCTTAGCAATTGCATAACTCGGTTGATATGAATATTATATGTTATATAGATTCGGGGTTCGAATTTCAAACCAAACTTCTAAATGAAAATGTTGATATGAAATAAATTATGTGATTGAATAGATAAATCTACAACCTCTAATTAGTATAAACTCTTAAATATTTGAATGATTTTTTATAGGCATGTTTAAAATATCATATAAAGTTTATTTATTAAAATTTAGAATTTTTTTAACATGATATATATGAATTAAATATAAAAATTTTTAAATGGAAAAAGTTCAAGTTAAAAGTGACAAAAATCGTGACTTATAAATTAAATTTTGAGCTCGTTTTTTTAGGAACTTTTTATGATGTTAGACCTGTGAAAATATCATTCAAAAATACATTGTCTTAATAGTAGGGTCCAAAATTGAGTACAAAATAATTTTTCAAACTAAAAATTAAGTAAGAATTAAACTTAAAATGACCATTTTGCAGGGATCAAAAATATTTTAAACTATAGTGGTGAAGGGTTTAGGCAGTACTGGGTTCGATCATCTGCTCCATTGTATAAAAACATTTTAAGCCAAATATTTAATTAACATAAAATTTAATTTTTTTTTTAATTTATAATATTGACAAAAGTGCACTACTATATATAATCTAAGGTTTATTCACACTATCTAAATTTTGATGCCAACCGTAAACATGACAAACTTCAACCACTTTTGAATTTGCCTCTCTTTCACGACAAGTGTTTAGATAAGCCTAATTGGGTTATATTTGATTGAAGAGTGAAAGAGACAGATCAAGAACCAAATTAAACAAAGAAAGAGTGAGAGATGAATGAAAGAGAAAACATATCATTAAAGATTACACCAACTTCTGATGAGGATCAACATTCCTAATAAATGAGGTCTCACCATTACAGCCTATCTCCTTAAACCTCAACTATAAATTTGGGGCATCTATAGTGGAGGTTTGATTAGCAACATACAACCCCACAGTAATCTTCTTTAATTTAACTCCTGTCTTCGCTCCTTAATATAGGTATGGAAAAGTCTCTGTGAACATAACTCAATTAGTTGGGACATTACATATAAAATATAGGAATCGAAGTTCGAATCACAGTACTCCACTATTTCACCTTAAATATAGGTAAGGAAAATATTAACATCTGCCTTTAGAGCTTTTTGGACATATATGTCAAGGAAACAAATTTAGAAAAAAATTAAAAAAAATTTGTCTCAATAAATATAAAAAATTTATATGTAACTATATTAATTAATATGTGTCTAGGTATATTAAGCGATTAAATTTAGTCTAGTGAAGAAATTTTGGTAGTATGCATAAGGTTTTAGATTCTATCCTCGATGACACCATTATAAAAGCCCACAATACTCTTCTTTAATTTAAGTGCTCCCTTCTAGAGCTGTCAAAACGGGCGGTCCGGCCCGTTTCGGGCCGGCCTGGTCGGGCTTCGGGCTTTATCAGGTCGGGCTAAAAAGTCCAGATAAAAAACGGGCTATAAAAATTAGTGCCCAAGCCCGGCCCGGTACGGGTTGTCTGGCTTTCGGGCCGTCCTGGATTTTTTATTTAATTTTTTTTCTACTTTTAGTGTTCAAACTCAACATTATAAATAACTAAAAAACTATTACGCTGTGTTGTGCATACCAAAATTGGACATTCAAATTAAATACTACGCTATGTTAATCATTACTCTTATATTATACATATAATATATAGGATATTCCTGCGCGCCCTATTTTTACTCTTCCGCTACCTACAAGTTTCTCGCGCGCCCGATTTTTATTCATCTGCTACCTACGAGTTTTTCGCATGCTCTATTTTTACTCATCCGCTACTTATGAGTTTCTCGTGCGCCCTATTTTACCTCATCCGCTACCTAAGAGTTTCTCGTGCGCCCTATTTTTACTCATCTGCTACTTACGAGTTTCTCGCACGCCCTAGTTTTACTCATCCGCTACCTACGAGTTTCTCGCATGCCCTATTTTCACTCACCCGCTACTTATGAGTTTCTCGTGCGCCCTATTTTTTCTCATCCCCTAGCTAAGAGTTTCTCGCGCACCCTATTGTTATTCATCCGCTACTTAAGAGTTTCTCGCGCGTCGTATTTTTACTCATCCGCTACCTACGAGTTTTTCGCGCACTCTATTTTTACTCATTCGCTACCTACGAGTTTCTCGTGCCCCCTATTTTTTTCATCGGCTACTTAAGTAGTAAAAATGAGAAATTTGAGAAAAGAAACAATGTTTGCTACTTAAGTTTGAGACACTCGTAGAGCGGCAAAAGAAACTCTTATAATACAAATTAAGTTCAAATCATCCAAAACAAGTTACTTAGAGCTCCCCATTTTTTGGTATCTAACTGGGCCCCACGTGTACACATCACTCATTTAATATTTTTTAATAATAGTACCTAAATAAGCATTCAATCTCTCCAACCCAACACCTCTTAAAATATTCTAAATGGGTTCCACCAATAACACATCTCACCAATAACTAAACATCTTTATAAATGGGTCCCACCAATAACTACTCATTTTTATTTTGCTCTAATGAAGGTACCTATTAGGTGTCAATTCTTAAAAAATAGGTACCCACCATTGGAAATTGTCTTATAGTATTTATTTGGAAAAAAAAATTATTATAATTTATTCGGGGCTGCATGTGGCCCATTCGGGCTAGCCCATATTATTAACGGACTTTATCGGGCCGGGCTAAAAAGCCCAAAAATAATTCGGGCTAGGATTTTCAAAGCCGAAATCCGGGAAACAAATCGGGCTTGACGGGCCGGCCCATTCGAGCTAGCCCATTTTGATTGCTCTACTCCCTTCGTTCCAAAATATAGGTAAGGGAAATATTAACATGTGCATTTAGGGCTTTTAGAGCACATGTTAAGGAAACAAATATATGAAAATATTTTTTGCATCATTAAATATAAAATTTATATATTTAGCTATATTAATGTGTCCATGACCCGATAAGTAAAATATTGTCAATAAAAATTGACGTATTTTAAACCATTAGATTTGATCTATTGATAATGATTTGGATAATATGCATGAAGTTTTAGGTTTGATTCTCCTAACTTCATTGTAAATAAAAAAAAAATTAAAGTATTTGATCTAAATTTTAAACTTAATAATTAACTTTTGTTGACTCATTTTTACCTATAATTGACGGAATTGGTTAACTCGTCTGCAAAGCCAAAAATTCACCAAAACTTGATGGTTAACATTTGATACTCATATTTGAAAGAACATTTGTGAGAGAACAAACTCACAAATTTGGAAGAACATTTAGTTTAATTTTAGAGAAGAATATTTTCTCATTCATATATTCAATGAATTAGTACAACGTATATATATTGCTTATGATAGCAGTTTAGGCAATTAGTCTATACATATTATTGTCTACAAATAAGCATGAAATATCTCAAATATATGATTCCTTATTAACCTAAAATAGATCCCTAAAAATAAGCAATCAATTTCTCAACACGTCCCCTCAAGTTGGTGCATAGATATCCCACATGCCCAACTTGCTAACAACATTTGAGAACACTCGACTTGAGACTGCTTTAGTTAGAATATTAGCCAATTGGTCCTCTGATCGGATCCTAGGTAATTCCAACATATTCTCATACAATTTCTCCTTGATGAAGAATTTGTCTACTTCCACATGCTTGGTACGATCATGCTGAATCGGGTTATGAGCTATGTCACATGCTGCCTTATTGTCACAATATAGTCGAATTGGTTCATCAGGTGTCATAGCCATCAATAACCATCGCTTAACTTTCTTATTATCACCGTACCACTTCTCGTACCCATCATCATCTTTGGTAGGTGGTTGTTTATTACCACGAATAAATGAGAGCTTCTCCTATTCAGCAAGATGCATCTCCATAATCTGAGACCACATATCATAATTTGTTTCGTCGAGTATAATCCCCGCATTGAAGGATGAACTCTCTGAATGAATAATAATTGGCGTAGAAGCAAACCTATTTCCATTGGCTTCAGTAGCCTTTTTTGTTGATTCAGAATTTGATTTGCTCATGGCTCTAGGTTTAGGTTAAGGCTAGGTTTAGATCTAAACCTGCTTTGGTACCAAGTTTAATTTTAGAGAAGAATATTTTCTCATTCATATATTCAATGAATTAGTACAACGTAAAAATTGAGTGCATCGAGTGAATATATGAGATCAGTTTAGGCCTAACCTAAACTGAAGAACTAGAGAAGCCCCGCATTGAAGGAAAGTTGTTGTCATAAAAATTGCATCAATGACAGTTTTTTTTAATGACCAAATATGTCAGCGGTTAACTCGTGGAAGTGAGACTTTGTTGCCCGCGGGGATCAAACCATGAACCTCCCTGATACCCTTTCAATGGCGTACCACTCGACTTCACAATTATATCCTTTAAAATATACTAGCTTCGTCGTTTCCATCCCTTCTAGCATAATCTTAAAATCAAACAGTTGACTAAACTATCAATAGTCACATATTATAAAAGATATATATTTTCCATAGCTATTGGACAAAATTAAAAAGAAATCTTCCAAATGTATCCTTAACAATATCTAATTTTGATGGGAGAAACTATATATATCAACTTTTGCTACCATAGAATTGTGGCCTGTTAGTAGAGCTCAAAGTGTTGAGCTAGACAGTTGCTTTGACCATCAATAGAAAGCTTATCATTGCTTCCTATTGGTAAAATTTCTAGAGCATAATAATATATGTAACAAAATGCAAATGTTAAAGTAGATTCATTGTTCAGCCATGTTGATAAAATCCTATATAGGTTGAATAACACTTCAAAAAACTAAGATGCAGAATTCAAGAAACTCATTCCTGATCTGGTGTATCCTGAACAATTTGATCATGTGCACTTGCTTCATTTGCAAGTACGGGAGGGAAATTTGCGAGACTTTTTTCGACTTGATCAATGATGTCCTTGCTGTATATTGCATCCTCGGGAGTGTCCTGTACATATGTTTCTAATGGACCACTCTCTATTAGATTGGTGACAGGTGAAGATGTTTTGAGTAACAGTGGATTTCTTTGATCATGATTATTAGCATCAGCAATTTCGTATTCGGATACGAGATCCATGAATTCGTTGAGCAGTCTCTGGACTTTCCTATTTGATGCCATGGCTGGAAGAATGTCTTCGATAAGGAGTTTGTGTTTCTTCATTCCCTACAAACATCCAATTGAGAAAGTTGATCAGTTAATGAGCTCAACATGTGATGGTTTGGCATTCAAGTCTATGGTTATCAAATCGAAATTCAAATCGGGAATCGGAATACCTATTTTCTGAATTGTGGTAGTATGAATCATAAGATACATTGCAAATAAAAAAAGTCATTTCAAGTAAAAATAAGAGACAAAACAAAACTATAAGCCGGTACTCCCTTCGGTCTTAAGTATAAGCAGAAGTCAATATGTATTTGGAAGGTCCAAATACATATAGATTTTTGTTTATATTTTAAGGCCGGAGGGAGTATATAATATATGAATCTCAAAGTAATTCAATATTCAAGTCATAAATCCACTGACAAAAGTGGTTGGTTATACTAAGTTTAGTACTGATTCATTTCATTATAATGAACCAAGATTCATCAGTGAATCGGGATTCATCATTTTGAATCGTGATTCAAGATGAGATTCGTATCCAGAATAGTTCCACAGTAAAGATTCGTATGAACTGAGTCAGTTTAGTATCAAATCACGATACAGACTCGCATGTATTGTAAGATACTGATAACGGTTCAAGTTGCCTGGTGTTAATTATTGCCAAATCATCTAAATAATTAATAATCAGCCAATGGATCTTTCAATATTTATACCATCATATATTCATATACCATTTCAGTTGTAATCCACAGCGTATGCAAGAAAAAAAAATTGTTCTAATGCTGTTCATACATAAAGTTATGCGTATGGATTAAAAAATAGTCTTACAAGCACAACAGGATCCCATGCCAAACTCTTATTTGATGATGCGTCTTCAGCCATGCCTGTTGGAGGTCCAAGGAAACTCTCACAGACTTCTCGTAATCGAGATTCATCAGCTTCTCTGCAATTATTTCATCATAACATTTGTTTAGTCTGCTAAAAGTCCAAAATCGCATCACAGTATGTGATTCAATAGTTACAGAAAAAAGTATAACACTATATTTATAACTAGCTAACTATAATTTCAGAAATACATGTGTGGCAGTGGCACCCTTCTTAATAAATAAATTCTTGAAGACTGATAGCATGCATGTTTCGTGCAAGAATGAGGTGCCCAGATTGCATTTGGAAAATCATAAAAGCAAAAGAGACGACAGATATAATACCTTGCAAGAAAGCGAACATAAGACAATAGGCATTGGCGATATTCATTGGAGGATCCCAAAGCCAAAGAAGAGGCCAACTGAGCTTCCAAGTGAGCACGTGTCTGCACTCCATCATCAGTCATTCTATATAAAAAAGTTTAGGCTTAGAAAGTTTTCCTTCAAACGTCACTACTACCACTATCAAGTCTAGAAGAATCAAATAAAAAACACGAGATAAGCACTCGAGGATAAGTATTCTTTGTCTTCCTACTAACTAAAGGAAGTATCAAACATGATAACCGATAAATACCCACCTAGTCCAACCTGGCTTCCGGGCCAAATATTTTTTAACATCAACCTGCAAAGCAGCCAGTTCACCACTTTGAATTGAGCCCAAACTCCAAGAACTGGCAAAATTTGATGCAGGGAAGCAGTCATCAGCAACCCTTAACCAACACTTGAGATTCATGTCAAATACGAAAGCATGACGAGTGGCCAAAACAACTAGAGGAGAACCAGATTTTGATAGCTTTGCAGATATAACTTTAATGGTTCCTGGAATGAAAAAAAAATATATGTAATATGTAATAAAAATAAAAGAGGATAGAGCCAAAGCATAAAAACTTGTAAGCAAAACAAAACCAGTTGTCCTCAAAAAAATGATAAGCTTTGAGAAAATAATAAAATTCAAACAGCTCAGTTTGGCAAGGCCAAACTGCTACATAAGCTTGTATATTGTTTGGTAATTGTTATTCTTTCAGGAGCTTATAGCATTTTGTGAAATGCTACTTGAAGTAGCGTTTGACTATAACACCCACGGTACAAATACGGCGATACGGAAAAATACGAAAATTAAAGATATGGTGTGGCCAAGATACTTTAATAAAATATATAAATGAGAAACATCTAAAAAAAACTTGGAATCCTAGCTTTTGTTAAAAAAATAAATTAAAAAAATATCCTAGTTTTTTCTTAGTTTGCCATATCGGTTTCATTCCGCCGTATTTGTGTCATTCACCCATATCATGTGCCATGTCTGTGCCATTCAGTCGTATCCCAAATGTATCACCCATATTTTTTTAAAATAATTACTTAATTGCATGATACTTCCTCGATACATATTGGGCTGTATCGGTGTCAGATATGTGTCGGACACTGATACTTTGCCAAATTTGGAGTATCGGGCCTTCAGAGGCCGAGCTTATAGATTATGGCGTATCATTTTTTCTCTCATTTTTAGATTTACGGTATTAATTGAAAAAATTAAATATTAGTTAAAAATATTTTTGTATGTCATTTTATCCACTATTTTTACGAAACAGAGCCTATATCAAACATGTAGGTAATATGTGACACTTGTACCTTTAGCAGATGAGCTAGGACTTGACGCAACAAGAGAAGCCAACGAGTCTTGAAGGAGACAGGTTCGGTTGAATAAATCCCACAAATAAAGAGATCCTTTTCTTGTCACCAGCAACAGTTTCCAGCTTTCATCACAGTCTACAAATATTGCAGCAGATCCCATCATCATGGTAGGCATTGCTCGTCTCCCACACTTTGTGTAAATCTTCTCAGCAGCACAAACAAGTCAAAAACATTTTTAAGTGTAAGTTCTACATCATAGCTATGCATAGGAATATACACTGTGCCCATAGTTTTACAGGTGACAAAAAGGTTTGAACCACATTACACATCAATAGGGTACAATGCACATCTCAAAATTGAGAGATGATTCAATATCTAAAAGTGTTTTTCTTAAGAAATGAAGGAAATTCAGAATAACGGATGTGAGGTACCATACACTACAACAGGTAATGAATGATACAATACAATCACATTATGATATATCAAAAGTGTTAACAGAAATACAAGCAGTGAAAACTAAAACGTAAACTGATAGAGACTTGAATGTGAAAGTGGGCCTTGACTTTGGCCCAAGACTAAGGCGTGGAAAGGAAGAGGAAAAGGAAATGAAAGGATGATGACTTACTCCACTATATAAGGAGTGTTATGCAGAAGGAATAATTTAGCAATAATTTCAGTTGGAATTAGTGGGATCACTTATAGTGATTTGGGGCACTTAGTGCTTTGAGGCTAGTAGACTTTCTCTCTACTAGTTTGTTATTTCCTTATTTCCATTACTCTTTTGTAATTGTTTTCTTCCATTAATACAATTAAAAGCTTACATCCATATCATTATTCATTTCATTACTGTTTCATTACAAAATCACGTTCACACACCCATCATAAGCCATATATACAAACATAGAAAGAATATTTACCTGTAGACAACCATCCTCGCAACCAACCGCCAAAAAATTTACATTTCCAGCTAAAACAGTGACTTTTCCTGATATTCTATCAGACCAAAGTGTTTGAGGCCCCCTTGTGCAAGCAATTTCTGTTTCTCTCATCATGGATGCATTTCCCATTCCTACAGTGTCATTCACAGTATGTTCTCTCAGTCGTGCTTCCAAGCAAATAGGCAAAGTATCATCCCCACCTTTCTTGTCAAATATCCTAATGGAAAGAGTGGCATGAGAACCAGTAGCTGTCGAATTTCCCAACTGCTCAACATTGATGATTCCATCTCCGTCAGAAGAAGCCGAAACCTTCTCAATCACTAGGCTCTCAGAAATTGTAGCCCTGGCGGTTACCCCTGAACGTTCTTTAAAATCTGAATTCCTGCCAAGTGCTCCACCAGAGGTGCTTGCTCTTACACTATCGTCTTTAGATACAATTCCATTGGTACCCCTTTGGTGATCAGAAGACACTAGAGGGAAGTCAAGTGCTTGGGTTTGAACCGCACTAGAAATGTTTTTTTGCTGAACCGGCACTCCAACTGCTTCAGGAATAATTCTTTTCCTTCCATCAGGACGTCTATACTCCCTTTGCTTGACGGGGCTAGAAATTCGTGCAGCCGCAGAGGTTGACAGGGCTATATTCCCTTTGTTTAACGCATCACCAACAGGACCTCCGCCCTTCTTATTATGATCAACTTGAGGCTCCACATTCTTTGCACCAACACGTGTATCAACATAAGTTTTTGCAATTGTCTGGTTTTGCTGACTAGAAACCATCTTTTTGCTTGGTGTTTGCTTGGTAGCAGCTGCTTCAAGCAATAACTGTGCTGGACTCTCAGCTAAGTTTGCTTGACGGCCTCTCACATCACCATAGCGACTTCTCTTCAACTCATCTAGCTCGGCATCACTAAGTCTCTGACCTAGTTCTTTCGCATCAAAATGAAATATACCAACAGATCCGTCCAAGGAACATGCAAAAAGTGAATACCCATCAGGGCTCCTGTTTCAAGACGAAATAAATATTAAATAATAATTAGCATAAAAATAAAGAATTCAAACTAATAAGCACAAAAAAATAAAAAGATTTAAACTACATATGTAACTCAGCCATAGATGAAGACCATACCAGGATAAATCCACAACGCTTTGAGTAAAAAAATGCTTGGCCACAAAAAGAGGACGAGGACTTCCAGTAGTCCATACGGTTATAGTTCGATCCTGACTTCCAATTGCAATAACATTGTATGGCTGTGGCTCTTTGTTTCCTGTCTTGGAAGCACCATTGGACCACCCAACAGGCACAGACTTGACTTCCTCAGCACTAGACAAATTCTTTTTGAACATCGAATGGTTGAACTTGACCACAATAATTGGAGCATTGTGTCCTAAGAAGTCAAATGTTGCAGCCCATTCCCCTCTCTCAAGCACAGGGGCAGAATGCCTTGGCTTCTGGAAACCGTGAGTTGTGGTGATAAAATGACCACATGGAGACCAACCAAGCCGCCTGAAGAAGGTTGATCCAAGCTGAAAGCAGAACAACTCAATTAGGAATAGAAATGATATCGGTAATAATTTGAGAAAATATAATAATTGAATGTAACCACATATTATCGGTGTCAGAGACACCGACACATGCCATACACTAGACAGTAGACAGGCATTCAACGTGAATTTTCGGTGCTTCATAGGATTATTAGACTTCAAAGTAAGAAACTTACTGATTTAGCCCAATGACCATCTGTCTTGTGAGCAAGACTCCAATCACTAGTTTTCCAGATAATGACGGTTTTATCATCAGATTGACTTGCTATAAAAGATCCTATAGGATCCCAAGCAACCCCCTTAACAAGGCTAGAGTGGCCCCTTAGAACAGTTGTGCAAATGCCATTACTCATATTCCATATATGAATGGTGTTGTCCAAACTCCCACTAGCCAATGTGGAATCATCAGGTGACCAATTAAGATCCACCTACTTTACACATGAACAAGCAGATCTCAAGTTAACGATTCAGATTATAAAAAAAAAGTGGAATTATTTGAATACTCAAGGTGATGATTAAAAAAAGGCGATAGAAGACCATTTAGATGGAAAATCTAGTTTTTTTTACATTCAAAGAGAAAATGTTGGTTAACTGGAACTAGAAATATTTTTAGAAAAGACAACGGGTTGAAATTGTAAAAGCAATTGAATTACCACGTCGGCAGTGTGCCCTCTCAATGTCATTGCAACTTTCCAGTTTTCAATATCCGGTGCTTCTCCACTACCGAATTCTGTAGTACCTGAACCAGGCTTCCTCTCATGAATTAATATCACCTGATCATCTGACCCAGATGCAACATACCTTCCATGCTTAGCCCACCTTACACAGTTAACAGACCCAAAATGATCCCGCAGGGTTGCAAGAAGCCTCTGAGAAGGCTCGTCATTTGTTGAGTCAGTAGTAGAAACACACTTCATATTCCATATACGAACCTGCGTAAAACATATCATTGAAACTATGATTATTTCAAAATCAATATCATATTTCTCAATCTAACGCATCAAACATCTAACCAAAACTACTTTTCTCATTGAACTAACAATCTATCTAGCACCAACATTTCAGATTGAAGACGTGTTTGTTATCCAACACGATATTGACACAATTACACCATTATCTCAAATTTATCACCGATGTTAGTGTCAGTATCAGCGGTAGCGTCAGAATAGTGTCCAGTCTAAGTACTTCATAGGCAACAGTACAAACAAAATGGCATCAGTGTTGCCAAATAGCAGCTATAGCGGTGCTACAGAGCTATAGCATAGCGGAATTTGAACAAACCACCATAGCTCCGCCATACATTATTTATTACAAAGTGTTGTCAAACAGCAGCTGCTATGGCGGGCTATAGCACTGTAGCACAGCGGAATTTGAACAAATCACTCTTTTCCGTGAACCCCAATCGACAACATTGAATGGCATAAAACTACCTCATTCACTAACATAACAAATTAAACACAACAAAGGAGTCTCATTTCACACAACAACCCTAAATTCAAATTCACCAATAAATTGAGACTCTAAAACAAAAAACCATACCTTGTGATCACCACCACCAGTAGCAAACCTAAGCCCACCTGGCTGAACATCAATGGAGAAAATTTGCATGCCCTCATGTCTAACCCAAAGAGGTTTCTCAGCAATCATCTTCCAAAAAAATCTTCTTTTTCACCCAAAAACGGCTTCAGTTTCAGTTTTGGTTTCACTCTTTTATCACACACTTCAAACCCTACAAAAAGGGATTGTTCAAGAACAACCCTTTTGCCCCAAAATCATTGTGAAAACCAGAATCAGTAAAAACTAATGAATCAAGAAATTATCTTGATGGGTTTTAAAGAAAAACGCAGATAGAAAACAACCCAGTAATTATTTTTTCGTGTGAGAAAGGGAAAGTAAAAGTGAAAAAATCAAAAACCCTACAAAATGTTGACGAAGATGAAGGGGTTAACGGTCAAATCACAGAAGAAGCTAAAAAGTGAAAAAGAGAAGACAAATAGTACTATGTGTGGAGGGAGAGGTGGGAAGTGATTATTGTGAATGGTAACTTAACTTACCTGTCTGTGTGACTTTTCGCTTCAATTCGATGTGTCCCCTAAAGCTGTAAGACCAAAGACATAACAAAATTGTTAACCAAAAATGTATGAATTATAATTATAATGTATGTTATGTTATGTGAGTGAAGAAGTGTAATTTTCTTTTTTATTTTAGTTAACTAAAAAAGAAAAAAAAAGTGTAATTTTATATTTTTTTATCTATTCTATACTTCTTTAAGTAAAAAAAAAATCTATTTTATACTTTTATAGTATCTATAACAATATATAAAAAGGATAGGTGAGTTTGAGATGAATTTTTCAATATATCTATTTTACCCTTGACTTAGTTTCACAACTTCCATTAACTAATCAATTTAAAAAAATAAAAAATAAATTCAAATCATAAAAATGTGAATAAGTGGCAAATGAGTTGTCTATACATGAATGATTACCAACTTAATACTACATTTATACTATATAAAAAGAGAATACAAATATTTTTTGTGTCGATTTTTCATAATACCAACAATACCCTTATTTTTTTAGCAATAAAAATCTTTTATTAACAAATTCATCATAACATAAAACATTTTTTTGACATAAATTAGACACAGGAAAGCGCGAAACGCGCCTATCTGACCCGCTAGTATATATAAAGAGAATGAGCTATGTTTTTTTTTTTTACAAGAATGAGCTATGTTATTTACCACGACAACGAAACTCACTATTCGCTCATTCCATGACTATCACAAGTATTATTTTTTAATAAAAAAGCGATATTTAGTGGAAAACACGGTCAGATAGTGTTATAGTGTTGTTCGCTTTTTTCGTGGATACGGCCTTCGTGACATAAAGTATTTCCCAAAGAAAATACGTGAGTTTTGGTGTGGACTTTTCATAATATCAACGATATCCTTATTTATTTTAGTAGCAACAAAAATCTTTTATTTAACCAACTCACGATAACATAAGGTATTTTTTTAACATAAGTTAGACACAAGCAGACGCGTCCGCTTTATTTTAAGTGAATATTTATTCTAGACTTTTTCCATCTGGTGGAATGATCTACCTTTGGAAATTAGAGAGCAATTTAATAGAAACAAGTTTGGTTTACCAAACTATAGATCTCTTCCTTTTGAGAAGGTTTTGGTTTATGTCCCCTTCTCTCTTTTTGTTCTATTTTTTTTTAGTTAATCAACTTTGAAGGTGCTCCTTTCTGCACCTTTTTGAAAGAAAAAAAAAATATTCTAGACTTTCACAATAAGTTATAATTCCTTGTTAAGGTATTTACGGATTAGATTGGATCAATTTTGGTCAAATTCGTTTGTTATTCAATTCAATCAAATTAGTTTAGACTTTTATTTTGCTTGTTATTCTAGACTTTTTTTTGTATTATGTGTTAAAATAACGGACTGAAACAATAGCAATCTGATATTACACGAGCAAATCATAAAGAATTTTTTTTAGGACAAAAACCTAAATTCGCCTAGGGACGAAAAACCACATTTTGTCCTAAACTAAATAAATTTCTATTACCATTTTTTTTTACAAGTACAGAGTACTGTATTTGATAGTTCACTTTCTAAATACAATAAACAAAGCAATTTATAAAAGGAATAAGCAAAGACATTTTAAAATTTTATTTCTTTTTGGCAAAGTTACATGATATTTTACTTTCTCGATCACTTAATAGATGAGATCTACGGGTCTTTTTTGTCCAGTAGATCAGGTGATATTCATAAAAATATCCAAAATCATAAAAATATAAAACAATCAATTTTTTGCATATATATAGAAAGTAATGTAAATGCATTTTCTTATAGTACAAGCCAATAAGCACTTAACTCTATATAGATACTACATTAACACCAATAGGACTTCTAACCCTTTGTCTACCATTCTTCCATGTCAAGGCACCAAACACAAAGTTTCCATTGCTTTTCACAAAAGGGGTGATGTCAATCCTAAAAGTTAGCTTCTCTCCTATTTTCCAGAACTTCAGTACCACCGGCGTAACCGTAACATTCACACCAAATGGATTTTCAACACTTGCAACATACACTGCTGGTTCCTGACCATAGTATGTAACGGTTCGATAAACAGATAAACTTCCATTCAAGTTGGATACACCAATTGAAGGGTAATTGAAGTTGTAGGAAGGTGTAGGAGATTTCTGACATTGAGTGAGTTCACCAGTGATGTTTTTAAGCTGTGATGGGCTTGCACCATTGCTGCAGAGAAAATTGAGAGCATCTTGTGAACTAAAATCGTATATTAATCCGGGATTGAGTGATGCAAGTGGATTGATGTGTCCGGATCCGTAGTCGAATGGAGTTGTTTGAGTTCCATTTGGATCTCTTCCTATGAGATGGTTTGTGTTATCCAGTACTGTTGCTGTAATATCAGAACAAAGACATCAATTTAAGGTGGCCAAACAAAACAAAAAAAATAATCTAAGAGGAACCCATCATTTTCTTGTATTTAAAGATTGTTAGTTGGAATGAACATTATGTGTCTGAGTTGGCTTAATTGCATATTTGGTCCCTTATGTTTAAAAAGTTTCAAGTTAGTCCTTTTAGTCAAATTTCTGAGTATATCGTCTACGTGGCTAACAGATTTGCATATGCGAGGGTGCCACGTGAAAGTTTTAGGCAAAATTAACTCAAAATTTAATGGAAAGTTAGACGAAATTACCTCAAATTTTAACGAAAAAGGACGAACTTATGCTGATATCAATAACGTCTTGTGAGAATTTCTTTCCTATTTACAACGAATTGTAATGTTTTTCGGTTGTCTACAGAAACTTTTACGGCATTAAAAACTTACCGGTTGTCATTATTGCTGACATTATAGCTGCAGGAGTCCATGATGGGTTGTAAGATTTAATAATTGCCGCAACTGCGGATATGTGCGGACAAGACATCGATGTTCCTGAAATGATGTTATAGTTGACAGATTTTTGTTCAACTGTGTCTTCAGTAGCCACTGGAGACCATGCTGCTAAAATATTCACTCCAGGTCCTGTTATGTCAGGCTGCATTGTTGGATAAGCAAAATTATTTAAGCATAAGTATATGATCAACTTTCAGCATTATACTCTCTTTATCCAGATGTGCCAATGTAAAGTTTAACTAGGAATATTGGAGTTATCTGGGTTTAGACATCCCGTTTAAATTGACTCATTTGATCTTATTGTAGTACTATTTGAAAGAGGTTATGGAAATAACTTATGACATATCCATAAGCCGTTTTCTCTGAAAAGAGTTTATATGAAACAGTTTGACTTTAATTTATCTTTTGTTATAGAAATGACCATGGTTGTGTAAGTTATTTCTATAACAAACGATAAAATAAAGTCAATTTGTTTTTACATAACTGATAATTGCTGTTATCATAAGCTATTATGGCGAGCTTATGGAAATAGGTTGAGAAAAACTTACGAAAGAACATTCATTGCTGTTTCAATAAGCTCTCTCAAACAGTCTCACGAGTGCTTATATTAACAGATAAACTTAAATAAGGCGGTCTAAATAGACTGATAGCTTATACATAAGCCCTTATAAGATAAGTACTTAATTAAGTTATTTATCCAAAGAGGCCATAGCACGGTGCGTAAACTTGCCTTAATAATATCTGGTGTAATTATATTTGGCCCCATGGAAGAGAAAGCTGCTGCTTCCGGAGCAGGTTTGGTACCAACAACAGTTACTGTTGGATAGATTTTAGCAATGGGATTCCTGAAAATAGAAAAAGCATTAACAACAAAATGATCAATCTTTTGACATCATCAAAGTGTAACTAACTTCAATATTGGAGATTTTTTTGAAACTCACTTATCGGTGTTTATGTATGCTTGAAGCTCTTCTACAGCATCCTGACCAATAAGAGTGGTTGGAATAACAAACTGAAAACCAACTTCTTTGGCATTATGGTCAATAAGTATCATTCCAACACCATCACCTTGCCTTACTATTATGGCTTTTTGGTCTCTTTTGTCAGTGAATTTTTCTATTGTGCAGATAACAATTTTTCCATTGATTAAGTTAGGGTCTAGAGTATTGTTCTTGCAGAAGCTGGTAAGAAAAGAAATCAAAGAATTTTGATTAAAATATGTCAGTTCGACCACCGACATAGAAAGTAAAAATCAAAAATGACCAAATAAAGTTTGCATGCAATGCCACACCTAGCATTTGTTGCGGAAACTCCAGAGGCTGCAGCTGCACTTCCATATATCAAACCATGATAACCCTCCATTTTTATTGGATTCAGAGAAAGACCCTGAAGACACATAAACCTGTCTTAATTTACTAGCTAATATTTAAGTGTATAAGGCTTTTAAATAATGGTCTGCGACTGCGATATGGGCCGCGACATAACGGTTTTTAATGTTTATGAAACTTCGACATAGCCACGATTGAGGCTTTATTGACTGCATTTGGCCGTAATATCAAGGATCATGATGCAACTGTTACTGCGGCCGCTATTGAAAATCATGTGTATTACACATATTTATATATGTTTTTTGTTTTAAATTTTACCTTCAAAATTTTTGAGTTACCGAGGTAGATATTTGAACTGAATTCTCTGTCTACCGTACTAGCAGCAACAGTCAGGATCCAAGGAGCAACATTGGTTGCAGTACGAGGAAAAACTGAGTTTCCAGCTGAAGCAGAAACAAGAATTCCCTTTTGGAATGCATGGAATGCTCCAACACTGATTGCGTTCTCAAAGTAAATCGGCTGTGGAGGAAAAGGACCAAGAGAAAGAGAAAGTATGTCAACACCGTCATGAATGGCATCATCCATAGCAGAAAGAACATCAGCATCACTGCAAAGTCCAAACCAACAAGCCTTGTAGATAGCTAGTCTTGCACTTGGAGCACCGCCTCTAGCTGTTCCTTTGGCCATGCCAAATAAGCTAGCATTGGCTACAATGGATCCTGCAATTGTTGAAGCTGTGTGTGTTCCATGTCCATCACTGTCTCTAGCTGACCTGAAGAAAATCTTGTTGACATCTTTTAGAGGACCATTTTCTGCTTCAATCCCTTTTGAATAGAATCGTGCACCGATAATTTTCCTAGAAAATCCAAATAAAAGATAAGATGACATGGTTAAGCTTCATGTTCATGGTTTATTTACTTGAATACTATGTAGTACTCATACTTTATATTGAAGGCGTGTTCGGTTTCCGGCACTGAAACATATGTTTTCATTCAACCACTTTCATTTTCTTAAATTATTATTGATTTTTTAAATGTCAATATTACTTGAATACTACTCCCTCTAGTCCTTATTATAAGAAAAAGTTTACGTCCATAGAATGTTTGATGCATCTAGTCCATATTATAGACCAGACACATCGAACATTCTATGAATATACAGGTTGTGTAAACAGGTTGGGAGTATGTTGAAGTTGAATATACAGGTTGCATCATGTTGTTGACAAAAAACATAAGACTTAGACGAATCTATGGTATACTGACTTGGTGCGTCAATCTTAAGAACGAATCTATGATGGATTTTGAATTCCAAAATGTGTTATTAGTTCTTACTTGTTGCAGTTAGCAAGCGTAAAATTTTCACCAGTAACACACTCTCCCTTGAATTTCTCAGGCACGGGACCTAATCCATAATCATTGAAGCTTTCCGATTCCGGCCACACCCCTGAAAATCCATGTGAACTGAGTCATTGTAATCCAAATGAAAGAAAAATATGAAAGTATCAAAGGAAGAATTACCTGAGTCAATGACACCAACAATGACATTGGATGTGGAGTCTAGACCTATATGGTTGCCCTTATAGACTGAGTCTAATCTAAGAAAATCCCAAGAATGTGTAGTGTGGAGCATATTCATTTTGCTCTCAAAAACAGACACAACTGAATCATATTCTGAAAGCTTATTAGCTTGTTCTGGCGTAATCATAGCCGAAAAGCCTCGAAAGCTTTTACTATAATGGTGTAGTGCTGTTGCCTTTGCATCACTGAGACTGAAATGTTAAAAGAATTAATTAATACATTTAAGCTTACTTTTGCCTAATCTACTCCATTTTGATATGTTCACACATATAAATGTAAAGCTTGAAAAAGAAAACATGTAGTAATGATAAGATTAAGGAATTTGTCTTAAATCTATCGGCAATCGGCATACCTTCCGGTGACTGAAGCTAGTATCTCATGGTTTGCTCTGATGACAGACTCTGAATTAGGGTGTGAATGATCTCCCATATAAATTATATAATGCTGCATCAGGGAAAATCAAGAAGTTAAACCTTGCTAGTATTGTATAGCATGATATAGGTAAAAATCAACAATATAAGATATGTCATTGGCTATAGTTGCATGCAGCTTACGTAATAACAGGATGTGTCGAGACGTTGTGAGACTGTTTAAGAGAGTATATAAAACAACTTATAACATTCATAAGTTTCTTTCATCTTACTTCTATAAGCTCTTCAGGATATCTTACGAAAATAGTTTATAACTTAAATAAAAACAGTTTAACTTTATTTTATCATTTGATATATAAATAACTTATAAGAATTATATGATAAAAGCTTATGTTATAGTGCTTAAGTAAGTTGTTTATCTAAAAAAATGTCTTAGTTAGGATAAGACTTGAGCAATATCTATTTTCAGAATACTCTTTTACCTTTGGAGTGGATCCATGCACCAAAGTACATCCAATAAACAGGAGAATGGTGAAACTTTTTAAAATTTTAGCAAACTCCATGATATGCAAAAGGGTTGAGGACAGAAAGCTAGATGATGAAATGGTGACTCTTTTATTTAAGTGATTCTCCCAATTTATAAGCCAAGACAAGGTAACTTGCATGTCATAATCATATAAAAATAATCAGTTGCCGGCTTAAAAGTTTCTGCTTATAACTTAGTGTGCATTTGGGATTCTAAAAGGGAAATTTATAAAAGGTTATAATATAATATCAAAATATATCCATGTTGGACGTGCAAGCAGCATTTGGAAGAATAAGAAACCTATCATTCACAGCTATATTGTTAACTGATATGGCTTATTAACATTGATGAATTCAAAGGACATATCTTCTCCTTGTCCAAACACGAAAGTACATAAGACACAATTTTCATCTTACTCGTGCTATGAAAAAATCACCCACACTACGAAAAAAATCTTCTATGTTATTAAAAGTACACTTTCAGACGGTACAAAATTCGTGATTTTTCTAAATGTGTGCACTTAAATTTATGTTAAGGTAGGGAATGTTTTTCTCATATATTATGGAAGAGAATAAATTACAAATGCTTAGAGACAAAAAGCTATAGGACACCAAAATAACACCACTATGGTACATTTCTACAAGTTAGATTAGCAAAAATGATTGATTCTCTCCAATTCTTTCAGCAGAGTAACCAGTCACAGCCAGTCTGTACCTAAAAAACGTTGGTGCAGCTTAAAAAATAACACTCTACCTGTATAGCAAGAAGAATGAGTAAATCCTTAAAAATGGTTACTTCCATATGGCAGATGACCACAGCCTGAAATGCCATTCCTGGCATTCAAACAAATAGTGTTCATATCCTCTAACTCTGCCGACATCGAACAATGCCTGCTCCTAGGTTAAACTATGACCTTTTCAAGCATTTCCTCAAAGTACAAACAAGGTTTTGTACAATTTACAAGCATTTTTTGTTAGACTGTTCACGATCAATCTTGATGAATAAATGAAACCCTAACCGGATGTTATAATGAAACTAGTTTGTCTCGTTTGGCAGTAACTTGAAGTATAATAAAAGAAATCAAAATACAGGCAAACATAAGCAACCAACATCACATAAAAATTATTTTTCTGAGTATTTCAGATTCTTTTTTTATACACAATTTAGTAGTAATTCACTTCCGTACAAGAGGGGAATTCACATCCACCATATAACCAATAAAAAAGATTCAGTTCACTTGATCCAATAGCTCAGTAAATTACAAGTTATACGGATTATAACAATAAGTTTAAACAAGTGTGAATCTTTGAGATAAAATCCATCAGCATTAACCTTCCTCTCCAAACTCCTTTGTGAATCTCTCATGAACATCAAGGTCGGATTTGCTTACTGTAGGCCTTTGTCTAGCAAGTACTTTGTCGAAATCAATTCTTGATATAGGTGGTGGGAGGATCTACATAGCAAACACGAAAATTGAAACTATTATTCCGCAATTATTATTTTGATAAACTCAGAACTGACAACAAAATCGGCATCATTTTAATACCTTTGAAGCAAGTCCCTCTGTGGCAAGATCCTGCATTGTAATTTGTACTGCATTTTGTTGCTTCTGTCCACATGGTATCCACATACCTTCCGGATTCTTAAAGAAAAACATG
Source organism: Trifolium pratense (assembly GCF_020283565.1). Taxonomy (NCBI): domain Eukaryota; kingdom Viridiplantae; phylum Streptophyta; class Magnoliopsida; order Fabales; family Fabaceae; genus Trifolium; species Trifolium pratense. The sequence goes on along the minus strand of NC_060062.1, from coordinate 15,030,882 downwards.
GCATCTTGGGTTTTACGAACAGGTTCAAATAAAACATCCTTCACCTGTAGAAGAGGTCCAAATACCTTTAACTTGAAACTCATAATTTAAATCATTATTGCAACTAGACATGTGAAATAGAAGTCAAACTTACACAGACAGATATATCTGAACCTGAAAACCCCTCTGTCTTGCGAGCCAAGTGTTCAAAATCACTTTCAGTCAAATTATGGGGAGTATCTCCTAGATGGACCTGTTCTTATCAAGCAAAGGAAAAAATGGTAAGACAAGTTGCTTGGTACCAATAAGACCCATCCTTCAATAAAGTGAATAAATGTAATCACGAATATTGCCCTTGCCTTGAACATGTGTTGGCGAGCCTTCAAATCTGGCAGTGGAATGTATATACGCTTATCAAAACGTCGCCTTATTGCCTGCCATTACAAGTTGATCAATCAAAACAGTATCTCAATTGACTTCATAGGGCAACAAATAAACCATTTTTTTTCTTACCTGGTCTAGAGCATAAGGTGTATTTGTTGCTGCAAGAACAAGAACTTTCTGATCATTGTGTCCAACACCCTACAAGGTAAAGTAAATAAACTACATCATGACACTGGAAATAAATCTTAATCTCAAGTCAATGTATATAAAAGGTGGTCATTTAATAACTTTTTCTGACCAAAAAGGGTGGCAATATTGTAAATCCCTTTGCATTTGCTTTTTCTATACAGTGATTTGAATTTACTTTGAAACTACTGTCACATGCTTTAAATCCTGTCACAATTTAGTACTTTGCTTAGCATTTGTTTTGAAAGTTTAGGATGAAAGTGATGATATGTGACAGCAGAGGATTGACAGACATATCCAGGATTTGTTCAATTTACATCGCCATTACTGTTGTTGGCGATTGTGGTTGTATTTTTCAATTTCTGCTTTTTCAAGAATTCAAGATAGCTAAACCTATTTTTGTTTGCTTCTTCTGAAAATGGCAATTCGGATTATGCACATGGAGCTATAACATTTTTCTATTTCACTAATTTGCTGCAGTAAATTTACCAGTTTCTGATATGGTTGTGTGGGTTTCTTTTTCGGGATTTTTGGTGTTAGTCATTAGTGTTTGAGGATTTTGGGGGCTTACAGTTTTGTATACTGCTGCCCTAATCTCCAAAGGAATATGATTCATTGCTGCTGTCGTACAATTGAATATGATTCAGTTTCATTGGGCAATTGTGGTTTTTTTTTTCCTAATATAAACATGAGTATAATTTGTATGTATTGACGGTGTAAAATAGTTGTAGTTACAGTATAAAATAGTTTGACAGACACTTCGATTCAGACCTCGCCATTTAGATATTTGGCAGGTATATTAAGAAATAATGTTATAATATCTAAATGGTGAGTTCTGATTAGACGCGAGTACAAAACTATTTTACATTGTGGTGCATGCAAATTAAACCCCCTTTATTTTTGAACAAATTAAACCCATGTTTATATTTCATTTGTAGTGAAACTATTTAATTGTTCAACTTTGAACTATATATGGATATAAAGAATAAATTAAATATCACGCCTAAGTAATACTTTGATGCGGGTACACACTCTACTCTAGTGAAGACAACGAGATCCTTGACTCTTCTGATTTAGAAAATAAGGATGCATAACAAAAGTAGTAGTAATAACTACCCAAAAAGAAGTGTTCAATAGAGTCTAAATGACACCATTAAATAATAACAATGTGCTACCAATATTTTGACAACAATACGCATTTGTTGATGATTTTTTTGTTGAGGGATGGGGAGGGAACAAAATTATTATTGAAAAGAAGAAGAAAAAAAAGGAAAAAAAAGCTATTTTTGTCCAGCTTTAGACAAATAAGCAAGATAAGGTGGGATTGCATCGAGAAAAACCAAATTTAAGAGAGAAATGTTACTCAAGAAATTTATATAACTTTCTAGAAGACTAAACCATCAATTAAGTTATTTATTTTAGGACTTATATCAGGAATTGCAATTTCTAACAAGATAATTATCCAGGAATCGAAGACTCATAAAACAAACAAATCTAAAAGGAGAGAACCAAGAATAGAAGACATTAGATGTGAATATAACATATAAGGTAGTATGTGTAATGGTAAAATACGAAATGAATTTTGTAGCACAAGACTTATCAAGGATAAGAACCGTTCGCATTATAGTGTAAAGGTAAGGGAAAGGGAAAAAGAGAACAGAGATTCTGAAAAATGTTATTTGATGGTCCAAAATATAAGCAACTTTCAGCAAACTGTACTATATTTAATATTATTTTCCCAGGGACTTGGGCCCTCTTTAATTCCAAACAATGAAAGGAAACTAAGCCATGGTATCAGACAAAAAATCATTGGAGTTTGGAGAATTATATCTTGTGTGTGTTTGAAAGAGTTTATTTGGACTTATCTTATGATATATCCACCATAAATTTATTACCTGCATCTGCACCAGGAGTTCAGTTTTAATTCGCCTTGAAGCCTCACTCTCATTGCCTTCTCCACGCGTACCACATAGAGAATCTATTTCATCAACAAATATGATGGAAGGTGCACTTTCGCGAGCCATTTCAAAAAGGTTTGAAACCAGCTTTTCACTTTCACCCATCCACTTTGAAACAAGGTCCGATGAAGAAACACTGATAAAGTATTCAAACGTTAAATATGCTAGAAAATGCATGTCCATCTATAAACCTACATTCATATTTCATAATAATATAAAAGACCTTTCTTCAAACACAGTCATTGTCGAGGAAAAAGTGGGAATATTTGCATGCCCATATGTGCAAGAAATAAATTTAAATCAGAAAAGAAACACCAGCAACAGAAACCTTTTCCTAGCATGTGGGATTTGATTAGCTTCATGGAACAAGTAATGCCCACAATGTCCTACCATAAATCACATTGAGTGAAAAATCAATTTTATTTTAAAAAATCATTCTTATGGTTTGATATGTAGTTCTTCTTTCTTTCTGGGTTTAAATGTCTTTTCCACTCACACCCAAACGACTTAGAATAAGACCCTGCCACAATCAACCTTACTGGCATAAAACCAAATAAATTTTTTTTTTGGTAATTAGGGTCTCTTAATCAATTACCCTGTGAATAATATATGCAATTTAATGGATCAACCTAGTTCTTCTACTGGATAAAAACTTACACACCAAATCAATTGGCTGGACAAGGGCACTTGAGAGAGATGAAAACTGGAAAGAAAAAAAAAATAGAATGATTTCCTATGGACAGGCTAATTGGGGAGAGAAAATTGGAAGGATGATATGGAATTGGAGAGTAAAAATTTCCCTAACCAAAAATGAAAACACACGCGGGGGGACAAAGAAAAAATGGACCATAGCATTTCCCAAACAGACTAACATAATCTAATAATTCATAGTGATAATTTTATCTCGCCAACCTTTAATTTTGTAACCAGTAACTTAGACCACAAAGTAAACTATGGCAAGAAAGTCCAGACAAATTAGTCAATAGTCAATAGTACTTAAGTGAAAACTTCACAATTATAATAGTGATATAGATGTAAGATTATCTACAAAAGCAATTTCATCAACCAAAAAATATAGTGCAGCACAGTGTTTAAAATAATAGATAAAATTCACCTGAAAAATGTAGAATCAGCTTCAGTTGCAACAGCCTTGGCCAAGTATGATTTACCTGTTCCAGGTGGTCCGTACAACAAAAACGCCCTCCAAGGTCGTCTTTTACCTGCAATAGACCATGGCAAACCATATTAAACACTTAAAATAAATAGAACTTAATAAATTGCCCCCACTTATAAATATATCTTCAGTCCATCTATCATCAAATGTCCATGGATTGGGATGAACAATGGAGAATGGAGAAAACGTTATGGTTTAGTGTTTTGCGGATTCTTTTTTCTGTTTCTTTTATGGCACTCGTTACTATGGCCCATTTAAAATATATTAAGATAAAAGATAAAGGGGTTAATTCAAACTACAACATTTTATAGTGCTTCTACTAATAGTAATTACATGGTTTACCAAAAAGTTATCCACGTTCCCACTAATTTTTACTAAAAAAACTATGTTGGTCCTTAGTCATCCATTTTCATTGATCACATGGTCTTAACTTGCTTATCGAGTTTTTCGGTTCATCTCACTCTAAGCAATTGGACACTACTCAGACTTTATTCAAGTTGGTCAATAAAGCCTTGACCTGGTTTCCCTGTTTATTGCAAATGTTTCTATTCCTTTACAAAAAATTTGTCTAATTGATTCTTCAAATATGTTACGTGCATTGTTTGATACTTCCAGTGGGCTTGACACTTTTACGTGCATTGTTTGACACTCTTAAAAAGCGGAAGACTTAGAGTGAGTGATGTGTAGCAGGCTAAGAAACAACTGGTTCGAACGTTTGAATAACTTTTTACATCTTGCATCTTTTTTTTTTTTAATCAATTTTATATCTTGCATCTTTGCTACTGTATAAAGCAGTTTTTTTGACATTGTGTCCATTTAATGAATAGATGCACCTAATCATATGTTATAGTTTGAATTCACCCCTGCATTTTTTTCTATTATTTGAAATGGGGTCATAGTAATGAATGCCAATACAAAAAATGGGGAAAACAATTAGAAATTCATAAAACCCAAACCCATAACGCTTTCTCCATTCTCCATTGTTCATCCCAATCCATGAATCCGGGTCGAAACACCAAACATAGAAAAATCCAAGTTGGACGACAAGATGAAGTATCAAAGCTCAATAAACTCCCTTTTATCCAAGCTAATATCCATGCAACCCAATTTTGTAGGGTTGAGTTAGGCCCAACCCAAACTTCTAAGATGTAACTAAAGTATTTCTAAGATCCGTTAGACCACCTACTATCAGAGTCGCACTTAAGATACAATGACAGATAGCCTGAAGATAAGTTTATAACTTATAAGTGAGAGCAATTCTCACCTTACAAGTCAGTTTTGTAGGGTTGAGTTAGGCTCAACCCAAAATTCTAAGACCAATACCTATCTTCTATCTATCCATCCTCCATCTATCCATCCTAAAAAAAGTCTTCCCATAATGGCATATGGTAGAGTTCCACATCTCACTTTTTCCGATGTATGGGATCTTTAATCGTAGTTTTATTGTATCAAATGTTCAATTACTCCCGAAGATTAAGTGAATGTTTGAATTGATAGTGAGTTTGATACAACCATGGTGTGCCACCACAAAAATTACACTTTAGAGCTTCAACAAAATCATTAACACCGTGGTTTCTTCAAATCCGCCAATAATTTCAAACATGCACTAAATGCAACTAATCATAACAAACAACCATTCCAAGAGAAACTCACCAGTAAAAAACTGAGGAAACTTCACAGGCAAGATAACCGCTTCCTGCAAAGATTGCTTCGCACTTTCCAACCCAGCAACATCATTCCACTTCACATTCGGTTTCTCCCTCACAATCGCCGAATTCAACCCAGCTCTCAACTTACTCTGCTCAGGATCCTCTCCATCTCCCTCACCACCATTCTTCGGCTTCGTTTTCGGCTTCGTTGCAACAGCAGCATCTCCATTAGAAGCAGGTCCTGGTCCACCATCATCAAGCACAGCACGGATCTCCTCAGCACGACGAAGATAATCAGTAAATCTCTGAGTAATAGTTTCTTTGATTTTAGGGTTTTTCTCATACTTGAGATGCGTTTTGAAATACTCTAACGCGTTCATGTATAAAGTAAACGCTTTTGCGTAGTTTCCTGCATTATCCTCTTGTACAGCTTGTTTCGCGTATTCTATTCCTTGCTCCTTGAAATTGCTATACATCTTCTTCTTCTTCTTCTTCTAGTTCTTATGGTTAACGATTATTGCATACACTGATTGTGAATTTGTGAATCGTGACGTTGATGGAAATTGGAAACCCTAGGGGTGTGATAACATGTTTTGAGGGAATTTTGGGGTTTTATTTTTTTATTGGGAATTGGAAACCCTAGAGAGAGTAATTTGTGGAGTGTGTGAAAAGAAAGCGCGTTTGGATTAAGTTGATGATAATTGATAAGTGGCGGCGAGTAAGGGGAAGGTTCTTAATTTTGACGAGAGAGTAGTGAAAGTTCTACGTTTGATTGATCGATTTCTCAGATACAGATGCTCATTGGGTTGTTTTTTATTTGACTTTATTCAAGGCAAAAGAGTAAAGAGCTTTTATTTTTGGCGAAATATTTATCATATTTATTTATTTACCGGCTGCCGCCAAATAGGACGCGCGCGTGCCTATTATGTAAATTTATGTTAAAAAAAATTTAAAAAACTATTATGGTTTTCGTAATTTCTAGGTGTTGGCACAACCAGCCGTCAATTTAAAAAACTAGGTGATGTAACTAAACTGGAATTGTTGCATCAATGTCAACCAATGCCCGCACGCTATCATCACACATCTTGCATCCATGTCAACTGATGCTCATGTGTCACTTGAACAACTTCAAACATCTGTGAAACCACCTTCATGCCATTGTCAGGCTCCAATAATTTCAGTTTAGTTACATCACTTAGTAAACATTTTCACTAGTCCAACTAAACTCATGTCACTAACAAGTACCCACCCGAAAATCCACAACTTAACCAAAACATGAGAATCACAACTAGTAACAGATGCATAACCAATAATAGTAGAACTATCTAACAAGTATCTACCTACTATCTATGCATCAAAGTTCAAGAAAATACATCGCATTGTGTTAAAAGAAACTCACTCATACCTTGAACCTTACAAACTTTCTGTCACCAAGATGAACAACTCCACCTTCAACTCTCTAGGGATTCAAAAGTATTTCTTCTTCAAACACATGTGATAGGAGCTTCCAAAGTCCATGACTTAACACTACACCGATTCCCAACTTCCACTAGCACCTCCGCATCATAATAAGTTGTTGTTTCAGACGTAACCCGAGTTTTCTTATCACCGCCTCTCCCGACTGATGTTGAGTATTTTTAGCACCGCCTCTCCAGACTGATGTCGAGTATTATTAACACCGCCTCTCCAGGCTGACCTTGTGTAACCTAGATTGCATCAGCACATCCTTCTATAGCCTAAACTTCACAGCGGACTCCCTACTCCTGAATCAAATCAAGAGCTCTGATACTAGTTGTTGGGAAAAACAGACATAGAGAAAATAAAAGAATGCAATTAACAACACAAGAATATAACGTGGAAACTCCAAACTGGAGAAAAAACCACGGTCGTTGTCAAAACCGACAACCAAATAATGAACACTATGTGAAAGTTGTTACAACACATAGACTACCCTCAACCTTCCCTTGGCTCCCAATACACCCACACTCTCCAAAGCAAATACCTAACTACATCTCTCAACCCTCTAATACAAGAGTATGAGAGAAAAACAAAAAAGTCAGATATAAGCTTAAAGTGTTACTGACTGGTGCAATTATAAACAAAGAACTTGGGTCATTATATAGTCTTGATTCCCCCATTGCTTCACCATTCTAAGCGATGTGATACTTCTTCAATATAATTTTTTTGACTTTTTTTTTCTCTTCATTAACAATGTGAGACTTACATTGCAATTAAAAAAGGTGGTAACCATCTTACAAATACCACAAGTAACTTACTTAATATGTCTCATGGACTAGTAATCACTATGCGTCTTCGTCATTATACATGTCAGGCATATGCACGTGCTTGCTTGTTTACATTTTTTTTTGTTACAATGAAGCCATAGAGGATCGAACATATGACCTTCTGCATACTACACAAATCTCTCACCACTAAATCAAACCTAGTAGCTTACTTGCTTGCTTACATGCACCACAAACATCTGTTCTTTAAAATATTTAATGTTATTAATATTGTATCGAATAATATAACAATTGTAAAAAAAAAAAAAAAACTATGAAGCTTTTTTTTTTTGGTAAAAACTATGAAGCTTTTTTTATTCAGAAAAATAAGTAAATATTTGTAACACTTTAGTCCTTTTTTTTGTAATAGTTTGGTCCTTTATTTTTTTATTTGTAACAGTTTGGTCATTTATTTTTTATAAATAAATAAGATAAGGACCAAAATGTTACAAAAAAAAAAGATAAAGGACCAAATTGTTACAAAAAAAAGATAAAGAACTAAACTGTTACAAAAAAATAAGATAAGGACCTATAGTGTAATTTGCTCTTTAACAACTTTTTTTTTTTGACTAAAGATCAACAATAATTTATAGATATTTTGGGCTAATTCTAAACAATGGGTCTTACAAATACCACAAGTAACTCCCTTAATATGTCTCATGGACTAGTAATCACTATGCGTCCTCGTCATTATACATGTCAGGCATTTGCACGTGCTTGCTTGCTTACATTTTTTTGGTTACAATTGAGCCAGAGAGGATCGAAGCTATGACCTCCTGCATACTACCCAAATCTCTCACTACTAGATCAAACATAGTAGCTTACTTGCTTGCTTACATGCACCCACAAACATCTGTTCTTTAAATTATTTAATGTTATTAATATTGTATCGAATAATATAACAATTGTAAAAAAAACCTATGAAGCTTTTTTATTCAGAAAAATAAGTAAATATTTTGCTCCACTCCAAAATTCTAAAAGTCATTTTCTTTTAAACTAGAATTTATGTTTAATAACTATTTTGGTATTTGGATGTTTATTATACCTTTTATATTTAGTTATTTAAAGTTACATGACTCTTCGAGCACTATATGTGTATCATCAATTCAAAATATGTGTCTCGTCAAATATTCAGGTGGTCAATTTAAAATATTATTTTTGTATAATCAACTTAATTGCTCTTTAAATTATCAACTAAATATTGTAATGTTGAATTTATTAGTTGATTGGTTTTACGATCTCAACTTCAAAACTTACTACTACTTATACCTCAATGGCATCAATGCAGAGCTTTTGCATATTTGCCTTGGATTTCCATTCATATCAATAGTCACGTAAGCGTCATCCTTTTATATTTATCTATTATGTTTAATTGTGTAAATATGATTGCAAAATATATATATATTTTCTATAAATGAATTAATGTATGTGCCACTGAATAATATTTATTTTATTGTCATAACATCTTTGATGAGAAGAGTATCAGTAATATAGATATTTCTCTAAGATTATTGTCATTTTTTTCTTTTTCTTTAATTTGCTCAGGTTTTAATTGCAAGAGTAAATGTTAATTATATGATAAATTTCTAAAATACCAATTATCTTAAGTTAGAATGATTTTTTTAACAAGAGTAATATTCTGTGAATAATTGTAATCTAACATGATCTTTTTTTTTTCCTTCAGGAAATGAGAAAGAATTTTGATCCACGCGAAGATGTTGACGATATTTTAGTTAATAAAATAATATTAGGACTAATAATTTTATTTGTATTTGGATGTATAATATGGCTTTTATATTTAGTTATTAAAAATTACATGGCTCGTCGATCGTTGTATGTGATTCGTCAACCATTTCATGAGCGGGTAAAAGAGTTAACATATAACTCATCCAACCCTCTTCGGTTTAGTCAAATTAATTGCGCCATATGTTTGCAAAATTTTAAAAACGGTCAAATACTACAAGGTTTACCATGTGGCCACTCTTTTGATAGAAAATGTATGTCCATATACATATTACAAAATGATGTATGCCCTATCTGTAGGAAAACTATTTTATCTTAAGTTTTTGAGTTTTGAATTAAGATTTATTAGATCAGATAATTATTGTGTTAATTATTACCGGATTATATTATTTTTATTTATATATTTTATCCACACCAATTCAAAATTGTGGTATGAGAGATCTGAAGAATACTAGTTAATGTACAATTTTACTTGCTTAATTAATATTAGTTATATAAACTTCATAAATCATATGTTTAGAGAGATATGAATATTACTACTTTTCAATATCTATAATTTAATTGTTTTAAAGACATGTAAACTCTAATTATCATAGAGTTTAAAGGAGATAAGCTGACAAGACAATGTAAAATAATTTCACACACTCAGCCTATCAAAATTCACAATCGTGACACATCATATTTAAAAAATAATACATATTTTAAAAAACATTTTAAAAAAATGAACACATCGCCATAATACAGAGTTAGGAGTACTTAAGACTAACACGTATATCATCTAGCATTACAAGAGAGAAATCAACATCATAGCTTCCAAAAAGTTGAATATAATCACAAGAATTTGCTTCACGATGAATTTGTATAACCTGGTCATCTCCTTCTAAATACACTTTACATCATTTGCTTCCTCTCTATCTCTCTCTTGAGAGAGAAATGTTGAAACCAAAACCTAAATTGAGGATAATTTATTTTGCCACCCTACCCTGTCCACTCTACTTAGGTAGCGATACTCCCGAAAGACACCCTTCCATTTTTTATAGCGTTCGCTACTTAAGTAACAGACAACATTTACAAAAAAATTTCATTTTTATAACGTCAACTACTTAAGTAACGGATAAAAATGGAAACACATAGGAAGCGCGATAAGTAAATAGAGTTGCAAATGATAGTCTCTAAAATGAGCCCATATTTCGCAACAAAAGCCCAATAAGTAAAAACTAAGCCCAACCCATAAACAAACGAACACTTCAATTTTCCTTCTTTCTTCTTCTTCTTCTTCCTCAACGCTTTCACTGCAATCTTCAACAACAAACAATGGAAGAAGAATCACACCATCAACACCATCACCACGAACACCAAAACTCTCCTCAATCACAATCACCACCAACCACCGGAACCTGCTGCAAGTGCGGCGGTCCAACAACCTTCGCACCACCACCAGTATCCCCATCCTTCTCAGAAATCTCTCCACCACCAACATACCGTCCAATCCGCGCTCCGGCGATCCCACCGGACCCAAATTCACAACGTGCAATCATGCTTGCACCAGTTCCACAAGCACAACATGTTCCCATAGCTTCACCACCTTTCCATTTCCAAATCCCAATCAAACGTATCCAAACTCCCGACGACATTCGCCGATTTCATGACTCCGATTCCGGTAAAAACTTCGTCGGATTCATCGTTGCACTCTCTGAATCATTCCGTTGTCGCAAAATTTCTGATCCTTGTCACCAATCTGAAACAACTAACACTATTGTTTCAATCCTCGAAACCCTAACTCAATGGATCGATGAAATTCCACCTGCACAACAAGCTGCACGTTATGGAAACATCGCTTATCGAACCTGGCATGAACGCCTTGTAAATTCTGGTGAATCCCTCATGTTTCGGTTCCTACCGGAGAATCTAAGGGATGCAACTGTCGAAATTGTTCCTTATTTCTCTGATAGCTTTGGTAACTCGAGCCGAATTGATTATGGAACAGGGCACGAGACAAATTTCGCGGCTTGGTTGTATTGTTTGGCGAGATTAGGGGTGATTGGAGAAGAGGATTATCAGGCTGTAGTTAGTAGAGTGTTTGTGAAGTATCTTGATTTGATGAGAAAGTTGCAGTTGGTTTATTGTTTGGAACCTGCTGGTTCACATGGTGTTTGGGGGCTTGATGATTATCATTTTTTGCCGTTTATATTTGGGTCTTCGCAATTGATTGATCATAAGTATATGAAGCCGAAATCGATTCATAATAGGGATATATTGGATAATTTCTCTAATGAGTATCTTTACCTTGGTTGCATTTGTTTTGTTATGAAGGTGAAGAAGGGTCATTTTGCTGAACATTCACCTATGTTGGATGATATTAGTGGTGTGCCTAATTGGAAGAAGGTTAATAGTGGTTTGCTTAAGATGTATAAAGCTGAAGTCTTGGAGAAGGTTCCCATTATGCAGCATTTTCTTTTTGGATCTCTTATTAAGTGGTATGTGTTCAATTGTTTTGCTTCTTTTTCCTATTTGATTTGGTGTGTTTTTATTGGTATTGTCTTAGGTCATTTTAGGTAAAACCATTAGAGAATATTATGCTTGAGGATTGTTTGGATACTATCTTTCACTAAGGATTCAAACCGTGGTTTGTCATTTCGTAGGAACTAGTCCTTTCGATAGACCTAACCACAATTGGTTATTTGTTTGCTTAGGTTATTTAGTTGTAGTTGTACGGAATGTGGACATCGTACTATTAATGAAACATATTTGGTTATCTAGGTTGCACCACGTGGCAGCATTTCCATCTATCGTAAATAGGAAATAGGAAAAGAGAAGCCACTTAGACATTTACCGTTATTGTTTTATAGACCAAGAGTCGGTGTCACTATAATGGAAATTCATTCTCGTTGGTTTTCTCACACTGTCGTAAACAGGAAGAGAAGCCACTTAAAACATTTACTGTTATTGTTTTATAGACCAAGTGTCGGTGTCACTATAATTGAAAATTCATTCTTGTTGGTTTCTGACACCCGTGCTGATCATGTGGCCCATTTAGGTAAAATAATATAGATTAAGAAGATGAAACAATCATCTTAAAGAAGAATAAATTAGTAAAACAGAATTTTAATGAAAATTTTGGTCAATAGCAATATTGTCAAATATCCACAATGGCGGATTTTTTTTGCGGCCGTCATAAGCTGCAACACCAATTATATCTTTACGTTTCTGCCTTAGGCCACAATACCTTGTTTATGTGACAGAATTTTGGCTGGCCGCCATAATCTGCCATTAATTCATATTTGGATATGCTCCTGATCGGTGAATGTAAATAATGGGGTGTAATCTATTGTAATCTATGTCGAGTTTCAGAGGGCCCCCACCCACTGATATCTATGATCAGGAAAAATTTCAAGCTGTAATCATTTCACGTCCCATTAATTAGCAATTGATGGTTTTCTGGAGCTATTCTATAGAAATTAGAAACGTTTACTAATAACCGAAAGGCAATACTTTTTGTTTTGTTTGCTGCCTAGAGCAGCAACCTTGAGTTATGGGCTAAACAGCTGGCTAGAGTGCGAGTGATGAGTCAATATATATTTGTGCCTTATCATTTATGGAAGTTCTAGTGTGCAAACCAGTATTCATCTTATTAAATAAGTAATTGTTTTGGGCATGGTTGTTAAGCGCGGGAGTTAAATCGTGAGATCTTACGATCTCACGTGTTTTTTCCTTCCACCGTGTCGGAGCGGATAAAAAATCGCTAAATATGCCGGAGCGGTGAGAGCGCACAGGAAACTCGTGAAATCATGGTAGCAGCGCTTTCTCTCGCACCCGTTTTACCCAGATTTGCACTGTTTTGACCCGTGTCTACACTGTTTGACCCGTTTCGACCCGTTTAACCCGGGTCCAGATTGCACCGTTTCAACTCAATACTGAATCATTTTCCATCGAAAAGGAGGAATTCACTGAACTTGGGACTCGGGTGGGTTTTGTTTGCTTTAATTACTTGGAAATTTGCCATCCTTTAACGGAGTCGGTGGATTTTAATTGGTTTAAATACTTGGGATAATGGGATTCACCTAACAATGAGTCTTTTTAATTGATTATTTTTATTAATTTCTTTTTATCTGTAAAAAATAAATAAATTACTATTATAAAAAAAATTACTATAATAAATTATTTATGTTAAGTTAATTTTTCCTAGTTATTTTTATAATTGTCTATTTGGTGAGATCTTACGATCCTTGTTACGATCCTACGATCTACGCTTTTTCTATACCCCAACGATCTTTAGTGGGATCCCGATTTTGACAACCATGGTTTTGGGTTAATTAATGTAATGAAATCAGATAATTTGTTTTCGCTTTGTATGCCTTGATTGTTGATTAAGTTAATACATGTCTATTGGTCAAAAACAGACATAATTGCATGTACTTGAATTTATTATTTGTGTTCACTCTCTCAGATGGATTTCATCTTAGTAAATTTACATGGGATGTGATTTTCCTACCAAATTTTAACTCTTTCAGTTTCAGGCACCCTTGGAACTGTTTTAAAAACTCCCTTGCTTCCCTTAAGAGTTTGAAAAAAATCAACGATTCTCTCTCTCTCTCTCTCTCTCTCTCTCTCTCACACACACACACACACACACACACACACACACACACACACACACACCCACACATGTTATTGACTTATTGGGCAAATAATTAGATATTACTTTTGTGATGAAATTATGTAAAGTGTTTGATCCAAGCAAGGATCGATGTTTGCAATGTTGATGCATTGCAATTACTTGGAGATGATTGCATAGTCTTGCATTTATTGCATCTATTTTTGCTTGCTGATGAATTTCCAAAAATATTTGTTGCATTGAATCATGTGGTTATCAATATCTTATGATACACACGAATCATATCTTGATTCAAAACAAGTGAACCCAATCAATATGAATCATTGTGCTTATATATTTTGGACATGGATCGTAACATGAATCTTGATCCGTTATGATAAATCTTAATTCATTATGATGAATGTGGATTCTTTCTGATGAATCACAACTTGCCCCCGAACTTTGTGTAGCCATGCACTTTTTTGTCAACTTTGTGTAGCCAACCACTATTGTTTTGTTATTTTGATCGATGACTTTAATCTGGAATAATTTTGAGATTCATATATAATATATTTCTGTATATTTTTGTATATGTCACCAGTTTATACTTAATGTCATTTTTTATTTTTATCGATTATGCTTCTTACAATTCGTATTAAGATTCAATTCACAATTTAGAAAATAAGTCTTCCAATTAACGATTTAAATCTCTATATGATAACCATATTGAATCACTATTGTGTGGTTAAGTGTTATTTGATTGAGTGAAATGATGCACGAGAGATCATATCATGCCGTAAATTTACATCGGATTATGATGTGATGCCGTTTGTTAATGTATAATTATTATGTAAATTGTAAAGTGGCTATAATCTTATATGTCGGGTCCAGTGTTTCTATATTTGAGCTCTGCTTTAAACTGATTCTATAATCTTTTGCTTCATAAACTTACCATCTTTGCCGTGAAAGTTGGGTTGTTTTTGTCAATAAGGAATCCTCCAATTATATCATTCCTAATTAGTGTTGTGATTTTGTCATTACTATAATTTATATTACTTGCAAAATATATGCTAGGCTGTTTATGATTGTATAGAAATTATAGGAATTAGAGTAATTGTATCATTAATGCCATTATTGGCTGTTGTATTATATATTGAGATATCAGATCAATGAAAAGTCAAGAAAACAGAAATTCTGACATGGTATCATCCTCTTTGTTCTAATTTGTGTCTTCTTTGATATCGTGTTTTTTTTAGCGACACCGCTTTCTGTCGCTCTTGTTTTTCACCCTCTCAGTCACTCTTGGTTCCTGTAGTCTTGTCTCTTGTATTTTGTCTTTGTTTCTTGCTCTTGGTTGTGGTTTCATGGCTTCAGAAAAGAAAAGAGAGAACTTTTGTATTCGATTCACTGGGAAAAACTATCCTGCCTGGTCATTTCAGTTTGAAATGTTTGTGAAAGGGGAATCATTGTCTGGTCATCTCAACGGGACTTCGACAGCTCCAACCGACGTGGCTGCGTTGGATAAATGGGAAAAACAGGACGCACAAGTTATTACTTGGATCCTTGCTTCTGTTGAGCCTCAAATGATTAATAACTTGCGCTCCTTCTCAACCGCCAAAGAGATGTGGGATCACCTGAAGACTATTTACAAACTGAATAATGATGCTAAACGCTTTCAGCTTGAAGTCGATATTGCACATTATCGACAAGGCCCCATGTCCATTCAAGATTACTACTCTGGTTTTCTTAATATGTGGGCTGAACATTCTGAGATCTTACATGCTGATGTTCCTAAAACATCGCTTGCGACTCTTCAAAAGATTTATGAAGTCAGCAAACGCGATCAGTTTCTCATGAAACGTACGAAACTTTTCAAACCATGCCCGTGGAGCTTGTCGCAATCCATATAGAGAGCGTTTAAGCTTGCAGACACCTTCAGATGAGGAAGGCAACCCAGGAGGGAGAGTCATATAAATATCTTCTGCTAAGTCGCCATGCAGAAATGCATTCTTCACATCCATTTGAGTAAGTGACCAGCCTTGAGAAGCAGCAATAGCCAATATGGTCCGAATACTTGTCATTTTTGCAACGGGGGCGAAGGTCTCATCATAATCAACACCATACTCCTGTTTATTACCCAATGCAACCAATCGAGCTTTGTAACGATTAAGAGTACCATCAGAATTCAGCTTTACTGAATATACCCATTTACACCCAATGGGCTTAACACCCGGAGGCCGAGGAACAATGTCCCAAGTGAAATTTTCTTGAAGGGCATGTAGTTCTTCATGCATTGCCGTGACCCACCGAACATCTTTAACTGCCTGAGAATAACAAGTAGGAATAGATGTGCCAGATAGAGTAGCAGTAAGAGAAGTAAACCCATATCCATACCTATCAGGAGGGTGGGACACTCGTTCTGAGCGTCGCAGTGGTGCAGGTGCAGGCTCAGGTGGCGGATCAGCGACGGAGAGGGACAAAGTAGGAGTGCGTCTAACGTACACATGACCTGGTTTAAACCGTTCTACAGAAGAAGAATCATTAGAAAAATCAACAAGAGTAACAGAATCAGTAGAGGAAGGTTTAGAACATGGGAAATAATTTTGTTGATCAAAGAAAACAACGTTCCTAGACATGCGTAAGCGCTGAGAAGTATGATCATAACACAAGAAGCCTTTATGAGTAGTACTATAGCCCAAAAAGGCACACATAACAGATTGGGCGCCAAGTTTGTTTCGTTCAGGTGGTGGAAGATGAACAAAGCAGTCTCGTGTCTCTAAGTCTTCAACAGAGTCTGAGTATCGAGCTATGTCTACGGCCTGTTCTGAAATTATATGGCTTCGTGGACTTTTGGCTGAACTCGGTTTTCCTCAAGATACAGCCACACCACTCTTTGCTGACAATACCAGTGCTATTCAAATTGCTACTAATCCAGTTTTTCATGAACGTACAAAGCATATTGAGGTGGATTGCCATTCTATTCGGGAAGCATTGGACAATCATGTTATATCTCTTCCTCATGTCACATCACAACTTCAACTTGCAGATATCTTGACTAAGGCTGTAACTCGACCTCGACATCAGTTTCTCGTCAACAAATTGATGCTTCTTGACCCGCCGCATCAATTTGAGGGGGGATGTCAATAAGGAATCCTCCAATTATATCATTCCTAATTAGTGTTGTGATTTTGTCATTACTATAATTTATATTACTTGCAAAATATATGCTAGGCTGTTTATGATTGTATAGAAATTATAGGAATTAGAGTAATTGTATCATTAATGCCATTATTGGCTGTTGTATTATATATTGAGATATCAGATCAATGAAAAGTCAAGAAAACAGAAATTCTGACAGTTTTTGCTGAATGTGTTATTCTATGGGTTGATCACACAGTCCATGTCTTTCCCCCCATTTTGTGATGATTAGTGTGTATATTGCGCAGTGTGTGTAGTATATATGTTTACCTTCATGTTTGAATTGTTTCCTAACTGACTGAAAGTATGATATGGCATGCAGAAAATTTCCCTCTTCTCTTTCAATTTCTGATTTTATGTTTTTTTGTTCTGCTAGGGAATAGTGCTTTGAGTCACTTTGCTGAGGCTAAGCCATGAACCGGGTTGATGCAATGGAGTATATGAAGTTATTAGATGCATCATATTATATTTGTAGAAGTTATATAATCACTTTGTTGAAGTACTTGTTCTCAGTCGACTTACTTATTCTAGATATACTCATGTTCGTAAAAGTAAAACACAATGGATAGAGTTTCTTCTAATTGCTATATGATGACGAAAATGTTTTGCTACAAGCCGGAGAATGGTCCATAAGCACGCAAGATCTGGTTAATGTATTTGTTATGTTTTTCTGGTTAATGATGTATTTGATTCTAGCTCTTGCATTTTGAGCGGCTTATTGATAGTCCCTTTATCTTGGTGGTGAGATTTGCAAATAAGTTTGAAAATTCACTTCCTGCTTTCCAACTTTATTATTTTCATCTTTTGACTAGTGAGTGATTGTCTCCTCCCAAATCCAACAATTGGATGTTTGGGTTAGGTTCAGAGCCATGACTTCCCGCATGGGATTATCTTAAAAATGTTCATTTTTGAAATGAAAATTGTAAAAAACCGGCTTAATTAAATAATCAGTTAGCTTTTACAGAAAAGTTTTAAATAATCGGATAATAAAGTTGGTTAAAGTTTTGTTTTGAACTGAAACTATTTAAACCCCATGAACTGTGCCTTGATCAAATTTCAGAATTCTTTAACATACTGAAAAGTGATATTAAAAATGTTTTTGACTGTTTTACAATTTGAACCATGAATGAATATTGTCAATGAAAGACAAAAGTGATACGTCAAACATACTAGACGAATAAAAAATATATTTAAGTCTGTATAATTTTCTCGTACGAATTTAACACTAATTGAATTGAAACAAACAAGGTTGAAAATAAAACCCACTCAATTTGGTGTCATTTTTAATAAATATCTAAACTAATTAGAAATTGATGATATTAGTGATATACTCTCATTATTCACAATAATAAAATTACTAAAATATTCTTACCAGATTATAAGAAAGTATATGTTTTCATCAATTAAAAATAAAAGAGTTTGTATAAAATGTGAAATATTTTATATTACACATGTAACAAAAAGTAGTAACTATTTATTGAAAAATAATAATTATTAATTAAAAAATTATACATTTAATATAAAATGCAAAAATTCTAATACAAACTTACTATTTTGAATTTCTTAATATGTGCGAATTTGAACATCATAGAAAAACCCATAATAATAATATAAATGTTGCGTGAATTTAACGCAGTTGATAGATACTTTACTACATCACATTATATATGCAATATATGCGGAGGCTGGAATTTAAATCATACACTACACTTATTTATCTTGAAATTATAGTCACTAAAATATTTGAGAAAAATAGTTTTTTTTTTTTGGTCAACGAGAAAAATAATTCTAGTAATATAATTTCATATAGTATAGTAAATTGATCATAAAAATATTAAATATTTTAAAATTAAAACAATTACGTGAATAAAAATAAATAAATTAGCAAATGTAAAATATGAGATGAGAGGCACACACTACACACATGGCATTAACGTTGTTGGTGTGTAGTATAGAGTAGAGTAGGGGTTTTGGTTTTGGTGGTTTATTATAGCGGCGGAATGGGAAAACGAGAGAAGCATAAGCAGAAACACGATAGAACTCAACGAGATAGAAGTTACTATCTTCAAGATAATGATAATGATCATGATCATGATACTACACAACCCTTCTCTTCTACTTCACCTGCTGAAAAAGAAGAACAAGATGAAATAGAAGATGCTGATGATGACAACAATGATGGAGAACAAAATCATGAACACCCATCTCATGATTTGCCTTCAAAATTCCTCCTTTACCAACAATCTGTCCAGGTATCACCTAGATTTTGAAATATGGAATCATTCACTTCATCAAAACTTGCTTAAGTGTGTTTAGCAGCAGAGAAATTAATTGGTTATTGTGATTTAGGTAATGTTTGGATAAACAACTTAATTAAGTGGTTATAGACATATGGGCCTGTTTGGATTGACATGTTTTTGAGCTTATGAAAAATTGCTTATGCAAATAAATAAGCTTTTATGTTAATTCTTAAGTTCTCACTAACTAAAAATTGTATCTTCATAAACTAGCTTGATAAGATTATAATAATACATAAAAGCTTATTTATTTGCATAAGCTAAAAAATAAGTCAATCCAAACAGGCCCATAGTTTACTTATTAATAGGTGCTTATGTACAAGTTAAGGGTCTGTTTGGATAAACAACTTATTTGCAGCTTATAGCACAAGGGCGCTTATCTGTAAGCTTACATGAACTATTTTTATAGCAAAAGATAAAATTAAGATAAATTGTTTTTATATATGTTATGGGCTGTTTGCTTAAATTATATTGGAGAACTTATAAAAATAAGCTGAAAAAAAAAAACTTATGAAAATTGTCATAAGTTGGTTTCATAAGTTCTCCCAAACAGTCTCACAAAATTTATGCTAGTGGATAAACTCAAATAAGTGAATCCAAACAGGCCTGAATTCTATAGCAAAAGATAAAACAAAATCAAACTACTTTTATAAATTATTATGGAGAGCTTTTGAAACTAAGCTAAAAACAACTTATGAACATGTCATAAACTGTTTCTATAATTTCTTCTACGCAGACTCACTAGTGCTTATGTCAGTAGATAAACTCAAATAAATTAATCCAAATAGATTCTTATATGACCTGATTGAGAAGTTCATAATGTGGCTTTTGTGAATTATGCTTTTTGTTATTGCAGTCTCCCAAAGGAGACATCAGTTATTTGCAAAAGTTCTTTCTCATGTATGTTGGTGGAAGGATGCCCCTCCATCTTCAAGAAGATTTCTGTGGCACTGCGCTTCTTAGGTACATTCTGTCATTCTATTGTTGTTGTCATCATTATTAGTGCATTTCATTTGATAGTTTGCTTATCTGTCCTCTTTTTGACCTAAAATTGCGATTTCTTTGGATAAGTTGAAGACTTGGAGCTGTCTTTTAAATATTAAATAAACATGTTTAAAGAAAGACTTAGGGCCCGTTTGGATTGACTTATTTTTGAGCTTATGCAAATAAACAAGTTTTTATGTATTATTATAAGCTTATCAAGATAGTTTATGAAAAAACAGCTTATGAAGATACAATTTTTGCTAGTGAGAACTGATGAATTAACATAAAAGCTTATTTATTTGTATAAGCTAGTTTTCATAAGCTCAAAAATATGCCAATCCAAACAGGTCCTTAGTCCACTAAGATTACAGACAGATTATATTGGTTATGATCACTTGCCATTTTTCCTCGTGATGTTTCATTTCTAAACTTCTAAGTTCTGATTCTTTTATGGCTCAAATTGCTAGATTAGTAACATCTATTTTGAAGTGGAGTTTCAATTCACTTAGAGTGCTTTTTTAAAGATTATTTTCCGACAAAATCACATTTTTTAAGTAAGAAATAGTATTTGATTTTTTAATTATGTTTGTGTAAGCCTCTTTCAATATCTCATTTTTTTTCAAAGAAATGATTTTTATGTTGAAAATGAAAAGCTATTTTATCCTTTTCTCTTTTTGACATGTCTTGATATTTTATGTAGTTCCTGATCTACTTATCTTGCATTGATTTATGTTTGGCAGTGCAGAATGGCTCCGCAGCGATCCAAGAAAGACAGCTGTAGGATTAGATTTGGATCTCGAGGCACTGAATTGGTGCCTGGAAAACAATATACCTAAAATTGGGGCTGATGGGTTTTCTAGAATATCCCTCTTTCATGGCAATGTGCTACAACCTCTCCAGTCTAAACTTGTGAAATTGGATCCCGAGGAGCTGGTAAGGAGCATTTCACTGTCGCAGAATACAGAAAACCTGCAGACTGATGGGCTCGAGTCGGATGTCCCAACAAGCTCTGCTTCTCAAGATGATGATTTGACTATGAAAAATTTTCCACTGAATGGAAGAGATATTGTGTGTGCTTTTAACTACAGCTGTTGTTGTCTCCACAAACGCACTGAACTGGTTTTGTATTTCAAGCATGCGCGTGAAGCCTTGTCAACGAAAGGTGGAATTTTCGTAATGGATTTATATGGAGGTACATCTTCAGAGAACAAGTTGAAGCTTCAGAGAAGATTTCCTAATTTTACGGTATAAGATTCATGATGTTAATTTGAACACTTGAAACAGGACACATGATTGATACATAAAGCACAATCACTTTGCTTTTTCTTTTCTAAAGCCATTTAATCCTCAACTCAAATTTAACTTTGTTACCACATGATCCACAATGTTCTCACTTCCAAACCTCTCCTTAGTGGTCTCTTCACTAATTGTATGTTTTTTCATAATTGACCTCTTGCATTTATAGGTATATTAGAGCTAACGAGCCTTAGTTAAGGTCGAATCGATCGGAGTACCCAAATTTGAATCCTGGCTGAAACCAATTTTGGCCAGACTTTACTTACAATCAAACTCCGGATGAATATGATTCCTTTCTCCTAGGACCTGGAGGGTTAAGACCAAAATAATACCAGTTCTTCTTTAGCATTTACTTCTGCTATTGTTTGGATATATGTTTCTCCAATAGAATGGTATCATATAGTTAGTGCATGACAACATTGGTAGATCTTGTATAAATTTCTACGACTATTATTAAATAATACCTATGAAGCGCGGACACTCCTTAGATTAGGCGTGTCCCGGTGTCGGACACCGACACTTATGATTACACTGAATTATGTCATTTTCTCAAATTATTATCGGTGTCCACGTGTCAGTGTTTGTGTTGTGTCCGTGTTTGTGTCTGTGCTTCATAGAATAATACTAACCAGTGTTGGATTGCTGTGAATATTCTCCTGGATAATGGTTTTATGATGTGAACTTTGTGATCAAAATCTGCAGTATGTATGGGAGCAAGCTGAATTTGATATTATTCAACGCAAAACAAGGATTAGCCTCCATTTTCATCTGAAAAAGGAACAGAGAAAAATTCGCCATGCATTTTCATATAGTTGGCGTCTGTAAGTTCCTTTTTATTTTGTTTCTCTTCAATTCATTAAAGAATATATTCCAATAGCTCTAACTTCGATGGTATTCTTGTTTTAATTTTTTATTATTTGAAGTTTCTAACATTATAATTTGTTATTCAGGTGGACATTGCCCGAGATCAGGGATTGCTTAGAAGAGGCTGGATTTCGATCCGTTCACTTTTGGGTCCGAGAGATGCCAGATACCTCAGAAATAACAAGAACTGAGGGATTTGGTGCGGGAAAGGATATAAAATATGAAGAGACAACAAGTTTTCAGCAACAAGATTCTTGGAATGCTTACATAGTTGGTGTTGCATAGATTCTTAGGATGTTTAACTTAGTTTCTGCTGCTTTATTTCTGTCATAACTAGAAAAAAAACACCACTTGTAATCTGTTTCTTTGCTTGTAACTTACTTTTCTTTCTTTAATATTTGGTTCTAAATTGGATTTAGCTTTGAGATTATGAAGCTTAACAAGCTTTTACAGGTATATTAAGTTTGGTTTGAAATTTTCATAAGTTACTACTGAGGAAACTCTATACACTAAAATTGTATTTTGCCATGTATATGCAGATGTTAGAATAATGAAACTTCTTACATTTTCCGTCGTAATAAAATAATTTAAATGATATATTATTTGAGTCTGGCTTGTGCACTTGCTCAGTGAGTTTTGGCGATGTTAAAATTTACAGCAAGTATTTTCTTGCTGGTCTTGGAAGTATAATTTTCATCTGCTAAGGGTTGGAAATATAATTTAAACTTCTTGCAAATGAAGTTGATTTAAAAGAAAGCAAGAGACAAAAAAGGGAAGAATATGCATTCAAAAAGCTAAGAGTTACAGGTAGAATCATCAGAAAAATATGACTATAGATATACACTATACTTGTGATCTAGACCTCACAATTAGTGCATCATATACATTTATCAGATTGCCTCTAATGGCAGTGACATGTTTACATAAAAAATAAGAAGTAAACTAAATCTCCAATTCAACTTTGTAGTTATTAATTAATCAAGTTGAAGCTTTTGAGAGTTCTTTTTTGATAGCATGAGAATATGTCTGATGTTGATATCGAAGGGTTGAATCCAACAGGTCATCAAGAGATGTCTTTGGCTTCCAACCTAACCTCAGAAGAATAAACAATAAGAATGTCGAAATTCTGAATAACAATACGCATATGTTTGGATTGACAACGAGTTTGACAGAATCAGTATATGACTATGATTTTGGCAAAAACTATACTTTGGAGTTTCAACAAAATATCGTGATTTTTTCAAACTCAATGCGATTCCAAACATGCACTATCATAGATTCAAAAGAATTAATGACACAATACCAAGTTGTCTGGTGATAATCGTCATGTCAGGAATGCGCCTATCACTGTCATCATAGCCTTTACCATAGAAATCCTCCGAACGCACATTCAGAGTTGATAGACTAGAAGCAGGTATATCAGCCACCTTTGCATATACCTTAATAAAAAGACATAAGAACTAAAGTTGTTAATTTCTGTTGAGTTGAAAAACAAAGGCAATAACCTATCTAAGACTAATTTAAAAGCTACCTTTATCATAAGCTCAGCTAGTTCCTTAACAGATACTTCATTATCTGGGTTTCCCACATTAAAGATGTGTCCATTTGCTCTATCAGGGTTATCCTTCATGTGACATGATAGCATTTACATAAGTGTAAGCTCAATGTGTTAAAAATCAAACCGGACATCAAAATAGCGAGATCTTTAAATAATGGTTCAACTACTTTAAACTGTTCGAACCAGGACAAAATTGTGGTTAAACTGCTAAAATAACCGAACTATAGACAGTGCTGGTTCACATTCTATCAGTTGATCCGTTGAGTTTGGTTCGGTTTTTAAAAATTATTAGAAGTTTACATCTGAACTTACAATCATTAACAAAACAGCTTCAATTGCATCTTTGATATAGAGAACGGTTCTCTTTGATTGTCCACCGTCAACAAGTTTGAGCGGCTCGCCACGCAGAAGATTCTGGAACAAGAAGCTTTGAGAAAAACAGTGGTGTATATATATATATAGACTAACATGGAGACATGGACAAGAAACAGAAGCAGATAACTGATGTTATTACATTACTGAAACAAGCTAAAACTCTGGGGACACCATCACTTGGGCCATCCACACCAGGAATGAAGTCCATTCTTGGTCCAATCCAGTTATAAGGTCTCACAATAGTGAACTTGAGGCCATTCTCAGCATACTCAGCTATAGATTAATACTAAAGAGTAAGTTAACAAGAACAAGAAAACCTAACCATAACTATTGCAATCTAGGTAGCACCGACATGTCACCGGCAGATGTAATTACATTCAATTCAATTAGTTTAATTTTTAAAAAATATTATTAGTGTCGGCATCAGTGGTGGAGCCAGAAAATTTATAAA
Organism: Trifolium pratense; assembly: GCF_020283565.1. NCBI lineage: Eukaryota > Viridiplantae > Streptophyta > Magnoliopsida > Fabales > Fabaceae > Trifolium > Trifolium pratense. Next base: position 15,005,910 of record NC_060062.1, on the reverse strand, counting down.
GTCTCGGTAAAATCTCAGTTTTGCACTGAAAAATCCCTGTTTTGAACAAAAAAAATCTCAGTTTTGCCCTAAACTAACCCGTAAAATACTATTTTTTTTACCAGAGCTTGGGCAAGTGCTCGGGCGGTGGATCCACCACCGGTCAACATGTAAGTGCTTCATAGATCACAATCAAAAGAAAATGACAACTCCTTGTTTACCATAAATTAGCCTGTCTGTCATTTGCTTTGCACAAGCATAAGACCACCTTTGCTTCTCAACAGGACCAAATATACAAGGAGTCACATCTTCTGTGAGCATGTAATATTTGGGGTCCTACATCATGCAAATATGTGCAAGTAAGTAGACAAATTAGTATCATAAAATGACATTTGATTGCTTTTGTTAATCATCATTACGAATATTCAATTTATTGTGAACAAAACAGTAAAAATAAGATTTTTAGTAGCTGTCTGGGAGAACTTATGAATACAACTTATGAGTTCAGTCCTATTAAGTTCATAAATTTTTTTCAACTTATTTTCATAAGTTCTCCAGTATAGCTTATGAAAATATATAGTTCGTAGCTTAAACAAATATTTTTATGTTTCTTTGATCTTTTGCAATAAAAATAGCTTATGTAAACTTATACATAAACACTTATTCATAGTAAAGATTTGTGCTATAAGCTGCAAATAAACTATTTATTTCTAACCGTAAATGCTCTTAGCCTTGAAATTTTTTTCTGATGAGCTCCAGACCTAACTCACCCAAAAATATCTAAATATTTGTTTTGGGGTTAAACCAAAGTATTTTTTACATGCAACTGTAAAGATTAATTCATCGAGATTCATTTTTTTATTTTGGCTTTCACCACCAGTTTAATTTGGTTCGGGGGTCAGTTCTTGCATCAAGTGGTTTCAGCCCCCTCTGAACGTAATTGCAGGGATCGAACCGTGGTCTCCCTACCAAGTTCAGCGTCAACCACCACTGAACCAACTAACGATTGGTAACTAAGATTCATTTTAATTAATAGTAACTAATTCAAATGCAACCAACTGATTAACTTTGAAAACAAACCATCCATCAAATACCTTTCTATATTCTTCAGGCAGAAAGCTACCTATAGTCTTCCCAAATACCTCACAGGTAGAAAAATGAATCAAACGCTTTTTGTTCTCAGTGCAAAATTTAATCTGCATTATTACACAACTCATAAAAACATGAAATCAAAAAGTATATATATTCAAAACACATCAATAAAGTTACTAAAAAAACAACCTACCACCGGAATCGCATCAACGAAATTACTGAAAATCGTATCCAATGGCCGCGTATTATAATCCGCCGGAGTACAAATCGCAGCAAGATTAATCGTCTACAATAAATAAATAAATATAAAATTATAAAAAACTATGAATAAATAAAAATGCAACAAGAAAATTGAAAAAAAAAAAACGGAGAAAGAATACGAGATCAGCAGCTTTGACAAGAGTTTCAAGGCGAGAATCGTTCTTGATGTTCATTTGATGAAATTCGATACGGTTGGCCCAAGGAAGAGACTTATCAAGGAGATTTTTGATTTTGTCGGAGGAGACATCGACGACGATAGCTTTGTGAGATGTTTCGGACATTAGCTTTTCGCAGAGATGTGATCCGATGAAACCTCCACCGCCGATCATGCATATTGATATCGGCTGGATTGGTTTTCCGTCAAGGTTCACTCGATCCATGGAGAGACAGAGAGAGGAAGAAGAAAATGCAGAGAGAGACAAGGTGCGTAAGTTAGTTAGTTAGTTAGTTAATAATTTTGAAGATTGGTTTTGGAGAAGGAACTGAGAATACGGTGGCATTGTAGTAATTACTATATTGGAGCACAGTTTCAGTTATGGACGTTGATCCTTGTTACTTGCATTGCATGCCATATATATTATTATTATCTAATCAAAGGAGGCAATGTTGTTATGGTCCAGCTAAAATTTTATTTTAAGATAAACAAAGTATGAAGTATGAAAGTGTTTGGGATTCGAATTTTTGCATATTTATATAATGTAATGTGATGTTTTTTTGTCAAAAAATAAATTTTTGCTTTTTACCAAGTTATTTACATTGAAACCATAATCAGTATTTCCTCTATGTTTTTTCTAATTAACTAGTGGCACTCTATGTATTGTCAAAACATGTGACATATATGACCTTAATTTATAGTTTTCATTATTCAATAACACTAATGAGAATAAAATGTCTTATTTATTAAAATGTCTTACGTATTAATTTCCTTCAATTTTTAGAGAGATATCGAAAAAGAAATTACAAGATAAATATATAGAATAAACAATGATCATTTTCCAATTATAAAGAATATATGTTTACATACAATTATCAATGGTATACATGTTATATTTAAACAATGAAATAATTGGATTTACAAGTATGGTGTTTATAAAAAAATTTGTAGCACAATTAAATAGCATCTGTGTAAAGTTTAGTGTTTGATGCGAGAAAATTCTTGAACCATAATCCCGAGAGCTTTTGATATCTTTTCAAACCATTTTTGTAATCTATAAAGGTCATTCCAAATCGCACGATATAACCCTTGTGCCATTCAAAATTGTCCAACAAAGACCATGCAAAATATCCCTTTACATTTACACCAGCCCTGTAATTTTCATAGAAAAAAGAATAGTTTAGTTGAATTCTATGAAAGAAAGTGAAATATAATCATCTTTAAACATATATAAAAAATGTACTTACTTAATTGCCTCTCTAAGATAAAATAGATGACGGTAATGATAATCAACTCTATAAGTATCAAGAAGAGATTCCTCAAGTGATAATGATGGATCGTCGTACTCATTTATACCTACACACATTAAGAAAAAACTCAATTATCATTCATGAGTAATAAAAATAAAATTCCATATGAAAATTTGTATATATCTTAAATAAATATAGTTCTTTTTTAGTATATTAAGTTTAACTTTATCTAGAAAAAACTTTTAATAGTACTTCAAGAGGAAAAACTATGATATACAATTGACTTGCGTACCATTCTCAGTAATATAAATTAACGGGTTGTTGTATTTTTCTTTAACTTGTATCAAAAAGTCCCGAATTCCTTTTGGATAAACATACAACCAATCTGAAGCAACCTGAAATTAAATTAATATATAGAAGTTCATCAATAACTCATTTAAACAAAGGCAAAAAAACATGTTAAACATTGCATTTTTAAGGGTCAAAAACTTACATTTATACCAATGGATTTTCCATCACGTTCGACTGCATTCACAAAAATTGAAAGGTATACCATTAATTTAAATTGATAAAATCACTTAAATAATCAATAAATACACAATAGCTAGATAGTATAGTAGGCGAAAGAGGTGCTTACATGAATATTGAGTAAGAGAATCAGTTAGGTAACTTGCTGGGGCATTGCTTAATTGAGGTGCATCAGAAGCATAACAAGAAGCGTAGTAATTTATCCCAATGAAATCAAATGAACCGCTAACTAGTCTAGATTGCTCTTTAGTAAACTTTGGCAATCGTGATTTGACCAACGCTCGCATGATTTTTGGATAATCTCCATTAGTTAAGGGATCCATAAACCTGTTATAAAACAAAGAAATGGAATAAATTATCATGCTTGTGTTAATTTATATAGTATAATTATATAAGCTATATTTATATCTATATACTCAACATCTACAACAATTCTTTCCAAAAAAAAGTTCTTTCCCAATTATAATAAAGAAATTCATTAAAAAAAATATAGATATACTTACCACCCAAACATAAAATCGATAGCTCGTTGAGCAGCCTTTTGACTAAGTTTGTTATCTGAGTGCGGCACAAACCAATTAATGACCAATGTAATACCAATTAAACCATTTTGTGAGACTTGATATTTGGTCTTGTACACATTAACAACTGCTGCATGAGCTAGAAGTTGATTGTGTGAAACTAAATAAGGTTCTGTTCCAGAATCACCACCGGTGCAATTTGGATTCAAGGAAGAAGAGCATCGACCTGGTGCCATTTCTCCGTTTGCATACCCATCTCGACTATAAGTCCATGGCTCATTCAAAGTAATCCAATGTTTTACCCTATCACCGAATGTTTTAAAGCAAAGTTCCGCATAATCTTGGAAGTCTTTTCTGTAGTTGAAAATATGTAAAGATGAATGAGAAACATAATTTTTATAAGCATTTAAATAAAGTATGAATTTTGAATTGTGTGACTCACATGATGAGGGGACTTAAGAAGCCGCCATATTCATCTTCTAGAGCTTGAGGAAGATCCCAATGAAAAAGAGTTACAAATGGTTGTAAACCATTTGCGAGCAATTCATTGATGAGGTTGTTGTAATAGTCGATTCCTTCTTGATTAATTCCTCCACTTAGTTTTCCATCTGCAATAGTTAACGATCAAAGTGAAAAAATGAGAAACATTTAATTGGTTGAATTAAGATTAATCATCGATAGAACTAGAGTACTTACTTGGAAGTACCCTAGACCAAGATATGGAAAATCTATATGCATCCAAGTTCATATCCTTCATGATCGCAACATCTTCCTTATAGCGATGATATGAATCAACTGCAACGTCTCCGTTTTTTCCATCATCAATTTTTTCTGGATATCTATGAGTAAATGTATCCCATATACTCGGTCCTCTTCCACCTTCGGATGCGGCGCCTTCATACTGATAAGCAGAAGATGCCGTGCCAAAGATAAAGCCTTTGGGAAAATCATTCCTATTCAATGAACCAACCTGTGGTGTAGTAGTAATCACTTCTAAGCTGCTTTGTGATAAAGAGATTGTTATGAATGAAGAAAGTAAGAGAGAAAATACAAGATATCTCATATTGATAGATGAATCTGTTTCTGTTAATTTAATTCTGCTTGGTTCTGTTTCTGTGAACTAACTGAAAATGATTGTTCTGATTAATTTTGGTGACAAGGAATGATTGTTCTGATTGTTCTGATTAACTAACTGAAAACAAGAAAGAAAGAAAGAAAGAAAGAAAGAATGAATTAATGAATGAATGAATTTGTTTTGTGAGTTATGCAAGCGTGCGGTTTCCTATTTATACAAAGAATAAGAAAGAAAGAAACAAGTGAAGTTGGTTGGCTCGTTCTTCTAGTCAAATTACCATTTTCTAGTCAAATTAGTATATTTTTTGTCAGTCAATTATATGCATGGCGGCTGCTGTTATTGTTGACCAATAATGAATTAGTAAGATTATTAGTATGATTACCTCTATAATTATGTGAGCCACACAATATATTTTCTTTGCTATATAGAGTTATTATTTCTGTTATGTTACGGTTTGGTTTTCTTAAGTATGTGGTCATGAGTTCGATTTTCGGTTTATTTGTATGGAAAAAATTTGGTTGGATGGAGAGAACTCACCTTATGTGCTACAAGGATTTCCAGACAGAGATTAGTCATCGCTAATAGATTGGAAACATATCAATATGATGGTAACCAAGAAAAAGAGTTATTATCTTTGTCATTGTACAAAAATGCATAAGAAAAACTAGGATTTGAATCTCTCCAATTTTTTCTCATGTTTTTTTTTTTTTTTCTTAATCCAATGGTTGGTAAATTACAAAGAATAAAAAGAGATAAAATCAACCCTTAAACTAAGAAAAATGAGAGAAAATATGAGGAAAAATTGAAAAAATCTAAATCCGAAAAACTACAAGCTAATTAATGGTTTTTTTTTTTTTTTTTTGCATTATGCAGCTGTTGCAAATTTAAAATAAATTTATGAAATAAATTTACAATATTAATATATCCTAAATAAACATATATACTCAAAATTTCATCTCCACTTTTGTTGAGCGGTTATAAATCATTCAATTATAGTGCAATTTATTTTTAATTATGATATAGTCAAGTTTAACTCATTTATTCATCGACATAACTTTTTTTTTATAACCCTCTGATTCCTAGGGGAAAGGAGTTCTAGTAGTCCAGAGTTCGGCCGCGAGGTAAGTAAAGTCTGACCAATGAATTATTCCACTCATCGACATAACTTTAATACATAATGCTATCTAATCAAAATTTTGACGACTCAATAAAGGTCAATGATATTTTTACTGACAAGTGAGCAACATTCTTAGTTTGTTTCAAATTTTCCTTATCATGTCCTACGCACATACATGCTTCATAACAGTTTTGCTCGCTTTGTGCATCCACGTTACACTTGTACAATCCATGCTCCGGAGCTGTCCACACGGTGGGACAATTGTTGTTGTAGACCCCGAACACACTTCAACGGTCGCGGCGCGTTCGCAATGTTGTTTTGCTGGTGCTGTTTTAGATTATGGAAACCTTGCCATTGATGTAGAACATCCTGCGCCAATTGGAAAGATTTTGAAGATCGTAGTTTAATATCCTTCCATGTTTGTACCGTCTTTTCCATATGCACCAAATTATCTCATCCAAATTGGAACTAGAGACGAGATCTTAAGGAGAAGCATTGACTTTGTGACATAAACTTCAATTATTTAAAAGAGTTAAATAATTTTTTTTTGAAACAAGTTAAATAAATTTTTAGTCCATATAAATATCTCAAATTTCATTTTAGTTTGTTTAAAAAATTTCATCGAGTTTCGATTCTCAAATATTTTCCGTCATGACGTTCGAAATTTTGAATTTTTTGTCGCGGTCTTGTTTTAGTACATTATTGTAAAAATCTCTTTTGTAAAAATTTAATTTTTCTTAATAAAAAATGAATTAAATGAGTTTTAAAATATTTTGCGCTTAATAATTCATTTTTATTTTATCTTTTATTTAAAAATTATATATGGTTAGGTCTCTTTGCAATGGGAAAGGTTAATGTATTTGCAAAAATAGAGAAATGTTAGTGGCAATTATTTTATGATTGTTTTCTATTTATGAACTAACTTTTCTATGTTTGTTTTGCTTAAGGATTAAAAAGTAGACACACATTTTACTATCGTCATTATGTGGAACGGATGATTAAGGTTCGTTCTCTTTCCTATCAAATTCTTTTCATACATATGAGTTAGAAATTAAATCCTAACCACATGTTTAAAAAGATCAAGACTCTCACCGTCTAAACTAATTCATTGTTGATAGTTGTAAGCATTTAATTATCAACGGAACACCTAAACTTCAACGGTTCTAACTAATAATACTCATTTTTTACGGCAAGATTGGTTATCAACACTTGTCATTATATTGTTTTTCTTCAACCAATTGTCTGATAAGCATTGGAATATTATTATGGGCAACAATAATTTTCCAATAGTCCCATCCTAAAATAGTAAATCAAACAAATTAAGGCAAAGCAACCAGATTGTGCAGAAAGTTCATAACTACGCTTACCAAAACATTGATATAATAAAGAGACAAGAAATAATCATCATATCTAATATGGAATCCACCCACCCAACAAGCCATGTTTTTTTTTAAGCAGTCTAGTTGTCATAATTTTATCTTTTAAGATATAAGTAGAGTTAGTAAAAAAAAAAGATATATAAGTAGAGAATTTCAAAAAAATTATTAGTGATATTATCTGTGTAGCAAATTTTCTACACATATAAAAATTTGAAATTTGATATGACCTAAAATATATTTATTAGTGATATTTTGTGTTTGTTGTATATAAGTTTGGTTTAGCTGTCTCAACTTAATTAGTTGAGATGACTGTCACTTGCATAGTATATAAATGATATATAAATGAAAAATTCAAAGAAACAAAAAGAAAGGAACAAATAATTGAAATCTAATATACAACAACCCTTGCATGAGACGGTAAAAGATATTTTCTAACTTAATTAAAAGTTTCGAGTTTGAATCTACTTGTGAAAACACAACACTATTACAATTTCTTGAAAAAAAAGTGTCATATATTGTGGTCATAGTCGACTCTAAGAGAATTAAATGTAGATAATATTTAATTTATACTACTAATTTAATAATTGAATTCTAATAAATATATGAAATGCAATAAGAAATTAAATTCAAATAACATGAATGAGAAGAAAAGGTTTTATGGAATAAATAATAGGTGACTCAACAAATAATTGTAGAGATAGTAAACTAGTAATACTAATTAATATTTAGCTAATACATTATTAGTCAATATTAACAGCAGCCGCCATGCATATATAATTGATTCACAAATATATAATTTGACTAGAAAAAAAGGTAATTTCAAGGAGACATCCAACCTCACTTATTTTTTTTCTTTAATATTATATTTATTCTTAATTCTTATATAAATAGAAACTGCACCTTTGCTTGCATAATCCACAAAACACATTCATTCATTCTTTGTTTCTTGTTTTTGTCACCAAAATTAATTAGAACAATCATCTTCAATTAATTCACACAAACAGAACCAAGCATTACATTAACATTAACATTAACAGAGTCATGAGATATCTTTTGTTTACTCTCTTGTTCCCTTTACTTTCCTCATTGATAAGAATCTCTTTATCAGAAAGCAACTTAGAAGTGATTACTACTACACCACAGATTGGTTCATTGAATAGGAATGATTTCCCTGAAGGCTTTATCTTTGGCACGGCATCTTCTGCTTATCAGTATGAAGGCGCCGCATCCGAAGGTGGAAGAGGACCGAGTATATGGGATACATTTACTCATAGATATCCAGAAAAAATTGATGATGGAAAAAACGGAGACGTTGCAGTTGATTCATATCATCGCTATAAGGAAGATGTTGCGATCATGAAGGATATGAACTTGGATGCATATAGATTTTCCATATCTTGGTCTAGGGTACTTCCAAGTAAGTACTCTAGTTCTATCGATGATTAATCTTAATTCAACCAATTAAATGTTTCTCATTTTTTCACTTTGATCGTTAACTATTGCAGATGGAAAACTAAGTGGAGGAATTAATCAAGAAGGAATCGACTATTACAACAACCTCATCAATGAATTGCTCGCAAATGGTTTACAACCATTTGTAACTCTTTTTCATTGGGATCTTCCTCAAGCTCTAGAAGATGAATATGGCGGCTTCTTAAGTCCCCTCATCATGTGAGTCACACAATTCAAAATTCATACTTTATTTAAATGCTTATAAAAATTATGTTTCTCATTCATCTTTACATATTTTCAACTACAGAAAAGACTTCCAAGATTATGCGGAACTTTGCTTTAAAACATTCGGTGATAGGGTAAAACATTGGATTACTTTGAATGAGCCATGGACTTATAGTCGAGATGGGTATGCAAACGGAGAAATGGCACCAGGTCGATGCTCTTCTTCCTTGAATCCAAATTGCACCGGTGGTGATTCTGGAACAGAACCTTATTTAGTTTCACACAATCAACTTCTAGCTCATGCAGCAGTTGTTAATGTGTACAAGACCAAATATCAAGTCTCACAAAATGGTTTAATTGGTATTACATTGGTCATTAATTGGTTTGTGCCGCACTCAGATAACAAACTTAATCAAAAGGCTACTCAACGAGCTATCGATTTTATGTTTGGGTGGTAAGTATATCTATATTTTTTTTAATGAATTTCTTTATTATAATTGGCAAAGAATTTTTTTTTGGAAAGAATTGTTGTAGATGTTGAGTATATAGATATAAATATAGCATATAATTATACTATATAAATTAACACAAGCATGATAATTTATTCCATTTCTTTGTTTCATAACAGGTTTATGGATCCCTTAACTAATGGAGATTATCCAAAAATCATGCGAGCGTTGGTCAAATCACGATTGCCAAAGTTTACTAAAGAGCAATCTAGACTAGTTAGCGGTTCATTTGATTTCATTGGGATAAATTACTACGCTTCTTGTTATGCTTCTGATGCACCTCAATTAAGCAATGCCCCAGCAAGTTACCTAACCGATTCTCTTACTCAATATTCATGTAAGCACCTCTTTCGCCTACTATACTATCTAGCTATTGTGTATTTATTGATTATTTAAGTGATTTTATCAATTTAAATTAATGGTATACCTTTCAATTTTTGTGAATGCAGTCGAACGTGATGGAAAATTCATTGGTATAAATGTAAGTTTTTGACTCTATAAAATGCAAAGTTTAACATGTTTTTTTTGCCTTTGTTTAAATGAGTTATTGATGAACTTCTATATATTTATTTACTTTCAGGTTGCTTCAGATTGGTTGTATGTTTATCCAAAAGGAATTCGGGACTTTTTGATACAAGTTAAAGAGAAATACAACAACCCGTTAATTTATATTACTGAGAATGGTACGCAAATCAATTGTATATCATAGTTTTTCCTCTTGGAGTACTATTAAAAGTTATTTCTAGATAAAGTTAAACTTAATATAAAAAGAACTATATATTTATTTAAGATATATACAAATTTTCATATGGAATTTTATTTTTATTACTCATGAATGATAGTTGAGTTTTTTCTTAATGTGTGTAGGTATAAATGAGTACGACGATCCATCATTATCACTTGAGGAATCTCTTCTTGATACTTATAGAGTTGATTATCACTACCGTCATCTATTTTATCTTAGAGAGGCAATTAAGTAAGTACATTTTTTATATATGTTTAAAGATGATTATATTTCACTTTCATTCATAGAATTCAACTAAACTATTCTTTTTTCTATGGAAATTACAGAGCTGGTGTAAATGTAAAAGGATATTTTGCATGGTCTTTGTTGGACAATTTTGAATGGCACAAGGGTTATATCGTTCGATTTGGAATGACCTTTATAGATTACAAAAATGGTTTGAAAAGATATCAAAAGCTCTCGGGACTATGGTTCAAGAATTTTCTCACACCGAAAACCAAACTTTACATAGATTCCATTTAATAGTACTACAAAATTCTTTATAGACACCATATATAATTGTAAACCCAATAATTTCATTTAATTATTTCATTTTTTAATATAACAAGAATACCATCTGTAATTGAATGTAAATATATTAGTTATAAATTGATCTCATTTGTTGATTTTATTTGTAACTTGTAATTTCATTTTGCATCTCCTTAAAAATTGGAGGAAATTAATAGACATTTTACTTCATTAATAAGTTATTTCTTTTTTTTTAAAAAAAATTGTTTTTGAATTTAATAAAAAGTCAGAGAAAATTATATTAAATACATAATTTGTGTTGGTCAACTTTAGGATGACAATTTGACTCATACCCAGTGGGCACTCACAAAAAATACCCATAACGGGTAGAGTAAAAACCTGCATTTTAGGTATGGAGACGGGTATGTGTAATTACCCGCAAAAATGAACAGGTATGATTGCGGGTACAGGTACCTTAGTACCCACCCCGCCTCATACCCACATAATATATATTTATTTTATATATATTATTTTTTTTTTGACAGATTATATATATTATTATATAATAACATATGTTTATCAATTTAAAAAAATACAACAGTGTTAAACTATTATACATTTTTAATAAAATGTTTATTTATAACCTAATACAAACACAATGTGAATATGTCAACAAAGAAATGAACTTTAACCTGATGTTAATCAAATTTTTGTTTATAATTTTCATGACCTGACATTAAAATCTTTAAAAAAAATTATTTATATTAAAATGATATGATATTTTATAATGGACTAATTTATTTTTAGTAAAAATGCGGGTAACAGGTAACGAGTACGAGTATGGATACTTAGGTACTCATAGGATATAAGGACGGATACAAATATTATTACTCACGTGAGTATTAGAATGAGTACCAGTATTTTTTCAAAGTACGGGCATGAGAAGGACCCTACTCATATCATATTGATTGACATTCCTAGTCAACTTCAGAGAAACTTGGAGAATTACCCTCTAAAATATTCATACATTGAACAACGAATATCGTTGAAACTACACAACCTATCTCTTTTCTTTTCGCAATATTTGTTTGAATAGTTTATCCCAAACTTCAAAATGGGCCAGAGGTAGTTGGAGAGATGTGAAAGGGGGGGGGGGGGGGGTCTTATATTAATATATTGTAATGGCCAACTTTAAACAACACTTTTCCAATTAGATTGAATTATAATGCAATAAGAAAATTGATATAATGTCGTTTTAAAAAAATTGCAGAGATTAAGAAAATTGACCATAATATTAAATTTGTTTACAATTAATATTGTGTTTACAATTTTATTCTTTTAGATAGAGGAGGGATCCGTTGACTCTAAGAGTAAGTCTCCATTGACTTACTCCGTTTAATAACTCAATATCGGTATTATATTTCTTCAATCCAACTGTTGAATTCAAAGATCTCATTGAGTAGATCAACTCCAAAAAAATTTATAAAAATTCAAAATTATTTGATACTTTTTATGATAACTTCAATTGGACGTACGACAAACTTTTAAAAAAATAGTTGAATTTTAATAGTTTAAATACATAACTACTTTTTTTGAATTTTTATAAAAATTTGTGGAGTTGATCTACTCAATAAGATCTTTGAATTCAACGGTTGGATTGAAGAAATATAATACCGATATCGAGTAATTAAGCGGAGTAAGTCAATGAAGACTTACTCCTGAAGTCAACGGATCCCTCCTCTTTAAGTGAATTCAATGGAATAAAATATTGAGCACCACTACATCTTGCGAAATGTGAAGTACATCCTTCATAAAAATTCATAAAAACGGGAAAATTCAATCAAATTAGAAGTTAGCAAATCATACATAAAAGATAAAGCAATTACTTCTTCCGATTCTTAATATAAAAAAGAGTTCAATTTTTAAATACATTGAAAAATTAATGTAACTAGTCTATGATATGATCTAAATACATCAATTTTTTAATATAACTAAAAATGAAACTTTTTCTTATATTAAGAATCGAATGAAGTGTAATTTATAAGTATTAATTAATGTTGCCACATACAATTTTTTATTTTTGTTGCACAAAATATTCTTACTAAATAACATTTTTTTTAATATCTTTATTTTTTTAATCATTAAGTCCTACACAATTTTGTTAATTACAAATTTACAACAAACAAAATCAATCATTAGTTGGTAGGTAATTGACGCTAAACTTAGTAAAAAGGCTTAATTAATCTTTTAGTCCCTTAAAGATATTTTAGGTTTCACAATGGTCCCTTAAAGAAAAAAAGGTCTGTATTGGTCCCTTAAAGACACATTCGTTTCTCAATTGGTCATTTCTGTCAATTTTTTACAAAAAACGTTAGTTTTAGTTGACTGAATTGTGGACGTCATTAAGTGTAAGTGGTCCACCAAAAACCTTATTAATTTTAAAAATTTTAACCATTGGAATTTTTTGTTATATTTGGAGTTAAAATTTAACGGAAAGGACCAATATGACAAACATATATGTCTTTAAGGTAACAATTCAGACCTTTTTTTCTTTAAGGGACCAATCTAAATCTTTTTTTCTTTAAGGAACTATTGTGAAACCTAAAATGTCTTTAAGGGATCAATAAACTAATTAAGCCTAATAAAAATTATCACATTTCGATCTACTGTGATCCAGAAGAAACTGAAACTTGATGTCAAATTAATCTATGAACTACTAAACAGGATATGAAAACAAAAAAAAAAATTACAGCAAACAAAAAAGATATTGGCTGAGTAATCAACTTTTTGCCTCCCCACTCTGCTGTCACAAAACCCGCCGACCCAAAACACCTGGAAACCATTCACCGACCGCCGGAGATTCATCTGCTCCTCACGCCCAATTTCTCCTCCACCACCGCCGACGGAACCGTTCACCTCCGTCATAAACAGTAAGAAACTCCATCTTTTCCTTTTCTTCTTTTTATTTTATCTTTTCAGATTTTCCTGTCCCTCTGTAACACGCGCGACGATGCGATTCTAGCGCGATTTGCCACCGCGATAGCCGCCCCTGCAAAAGGCAAAGCAGCACAGCTCCATTTCTTATTCTGCCTTTTTGCTCTGCAATTTTTCCATGTTGTATTGTTGGTACTTTCTTTTTCCAGCTTCAATTTTAATTTTGCATCAATTCAATTAACATATGTTAATTTTTGTGATATCTTTTAGGGTTTTGAAGTATTATTAGATGAGTTTTTTAATTTGCAACAATGAAATTTACAACTTATGAATATTTTAGACTTTTCAATGCATATATCGGCTCTACTCTAATGCTATGACTGAGTCGATGATTGATCTGTGAGTAGTTTTGTTTTTATGATATCGATATACATGAGTTATATTATACTGTATAGTTTTAGTCTAGAGACAAAATTTCTACCCTATGACAGAGTGTTTCCACTTTACAGGGTAGTAGTGAGCTGGTTGTTAATGGCTCGTTCCTCCAAACTCTATCACCAGTTCAACCACATTAGGACTTTTGTGAATGCAAGAGTTAAATGGGTTCGAGACCCCGATCTTGATATTGCAGTCCTCAAAGAGAAAGATCTCAAAGAGATAATTTCTCTTAAGAATCATATTGTTTCATCTCCTTCCAAATCCTTATCTATCTACAATGCCTCAATGTTGAAATCTTCACTCAACCTTCCGACTACAACTATCAAATTTGTTGAGAAACATCGTCATGTTTTCACGCAATTCCAACCGAGTCCTGGTCTCCCTCCATGTGTCAAGCTTACGCCTCAAGCTTTATCGCTCCATAAAGAAGAAATGGCTGTCCATAATTCGGGAACTAACCGTGAAGACACTGCTCAGAGGCTTGCAAGGCTTCTAATGCTTGCTGGCATGACAAGATTGCCGATTTATGTAATTGAGAAGCTAAAATGGGATATGGGTCTTCCTCATGATTATGTTACAACCCTTTTGGCTTATTACCCTGATTATTTTGATGTTTGTGTTGTAGAAGACCCAATGTCTGGAAAAGAAGTGCTTGCTTTAGAACTTGTTTCATGGAGAAAAGAGCTTTCTGTGTCCGAATTAGAGAAGAGGGTGATGTACTATGGTGCAGAAAAAAGAAGACATGATATTCAATTTCCCATGTTTTTGCCCAAAAGTTTTGCTTTAGAGAAGAGGGTGAAGACTTGGGTTGAGGGTTGGCAAAAATTGCCTTACATTTCCCCATATGAAAATGCATTTCATCTTGACTCGAATAGTGACCAGGCAGAGAAGTGGACAGTGGCAATTTTGCATGAGTTGCTTTCTCTTTTAGTGTCAAAGAAGACAGAAAGAGAAAATTTGATTTGTTATGGAGAGTGTTTGGGGCTGGGTTCAAGATTTAAGAAGGCTTTGGTTCACCATCCTGGTATTTTTTACCTTTCTAATAAAATTAGGACTCAGACTATTGTGCTTAGGGAGGCTTACAGAAATGAATTTCTTGTTAAGAAACATCCAGTGATGGGTATGAGATATTGGTACATTCACCTCATGACCAAGGCATAGAAGCACTGCAAACAAGTTGATTTGGAGGATGATGATGATGGTGAAATTGAAGCTCGGAATGAAACATTCGATGATGGGTATGAGATATTGGCATGTTTACCTCATGACGAAGGCTTAGAAGCATCATAAACAAGTTGATTTGGAGGATGATGATGAAATTGAAGCTTGGCTAATGAACCTGAAGTAGATTCTAGTCCAAACTATCTATCATAGAAATGAAACCAGATTTCCAAGTTACTGATTATTGCGACTGACACACTGATTTTTAAGATGTTTCCTTTGGAAAATATTGGATGCAAGAGCTATTTTATGAATTGAATTTCCATAAATTACCATATTTATTATGCAGTGTGTTGGAAATTTGTGCTTGTTGCCAAGGTTTTAAATTGTAGGAAATTGCAATTGTGGTTATGGACTGCAATTTAAAACCTTAATAGTTGGTACTGATGCTAACGCGGTTATTAGTATCCGTAAATCATGGAGGATTGGATGTATGCCATGCCTAAGCAACCATTTATGTAGACTTTTCAGTGTTGTATTTAATTGTAGCCACATGGTTGATTGTGGACAAATCTTGTCTGTGATTAACAACCCTGTCTTTGATTTTTGTCACGGACAAAATACCTGGTATAACTCTAGTTATTAACATCTAGTAGTTTTCCAGGTTGTTAGTGACTGTCAAAACTGTTAGAGTATAAATATCATGTAATCTCTCAATTATTCAGATCATAATATATGATTTCAGATTCAACTTACAAGTTCTCTTTGCACTTTTCTCTTTATTTCAGATTTTACCATGGTTGAATGTTTATAACATGATTTATTATCTCTAATGTCAGAAAATTAGTCTTAGAATTTTTGGGTTTGGCCTAACTCAACCCTACAAAACCAGCTTGTAAGTTGTAAGGTGAGAATTGCCCCCACTTATAAACATATCTTTAGGCCATCTCTCTTCCAATGTGGGATTCTTTACAAGGAGATTATAACAAGTCTACTTCCCAAGTGCATGCATGGTATTCCCTAGGTATATGGCTAACTATGTACATGCATCCCCCCCTCAAGCTCCAACATACAAATTAAGTGCTCTAAGCATGAAACAAATAAATTGAATTATTGGCTCCCATAGAGATTTTGTGAAGATCTTTACCATTGATCACTAGAGCTGACAACTCTATTGATGACTTCCTTAGAAAGAACTTTCTCAGCTGATCTTCTATTTAAACTCTCTTAGCAATAAATAAATATATAAAATTGAAATTTTGCAAACATAGTTGGGATGTCTTTCTCTCCATTTAACTTTGCATTCTCTCTTAGTCAAAATATACACACGCACGCATCAATAATATTGTTACACCGTAAAGGTATGATATTCCATATGTACATACATGGCTAACTATATACAACAACAATCTGAATATAATTGCTACAAATCCCAATGCTAACATCAATTCCACCACACAGCATCTTTAGGCACCTAAATTCGACTATGGATGATTGTCATCTAACCTGTTCCTTTCCACTTAAGGCTGGTGATAGGCTGGCCTGTGCCGGTATATTTTGGTAGAGCTAAATTATAATTATTCCTTTTAGATATAATATGCCTTAAATTCACATGATTTCCCCAATTTTCCAAACGTAAAATATTTCTTTTTTGGGGCCCTAACCCGAATAATTGTGAATAGAAAAGTTTTCCGTATTTTGTCCATTTCTTTGTCATCTATTTGCAATTTTAGCATTAAAGCGTCATCCTAATTACCATCCTAAGTTCATTTTCTATTTTTGTGCAGCTATAGTGCCTATGGTACAGGACATTAGTTTCTTCCTCTTCTTTTTACATGCTATTGGACATCAAGTGAGCATTTATGAAGCATGAAAATTTTCAGTGGTTGGCGTCGTTTTGCTTTTGGCGTTCTATTAATTTTCCTCCTTACTCATCTGTTTTCTGGTAGGCAGTCTCTTTCACTTTTTTCTTTTAAGTACAAATCATTTTGTGTCATGTATAATTGAGCTTTACAAGTGAACTTGGTTGTATTCTCATCAGTCAGAGAGTTGAACAATTCAAAAACGGTGGAATCTCGTAAACAGCTGAACAAGAAATTTGATCATCTGGTTCTTGGTCCTGCTGCTGGCCAAGGCTTGTCAAACCGTTTGCAATGCCAAGGTTCCTTTTGTCTCTATATAAAGCAGTTATTTAAATTATGGTCCAACTCTTGATTTTTGTGCTCAGAATGATGTGATTCCTGATATGTTGTCTTAAAATCTACTGTTATATTTTATAATGCTACTGAGAACCCACCTTGCAGTATGTGTGAGTTAATAGCATTTGGGATTTTGATAATATACTAAAAAAAAATGCCCCATAGTAGATATAATCTTAAATGTAATTTATGGTGCTAAACAAAAAAATTGCGTTTTATTTTAGTAATATTGAGGAAAAGAACCTAATGAACTGATCAAGAATGTGGTTTTGCCGAAAGTTCTTAAAATTTCTGTGTACATGCACCCTATGACCTTGTTAGCTTTAAGAGTTAATATCAATTTGTTTTGTAGTGTTTTGCTTCTAATATATTACTCCCTCCGTCCCGTTTTTGGTCCTTTTAGACTTGGACACACAGATTAAGAAATAATCAATTTACATAGACAAAACTAATCTACCCTTACTTTTTATTTTTCTATTCATAGTTTGTATTTAAAATGATAAAAAATAAAATTAATACACTTCATATCAAATACTCCCCCAAAAAGTAATAACTGTTCGTATTCCTTTCCCTTAAAAACTGCTCCACGTGCAAATTCATGTTTTCTTGTTGGAAGGGTGTGCTATTAGTGCTAATCGACGTTGATACACATTCTCTGTATTCACCCATTCATTACATTTTCCTTATACTTAGTGCTAATTAAATTACACTTCCATTTTCAATACTAGACTCCTAGTAAACTTAAATCCATTGATAAATTATTCAACAACAAAAACCTATTTAATAAATATATTTTGGGTTTTGAAGGGTATACAGGGAAAAATGTGTATAATTGTATCTGGGTTTTTGAAAAGAACCCAAGTTTTGTGACAAAAATAAAAACCTAAAGGGACCAAAGATCAGGGGCAGAGGGAGTACCATATTTGATGTTGTAAAAGGTATACTTAGTGCTATAAAGCTCCTGCCATGGCATTGCCGAGAGATCACCTTAATTTTTTATAGGACTAGTAATTTGAACCATATGGTGGATCACCTTAATTTGTCATAGATCTTATTCTGGTGATATTTATTTATCGGCATCCAATTGTTACATATGACATCCAATCCAGTAAATATGCTATTTTTTGTAGATTTTAAATGTTTGTAATGTTCATTTTTTATGTTTTGCATTTTACATGTAATTATTCTATCCGCACTATTTTGGTTTCTATTTATTCTTATAATGCATTTTACATCTCCGCAATTCACAGGATCCAAAGCTCTCAACAGGACCCATGCTTCAAATGGCAGATTAGATGTAGATAGAAGTATTACATTAGTAACAGTCTTTACCATTTATAATTCTTCTCTCAATAGAGTAGATGATAAATCATCAAAAACAGTTGTTGGCAGTGCTTCATATAATAAGGTGGACAGGTCAATGGCTGTGTTGAACACATTCATTAACTTCATTCAGGTAACAATTGAATATATTTGTTGGTTTGTCAGATTGCAAATTGTGTCTACTGTTACTTTATCGAGGATAGTGTGGTTTGTCTTTGTCAATGATGATCTAAAACTTTTGGAAATAGTGGAATCTGGAATGTTCTTGTCTTCTTGACTTTTTCCCTAACTTGGCACTATTTGTTTTGCCACATTTCCTCAAATATGTACTTATCAACCTTTGCCTGCTGATATATTTTAATCGATGGGAAACAAAGGTTGCTTGATTGATTTAATACTAGTAAACATCTATAGTACTGTAATGTATACTGTACAATTACAAACTGCATTGAATTTGTACTATTCATTATAGGCCACAGAATAAGTTTATCCCACCATTTCGAAAATGATAACATACCATAAGGCATTATAGCATGAAGTATCTATTGTTTGAGTTGTGTAGTAGTGTTGGTAAAATTCTGAGTAATTTTGAGGGAAATGGATGAACAATTGTGGCACAAATTTATTATAGAAAAGGCAGAGAAGACTATTTTATTCTCACTATGTTAGAAAAGTGTGGATTTTTTTAGATATAATTGAAGTAGAATGAAGTTGCCTGAATTGCATGCTTACAATTCTTAACCAATTGGTTGCAGCCAAACTGAATCCATGATTCCATTGGTCAATAAAACTACACAGAGATGTCGTGTATTTCTTCTGTCTATCAATCAAATCATGTTATATTTGTTTGTTTCCTCTATTTCACTTACTCACATACAGGCTTAACTCTTAACTTCGTATAAATGGTTCAAATGTTGGTTAATTCATATTGTCATTCATCCTTGAGCTCATTGTCTGATAATTATACCGGACAGACATCATTCCACATTCGGTGTATCATATGCAGGTAGCAATGCCCCGGAGCAAAGTGATTATTCTCACAGATCCAGTTTCTGACCTTTCAGTGAAGAGAAATAGGGTCTCTCTGTATCCCATACAAGGTGAATATTCAAGAGACAAGTTGATGCTCCAAAGGATCAGGTCTTACATTGTAAGATCACATTGCATCCACAATATATATAAATCTTTTTTGGTTAAAAATAGTTACTCCATCCGTCCCTTTTTACAAGGCCCCTTTACCAATTTTCACATATTTTAAGAAAAGTTGGCAGTGTAATTAATGTGTATACTTTGTGTATGATTATTACTAGGGTCATGCTAACTAGTGCCCCCTGGGGAACTAGTTGGCATTTTCGTTTTTTTTACTACTACTTTTCCCTTTGTGTATAAATGTATTTAATATTGACTTTTTATCTTACAAGAAAAATTAATAGTATTAATTATGGATGTATTTGGAAAAAAGAAAGTAATTGCATGTTATATTTAGGGACAATTTTTTTCTTACAAGAAAAATATTGACCTTTTATCTTGCAAATCATGTTATATTTAGGGACAATTTTTTTCCCAAAGGGTGCTTATAAATAGAGACATAGGGAGTCCTTGTCAGTTACTACTTGTTGAACTGTTGTCCATCTCATTCTTTGTCTACTAATTGTAACATCAATATCATAGCCATCTATTCCCCCAATCATGTGTATCAAAATAGATCATAATAGCTTGCTATCTTCATCATTCTTTCTCTTTGGTGTCACCGTATAGAGCTAGTAGTCTTGTTTTATGTGAAGATGATAACAATGTTAAAAATTATATAATTAACCTTTTGTTTGCTTCTTTTCAGACCTTTTTAGAAACAAGACTTCATAAACTTTCTCAGAATCAAAGGGATATCTCTCATTACATCTTCACTGATTCGGATATAGCAGTGGTCGATGATTTAGGGCAAATTTTTCATGACAATCCTGATTTTCATATGGCTCTGACCTTCAGGAACAACAAGGCTCAACCTTTGAATTCAGGATTCATTGCAGTAAGGGGTACCCCTGATGGCATTTTAAGGTATATAAACTGTACTGTATCTAGTTTAGTTTAATTGCATCTGACATGGACTTAACCATACTGTATCTAGTTTAGTTTAATTGTTTACTGTTTCACAAGTTTCAATCATCTGACATGGACTTAACCATTATGACACTACTGTATCTAGTTTAGTTTAATTGTTTACTGTTTCACAAGTTTCAATCATCCGACATGGACTTAACCTTTTTCTGGATTACATATATGACCTGCAACATGCTCATTTTAGGTTTCTGAGGAGAAGAAAACAATGTACTTTTGATATTTAATTATGAACATTTGTAGTGCAAAATGTTTTACACTAAAGTATATACTATCTGTGAGCGATTTTAATTTTGGAGAGCGTTTTTCCCATTTGCTTCTTCTAATATAAAATAAACAAGTTGACTTCACTACTTAATATTGTATTTCAAGATAAAAGGATAATGTTATATGTCATAAATTTCCTGATAATCCCTTTTTTCTGGTATCTAATTGTTAAATTCAATTTGAGAATCAATGCAGGGCGAAGGTTTTCTTACAAGAGGTTTTGAAAATTTATGCCTCAAAATACGTGAGTGCGTCACGCATGCTGGGTGATCAGTTAGCTCTTGCTTGGGTTGTGAAGTCAAAACCTCATTTTGATGCCAGCAGGTTTGCAAAATCAGTTGCTTTCTCTGACGACATTGGCGGTACTTCAATATTGTTCTTACCCTGTGCCCTATACAACTGGACTCCACCTGAGGGTGCTGGTCAATTTCATGGCATGCCATTGGATGTTAAGGTATAAATATAATGCACACATGCAACATTAGTATTTATGTATGTTCCACTAGCTGAAGGCTTGGAGTTAAAATAAGAATTCTGTTTCTGAATTTTTTATTTATGAATATCAGCTTTTTAACTTGTAATACAATATTTCGCTCTCGGTTTACTTCTGTGATGCAGGTTGTTCATTTTAAAGGATCAAGAAAACGTCTAATGCTCGAATCTTGGAATTTTTATTCCTCAACTAGTAACATTGCTGATATGTTATGCCTCATTTTGGGAAGTGGAAGAACAAAATATGATTTTTGAGAATGGTTTCTCCCAGAAGATTCACATCATATATTACAGCATCTTGTGACATCAATGATTCCCAATTGTAGAACAGGAAAATTCAGCTTTTGCTCCTTTGTCATCACCCTTTTGATTGGTGATAAGGTACTGATAGATAACTGCAAACCAGAAGGAGCTTGGCCCTTAAATAGGTTGATCTGCTCTACTCAGGAGATTCTTTTCAAAAGGCACAGTTTTAAAAGGTTCAAACATATCAAGAGCATGTAGAATATGATATTGTTTTGAATTGATAGTGGTTTGTACATTCTTGCGCAATTGGAAAGATATTAGTGACTTTTAATGGATCGTTAACTTTCACTATATAATGATTTTCATTGTGTTTGCGAATCGATGAAAGTGAGAGGAAAAGAAAGTGGCAAGAGAAAAAAAAGTCTTTGTTTACTACGTGAAAATACTCGTATTTTGTTTTCATTTTTTAGAATGTGTTTATTTTAACTTGCTAAGAATTTTATGTTTTCATTTTAACTCTTTAAGAATTTGGTGTAGTGGTAAAAAGGTAGATCTTAAATTCGTATTTGTGGATTCGACCTTCGCTAGTTCCCTTGGAATGGGGTAAAACTAAATTCCTTTGTTAGTATTCTTTGAATTCTAATGTCTTTCATGCTTTTGAGTAGGGTACCATACCAATACCTTCATTCTAAAGTTTTATTATATTTAAAAAAAAATAAAATGATGGACTTTTATTCTATAAAATCATTTCCATTGTTTCCAACTAGCATCACTTTACAACCTTTAGCTAGCACACTTTCCGTCAATTATTATGAGGAAACTACTAAACTGGTCTCTTTTTTAAATAGGTCTCTGATTTATAATTATAAATATCTTAAAAAGGTCTCTGGTTTTGTTAATTTGTCAAGTTAATTTATGTATTTAGCCACTTACTGTTAATGTAGTTCTTAACTTTATTTACTTACTATCAATTTAGTTTTTAGTAGCATACTCTCAAAAAAATACTAATATGAAATTATGAATAAGTCTTAACAAAGTTATAGACTTTTTGAAACAGGACCAATTTGGGAGTTTAGCTCAGAAATTGAATTATCTGATTGGAATTTGGTAATCTCTTATGTTGTGTATCAGTCATCACTATTTTTATTTTTATTTTTGGCAAGTAGTCTATTGGCTAGAAAATTCATCTTACAAATGAATAAGTGGAGTGTCTTGAGTTCGAACCCGAGCTCATGCACATATAGTGCAATGTCCCTATCAATTGAATTAAACTCATGGGCAGGGACGAATCTAAGTAGAGGCTTAGTGTGGCTATAACCCCACCAGAATTTTCAATTTTTAGTTGGTATATATTTATATTTTTGTTACTTATGATTATGTATATATATGTATAACCAGCAAATTTTATCATGAGATTGTTTCTGGTGCAGTGGCTAAACAGCGCCCCTTTTACACAATGGTTGTGTGTTCGTATTTATACATTTTTATTGAACATCGTTAATTTTAATGGATCTCAATAATATATTAAATTATTTTAGACGTTATTGAACGATGCAACATTATTTTGGATGAATTTAGAAGCTATTGAACAATGCAATATTATTTGAATGTAAATGATCTATGAATTTTCAAATTGAATTTATATTTTTAGTTTAGCTACGCCGCCACTGCACCCAGCCCGACATCGGTGGTGCATCCTCTTTAATACTACTTTGATTCCTTGACTTTTATTTCTCCTCTTAACTCTACAATTACAAATATGATTTATTTGTTATGTTATTTTTTTTCCTGTACTTTCAAGAGATAAAGCTACTTCTTTGGTTAATCTGCAAACATGAATTTTTTTTTTTTCAGTTATAAAATTAGTGAACATATTTTTTTAACCACACCAATAAATCAGGTCTAGATCCGTCCCTGCTCATGGGGACGTATCAGTCATCACTATTACTGAGCTTTGGTTATAACAATTATTATTATTATTATTATTATTACTATTATTATTTTGAGAGCACGATTGAGAACACATCCCTTATATTGTGATTCACTCATCACTTTTAGTTTCGGTTAGCAACAATTATTTTTTATAAAAAATTATTCATTGGTTATGGAACGGCTTTGTTCACAATGAAATAAAAATAAATATAAATCTTCAATAAGTGTATCATCATATGCTTGTAGAGAAAGTTAAGAATGAGCGAGAGAAATATCATCCTAAATTAGATACATCAACTTTTCAATTGATCTAAAAGTAAATTTTTTCCTATTCGCTTTAAAAAAATCTTATATTGCGAGGATTTGGGTAGTATGCTTAATATATTAGAGGTATTGAATTCGATCGTCGACTTTATTATAAAAAAAAAAGCATATATAATTTAAAATTCAGATAAAATACATTAATCTGAGTATCTGACTGTATAATGTCTTAATCTGGTGTATATTTTAGCTGTCAAATCTGATAAAAATAGTAATTCGCTAGCTGCCTGTCAAAATAATATAATTGATAACTCTTGATTTTGTTTTAACTGAATTGGTAATTCGGTAATTCTTGATTATGACACGCAATATATCAAACTAAATAATCTTAACTATTAAACAAAAATCTGCACGCTGTAAAAATAATAAATATATCAAGAAAATATGACGTTAAAAATGGAAATAACACTAAGCAGTGAATCAGCAGCAATAACAACATTAGTCAAATAATTTAAAAACAACATTATCACAACATAATTACACCATGATAAAATAATCTATAAATATTAAATTAAGTTTGAATGGAAGGAATAGGTGTGTAGAAAATTCTGTTATCTACAAACGAAACCATTAAGAAACCGACCTTAACGTGTTTTCTAAATTCTTTTTCTGTGGATGAGAAAAAGTGCTTTTCTTTCCCTTTCATTTTTCTATTATTATTATTAACTCATTCCATTCCCAATTTCTTCATTCATCTCTTTCTTTCTTTTTCTTTTCCCTTTCTCTCTCTCTCTTTTCCTTTTCTCTTTATAACGATTTTCCTTTTTCTTCTTATATTCTTCTCATAAGAAAAAAAAGGAAAATCAAAAATCAAAAATAAAAAATCAAATCGTTTTTGGAACCTACTCTACCGATTGATCTGAGAATGGCGGAAGAACATAGATGTCAAGCTCAGCGTCTCTGTGCTAACAATTGCGGTTTCTTTGGTATTCCCGCCATGCAAGATCTTTGTTCCAAATGTTACCGTGATTTACAACGTTCTTCTTCTGCCAAATTGGTTCTTAACCAAACGCTAATTTCTCAACCGTCAATTTCTCCGGAAACTATTGTTCAGCCATCGTCTTCGACGACGTCGGTGGTTGATTCTTCTATTTCACCGGTCACGGTTGAATCTGAAACGAAGTCGGCTGCGGCGGTGGTTCAGCCGAATCGGTGTGGGAGTTGTAGACGGCGCGTGGGGTTGACTGGATTTAAGTGTAGATGTGGATTGACGTTGTGTGGGTCCCACAGGTATCCGGAGATGCATGAATGTGGGTTTGATTTTAAGGGAATGGGAAGAGAGCAGATTGCGAAAGCGAATCCTGTGGTGAAGGGAGAGAAATTGAATAAGATTTGATTTGAAAAGGGTATTATTGTAATTTCAGGGTTTGGTTGTTTGTTTCTTTAAAAAAAAATGGATGATTTGGGTTTGAGATTCTGGAATTTCGCTGTTATCATTTCATCTTATGTGTTAATATTAGTTGAATAAACCATTTTATTTTAGTTTCAAAATTGTTTACTATCATATTTCTCTTTTTTTTGTTTGTTTCAATTAAATGCTTCTTGTTTTTTCTATTTATCGGTATGTTTACAAAGTTTGTTGGAAAAAATCATATTAACGAATGATCGGGTAGATCAGTTGTTCACGGTGGACCACTTGTAAAAGTGGTCCATTGTAGTATTAGCCATTATTTTGCACCATTTCTGGTTGTAATATTTGAGTCGTTTATTTATTTGAGATCGGACAAATCAAATTATGAACACTATTTAACACAAAAAAATAATTTCAACGCCA
Source organism: Trifolium pratense (assembly GCF_020283565.1). Taxonomy (NCBI): domain Eukaryota; kingdom Viridiplantae; phylum Streptophyta; class Magnoliopsida; order Fabales; family Fabaceae; genus Trifolium; species Trifolium pratense. The sequence continues at coordinate 14,979,915 of NC_060062.1, read as the reverse complement.
CCAATAATGAATTGATTAAGTGGTAACGATTTTTAGTCTTAAGCATGTGGTCAGGAGTTTGAATGTTGATTCATGCGTATCGAGAAAATTCACTTGTGAGGGGAGAATTCATTTTGTATGTCCCCAAATTTCCTGACGAAGATTAGTCATTGCTAACTAATAATTATTTACCCACCTCCTTTAAACAATGACAGGGTCTCACATTCAGTGTTTTCATCAACTTGCAATGACTGTCCCATAGACAATCCTAAAGCAAAACATATATCAATCGGGATAAAACGAACTATCCTAACCTTAATTCTAAACCTCCCTCTACATTCATCCCATTTTTATTTATTTTTTATAAGCAATGTTCATCCCATTTAAACACTTGGCCAATTCCTATAGGAGTGCATCAGAAATTTGCATATCACTTGACATGTCTAAAACCCACTTGAATGAGGTGATTTTAATTTGGGTTTGTATTACCTCTATCATCGTATTTATGGCTAATGTTACGGTGGCCACCGTAGATAAGTGATCTACCGAATATGAATTTTACGAAATTCACTGTTGGATTGAAAGTTTATATCGTATAGATCATCCATAAATTTTTAAAAAATCATTTGATATGTTATTGAGACCCATCAAGATTTACGTTATTTAATAAACCGTTAATCTTGATGTGTCTCAATAACATATCAAATGATTTTCAATTTTTCTATGGATGATCTATATGATATAAACTTTCAATCCAATGCTGGATTTTGTAAAATTCGTATTCGTTATAATGTTATTCATGACTGGTCCACCATGGACCACTTGATGAAGTGGTCCATATTATAATTTACCTCGTATTCATAACATCAAACAACCTTTAGGAAAATGATAAATAATGCCTCCAGCACTGTTTAAGGAAGCAAATATAGTAATATGATATTGAAGTTTGTGCAGTCAATGCCTCAAAAGTTTAAAAAATGTTACTAGTATAAGAGAAAAATTCCATTTTTTTTGTTTCAAATTATAAAGGAAAAATCATTTTCAAGAATGTTTTTTTCGTTAATCTCATAAAATTAAAAACAAATTACATTTAATTTTTTCTCTCTCTTCTTTTCTCAATAAACAACAACCAATAAAAATTATTTTTATATCTTCTCATACAATTTATTCTAAAAAAGCTAGCAAAAATATATTTTTAATGTTTTACGTTTTCATAATAAATGTGATTTTTATCATTTTCTTATAATTTGGAAAGGAGGAGTATCATTCTAATTAAGAATAGCACAGCTTCAGCTAGGGGTGATCGCGGTGCGGTTTGGTTCGGTTTTGAGCATAAAAGTCATCCTAACCGCGAGATAAAAATGCACGCGGTTCGGTTTGGTTCGGTTGATTTTTAAAAAGTCATCCAAACCAAACCAAACCAAACCAAACCAATGTTGAGGCAAAATCCATTTTAGTATTTTAATGACAACAAACCTTATGGAATAAATGTTAAGTTTTATGAATGGTGATCTACTGATGTTTGCACTTGAGTTTTTGTTGAAAGATAGATATTATCAAGTGGACGAGCTAGAGGCTACTCACGTCAACAAGTGCATTTATATACTCAAACAATGAAAGAATTGGAGTATCATCAGATAATTACAACAGTAGTATCACAAGCTTCAAGAAGATTTTTAAAGACTATTGTTTTGAATCATAAAAAGATTCATCGAAGGATCAAGCAAGAAAGTGAGTTTCATGGATAATTGTCTTCCTCAAGGATCACAACAAGTATTGAATAATCAAGGAAGAATTTGAGGATCATAGTTGAAGAATCAGGATGGAAAAACCTGCATCACAAGCTACTCAAGAATATATTGATTTTATGTGACAAGGGTTACAATGAGTTTTTGAGTTATATGCTTTGAGGATTTACTACTACAATTAATATTAATGGGAATGATGCATTCATTGAGGATCTTCATAACCTACTCAAAGTATCATTTTACCAAAGCTTCTCAAGATGACAACATTTGAGAATGATGGTCATGAGTTTTTCAAAGGAGCTTATGCACAAGGAATAAAAGTTTTAATCATTCTCAATGATGAGTACTCTCATGCCTCCACTAAAGAACCTTAAAGATCATCAATGAGCAAGCAACCATGTGTGCAAAACATCAAAGAGGAATTGTGGGAAGTTTTGCAGCAGCAAGATTTCAAGTTAATTGATCAAAATCACGTGTCTCACTCCTTGAAGAAAATCTTGAATGCTGGTTCAAGAATGCTCTGAGAACATTCTACAGTTTATGCTTCATTCTCTCCAAGAACGAGCTTCATAGCAAAAATACTTATTTCTTTAAGTCAACTCTGTTCAAGACAAAGAAGCACTTTTATCTTGGTTTTAACTCACAAGATCACAACAGTTTATGATCAATTAAGACAAGGAAAATTTGGAAGAAAAATGACTTTCCCCTTTGGCCATAGTTAAGGATCAAGCATGTGCAACATGATAAATTCTCAAGACAACATCTCATCAGGTGTATCAAGAGTGTTTAGACAATGTTTACATAGACCAATGAGAATGGGACAACACATCTTCAACTATTAGTTGTCATGTACTTTCAAAAGGATATTATATGAACATTCTCCCATGTGTTTTATTTTGTTCAAGATGAAAGTACTTGGAAAGGACATCATGAACAGTTCCAAAGAAGGACAATACAGCTGCTTCCTCTACATATTACAGCTGGTTTCTGTCATGCATCAAATCTGCTTCAAAAGAACAAAGTCATATATTACCCAGTCTGGAGAACATTCTGAGAACGATGCTGAGAATGACTGTCCTTTACATTTGAAGATGCAAACTCATCTACAGCTGGCCAAAACGTGTTTAAATGATTTATAACGGCTATACTTGGTGGAAAAGCAATGGACAACTATCTACAACTCACTGCAAGCTGTCATTACTGGCTCTTTTATTTGAAAAGTTGAAGAACTGCCTGGAGAACATTCTGAGAAAGAACAGACAACACTTATCTCTTCAACAAATCATCATGAGCTGTCTTATTTGAATAAACTAGCCGTTAGAGACTTCCTTTGGGACCAAGGAACTGAAGACACAACCTCAACTATAAATAGAAGACATTGGTGCCTTTGAAGAGCAAGAGTTGAAGCTACAAATCATCAATCACTTGTTTTTGTCTACAAGTCATAAAACTCTTCTTTTATCACTCACACTCAAGATCTACATTCTCATCATACTTCTGAGTTTAGAGTGTTTTTATTTGCTTCTCAAACTAACCTTTGAGTTTCTAAAAGCAAATAACTCAAGAGACCATTTTTCAACATAACCCATTTTTAAGTGGTTACATCTTTGTCTCTTTATTTAAATCTCTCTCACTCCAAACATTGTAATCTCAATACTAGGATCAGTATATCATTTGAGTGAACTGAGAGTTTTTTCCATTGTAACAAGCTTCTCAATTGTTTGAGTTTTTGTAAAAGCTTGAAGATCCAAACCATCATCATTTGTAAAAGATTGGCTCAAGTCAATACGTAACTATTGATTGAGTGACACCTTATAAAGTCTGGAGGACTTAGGTAGATCAAGCGAGTGAAGCTTGGAAGATTATGATCTTGGACTAGATCAAGGAAGAAGTGTAATTTGAGATCGGTAGTATCTCATAGTGGATAATCTCACAGGAGCGTGAGGACTGGAGTAGCCCATACTATTAGGGGGTGAACCAGGATAATTGTTTGTGTGTTGTTTCTCTTCCTTATTCTCTTTTATTTACTGTAAACACACATCACACAAAGCACTTCATTATATTTAATTTGAATTCTCACGCAGTAGAGAACGTTCTCGGAACAATCTATTTTATAGTAAAGAACGTTCTCAGACCAAGCTGTTCTATAATTCACTAACATTTATCCAAGTATACACTTGAGATCAATTTTGTAGAATGCAGGATTAATTTTTAAAAAGGGTCACAATTCAAACCCCCCCTTTCTTGTGACTATTTCTTCCACTTCAATTGGCATCAGAGCTCTGCCTCTAAGGTTTGAGCACTTAACAGTGTAAGAGGAAAAGATTCAGGAAGGAAGTGATGACGAAACCTGCAAATCAAAGTTCGAGCCATAAATGCAAAAAGAAGGGACATTCCAAAACTAAATGTCCTAAGAACAAGAAAGTGCAAAGAAAGCTTGCTTCAAAGATGAAATCTACGATGGCAACTAAAGATGACTTTGATGGCTCAAAAATAGAAGAAAAAGGCAACTCATGTTCAATGGTAGATAAAGAGGTAACAACTTTTGAATTTTGTCCTGCATGTAAAGTAATGGAAGTTGGATTTGATAATCTTCTAAAAAGCTCAAACATTATATCTCAAAAGTATACAATTATGGAAAATCGACTATTTGAGATTGAGAAAGAAAATGAGAAATTGCAAATCTTAAATGATAAATATTTTAAAATGATTCAAGAATTGCAATACTCTCATTTGGAAATGTTTGAACAAACAAAGATTCTCAACGAGGAAGAAATCAATAATCATCTTCCAGAATGCTCTATGAATCATGAAGAGAATGATGTTTTGAAAGGAAATGTTTTAGAATTGAAAAACGACATTACAAGTTCTGCAAAATCTAGAGAAACTTTTCAAAACATAAAGGAATCACAAATAGTAATTTTTGAAAAAACTTATTTAGGTTGTGGAAATTTTCAAAAACAAAAGTCTTATGAGAATTTTTTTGTTCCTCATAAAGATAAAAAATTACAGAGATACAAATGCTCATATTGTTACAAATATGGACATATTGAATCCTTTTGTTTTAAGAAAAAATTCAAAAGAAAAGAACATTCTCATCAGAAACAAGAACATTCTCAGAAGGTTCTCAAAATGCATTCTTATTCCAAAACTTCCTATAAGAGATCAACTTATCATCATAAGAAGAAATCTTATAAGAGGAATGACACTAACCTTCAAGGACTCAGATCACTATGGGTACCAAAATCATTACTAACTTGTGTTGCAGGAACATCTTTAAGCAGTCAAGAAAAAGCCTTAAGACTTGGAAAATTGATACTCAAGGAATATGACTTGAGAAAGACAATATTTCCTCATATTTAAAAAAGGATGAATGTGATCTGCAACCTTTGGAATCATTGACAAAAATCAAACCAAAGGTATTTGTATCATTACTAAAATGATTTTGCATAAATTAAGGATGATTGATATGTTAAAGGTGTAACACATAACTTCTCTAATTTGGTAACATTGGAACTGAAGTTATTTCATACTCATCCTCATGATCATGATTTTTCATTTAAAATCTTTATGTTAATACATAGATGAATTTTAGACCATATCATATTTTAAATGTTTTTGGCATAAAAGAGTTTTATCAAATATGACAACTATTGCAAATTTATCCAAATTTGATCTGATAAGATATTTTTCAAAATTGGTTGTGAAAATGATATAATTTGTAAACTTATATTTATTGCATCAAGAAGTTGTCTTCTTTTTCAAAAATACAATTTCAACGAAAAAACTCTTGAACCACTTCATATTGGTTTATTTGTTCTTGTCAAAACTACAAGTCTTATGACTTCTTTATTCTTAATGATTTATTCAATGATCCACTTGGACATTATTTTTAAGAGCATAAGAGTGGTGCCTTTTAACCCTTTTTAAGTTCTTTGAAAAAGGGTTCATTTGTTAGAAGCTCAAAAATCATTTTCTATAAGTAGTGATCATGTGGAGATTATGAAAAACTTTCTTTCACAACTTTCTTTAAAGAAAATGGTATTTCAGTTGATTTTTCTTGATTTAGAATTTCAACAAAAATAGAGCTGTTTTAATGGCTAAAATATTTTTAAACGTTGAAAAATACTCTTGAAAGAAACCATAGATATTACATGTTATGTTTTTGAATCATGTTTGTATCTTGAGTAAAACTTCATGCCATTTTGAAAGTATAAAAATTCAATCATATCATGATTTTATATTTTTGATGTTATTACTATTTTTGGCATAGTAAAGAAAACAATTTTTGGGATACTCTCTTTATGCATTTTACTTTTAATGAGTTTGATATGAAGAGAAGATATAATAGTGGTGTTGATGTTAATGAACAACAACGACAAGAAATCATGGATCAATAGATTGAAATTATTCGAACATCATCTTTACAAATACATCCAAAGAGTTGGGAGTTGACTTTCCATCATCCTCAAGATGGAACCTTTAAAAGCTCCATTGATATAACAATAACATTCTCCATTGGAATGAACAATGGTATTGGTACACCGTTTTGAAATTGCGAAGAAATAATTTAGTCATAGAAATGTTCAATTTGCAATTGGTGTTAAGATGAATGAATCTCCTTCATCAACTCTCGAGAAGGAATTCAAGTTGTTTCACAACATATGTCAACATTGTGTATTTCCTAGAAAAGGAAGCAAAGAAAAGGTTTTGGAGAATGACATGTTTGTCATGTATCACCTTACTAAGTGATTGAAGCTGAATCTCTCACACATCATCTTGCAACATACGATCAATGCAGCAGAGTCTGTAACAAGGAAAGTTACTCTCCCTTATGGGATGATCTTCACCAAGATTATTCATATCTACAAGATTGACTTCAAGAAGAAGAAAACAGTCAACTTTTGCACTACCTTTGGCTTCAAATGTTCATCAAATGAAAAAGGAGTTTGTTAATCTTGAGGACTCTACTACTGAGGTTGGGAACAAAAAAGGAGATAGGAATTTGGAAAAGAAAATAACTTGGACGAGTTACTTAAATTCTCCGTTTCATCCAGCAGATCAATCTAAGAATGTTCTCCCTGCAAAGGCAACAAGTGCCAAAGGCAAATAAGTTCTACTTGAAGATAACCATTCCCAGTCCTACTTTTGTTATCTCGACACCTCATTGAATTTTAGTTCAAGCAATGACATTGGTCTTGGATTAACCTCTTCTCAAACTGCTGCAAAGATATTTGAAGGTTTTACTTTCACAACCAAACCGGTTAATCAATCACTCTTTTCACCATTGATGAATTCTACCCAAGGATCTCTAGAATCTTTTTTCAGTTCTGAATTCTCAAGTAATTTGTTAAAATCACCATTGATGGAATGACAACTAAATTTTCTTTTGAAGAAAATGAAAGATGAATAAGCATGTGGATCTCATTCTTGAAGGATCATAAAGTTCTAAGAACGATCTCAAGGAAAATCAAATGATGATGAAATCCAAATGTTTCTGATTACAATATTGAGTTATGAGTAATTTGTTCTACACATGAGTTCCTCTTCATCCCTATTACCTAAAGTTACTCTACCAGGATGATTTTTTTTAGAGAATATCTAAGAGGGTGAATTTACTCAACATTGGAGAATGCATCAAAGGATAAATCTTTTCTCCTCAATGTAGATGATTTTTCCTTAGAGAAAATCTAAGAGGGTGAATTTACTCAACATTGGAGAATGCATCAAAGGATAAATCTTTTCTCCTCCATCATCAATCAAGTGTCCTCTATTTATAATGATGAACATATGGTGGAATTATGAAACAATTCAAGATGCTCTCATCATTAAAATCTCATGAGAAGGAAGTCATTAAAAGAGGTACACAAAATTTTAAATTTAATCACATTTGCATTATAATAAGTTTGAATATCTTTATGAAATGTTATTATGTGATTGATTGAATGATCTTGAAATCAAGAATACTTTCTGAAATGCAAGTATATGAATTTAAAGCTTAACTTGTACATCATTTTTTTTTGAATTGTATATGTTTATGCTTTCAAATAGCTTTAAAGCAATAAGGTTTGCAATCCTTGTTCCTATACTTTTCATGATTTTGGTTCACACATTGCAAAATAATCTCTTTCATATTATCATGTTAAGTGTGAAGTGAATGAACTTCATTTTTGTGCAATATCATCTTTTTACACCCTTGTAAGCATTTCTTTTTCAAATATGCTACTCATATTGCTTTTAAAATTTTGTTAAGGGTTGTTTAATTTGATCAAGTCATATTTTCTCTATTTTCACAATGATCGAGTTTTAATTTAACATGCCAAAAATCGATTGAATTAACATTTGTCTTAATTCAATTTTTTATGGTCTTGTGGCATATGTTTTAAAAAGTATATTGATTATAGTGTTAATCAATTTTTTATGTGCAAGCTATGTTATGTGCTTAATGAAAAATTATCCTTGATGATCAATGAATAACTTTTGGAGTTAGTCTCTTAATTATTCTTCATGATAGACCAAAACATTTAAAACAAAAATGACAAAAACTCATGATTTTGATAATCAATTATATGTCATATTTTGGTCTTCCATAAGCTTGACTTATAGCACTTTTTTTATGAAAAACATTTTTTCTATAAGTCTTTTATATGTGCACTTTTCTCAATATAAAACTTTGGATGAATCCAATTTTGTTGCACATCTTGATTAGCCTATAGTTTGCTTAATTGATGATTAAGTAGAACTTTTTGAACATGGCTTCTCAAAAAAAAAAAAAAATTGAGATTTTGTTATGACTTATGTAAAAGATCCTCCTTCAAATGTTTTAAATTAACATCCATTTTTTGTTGGATTTATTATTTGACGGATTTTAACAAGAGAACATATGATTGGTCTTCATGAGAATAATTTGTGTGTCCACTCTCCATAAAATTAGAATTTGGTCTAAGAATAATAGTTCTTGCACATTGTATTCTTGAACTCATATTTGACTTTTTATTAACATAAAAGTGTTGTTTCTACACTTGCGTGTTATGTTGTCAAAATAGAATTGTGATCAAATTTTTTTTTTTTACAATGAAGTATTCTTTGAATATTTTGCTTTGAAACATAATCATCTTCTTTATGAGAATATTCAAAAAAGAGAGAATTTGTTTTTGACAAGATGTCAATTAACTCTGATTTCGCAGCTTCCTCATATGCGCAATTTTCTCTCTAGTTTTAAAAATCATTGGAAGATTTTCAAAAGATATTTTAGTCTTGTCTATCATTTCCTTATTTTAAGAATGATCATGTTTTAAAAGAATGTCCATCTCATAAGACTTAGGGGGAGTTCTCTAAATTTGAGAATGTTTGACTTGCATTGTCATTGAGGTCAAAATCACATTTTCTAAAAATTGAGTGTTTAGCATCAATTTTTAAAATCAAATGATTACAAATGTTTTAGTGTGATTTAATCATTATTCATGTTATGATTGCTATATTGAATGGAATGATTATTGATCGTCATACATGATTTGTGCTTTAATGTTTGATATATGAATGAACTTCTTAATTGCATGATTTGTATATGCAATACATTTCTTCTCTTGATTCCTATCATTGCACTTCATATTTCATATTTTTCCCAATACTTTTTGATAGATGACAAAAGGGGGAGAGATATATATGATGGGAGAGAATTGTTAGATGGAACTAATTAATGAAGAATGTTATGAATTAACCTCTTGCATGTATTTAGGGGGAGTTTAATTAGAATGACATAAATTAAACTCTTGCATGTGTTTAGGGGGAGCTTAATTGTATATCTATGAACATTCTTGCATTTATTATTATTTCCATCCATAAAACATAAAATTTATTCAAAAGGTTTGTCATCATCAAAAAGGGGGAGATTGTTGAGGCAAAATCCATTTTAGTATTTTAATGACAACAAACCTTATGGAATAAATGTTAAGTTTTATGAATGGTGATCTACTGATGTTTGCACTTGAGTTTTTGTTGAAAGATAGATATTATCAAGTGGACGAGCTAGAGGCTACTCACGTCAACAAGTGCATTTATATACTCAAACAATGAAAGAATTGGAGTATCATCAGATAATTACAACAGTAGTATCACAAGCTTCAAGAAGATTTTTAAAGACTATTGTTTTGAATCATAAAAAGATTCATCGAAGGATCAAGCAAGAAAGTGAGTTTCATGGATAATTGTCTTCCTCAAGGATCACAACAAGTATTGAATAATCAAGGAAGAATTTGAGGATCATAGTTGAAGAATCAGGATGGAAAAACCTGCATCACAAGCTACTCAAGAATATATTGATTTTATGTGACAAGGGTTACAATGAGTTTTTGAGTTATATGCTTTGAGGATTTACTACTACAATTAATATTAATGGGAATGATGCATTCATTGAGGATCTTCATAACCTACTCAAAGTATCATTTTACCAAAGCTTCTCAAGATGACAACATTTGAGAATGATGGTCATGAGTTTTTCAAAGGAGCTTATGCACAAGGAATAAAAGTTTTAATCATTCTCAATGATGAGTACTCTCATGCCTCCACTAAAGAACCTTAAAGATCATCAATGAGCAAGCAACCATGTGTGCAAAACATCAAAGAGGAATTGTGGGAAGTTTTGCAGCAGCAAGATTTCAAGTTAATTGATCAAAATCACGTGTCTCACTCCTTGAAGAAAATCTTGAATGCTGGTTCAAGAATGCTCTGAGAACATTCTACAGTTTATGCTTCATTCTCTCCAAGAACGAGCTTCATAGCAAAAATACTTATTTCTTTAAGTCAACTCTGTTCAAGACAAAGAAGCACTTTTATCTTGGTTTTAACTCACAAGATCACAACAGTTTATGATCAATTAAGACAAGGAAAATTTGGAAGAAAAATGACTTTCCCCTTTGGCCATAGTTAAGGATCAAGCATGTGCAACATGATAAATTCTCAAGACAACATCTCATCAGGTGTATCAAGAGTGTTTAGACAATGTTTACATAGACCAATGAGAATGGGACAACACATCTTCAACTATTAGTTGTCATGTACTTTCAAAAGGATATTATATGAACATTCTCCCATGTGTTTTATTTTGTTCAAGATGAAAGTACTTGGAAAGGACATCATGAACAGTTCCAAAGAAGGACAATACAGCTGCTTCCTCTACATATTACAGCTGGTTTCTGTCATGCATCAAATCTGCTTCAAAAGAACAAAGTCATATATTACCCAGTCTGGAGAACATTCTGAGAACGATGCTGAGAATGACTGTCCTTTACATTTGAAGATGCAAACTCATCTACAGCTGGCCAAAACGTGTTTAAATGATTTATAACGGCTATACTTGGTGGAAAAGCAATGGACAACTATCTACAACTCACTGCAAGCTGTCATTACTGGCTCTTTTATTTGAAAAGTTGAAGAACTGCCTGGAGAACATTCTGAGAAAGAACAGACAACACTTATCTCTTCAACAAATCATCATGAGCTGTCTTATTTGAATAAACTAGCCGTTAGAGACTTCCTTTGGGACCAAGGAACTGAAGACACAACCTCAACTATAAATAGAAGACATTGGTGCCTTTGAAGAGCAAGAGTTGAAGCTACAAATCATCAATCACTTGTTTTTGTCTACAAGTCATAAAACTCTTCTTTTATCACTCACACTCAAGATCTACATTCTCATCATACTTCTGAGTTTAGAGTGTTTTTATTTGCTTCTCAAACTAACCTTTGAGTTTCTAAAAGCAAATAACTCAAGAGACCATTTTTCAACATAACCCATTTTTAAGTGGTTACATCTTTGTCTCTTTATTTAAATCTCTCTCACTCCAAACATTGTAATCTCAATACTAGGATCAGTATATCATTTGAGTGAACTGAGAGTTTTTTCCATTGTAACAAGCTTCTCAATTGTTTGAGTTTTTGTAAAAGCTTGAAGATCCAAACCATCATCATTTGTAAAAGATTGGCTCAAGTCAATACGTAACTATTGATTGAGTGACACCTTATAAAGTCTGGAGGACTTAGGTAGATCAAGCGAGTGAAGCTTGGAAGATTATGATCTTGGACTAGATCAAGGAAGAAGTGTAATTTGAGATCGGTAGTATCTCATAGTGGATAATCTCACAGGAGCGTGAGGACTGGAGTAGCCCATACTATTAGGGGGTGAACCAGGATAATTGTTTGTGTGTTGTTTCTCTTCCTTATTCTCTTTTATTTACTGTAAACACACATCACACAAAGCACTTCATTATATTTAATTTGAATTCTCACGCAGTAGAGAACGTTCTCGGAACAATCTATTTTATAGTAAAGAACGTTCTCAGACCAAGCTGTTCTATAATTCACTAACATTTATCCAAGTATACACTTGAGATCAATTTTGTAGAATGCAGGATTAATTTTTAAAAAGGGTCACAATTCAAACCCCCCCTTTCTTGTGACTATTTCTTCCACTTCAACCAATGCGGTTTGGATCGGTTCGGTTGGTGCGGTTTAAAACATAACGATTGTACCGAACAATTTTAAGCATAAAAAAAAAATAAAAAATTGAAGTTCCAAAATAATATTGTAGTACCAACAAAAATTATTTATCCAAAATAACATTATATAGTAACTTACAATTTTAAATATATAAAAAAATTGAATTTTCAAAATAACATCACGGTACCGATAAAATTTGTTTATTTAAAATAACATTACAACACCAAAATAAAATTTCAGTACAAAAAATAAAAACAACTTGAAGTTCGATTAATTTGGTCGACTGACTTGGTAATTGGGCATGTATATTGGAATATAAATATTTTTTCTTTTACGATATTGGAATATAAATATATAATAGTAAATTAATGTGGTTTTTGCGGTTATCCGCGGTTTTTGCGGTTTTTGCGGCTTGCGGTTTTGCGGTTTGCGGTTCAGTAAGAAAGCCATCCAAATACATCCAAACCAAATGCGGTTTTTGCGATTTTCGGTTTGGTTTAATTCGATTTACGGTTTTACTTTTGGATTGGTTCGGATATGATCACCCCTAACTTCAGCATTGCTTAATAAAACTAATCATATTTTTTCCTACTAATGTTTGGTCCGGTCAAAAGGAGAAAGAAACAAAGCTTGTTAATGCTTGCTTTTAGTGACATCAAGGTGGATTATATTAGAAGGAGATTCCATTTTCCGGAAAGATGTGCAAACTTGGAAATAAATAAATATAGCCACTTCACTTTCCCTTAAATCCAATTATTTATTTATTTTTTTTGGTAAAGAATCCAATTATTACATGACCAATAAAATACTAATATAAAGAAAAAATTAAGACTATGCACAAACTGAGAACCAATTGTATACCGTCGTGCAGGGACGGACTGAAGGGGGGTAAGCAGGGGCTTCAACCCCCCCCTCCCACATGCATATAGTTGCTAATGACACCTCTTAAATAAATTATTGTGATTTTATTTAATAATTTTGAGTTAAAAATATTTTTAGTTTTTATAAAATTATGAGTTTTTAAGTTTTGTCCTTCAAAAAATTTACTTTTAGTCCATATTTGTATTTTATAGGAACTATTTTGAGGACTAAAAGTATCAATTTTTTGTAAGAATATTTCAAAATGGAGACTATTCTTACCAAACTGCAATGTTTTAAAGGATATTTTAAGTTAAAATTTAATAGGACTAAACATAAAAACTCGTTATTTTATAAGGATAAAAAATATATTTAACTCTATTATTTATTGTTAAAAAAAAATTCGGCCCCCCGTATGATTGATTTCTAGATCCGTCCCTGCCGTCGTGATAGTATATTTTGTCAAATCACTTTACTACACTATTAGATACCCTAACAAAAAAATAAATATTCACTATAGTTTTTAATTAAACTACTTTTCTTTATATTTTTCGTAATCACTGAAACGCTGAAATGTTCCAAGCATTAGAGACATTTCTAGATATTCAATAATTTGTTCATAAGAGACCACCTCTGTATACTCAGTGATGATCTGGTTAAAACCGATATTTACTTTTTCTTCATTGAGTCCCCCGTCGCTCATCGCTGGTTTCACTCCATTTCCCCCTTCCTGTTTCGCTATATGATTTTTCAGACATTTTCAGCGATAATATTGATATCGGAGCAACAATCTAATGAAAAAAAAAGTAATATAAGTTTAATTCCAACAAAAATAAAACTTGTAAGGAATATGAAAACTTTGTTAAAATGAATTTGGACACAACCATCAGTTTTTACCACTTTTTTCAAGTTGGGAAAAAATGGTTTCCACCAATTTCAAGGTATAATTTTGTCATCAATTTTAAAACTAAAACTCCACAAAAACAATGAGAGAATTTCAAAAAAAAATTGAAGGAAAAGAAAATTAAACTTTTGTATGAGAGAGGTTAAAGTGATTTGGTTGAAAAGATTACACTACATTAATGAAAATTAAAGATCACAATAAAGATTGATCTAAGGATTGTGATTTAAGTTAAAAACTTTAAAGAAAAATTTCACTTTAAAGAACTAGAGGAACTCATTAATCCAACCCTAAGACTTAAAAACATACATAAATCCGAGAAAGAGACTAAATTTTTAAAAAACGCACAAAACAAAATCTATGAAAATTAAAAAAACTCACTAGGTCATAATTTTTGCAAGACAACATCTTTCTGGTGTACTTATAACTATCCAGTGACGATATGTCATACTTTGCAACAAAACATAAAGCTGAAATGTGTCATATGCGTAACATTTATCTTCTTGGCACCAATTGTCCAGAACTTTCTCCCCAACAAAACACGCAACACAATCTATTAAGCATTGCGGTGAGAAGTTCGTAGTATTTGCTGTGAATATTTTGCCGTAAATTCATAAGTAGGCTTGTAACTCTGCAAACGGTAGCAACCCGGCACTACATACAAAATGGAGAAAACATACCATCAAAACAAGAAGATAAATACCACGAATAGTACACATGGTTAAGTGTCATACAAATTTGATAGCAGCAAATCCAAAACAAGAAGATAAATACCACGAATAATACACATGATTAAGGTTCAAACACAAATGCATGAAATGCATACAAGATCAGCACATAAATAACCGATCATACATAAATAGAGTGCATGAAAATTATCTGACTCCTAACCAGGACCAACAATGCTTGAAGTTTGTTCTTCAAAGGTTCTTCGACCTTTTTCTCTTTTTCTTTTTAACTGAAATCATGTTTTCTTCTCCTCGAAAGATTTTATCTGACATCTCTATTGCTGGTGATACCGATTGGATACTCTCCACTGGGACGAATAAATGTCTCGCGATGAAGTCAACCGAACCGGGGCCAAAATTCATATTACTTGTATGTACTTATAAGACCAGTGTAACTTTCACACCAAATACCACATCCCTTTTATATACGGTAATTCTTCAAAGGAACCCTTAAACTAATGCATTTTTGGCCCAATATAGATACTAGGGGTGATCACGGTGCGGTTTGGTTTGGTTTTGAGCGTAAAAATCATCCTAATTGCGAGATAAAAATGCATGCGGTTCGGTGGTTCAGTTGATTTTTAAAAAGTCATCCAAACCAAACCAAACCAAATAGATGCGGTTTGGATTGGTTTGGTTGGTGCAATTTACAACATAACATTTCAGTACCAAACAATTTTAAACATAAAAAAAAAACTTGAAGTTCCAAAACAACATTGCAGTATTAATAAAAGTTGTTTATCCAAAAAAAGAATTTGAAGTCCCAAAATAAAATCCCAAAATAAAATCACAGTACCAATAATAGTTGTTTATCTAAAATAATATTACAACACAAAAGTAACATTACAGTACCAAAAAAAGAACAACTTGAAATTTCAAAGTAATACATCATTGTGATTCCAAAATATAACACATTGCGGTTTGGTTCGATTTGGTTCTGTTTTATGAAATGAAAATCGCTAACCAAACCAAACTGTGCGGTTAAATAAAAAAATCATCCGAATTCATCCAAACCCAATATGGTTTTTGCAATTTGAATTGGTTCGGTTTACGATTTTGCTTTTGGATTGGTTTGGATGCGATCACCCCTACATTTCACTTCAATATTATATGACATAGATAAATGTTTAATTTCTATTTGATGTCACTATAAACTTATTTTATATTGACTGAGCATATCCATTAAATTCTAAAATATAAAAATGCTAATCAAGGAGTATTTTTAGATACAAATATTGATATTTTGACTTAAAAAATATGTATTCTTAGAGCAATAGATAATGAGTAAGATCCTCTAACTGTTTTAAAAGAAATTGAGAACTTCATTTAGATAAATAAACACAAACACCTTTAAATTACTTTAATAAATATTTAATAATAGTAAAATCACGTTAGAATTCACTATTATATTTTATCTCTCCAAATAAAATTCTCAATTTTTTTTCCTATTTTAACCCTCTAGATTTTAAGAAAGAGAATGTAGTAATTTAGAATTTTGTTGCAAGGTAAGTGAAGTCTAATTAAGAATTGTTTTTAAACGATCAGTTTCATAAGAACTCATTAACTACTTGAACCTAATATCTTGATAAATTGTCAATTTCTTTTAAAACTAAAGAGGATTCTAACTCATTAACATTAATAGTTAGTTGGTTCAACGATAATGACGCTGAATTTAGTAGGGAAAACCACAACTCGATCTCCTGTAACTGCAATCGATAAATCTAAAACCACTTAATATCAGAATTGACTCCGAAACAGATTATATGGACCAGCTACTGAATCTAAGCATCACTCATTAAATCATCATTATTAGTTTCATAACCAAACTAGTTAACATTTCTATTCAAATAAATCTATATCTTATATAGGAAGATAATGTTAGATTTGCGATCCAAGCAGCCAAAAACAAGGACCCACTTGTGAAAATTGTAATCTCCACATGATTATTATTATTCACTTGCAAAGCACACCATCATAACATTCACATCATCTCCCACCCCAACGCAACTCTCACGCCATAATGCCCCTTACCCCACATACTAACTCACTCTTCCACAAAACCATGCATCATCCCTTTTTAACTAGGACACCAACCCATTACTCTCTCCCTAAGATTCAACAATATTAGTTATAATTTATCATTCCCTAGAACTAGAATCATCATTTTAGTCATAGATTCCAATTAGGGTTTTTGTTTTGGTTCCATAGCACCTTGGAAACCAAACAAAACAAAACACACAAAAACAAAACTAAACCAAAATTTCATGTTCAATGTTCAGTTTCTACTGCTACACCAAATTCTTCATCCTTTTCTTATGTACCCTTCTTCGCTATTTCATTGCATAACACATAAATTTTCATTTTTTAGGGTTCTATTCAATTTTCCCCCAATTATGGAAACTCAAAAACACTCACTTTCCATTTCAAATCCCTAACATCATTATTCAAATTCAAATATTCTTCATTACCAATTCCAATGCCTAAATCTTCTGAACAAAAAGATGGATCTGAAACAGAAACACCAAATTTTTGTTGCATCGATTCATTCACTCATTTAGCTTCAACCAAATCTAAGAACAACAATTTTCCGATGAAACGCACCGTTCGTCCTTTCTTCATTCTTCTCATTCTTCTCGTTTTCATTGCTACGTTAACCTCACGCGCTATTCTTCGTAAAGGTATACTCTCAATCGAGCTCGAAGCGCGTGTTTTCACTCGCGATCCACCGTCGTTAAACTCCACTTTGCTCAAACACGCCGCCGTTGAGATCGGTGAGGAAAAATCCCGGCAAGAGATTCAGCAGCTTCTTGATGGTAACTTTGCTAGTCAAGCACGGCATAGGACATTCGTTTCGTGGCGGAGATTCATCCATCATGACGGCGGTGGTGATAGGAATGTTCCGGCAACACTCCGGTCGCCGCTTTTCTATCGGTATTGGCTTGATTTTCGGCGAGTTTTGCATGATTGGGCGAGGAAGCGTCGGTTTCAATCGGGGATAATGTTGGAATTAACTCGATCGGTGAAGGTTCCGCTCGATCGATATAACAAAGTTAATGCTAATGCTGTTGATTCTGGTGAAAAAAAGTACTCTTCTTGTGCTGTTGTTGGTAACAGTGGAATTTTGCTTAATAGAAACTATGGTTCATTAATTGATGCACATGAATTTGTTATAAGGTTAAACAATGCTAGGGTTGATAACTATGAATCAAAAGTTGGAAAAAAAACAAGTATTTCATTTGTGAATAGCAACATTTTGCATTTATGTGCAAGAAGATCAGGGTGTTTTTGTCACCCTTATGGTCCTAATGTTCCTATTGTTATGTACATTTGTCAAGCTGTGCATTTCTTGGATTATACTGTTTGTAATGCTTCACATAAGTCTCCTTTGTTGGTGACAGATCCTAGGTTTGATGTGTTGTGTTCTAGGATTGTGAAGTATTACTCATTGAAGAGATTTGTGGAGGAAACAGGGAAGGGTTTAGAACAATGGGGTTCAGCTCATGATGGTGCTTTGTTTCATTATTCTTCTGGTATGCAAGCTGTTATGTTGGCTTTAGGGGTATGTGATAAAGTTAGTATTTTTGGGTTTGGTAAATCATCTTCTGCTAAACATCATTATCATACTAACCAGAAAGCTGAACTTCATTTGCATGATTATGAAGCTGAATATGCTTTTTATAGTGATCTTGTCGATGGACGTAAGCCTATACCGTTTATATCAGAGAAGTTTAAGATTCCTCCTGTTGTAATGTATAGATGACAGTGAACTGTTGTTGCTGATATGAGTGTTGGAGGGGTAAATTTTGTTCATGTTTCTGTGCTCTCTTGTTGTAATACTTGTGGAGTGAATAGATAGTGGAAGGGATTACTAAGTTTGGTTTGAGATTCATTTTTTGTTTTTCTCAAGTTTGTTGTACTGTCCCAAATGTAGCCTAAGGCAACATCCAAGTGTAAATTTTGGTTAGATCAATACAAAATTATGAATCATGCACATCTATTATGTGTGTTATATCTTTCTTTGGTTTCTTCTTTAAGTTAGGTGCTTATTATGTTTCACTGCCAATTATTGCTTCATAACCATATTCTATATTTATTCATGCCCTACTTGGTTGGAATCTCTGTAGTAAACATTACCAACAATAATTACCAACATTTATTGTTAAAATATTAACTCAAATGGTAACTGATATTAATTACCTTCCAAATAAATAAATTGATTTGCTCCAAGATTCTGAACATTTAATTAAGCGTTCAACATAATCCCTCTTACCATCAGTGTTCAACATAATATTTCTTTCTTACCATTTTAGTCTTTAATTAATATTACAACAATAGAAGGTCTCTAGAACAAAACTTATGGTAAGGTGTGATGTGCAGCCTTTTGTTCTAACACCCCTATTTGCAGCTTATATCATATGCTTCATGATTTTTTTCCCATCAAAATAATGCAGGGTTTCTATACGGGAACAACTAGCATTCCACCATGAATATGATCCATAGAAGCTGCGACTAGTAGTCCACTACAAAATGCTATTGAGGTATCAACTTGGAATAACTTAGCTCAAAATGAATTTCATTTACTTTATTTCAATTTCTTTAACTCATTAGAGCTTGAGACCCTTCATATGATTGATGTTAACTCATTAGAGCTTGAGACCCTTTATATGATTGATATTTTGTTAATTACATGTGGAAAAATGAAGTTACACAGCTCAAATGGTAGGTTATAGTTAAACACCAAAAGGCACACATCATTGTATGATTTCGTCCATTCATATTGAAGTGGTCAACTCAAACTTACATTATAGTGTTTATGTAGGACCCCACTACTCGTGGTATTTGGTTAGTTGCATTTTCTTGCTTAATACATACTAGGCAGCACAAAACATTTTAAGTTTTCCACTCATAAGTAGGACCTATACAATACCTAGGTCAAAACGTGACATAGCATAGACGTATTTTTCTGCTGCTACATAATTTACTTATTTACATCAAAATGACAGATGTTCCTACTTCCTACATAAACTTCTTGTTGAGCTTTGATAGAGCAACAGCTTCAAACAAGATGGTCTTGAAGTACTTATGCATTACAAAAAAGTTTCCCCTTTGATCATATCATTTTGTTATGCCTTTCACTCTGCCGTGTCTATCACGGCATCCTTCTCTTCATACTTCACCCCCACCAAGTAGCTTATGCGTACCTGCAAAACAAATTGTGCTCAAACTCGGATAATCAAGGTGTTATTCCTATTGAAATTTGGCTCATACATTAACATAAGATAGGTTATACCTGCTTAGGATCATAGACAGCATACTCATTGTATTCCAGAGGGCTATCTTCATGCTCCGAGGCAATTATTCTACCACATGGAACTTTTATGTCATCTTTCCAAACAAAATGCTCTGATTCATCTGTTTTCTTCTTTCCAAGCCCCTTCACTCCAATCTTCTTTTCCTCCAAAGATGTTGTGTCCTGTCTCAGGATCATTTTCATGACCATATCAATAATAAAACTTTGCAAGTGAAAAAACCATAAAAGGATTATAACTTTTGCCTACCTCAGGTGGGCTTTTCAACTCTGTAATCTCATTTCCTAGTGAAGCAATGGCCAAAACCAAGAACCCTTCTGGCCTATCTACAGCAGTAAAACCATATCTTGCAGCCTCTGCTGCAGCATCAGAGCAAACAATGGCTTTGCCAAACTGCCAAGAACAAGCAACATGTGAGGAAAATATAGTCACCAACATCAGATTTAAAGCAACCATCATTTATATTTGTAAATACCATGTAACCAGGAACGGGTAGTGAACATATAGCTGGCAAGAACCCCTTGTGCAAGTGCCTCAAAAGATTTGAGCTTCGTGATCCTTCCATATTATAATCATAGAATTAGTGTGGTCATTGATAAGAACCAAGGTAAACCAATTTTTTCTTTACTATTTGAATATTCTAGCTGTCTTACCACACCATAGAAGAACCTTATTTGGCAGCTTAACTATTTCTTCATAAGAAGGACAAGCACTTGGTTCCACAGCAAAGATGTTTTCAACTGACACCCCATACTCCTGAAGTTCATAAGTAAACAGTAAACACTTACTAAGATTTGAGCATTCTTGTAGTTCCTAGAACAAACAGAAACAGTTTTATTCTTACAATGTCACCAACTTTGACAGGTTCATATGTTTTTTCAAGGTATTTCACAATCATATTGTAATCATCTGAATTTTTCTCCAGGGGAGAAATTGAGCAACCTAATTTCTTGTAAGTGTCTGATATTGGATCATCAATAGTAGAACCACTCATATCTCCTATGAGGTGAGAAGCAAGGGTTATATCTCTAACACCCTCCAGGGCTGCAGCAGCCTAGGAAAATTAGGACAAAGATTAAGTCTTCAAGATAAGTGGTTGAAATCAACAAAGGTGTTGTGACTAATTGGCTTACATGTTCTGCAATCTCCTGGTGATCTCTAAAAATGAAAGGCCTTGTGGAGTGCATCAGAGTGAACCATCTCTGGCTAAAATCAGACCAAATAGCATCAGCCTTGGGTCCTGTCTCTTTCAATGATTTCACTTTCTCAATGAATTCCATCAGAACTTCCTCACCTGATAGAGTTAAATTGTCAGTATTTCTAAATGACACAATGTGAAGAAAACAAAAGTGTTTCAAATGTACATACATCTTTTCAGGTGAAGATTTGTAACCATTCCTATTGGAAGGTCTGGAGAGTCATAACCCATCTCCATTAATGCGTACCTGAGTTCAATGTAAGGTTAGTTTAAGAATTCTTGGTATTCATACAAAGTAGTGTTCAGGTATTGTGCTTACTTATAAATCTCCTGGCTGCACAAAACCTTCATAAAATTTGCAACCACAGGCTCAAGTTTACAGTGTGTGGCTGCTATACCAAGCTGCCGAAGACCTAGTGCCCCATGTCTAACTTCAACTCCATCATCCTATTCAATGCCATTATTCTTTCTATGTTTAATCAAAAAAAATAGAAGTGGCATGGATAAATCATTAATCATATAAAGGAAGCAATATATACGTACCATGTCAATGGGGTAAAACTTCAATGGCTTCTTCTCAAACTTCTTCTCTTTTTCCCATGATTCAAACTCATTTCCTGTTATTTCCTCAAAGAGCCTCACAAACTCTTTGATAGCATTGTCAACATTCTCACACTCTTCTAATCGCTCCTCTGCATTTGGATCGTCCCCCACTCTTCCCTTCTTGAAATACAGATGCAAACGATTCTCAGGGACAATAATCAGTTGCATGACACAGTAGCTGTCCCAAATTAACAATACTAATTAGGCATAGTTGTTTTATAAATGTCAATAAAGATGAAATTCACGATTGATTTCATAGTATCATTACTCATTAAGTTTTCTCCCTTGGTCACAAACAGAGAAGGCACAGTTGTATAGTATCCCATCTTTTTCAAATATCTTTCCATCTTGCTCCTGCAATTTGGTATCTTTGTAGACTCCTCTCTTTCCATAAAGCTTGAGCTGTTATCACTCACCAAATTTTATCAAACACAAACAAATGGGAACTACATGTCTTCTACTCCCTCCGTCCGAAATCTTTAGTCTTTTTAGACTTTTAATTTTGTCCCAAAACTTTAGTCCTTTTAAGAAAGGAATGCATATTTAGTGATGCTTTACTATTTGTACCCTTATAAAAGTTAAAGCATTAATTAAATATATTTTCTTTTGAGACGGAGGGAGTATAAAATAGTAACAAAAAAAATGCAGTATGAAAGAGTAGATTATGTACTTCTGCTGAGAGTGATTCAATAGCCTCCTCCCCAGGATCTTGTTTGTCCCAAGGGATTCCCTTTCCAGCCACAGAAAGATCAGATGCAAGATCATAAGCTTCTAAAGGTTGTGGTTCTTGCTTTTCAATGCTGTCAGTTAACCAAGCCTCCCTAACCACAGGTATACTCCTCTCCCTATAGTAAGATAGGCATGATAGTTAGTTACTTAGGCATGTTTATTTACTTTTTTTTTCATGATATTCAAGAAATGTAATTTGACAGCCAAAGTTGACATCAAATTATACAACTAAATTGTATGAAGGTAATAATTAATGAGTTGCAAAACTTACAATATGATGTCAAATTTGTGACAAAATAACAAAAAAAAATTCTTGTTTGATACAAACAAAATACAACGAATCCATCATTTGATGAAGTAAAAATAAATCTAAGTTTTTAGCACTCACATGGCTTCTGCAAGTTTAGATGTTCCACCACGTTCTCGTTCAGCAGGTGAAGCCACCAAACAAGTTGCACCTAAAAAATTTAACTAGTAATGTTAATGCAATTCTTAGGAACAGAAGAGAAGGATGAGAAAATAAGTATTTATGAAATTACCAATAATAGAGTTTACTACTCTCCCTCCATGCTTTTCAATAGTAGTTTTCCAATATCCCTGGTAGCCAAAAACAAAATAGCCAATTAACAAAACTCAGTAGATGCTAAAAGACATTAAAGTGAAGTTAGTTAATTAGTTACTAATGCAACAATAACAACATAGGTGCATACATGTGTTCGATTAAGACGACCCATCAGAGAAATCATCATTCCAGTAAAAGGCTTTATAGCTAAGCCTAAATCCCTTTGAGGCCTTTTACTCTGGTCCTGATATTTCTTCAGCAACTACACCATACACACACATGTCAAATTCTTAGGTGACAAGTTACAATACAACAATGCTATAGATACATAATGAAGAAACAAAATGGTAATAAATCAGAGAAAGTCACATCTGAAACTGGAGAGTTCTGAACAGAATCTGGTAGTTTTATAGGTTCCTCTTTCCTTGGAGGGTCCCTTGTGCTGAAAGTGCAACTAGACCACTCACTGTAGAAGCCTCTACAAGCATAACGTCTTCCATCAAACTCCAAATTGCCATTGCAAACCGTGCATTTCTCTAATGCACCAAAAAACAGCAAATCTTGGCTGTTCAAGAAAGTGGCAATTGAATCACATTACATCACTAACAATATGAACATTATGGTCATGGAAAATAGTTAATATGAAAATGGTCTAATATAATGAAACCAACCATCTTCTAGTAATTTCAAGATCAGAACCAGAGGAATCAAGACCATTAGCTTCAAGAATCTCTTTCATTTGCTCCAAAGATAGTTTATCATTTGTGGCTTTACAAAACTCATCATATTCTTCTAAAACATTTGAAGCAGATTTTCCATTAGTGTGACCACCTTCATTTTCCACCTTAGCTTTTTTAGGAGTATGCTCTACTTCTTGTGCTTTAGATTCTGCCTTCTGCTTCCTTGTCATCACCTTCTCTTCTTCCCCATGTCCATGAACATGATGATGAGACCTAGCTTCAACCTTCAAATTTCCCATAAACACATTAATGAGACATTGAACTATATGAAAAAAATAAGGAATAAAACATGTCAATGAAGAAAAGATTAAGATTAACATACCTTCATATTGTTGCTAATTACTTAATGAAAGTCTCTTCTTTCTTTCTTTCTTTTTTCTTACAATGAGCAAAAGAAAAGCATATAGTTTAGAGTTTTTGGAATTGGATATGGTATGCACTAAATAACCATTATGATTCTATGAACAATTTCACATGATCATAGGTTGTAGCTGAGACAACAATAGTCATGAACTGCCACGTGCATGGGGTTTTCACTAAGAAACCAAATCTTTCTGTCATCACCATAACATGACACGTCAGCTAAGTTTGCAAGTTTTTGACACGTGGAAAAGTATGTATATTTTCACACATTGCAATGCTGACATGTGGGAATATAGCATTCCATTGTGTTTGGTTATTTTTTTGTTCCACCTCAAACACTGTCACATTGTTATTTTGTTCTTATCTTTTCTCTGATTTTGTTGTCTTTGCTTACTTTATTAGTATTCGGTTGGGTTGGATTCAAACGGTGCAATCCAATTAAGAATGTTTCTTTTTTCATTATACGTGAGAAGACAAAAATCATGTCAAGTACTACTAGCTGATCTTGGATTACGAATGCATGAATAAAGTAACGGTTGGCTCAGATATTCGGCTCTGTGCGTCTTTTAGCATGAAGTACGGATCGGACACGACACCCCGTACGATATTGATACTCATAGAGTTGTCCGTGCTTCATAGATCTTTTAGCAAATAGGGATTTCTAACATTTTGTATTGCTAAGATTGTTGCAAGATCATCTGAATATGTGTTTATAAGTGAGAGCAATGAATCGATTTTGTAGGATTAAATTGGGTTTAACTCTCAATTCTAAAATGGTATCAGAGTCTCATCTACGATCCGCTATCAGGTTTCTAATTGGACCACCTACCTAATAGTATTGAGCGTGAGGATGTGTGTCAAGAGTCTCACATCAGTTGCAAGATGACTTGTATATATATTTATAAGTATAAGCAATCTTCATCTTACAAGTTAATTTTATAGAGTTAAGGTAAACCTAACTCTCAATTCTATGAGGCAACAAATCATTGCAACGAGTAAAAAAAAAAAAGAAATACAATATTTTATTTGGCAAAAATAGCATATAATGATAATATAAGCTATTAAATATGTATGGGTTGGTAAAATTAGCTGTTAAGAATATCTCACTCATTAAAGTGAAAATCTTAACGTTTGCTTAGAAAATCTCCAAACTAATCAATCTAAATTATTGAAGAATTCACATAATTTGGTCGTTATTAATCCACAAGAAAGCTAAGCACCCAATCAAACTAAACACTATTTTAGAAGTTTGAGAGTTGAGGAAATGTGATGAAAGTTTGTATGTTTTATTTTATTTTCTTAGTGAAAAAGATGCACGAAGTTTTGTAAAATAGGAGAGAAAAGGAAAATTCTGTTTTTAAAAATTAACTCAGTTTTGTAAAACATTATATGATATATCAATACATATTAAGCATGTGTTATGCAACTTTCTGGTGTTCAGTTTATTGAAAACGTATTTATTGACACAACCATGTAGTCTATTTTTTTGGTTGATAAAACCATTTAGTGTATTGATACATTTGTTTTTCTAGAAAATAATAAATTGTGAAAGGGAACCAGCATGTATCGAACAGTCAATGTGGGACTCAATCATTCACTTAATACCCAAATGATCGATGTTACACGTGTACCAATTAGTCTTTTTTTGGACTAATTGTACCGATTAGTCTTAGCCAATTCATTTTGGGTATAATACAAATTGTGTTTGAACGAAGTAATTATAAATTTTGGAGGAGAAATGTATCATTGAGAGAAATATTGTATCTTCACCCAAAACCTTAATTAAGACAGTATGTATATGGGTCGTCTCTCATATATATCAAACATTTTACCCATTCAAAGTCGTTATAGTGCTCAACTACTGACGTGAAACCCAACAATCTTCCCCAAGTGTGAGTTCTAGAACACATTTTTACCCAAAATCTTACAACATTACGTAGTTACCCTTTTATATATTTAACATTAAGCTTATTTATAGTCGATGTGAAATTAATCACTCACATTTGATACCCAATAAGAACATGCATGAAAGTCTCTTTTTAAAAAAAAAACAAAAAGAAAAGAAATAGAGAATATGATTATGGGGTGTTAGTTTATATATTAAGTGTCAATATAAGTCTCATATCGGATGAAAAAATGTTTGTTGAACACTATATACGTGAGAGAGACACATATATATACCTAATGTCTTAATATTTTGAATTAAAATATGGTGTTAAATTCTCTTTGTATAGTTGCTTTTAATCTAATATGATGATCTAAACTCCCCTCATAACTTAACAGCAAATACTAGAGCCGATGATTTTTTGGTGTGGACTTTTCATAATACCAACAATATCCTTGATTTTTTTAGTAGCAATAAAAATATTTTATTAATAAACTCACCATAACATAAAACATATCTTTTTTAATTGAACATAAGTTAGACACAGGCAGGCGCGAAACGCGCTTGCATGTCCCACTAGTATCTATAATTAGAATCCTAAACTTATAATCTAAAATTTTAAATTTTAAGTATGAAAGCACATAGCATGATATGAAATGAAATAAAATAATGCAATTGATTAAGATAGCAGTGGTTGATTGTGATTGATACTCCTATTTCCCTTCTCCAACGTTTTCTTACACCCCCCGACAAACTATGGTGGTGAATGGTGATCGCTCACACACGCTCTCTATTTGTTTTGTTTTATCCAATTATTACTACACTACTTTTTGTTTTGTCAAAGCCTACCTCAAAAGTCAAAATAACTCAAATTTCAAACTCCTAAATCCTGATATACCCCTTTATTCTCCATGTCTCACGTACGCTTACATGTACATATATATATACATGCAACAATATTGACAAGGTAATTATGTGGGGCATCAAACTAACGAATATAATTGAAAATATGGAACGAAAAGCATGCACTTAGGTAAGGTATAAAGTATAATTGAAAATATGTTAACAAGACTTACAGAAATCCTTTTGGCAATGAAGCGGACAAATTTTCTCCATTGAAGAGGTGTACACAAATATATATGGGAAGAAAATTCATCTACTTCACCACTTGAGGCTAATGTATTTATTCAAATTAATTAACCACAAATATTAATCAAACCTTTATAGATATGAGCTAATCACTACCCTGCAAACGCTCGGTAGCAAACCGTTCTCATGTTCATGCTTTGGCAATATTGAGAATTTTTTGTTGTCGAGCACAAGGGTAGTAATCAATGAACTTAGCTGCATTTACTTATTATACTATAAAAAGTTGAAATAACGACAAAAATTTGAGATTCTGAAATTTTTACTCAAACTTTTTGTCGTTATTTTAACTTTAATTTTTCTAGTAGTTCAATATAACAAACGAAATTAAGATTTATGCTTGATACACTTAGATCATGTACGAGCAACTTTATCTTCATGAGAACAAGTAACACATTCTTTCTCCTCCTCCTCCTCCTCCTCGAAAGCTCGATCATCAAGACCCGGAAGTCGATTATGTCCCTTTCCGAAAGATCGAATATGATCTTTGAGTGATCTTTTGTGTTTAAAATCTGAACCACAAGTGCAATACCATAACTTACCACAATTCTTTTCATGAGTCCTCCAATCACCTTTAACAGCAAAAGTTTTGCCACATTTTCTACACATAAATGGCTTTATACCATGTTTTCTTTTGTAGTGAGTTTGAAGTGTTCTAAAGTCTTTCAAAGGCTTAGCTCTTGGATGATTGATATTGTTCTTGCAACCTTGAGCACAACAATAGCAAGGTAGCCTTAGCATTGCAGCTGGTTGTGTTCCTCTAAGTGAGTCTGGTCCTTTCCTAAATTCAGATCCATGCCCCCACATATGCATCTACAAATTCATAAAAACTAACTAAGTTGGCATTAATTAAATAATTAAGAGCTTCATGCATGCAATTTATTTTGAGCAAAAATATCGTCTCATTAAATATATTTTTGTCTCAAATTAATTATTTGTTATTTTGTTACTTTTTATATAAGGTGAATTCTTTGTACACTGTGGATATGTACCGATACATTTGTTGAGGTGGATGATTCTAATTGGTCTACAAATAATATTTATTAAAAAAAAAAGATTTTTATTATGGAAACTTATGTAAAAAAAAAATATGTCTTACGTTAGATTGAGTTTGTTAATAAAAGATTTTTGCTGCTAAAAACAAAAACATGTCTTATGTTATGATGAGTTTGTTAATGAAAGATTTTTACTGCTTAAGAAAAAGGTCAATGATATTGTTGGTATTATGAAAAGTTCACACCAAATTTTTGTGTATCCTCTTTATATATATATATGTGTATAGGTATAGATTAGCAAATATATGGTGGGTAAGTAATAAATGAAGTTCCATGGTATTTTTTTTTTGTTGATATATATGAAGTTCCATAGTATATATTTCAGGTTCAATATACTATATACATTATTTTGCGAAGTGTTTATTTATTTATTTATTTATTTGTCAAGTATATAGTTTAGTGGCTCCTATATACATTATTTATTTTGCGAAATTTCATCTTAAAGGTGAATAAATGGAGTATCCGAGATTCAAACCTTAACTCCTGCACATATAAAACGATATCTCTATCAACTGAGTTGCAAAGTGTTTATAACATGTACCTTTCAAAAATAGTCTAAAATGAATTTTTTACTATTTTTAGTATAAATAAATAAATTTTATAATGATACAAAATAAAAAACAAATATAATATTTTATTAAAATTTACTATAATAAATAATACGATCTATCTTTGAATCGGGTTCATATTAAACGGTCCCTATTTTGCATTAAAAATTGATATAAAACTAACATCTGAATTTTCAAAATGAATTTTTTTGAAAAAAAAAAAATTGTGCATCTTGGAATAATATAAGAGGAATGAGTAATTCATATCATGAAATAATGATTATTGGACTAGTATGAGATAAATAAAAATGGTCTAATGGGGGTTAGTATGACTTAAAGAAGTTTGTTTGAGATAAATTATTTATCTTAATTAACCACACTTGCTTTTACATTAAAAATAAAAGTTGGAGCCTGCATTATTTGACCTATCTATGATTACTAATTTTGCAAATAATTGTTAATCTTTTGACTGATGGGGTAGGACAAGTCAAATTATAATAAAAAAGCAACTGCTAGCACCATGAATGGTGAAATTAAAAAAAAAAATCTATTTGAAATCTGAATTTTCCATCAAGAATATATCAATTGATTAGTACAACAAAAGGAGAATCCAAAGTTTTGTATTGTTTTTTTCTAAGAGCTTTCTGGATTTGGCCTAAATGTAATTTACATATCTTACACCTACCCATTTTCAAATTTACTATTGCACTTAATTTGTCTTCCATTTTATGGTAAACTAAAAAGCACAAAGAAAAGCTCCCTCCCACTCTCCCCCCTTCAATAACCAACAAAAATTAGAGGAAAAATAAATAAATTTATCTTCAATTTTGATGTTTTAAACACTTAGTAATGGAATTTAAGACATTATTTTTTGTACTCAATTTTTCTCTTGTATAGATTATGGGTGTATGTATCTAATAAACATTGTTTGTCTCTAAAGCTTAGTTCAAGTGACAATGCAGTTATTACTAGGTGATGGACACCTTCACCTAAATTCTAACATTAAACATCACAATTTTGTGTTAATTAATGTTAGTGATGTTTGCCACTTCCTCTAAAAAAATAAGACTATATAGAGTTAATTAATTATCAATTTTGTGTTAATTATAGTTATTTTTTTTGAAACGGAACTTCTTAATTATATAGAGTTAATTAATTATCAATTATAGCTTCAACGTGACGTAAAAATAAAATTAATTACTGATTTCTGTGACTAATTTTATGTTTAAAAAAAAAAAAGCTACGGATTTGTGTAGAGGGATATTTTACGTACGTTTTATCTCTCTAAATTTTCCTCACTAATTTAATGTTTCTAGTAAGTTTTTCCAATTTTCTTTATAAATAAAGTGAAACAAAAACTTTACCAAAAAAAAAAGTGAAGCAAAAACTAGTAGAATAAAAAACTGATGAAATTAATTAAAAAGAAAAACTAACCTGCATGTTGTTATACCTATTGAAGGTTTTATTGCATATGGAGCAAGAAAATTGCATAGGTCCAACAAGAATCTGTGCAGAAGTTGGTATCCAAAACCTTTGGAAGGTTTTCTTAGAAGGCTTTTCTTCTTCTTTAGCATGGAAAAACTTCTCATCATTTTCTTTAGTTTCATGAGGTAATCCAATATGTAAAGCCACATCAAAACCCTTAATTTGTGGTACTTCATGTTCTTGATCCTCTTTTGAAGACTTTGCACTCAACATAGGAAAGAATTGAATAGTTTCATTTTGAGTGGTAGAAGAAGAAGAAGAAGAAGAAGAAGAAGAAGAAGAAGAAGAAGAAGAAGATGATGATGAAGTTAGGGATGAAAGAGAGGAATTAGATGGTTTGAGCCATTCAATGAAATTATTGTCCTCTACATCAAATTCCATCATAGCCATATTCTTTACCTAGATGAGTGAAACCAAGCACTTATATGATTGTTTGATTTAATAAATTAATAATTAATTAATTAAGGAATTTCTTTGTCTCTTTATGGACTTTTCTCTATTCCCTTTTTATTTTAACCTTTGCTTTCTCTTTTTCTCTTGTTGGCCTTTTGCTTGTTTTTTTTAGGGAGAGTAATTAATGGAGGGAATTGACAATGACATCCACAACATGTGACTCACCAATTGATATTGCAAAGAATGTTTTAATACCATAAAACACTAATTAATTCTAGGCTAATGTTACGTTAAACAAGTGATCTACCGAATATGAATTTTACGAAATTCACTGTTGGATTGAAAGTTTATATCGTATATAGATCATCCATAAATTTTTTAAATTTTTTTTAAAACCATTTGATATATTATTGAGACCCATCAAGATTTACGTTATTTAATAAACCGTTAATCTTAATGTGTCTCGATAACATATCAAATGATTTTCAATTTTCCTAAATTTTTCTATGGATGATCTATATGATATAAACTTTCAATCCAACGGTAGATTTTATAAAATTCGTATTCGTTATAATGTTATTCATGACTGGTCCACCATAGACCACTTGATGAAGTGGTCCCTATTAGAATTTACAATTAATTCTAACCCAATATTGTGTTACTAACCATATATATTGGTCTTTGTCAAAAAAATAAAAATAAAAAACTATATATATATATATATATATATATATATATATATATATATATATATATATATATATATTGGTTGAAATAATTTATCGACTTTGTTGATGACTAATCTTCACCGGAAGGTAAAATGTGAATATTGTTAGACTGTTTTTACAAGTTGAAGGTAAAATACCTAAGCCTAGGTAAGTCACATTCAAATTGGTACGTTTCA
Organism: Trifolium pratense; assembly: GCF_020283565.1. Classification (NCBI taxonomy): domain Eukaryota; kingdom Viridiplantae; phylum Streptophyta; class Magnoliopsida; order Fabales; family Fabaceae; genus Trifolium; species Trifolium pratense. The sequence goes on along the minus strand of NC_060062.1, from coordinate 14,948,284 downwards.
TATTGTTGCTAAATCTGAAAACATGGTAGTATAGTGTGAATAATTATTTTTATACACTTGTATATCATGCGAATGTTAACCGTAGGCCCACCATATCTCAAACATTGACCTTAACATTTGATCTCAATTAAAAGTGTGAGAGCAATGCAGTGGGATTAGTTTGGTCATTACCTAAGAGGAGAAAAATATAAATGATCCAACAAACACCAACTATAGGACCAAGACTGAAATATATACGTGTTTATTTATAAATATTTTTTTTGTTGTATTATGGTCTATTGGTCAAAACATTTTCAACAAAGGCCAACCCTACAAATTTAGATATTTAAGCAAATTTTATAACAAGATCTTAAATTAAAACAATTCTAAACTGGAAAGAATAAATTAAATTTTGTTAGTATGAGATTTGAATCTTAGTTTTAAAAGATGAGGTCCTCATTTTGTTGAAACTTTATTTATCTCACGGTCGAATTCTGTATTATCAGAGCCATTCACTTACAAACTAGAGGATTAAAAAAAACATGTGTAAGTCCCCGTGAGCTTAGCTCAGTTGGTAAGGACATCACACTATATGTGCAGGAGCTCGGGTTCGAACCCGTGTGACACTCCACTTATTCACCTTTAAAGATATGTAGATTTTCTAGCCACTAGGCTACTTGACAAAAAAAATTATAAAATGGTCGACAACAACAATTAAGAAAAGAACAGAAGATATTTTGGTTGTATTGGAATAATTTGAGTGTACGTACCTCAAATTTTATATCCGTCATGAATTGAGTAAAAACTCGATTATATTTATGGTTTTTTCTAATTAACCCTCACATAAATGGAGGGTAAGTGCCCTATGCTGACATGGCACCAATTAAATTCAGCCATATGTGTCAAAGTCAATCACAAATAATTTTTTACCAAAAATAATTTTGACTACTTTAATTTTCAAATAATTATATTTTAGGTAACTACTTTTTACTAATTATATTTTAGCTTACACATATTCTTATCCTTTACTAAAAAAAATACTTTTTGAAAATATTATTCATCTTTTCTTACGGATTCATCTTTTCTTTTTTCGTAAGATCAAATTTTTTTCGTCGGCGCTTCGCTTGTCGTCGCTGCTTCACTTGTCGTCGTCGCTGCTTCACTTGTGATCCTTGAAGATCGCCGCTTCCTTAGGCTCCAGAATCACTTCTCCATCATCGGTCTCTTCACAATTGTCTTTCAGAATTTTGTTTCGGCTACGTTTGTTCCAGAATCGGTTCATCTAGATAACATTGATTTTATTTTTTTATTCTCTTATGTTTTAATCACTATTTGTCAATTTAACAATTCAAATAGCAATTACAAATCCCTCAAGGAATTAAATCGAAGCGACGACAACAAGTGAAGCGGCGGCGACAAGCGAAGCACCGACGAAAAAAATTTGATCTTAAGAAAAGATGAATACGTAAGAAAAGATGAATAGGATTTGTGAAAAGTATTTTTTAGTAAATGATAAGAATATGTGTAACCTAAAATATAATTAATGAAAATTAGTAACCTAAAGTATAATTATTTGAAAATTAAAGTAGTCAAAATTATATTTTGGTAAAAAATTATTTATGTTTGACTTGGACACATATATGGCTGAATTTGATTGGTCATGTCAGCATAGGGCATATACCCTCAATTTATGTGAGGGTAGAGAAGTAATCACCTATATTTATATCAAGAAGTATGATGATACACATGAATTCTTCTGTTTTCAAATCTTTAAGCTATCAATAAACGAGCACAAGTGAGGCCACGCCACTTGCTACCAAAGTGTTTCAATTCAAATTTGGAGTGAAGTAGGATTGATAAGTAACTAATTAATTAGTTTTGCCGACAAGATTTTAGAGATCTTTGTTAGACAAATGCTCATACATATATGCATGCATGTTAGCCCTTTTTTATGATGGAAGCATAACGTCAGTACGTATGTGATTTTCTAATTTCTATCATTATCAACTCCTCATTTCTCCTTTTATTTTTTTAAAAAAACATTTCATACTCTTTTTTCAAATTTTCATACTTTAGGTTGTCTTACTCTTACTTGGGCGAGCCGTGCATTCTCATCTAGCATGAAGTAGTGTGTTCCTTTGGTTGGAAACAAATAATTGGTAGCCTTGTAAATATGTAATTTGGAAATCTATTTTTGATCGGTTGTTACGTTGAGAATATAACAAGTGTGAGTTTGTGGAAATAGTCTCACATTGGATAGGAATGTGGTGACTTGAACATTTATAAGTGGGAGAACTCACTCACCTATATATCACCTTAAAGTTTTGGGTGGACAAGTGGTGTGTCTCTTACAAAAGTGTGTTGCTCAAAAGAAAAAAATCTCACAAAAGTGAATGCTCCTCGCTCGACCCTCCCCCGATCGTTACGAGAACATGTTACCCTAGAGATGTCTTTTACACTTTTTTTTCCTCCTCCCGTGACACAAAACAATAACTTTTGAGTCATCTGTTGTCTTTTTGAAATGAAGTTTCTTTTGAAAGGTAGTGATAGTGGAAGACAACCTTTTCAAGATTATGATATAACATCCTTAGAGAAATTTGTAGATGATTATTTGTGAGGTTCTCCTTGCACACTTGAGACTTTGCAATTTGCCTCTCTTTTGTTTCTCTTTTTGGGTGTGTGTGTGTGTGTGAGAGAGGAGTATAATGTTTGAGTATATTTTTTTGCACTACACGTTTGTTTACCGAACCTAATAATTACGTACTATAATTATTGACCCTAAAAAATATTGTAATTCAATTTTCATACATGTATAAACATGTTAATTAATAGTGTTCTTACTAGATCAGGTTCACAATGGAGGTAATAAAGAGAGCTGATCTAACAATTTGGACAAAAAAAATTAACTTGAATTATATTAAGTTGAAATTGGTAAGTACTTGGATTACCGTCTATGATTGATTGATAGAAGCAAAAAAACTATTTTTAGTTTTTATCAAAATATAAAAAGAGATCAATTCTTAGAATAGTAAGTAAATATTTTTTTTAAGGGTGGATGTGAAGTTGGTGAATTACTTTTGGTGGCGACATATAGTGAGACTTGTGTTGGTTCCCCCCAAAAATTGGGGAGCTCAGATTAATCTCTAATAAAAAAAAAAATCAATTGTCTTTACTCCTTTAGAAAAATAATAAATCAAGACAAAATAGTCGTTTCTAAATCGTATCTCAAATCATGATGTAATCTATTATCCATCTAGCTCACATTCTTCTTTCCATGTTATTTTTCATTCAGGGGGTGGGTACAGACGATGGGTTTAAGTAAAAAATATTGTCACTCGTTACTTAGAGTGCGAACAGTGCTCGTATTCTAAAAAACGAGGGGGTTAGTTTAGAAATTTTAAATGGCGCCTGAGGTTTTTGAGGGGCGCGAAAAGTAAATAACAACATTTTAAATGTAGTCGAGTAATTATTTAGCCCATATGAGAAAATGTTAGGGACTTATATGGCCCATATGAGAAAAATCAAGGACTTACTTGGCACATATTATTTATGATTTTATTTTCTATTTTGTACTTTGTGTGCTTTATTTCAATTTAATGTCATTTTATTCTTTATGCAATATGAACCACCAGCTTTAAGACTTCCTTGTGTTTGGCCAAGTATTCCAATAACAATACAAGCAACACTTGTATTGGCACAAATCTAAACTATTTGAATTTGGGCACACATACAAAACTCAAATAACATAAAATGATAAATGAAATAGTGAATATCAATTGATATGACTAAATTATTTATGATTTAATTTTGATAATTTATATATGTGTGTCTATAAATAATAGATTTGAGGTTATGCCTATGATAGAAATTCCCTAACAACATAAGCTACAACACCTTTTCCGGTCATTCCAAGTGTTTCTTTAGTACCACCACCTCCTTGTAGGGGAATTCTATTATATACACAACCTCAAGTCAATAATATTTGGGCACACACACGTTAAAGAGATTTTTTTAAAAAATAAATGATTAAGTCACATCAATTAATTAATCAATTTTTTAAAATCATATATGTGTGTCTAACGTATCATATTTGGGTTTGTGCCCAAGCAAGTCTTTCTCCGTATTAGGAGACCACCAACTCATGCCATTCCATATCCTTCTTCAGCATTTGGAACTCCACCATATTTTAGATTTTGAGGATGTTATTTTTGGTACAATTATCTATTTGAATGATGGTACCATAATATTTTTCTATTTTGAGGTTGTGTTGATACAATTGTCTTTTGAATTTGATGCATGGTACCATAAATTTTGGATTTTGAAGTTATTGTTGGTTGTCTTTTAAATTTTATGGTAGCATGATGATGTACTTGATCGTACTTGTACATGCAGGTGTTTCGACATTTAAGTTAGGGTGAGTGTGAAGTAAGAGTTTCACAATATAAGTATAATGTGAGAGTAGTATATATAGCCCACAACGTTGGGCCAAGACCATTGATGAGCATGTTTAATGTCATTAACGGTTGTCGAAAAACGGCTGGAGAGCCATGATGAGTAGTAAATGTTAATTATTCCGATGTCGAACATTACGATTACGCTGGGCTTCTCGTCTGTTGACTTTGAGTTGAGTCTTCGTGGGTTGTCCTGTTGTTGGGCTTTGCTCGGCAGTCCAAGAGAAGGATCTCCTCGGCGATTGGGCCTTACGCCTAGTCGAGAATACTCGGATTTCAACTTCCACCTCAAAGCAATCCTTCCATGATCCACCACTATGAGTTCTCTATCTCTCTTATCCTTTTCGGATAAATATCTGAGTCATATTCTGAACATATTCAATTCCTTAAAAGTATGTACCAAAAAGCATAATTGTTTACTCTTCTCTTTGCTTGCGGGTGGAGGCAAAGGTGAAAGTTTGTATATATATATATATATATATATATATATACATGCCAATAAAAGTGGAATTCAGTTAATGGATGTGGCATTGGACTTGATCCAGCCTAAAAGTTCGTTTCGAACAGGATAAAAAAATGAAAAACACAAAACCACCATATCTCATGAGTAATATTGTCAAATATGTCTCTACCTATTATTGAAAACAATAAAAAAAATACCCCAAAATAAAAAATAAAGCAACTTGTGACTACACCACTGCAACCCATGAAAAAATATAATATATTTCTTCAAACTTAAGAATTATTATAAGAGATCAACTAAAAATTATATTAATTACCCTTAAAATCATAAACAAATCTACTATATAAATCAATACTAGTATAACTTACCCGTACTATCGCCCGGGTTAATGTTCTATGAAAAATATAGATCATTTTTTTTTTACACATGAAAAATATGGATTATTAAAATTTTAATATTGTGATTTTTTTAATTATTTGTAAATTTAATTTTATATTTAATGTAATAGTTTATTTGATAAATAATAGATAAAATCTCATATAAATTAATATTAAACTTAATTATAACTATATATTTTAAAATATTATCAATCATTTAATTATATATAATTATATTTTTCAAAGAGCACTTACAAAGATAATTAAATTTACCTTTCTCTAAAGATATTTGCACGGCTCGAACTTGAGACCTCTCATATTCATGAATATGTGTCTTTTTACCATTAGATCAAGTATTTGAAGTTTATAATTATTATTTTTTATTTATAAAAATATTTTAAGTGTGTATTCTAATTCGTGATAGGGATGGCAATTTGACCCATACCCAGAGGGTACCCGCAAAAATTACCCACAATAGGTAGGGTAAAAACCCGCATTTTGGGTACGGGCACGGGTATGGGTAATTACCCGCAAAAATGAACGGGTATGGGTGCGGGTACGGGTACCTTAGTACCCAACCCGCCCCATACCCGCATAATATATATTTATTTATTTTATTTATATTATTATATTATAATATATGTAAATCAATTTAAAACAATACAACTCTACTAAACTATTACATATTTTTAATAAAAATATTTATTTATAACATAATATAAAAATAATGTGAATATTTAACATAAATATGAACTTTAACATAAAGTTAGTAATAATTTTGTTTATAATTTTCATTAGTCAATATTAAAATCTTTGAATTTTTTTTAATTCTATTAAAATTATATGATATTTTATAATTGATCAATTTAATTTTAGTAAAAATGCGGGTAACGGGTACGGGTATGGGTACCTAGGTACCCATAGGGTATGGGGACGGGGGCAAAAGTTGTTACCCACGCGGGTATGGGGATGGGTACGGGTATTTTTTCAATCCGCGGGTATGGGGATGGGTACTATAGTACCCTACCCATACCCTACCCATTGTCATCCCTAATTCGTGAATAATTTTTTTTTAGTCTTTATTTCTTTTTTCCCTTTTAGCTTCCTTAAAAAAAAAACCTAATATTTATCACTAGCGGTTAAAAAGAAAGTTTTTTTTTTTTTATCAAAATTTATGATTTAATACTAATCGTTATTTGATCTAGTAGTGATTGACGCTGAACTTAGTAAGGAGAACAACAATTCGATCCCATAACTACGATTAAGAGAAAGCTGAAATCACTTAATGTCAGAATTAACCTCGAACTAGATTAAATTGTGCGGTGGACCCCGGAAAAAAAATTACTACGATCATTTAATAAACTCTACCGAGCAATATTCAAAAGAACTGTACTGAGTACTGAGCATGAAGATGAAAAAGAAAACTGAGCAAAGTGGTCAAAGAAAATAAAAACTTTTGTGAACAATCTGACACAGTTTTAAATCTGTAAAGCCATATGGCCCATTTCTGCAGAAACTAACATGAAGATACTGTCATCTTTATTTTTGGTAATACAAGATACTGCTTCTATCTAATTCAATCAAACCTTTTTAAGAACAAATATTCCTTTCTTTTCACTAAAATTAAAATTAAAATAAATTTTTACAAAGTCAAATTACACACAAGTAGTATAGTATTGCTACCTCCATCTTTATTCTTAACCGGTCAAATTATTTTTTCTCCCAAATTTATGATCAAATTCAAAGATCTATAAGTCAAAAGCATAGGAATATAATCAAAGCAAGCAAGCATAGCATCTTTGATTCAAGTTTGACAGGTACAAATTTCACTTTTACATTTTTCTTCATACTATTAAATATTAATTAGCATAATTATATGATTGATTATTTATTATTGTGCTAAAAAATTTATAGAAAAAAAAATTAAAAAAAAATGTCCTAGATCTATAGACCCTTTATTGTTAAATATTTCAGTGATGATTTCAAAAGCAGCAATAGTGTTACTCATAGGTTTTATAGGAATGGCTTATCAAGCAACTCAACTTCCACCTCCAAATCATAATCATTCACTTCTTGATGATCAAAATTATGATGAAGTTTCAACAAGAATTAAACTCAGTGATGGAAGGTACCTTGCTTATAGAGAAACTGGTGTTACAAAGGATAAAGCAAAACATAGTATCATTGTTGTTCATGGATTTGGAAGCTCTAAAGATATGAACTTTCCTGCCTCTCAAGTATTACCCTTAATTTCATTTTGCTTTAATTTCATTGTATTGATTGTGGAATTGTTTATATGTTATGTTGAATTAATGGGTTTAGATCCAATTTTTTGGAACCTAGGACGGTCTCCCTCTTCGCCCCGCCTCAGATACGACCCTGGATATGTTGTGAGATATCAATATTCAATAGTGTAAAACCACATTTTTTTTTATTGTTAATTTTCTTAGGGGAATGGTTGAAAATAGTTTCAAACAAGTATTAGGGATATTATGCTATGCACAAATTAGTACACAGTAGTTAGGGATATTCAGATACTTGGATACAATCAAAAGGTGTGATAAGTTTTTGGATTTGGTGTGGGCAATAATATGCTCATTCGCATGCTGTCTGCATGTCGGTGGTCGTTGAATTGAGGTTGAACTGTCCAAATTTTAAACTGTATTTTAGTTTTAAAAAATAATCAAAATAAGCATCAATGTTTGGACTGTGCGGTCTCGATTCATTGGCCACCAACATGTTGAGCGTGTGAAAGCGTGGAATTGATGGTTGTTAGGTGTAACTTAATCCTACAAAATAGGCTTGTAAGGAGAGATGGGTTTGAGCAAAAAAAAAAAAATAAGAAGAGAGATGGGTACCACTTAGTGTTTGTTTGTATTAATGTATTTGAGCTTATTTACTGGTATAAGCACTTGAGAAGCTGTTTTGGACTATGAAGCTTGGACACCAGACATGACACAAACATCGACACAATAATAATTTAAGAAAATGCTATAATTCAATGTTAGGGATATTTGTCGGTGTCATGTCAGACACTGACGCGTGTCCGACATCGGGACATGCCTAATCTTAAGAGTGTCTGCTTCATAGGTTTTGGAAGAGTTTACACAAGCAGCTTTTAGGAGAACGTGTTCATAAGCTACTGTCAACTTATTTTTATAAGCTCTCCAGGGAAACTTATAAACACAACTTACAACTTACGTTAAATTAACAGGTTTAGATCAATAGTGTAAAACCACACAGGAAGTTAATTTTTTTAGGGGAATGGTTGGAAATAGTTTCGAAATGTTAGGGATATTATTCACAAATTAGTACACAGAGTAGATATATTCAGATACTCTGATACACTCAAAAGGTGTCGTATATTTTGGATTTGGTGCGGTCAGTAATCTACTCATTTACGCTGTCAGTACATTGATGGTCGTTGAATCGAGGTCGAACTGTCCAAATTTTAAACTTGGTATTTCAGTTTAAAAAGATATTCAAAATTCAAAATAAGCTTCAAAGTTTGGAGTGTTGGATCTCAATTCATCAGCCACCAACGTGTTGAGCGCGTGAATGCATGGGATTGATGACTGTTAGGTCTAATTTAATCCTACAAAATAGGCTTGTAAGAAGAGAGATGGCTACCACCGCCACTTAGTGTGTGTTTGTATTAATTTATTTGTGCTTATATCTACTGGTATAAGAACTTGCAAAACTGTTTTGGAAGAGTTATGAAAAGAACATAGACATGTTCATAAGCTACTTTCAGCTTTTTTAAATAAGCTCTCCAAGAGAACTTATGAACACAGCTTACAACTTATGTCAAAACAGTTTGACTTTTCTTATATTTTGTTATAGAAATAGTTTATACACAAGCACTTATGTAATAAACGTTTATGCTATAAACACTTATTTAAGTTGTTTATCGAAACAAAGCCTTATAACCACTATTTGGAACAAGAGTATTCAAACTGAGAATCTCACCAATTAGTCTTTTTATTGGATTTTTTTTTTATCCAATGGGATGTAAATTGTAATTGATTCTGAATTTTGAAGCATTTTTCCAAGATATAAGACTTCGACCTGCATTGCAATTTGCATATCCGTTGACATATGCTAACTGAGATAACATTGACACTGAATCTACAGGAACTAATAGATGAATTGGGAGTATATATTCTGCACTATGATAGAGCAGGGTATGGACAAAGTGATCCAAACCCCAAACGCTCACTGAAAAGTGAAGCACATGACATTGAAGAACTAGCTGATCAGTTACAAGTTGGATCAAAATTCCATGTGATTGGAGTTTCAATGGGATCATATGCTACCTGGAGTTGTCTCAACTATATCCCTAACAGGTAAATTGCAACCAAAATATCTCAATAGATAGGCTTAAATGTACTTTTGATCCTCCTATTTTTATGATTTAGGAAGCCTCAAGTGCCGTGGTGGAGAAAATTTCAGAAATTTTAAATACTAGGGACCATAGTTTTTAATTTAGAAATAGTGAAAATAGGCGAAAATACTAGGGACAAAAATATCTCAAAAGTGCATTTATACGCGAAATATGTATTTCTATGTTTTCCTTTCTTATGTTAAAAATGCAATGTTAATTTGACTACAAGTTCAACATTTTTGAAGGCTAGCTGGTGTGGCTATGATAGCACCAACCATCAACTATGAATGGCCTTCCCTTCCTAAGAGTCTTGTAAAGGATGACTACAGAAAGAGAGTTATCAAGTTGGCTATGTGGCTTGCAAGATATTTTCCTAGACTGTTACACTGGTGGGTGAGACAAAAGTGGCTCCCTTCAAATTCTGTCATAGAAAAAAATCCAGCATTCTTCAACAAAAGAGATATAGAAATTTTAGAGAGAATTCCTGGGTTTCCAATGCTTACTAAGGTAAATTACTGCATGTTTCTTTCAACTTGTTTAGATTGTGGCTGCATCATGATCCTTGATTCGCAGTCAAATGTGATTGGTGCTGCTTTAAATGTGGTCGCAGAGACATAAAAAATATTGATTTTGCAGCCTAAATTGTGGTCGCATATTTTTTTTGTGAAACCTGTATTATAACCAATGTTTTAAAAACTTGACTAGAGATCGAATCAGTAAACCTTTATTTATGGTTTAATAGATTCAACCGCTTGAACCAAATGACTTAATAAACAAGTAATTGATAAAAATGAAAACAATGAACTGGTTGAACCAACCACATTTCAACTCAGTTCAATCCGGCAATCCTCTTCTGTGATGGTCATTGTGACGATTGTATGTTCCTATTTGCAGGATAAATTGAGGCACCAGGTTGTTTTTGACACACTCAGGGGTGATTGGATGATTGCCTTTGGCAATTGGGAATTTGATCCAATGAAGCTTAGTAATCCATTCCCTCAGAATAACAGAAGTTCAGTTCACATTTGGCAGGGCTATGAAGATAAAGTAGTACCCTCTCAAATTCAAAGATTCATTTCAGAGAAGCTACCATGGATACAATATCATGAAGTTGTAGATGGTGGCCATTTGATTGTACATTATAGTGGCTTAGGCGAGGCGATTTTGAAGGCACTTTTACTTGGGGAAGAAGATATTTCATATAAACCTAGATCATTAAAATCTGTATCTTAATTTTGACATGATTTTTATCATAATCCATTATGTTTATTGTTGGTTTATTTTTTGGGATAATGTTAGTTATGTAAATCACATTCTTTGGTTGAAAGGAGGAAACTATCATGTATACTGTCTTTATTCTTTTTTGAAAGAAATGTTAGAAACATGCTTTTTTTTTTGTTGCTAAGGACTCTTTTTATTATTGGGTGAAATTTAATGCTAGCACTACTAAGAGAGAATGAGTTCAGTATGAGACTTCAATGTGAGGTCAATATTAAGCCAGGTTGTTCAATGACTAGCAATATGAAGTAAAATAAAAAAGTTAGACAGTAACCAAATTAACTCATTTCATTTGTAAGAACATTTTCAATATGGCACATGATCATGACACCGAGCATAAGACAATGACGCCCTTGCTGACAAATGGGCAACACTATTTGCTTGTCTCCAAATAAATTTGGTAGTAATCTAAAATAAGCTTTACAAAAATTTAAAATAGCACCTAATTTGAAATTGGAGCTAAAAATTTGCTATTGGTGCCGGCCGGCAATGACTTGCTAGTAGTCAAGTTAAATGGACATCGCTGCTAAATTCATTTCACCAAGCCAAATTAACGCTTCTTTTAGTCCGCAAGCTTCTGCTTCTTGAGGTTGTGGTAATCCTTAAAGCCAAGCTGTTTTTGCTGAAATAAACTCTCCATGGTCCCCTCTTCGACATATTCCGACGCCATAGCATCCTTGTTCCTTGAATTATAGACCAAATTTAGATACTCATAATGATCGATAATGAAATTTAATTGTTTTAGTCGTAAAGATGAAGAGAGTCATGTTTTAGCCGTAAATATGATTTTTTTATATATTTTAAAAACAAAATTGGAGAGTGTAATACTTTAGAAAGTAACTTTTTTTTTGTGAAAAAATAACAAACACCTCCTAATACTCATAGGACTATGAGATCTTTGGTTAAAATCTGACTAAAAATATTCAATCTAATAATATTCACATTGTCGATTGGTAAGTCAAATTAGACTTAGATGAGTTTAATTCAAAGTTTTATTCTATGTTTTACTAAAGGAAATATAAGATACATAAACTTAAAGATGAACGAAACACTAATCAAGCATTCGTTTGAATTGACTTATTTTTGAGCTTATAAAATAACTTATGCAAATAAATTAGTTTTTATGTATTATTCATAAGTTTGTCAAAGTAATTGATAAAAAAGCAGCTCATGAAGATGCAATTTTCGCTAATAAAAATTTATAAATTAACATAAAAGTTTATTTATTTGCATAAAATATTTTTCATAAAATTAAAATACGCTAACCAAAACGGCCCCCAAATGATTAATGAAATCTCGACAAACCATTTGATTCCAAAAAATAATTATTTACCGAATGATTAATGTAGCGGATTTCTCGCAATTCTTATGGAGGTGGCTTAAGGGCTTTAGTCACAAAATTGGAGTTTGTGATACTCTGCATGCTAAGATGTGGGGTTTCTATTTAGGCTTGGACATGGCATAAAGAGAATGTATATCTCACCTGATTATTGAGAGTGACTCAAAAATGTTTATTGACATGGTTCGGCGAATTCAACAACTTCTTTAGTATGATTGACATACTCAGGTTATTCACACTTTGCCTGAAGGCAACATATGTGCTGACTGACTACCTAATTTTGGTCTCTCTTTAGATTCATGGAATTTTCAGATTATGGAGACACCTCCTAGAGAACCTCAAAGTAATTTTTTTTATGATTAGGGAGAACATATTCTCTTCATTTTTTTTCCTCAAATTTTCTCAAGTTTTACATTTCAACCCTTAATCAACTTCTCTCACTTTTTTCAAATTCCAACTTTATCATATTTTTGTCTTCAAAAAAAACTTTATCATATTTTTACAATATATAAATGATTTAGATTACACATTATCCTCTCGAGAAATTCATAGGTGAGTCATCACCTAAACATTAATGATTAGGCACAACCAATCACATAATTACAACTTATTATCATATTATATAATTACAAATAATTAATAGTGTAGTAATTAATAAAACCAAATCTCTTTAACAAAAAAAAATAAAAATTAACAAAACCAAATCTTTATAAATAAGGAAAGGAAAAAAAACATACATGTGCACATGCTCATATTTTTTATTTCATACTAAGCTTTCTTTTTATTTTTTTTATTATTTTACTAATTGAAACTTGTATTTATATTAATAAGCTAATTCAATTAGTTTATGTTTTATTATTTTTTTCTCTCATTTTATTCCAGTTATCTTACTTGAAATAATTAAAACTATTAATTAAGCATTTTTTTATGGCACTTTATATTTATAAGATAATTCAACCGTTAATTTAACTACATAATACAAATTGAATTATCTAGCTTATCAGCTATAAGCTACCTTATAATTTATATGATATAAGTTTGCTTATCAACTATCCACTATTTTTTTATCCAACAAATTCATAATAGTTTGGATAGTCCCTAAATTTTCAAAAAATACAAAAATAATAATGAATAAAAATAAGGTTATATTCTTTTATACAAAACTTGTATTATTGGGCACCTCTATTCCATATGCAAAATTCTTTGAAATATGATAAGTTAGTATTAAAATATGATAAGACATTATACATAATAACAAGCATTCGACAATGTATTGATCATTGAAGTGTTCACATAAAAATAATTGAAACAAAGAAATTAAAAACAAAAAGAGAGAGCTTAGTTGGAGAAAGAAAAATATATGAGCAATTCGAAAGAAAAAAAATTAATAAAGTGCACAACACATGTTCTTTTTTTTAACTCATTTTTTTTTCTTTCCTTATTTATAGAGATTTGGTTTTAATTATTTATCTATTAATTATTTGTAATTATTTAATATAATAATAAGTTGTAATTATATAATTGGTTGTGCTTAATCATTAATGCTTAGGTGATGACTCACCTAAGAATTTCTCTATTCTCTCAATTGTTTTTTTACAATTGAGAGAATCCATTCTCATGCCTAAAAATGTGCGCTTGATTTTTTTCTTCTTTTTCTTTTCTTGGACCTTTGACCCTCTTTTGTACTCCATCTGGTCTTATTTATAAGCAAATATCACTTTTTAGATAGATTGAATAACTAATATATCTAGTCCATTTTTTAGACTAAATACATTAGTTATTTAGTGTATGCAAAAAATGACATTTGCTTATAATTAAAGTATGAGGAAGTATATATGTATGCTCACTCCGACCTTAATTATAAGCAATTTTTCACTTTTTAGATTCATTGAAAAACTAATGTATCTAGTCTATAATTAAGGTCAAATACATTAGTTATCCAATGAATTTAAAAAGTGGAAAGTTATTATAATTAACGTCAAAAAGAGTATATATAATAGTAAAAAAATAACTTCTTAGTCAAAAGTCAAACTTCAAATTAGTGAGAAACTAATTTTATTTTAGGGAACTAAACAGTAGATTAAATTAGTTATATTGTATCTATTTATATAGTATTTATTTATTTATTTATCCTAATCCTATAGTCCCGCGTTATTTTAGTTCTATCTGGATTTGGGTTTCGAAGCTTTGATCTCAACTTGACTTTCTTCCATTCAATTCAATTCAACCCAGGTAAACACACTTTCTTCATTCATTCTCCTCAATTCTCAACCCTAATTTTTCTCAATTCAACTAGGGTTTTGATTTCTCCTTCTCACGTCCCCAATTCACCTTTTTTTCGGTAAATTATCCTACCTAGGGTTTCCATTACCGAATTCTTTTCGTTTTCTTCTTTTGTGATACTTCCCTTTTCTGAATTTAGTGTAAAATTTTCAACTTAATTTTATTTTTAATACAATAGGAAAAATTAATTTTGGATTCTACTAATCTTATACTGATCAGTATGTTGTTTTACATGTTTTTCGAATTTGGAATTTCAGATTTCATGAAATTGTTGAGGTACATTGGATAATTTCATCCATACCTAATAAGAAGCTTAGTTGGATTGTGTAATAAGATTCCAAAGCTATTATTTTGAGTGTCTTGTTGAATGTTGATTCTGAATTTCTCTATTTACCACCATTAGTTAGGTTTAGACAGTAGTTTACTTTACATTGTATGTATGATTCTGTTCTATATTAATTGTTCGAGATTTGTACGACTCGGAATTGTTTTATTTGTGTTGCATTGTGTACTTTCTGTAGTCGTTTGTTGCTGTTGTTACTACCTAATTCATGATGTGATGGTGCATTTGGTAAATTCAATATATATGCTTTGCTTAATTAACTGTGTTTTGTTTTATTAAATTGTTGGCAGGAATTTGGGTGATTCCGTTTGATGTTCTTGGGTACAAGGGAAAGAGTGCTTCTCTTGACGTTTTTCTTAGCATTGTGAAGATTAACAGCTTAATGTTGAGTTCTGGGAGTAACTTAAACAGCAGCAGCGCAAGTGGGATAACTTCATCGGATATGCCACCTTTGCCCCAGTGTTTGCCGCTAGATTCAATAACAGTAGGAAACCAAAAATTTACGGGGGAGCTAAAGAGGGTACTATGTGTTTCTGCTGGAAACACTTCAGAAGACCATTCTTTTGGAGTTCCTCATCCTAAATCAATGGGCCCAGGGTCCTCAGGAGAGTTAAAACACTTAAAAGAAAGTGTTCAAGATGCATCCAGAAAGGCTAGGTATATAGTTGTTATTCTGTCCATTCTTTTGGAGTTTCCTCTATAAATTATTCAGATCTGATGAATTATTTTTGAAATGCTGACTGCCGACAAGGTTTATAGTGACGTGATTAATTTTGAAATGTATGATCTAAATGTTACAGTTGGGTATAATATTTTTATATGGGAGGTCAAGTGCTTACAATATTAATTACGATACAGGCAAGATTAAGTGACACTGACAGTTATGTGGAAATAAAGTAGTTTTGAAAATGTTCAAATCTTTTCATATGAAGATACGATGAAATAGTTTCTTTGTTTCTTTTACCACTGCCCTTCTTTTTCTTATAGGCCTGTTCTGTTGTAATTTTTTCGAGGTGCGGGGCCCTTTCTAAATTTCATACATCCTTAGGGCTAGTTAAATACTTGTGACTATGTTTCTGTCTAATGTAAAATTATTTGATTCAGATTAATATTATTAACCAAAATTTTTATGATACAGTATATTCATTTTGATGTCCTAATAGAAGTGTGTAATATGTTGATCAGGGATAGATCAAAAATGTTTCGTGAATCTATATCTAAACTGGATAGGTATAGAGAGGCCTTAAACTCAAAGAAGAGGCAAAGGAGCGATTTATCAAGTGAAAAGGGAAGTGGAGTAAACTTAACAAAGATGGGTAGCCAGATTCACAAAATCCCGAATGATAATATGACTCAGAGAGAAGTCAAAACCTCAAATTCAATGCTGAATAAGCGAATTCGTATGTCAGTGGGAGACACACGGGTATCTTTTACACTGATGTTACTACAATTTTATTCTTTGTCTGCATTATCCAAGATGCTATATATTAAGTTGTTTTATTACAGAGTTTTCTCCAGTACATTGTTAAATCCCTTCTAACAATATGGAGTGTCAATTTTGTTAAGGTCCTAATAGGAGTGTATTATATATGTATAATAGTTCAACACATCTGATCTGAGGCCACTTTTTCTTCTCAAAATAATGATTTCAAGTTGCTTTAAGCCTATTTTAAACATTTCAGTACGAAATAATTTGAGTAATTTATCATCTGAATTTCCATGTAAGGCATTTTTAACACTAATGTCAGATTTTAATATCAGACATATAATTTTTAAACTATGTTTTCCGCTACAGTCTTTAAACATAAAGTTTTACACTTATTGCTTATTGATAATAAAACTCTTATGTTCATTTTCATAACTTTGTGCATTCTGCCCTGCTGCCAGGAGGAAAGTAGGTCTGCTGCTATTGGAAGACAACCAATGCTCACTGAGAAGGATGGAAATCTGATTCAGACACTTGGGGGGGACTCTGTTCGAAATGAAGAGAAAACTCGCAGATTACTTGCCGGAGGCGAGGGATTAGATCAAAAAATAAAAAAGAAGAGGTCCGTCGGAACAGTAGGAAACAGAGTTATATCTGGTGAAAGGGACGCAAAACGAGTTACTTTTCCAAAGGGAAATGCTGATTTGAAGATGCGATTTAATGATGCTCAGGGTTTCGGGTAGTTTTTATGTGTCTTTCATTTAGATCGCAAGATGTTTTTTTTCAAGTGTAATGTTAATTTTAGATGAAGAGTGTGTTGGAGGGGTTTTAGTACTTTTTGAAGATTTATGTATGTAAATATAATTTCAACATTTACATGTTTTAGGACGATCCCTTGCCAGCTTCCTATAGGCATCCTATATATGTGTGCGTGCGTGTATGTTACATGTTCATACTAGTGGTGTTCAATGTTGTTAAATAGCTCTATTGCATAGGAGAATTTGAACAAAACACTATTTAAAATGATTTGAATGGCACCCTGAATGTGTAGCTTTACCATTTGAAAATTTAGTTTAGCTGAAAAATTGTTTTATATTTAACCCAAATACTTCTGATAACTACCTTTTCTATGCAAAATCAGACTTGGATTAAGAAGTACTTCAAAATTTTGCCATATTATGAAAAACTACTTATGGTGTACAAGTCGCTTCAAGCCTTAAATACCTGGAAAGATTAAATATGTTTTGTATTTGTGTTCTGGAGTGTAATAATGATACAACTGGATTGTAGGAAGGCTTCCAATAGAAACCTTGACAGTCATAGATAATAATGTCATATGAATGAATGATTGTATGCCCCTCCATGTGTATTACTAGTAATAAATCAGGATTAAGGACGCTGAATTTGCTTCACTGCTGTAGAGTAGCCTCAGCTGGAAAATTTCATTTCTTAGGCTTTAGTTACATGTATATTGTTTGCTTATATTGTGCAAACTAACCTGTTGTATTCAACATTAGACAAACTCACAAGAGTTCATCTGCATTATATTGCTTGTTTCTTTTCCTCATGCTAATCTGGTCCCCCAGTTATTTATTCTCCTCTGTGAATGTTGTGTTTGTTTACTTCACTTGGGTAGTTTGTCAAATTTTAGGTAGTCACATCATTGTCAAATGGTCTGAAAAAGAAAACTAATCTTATCTTATTTTACTAATAATCATCTTTTTGTGTTGCAGATTGAAACCACTTCCTGGATCTAGTGGAATCAACAAGTCTGAGAGCTCTTCAGAGCCTAATAATACAGGTGTGCGTGTGATGCTTACAGGTGAGCAAGGTGTTTCTCTTCACAGGGACCACACAGCTGACCAGAGAGTTGTAGCAAAAGGAAACAACAGGTTTTTACATATCTTATTATGCTGCGGTTTTCTTCATTTCTACAGCCTAGTTTTTTTACCAGTCAATTTGTGAGGTTCTATAGTGAGATCCCAGTGAATAAGCTTTTAGTCTGGTCCTATTTACATTGATATACATTAGTTTTGAAGTTTATTAATCGTCAATCTTTCTATAATTAGAGCAAACACTCAGGAGGACCCAACAGGCAGCCCGAATGCACCAATTAAAAACAAGGTATCTCGGACACCAAGAACGGGTTCAGTTAGTGCGCTAGAGTTGCCTAACAGTCAGTCTCCTTCTGGAAGTTTTCCAGGTTTGTAACAGCTTTCAAATTCTGAATTCATGGTGATTAGTGTGACAAATATTTTAAAGCTTTCAATATCTATAGGTTCTTCTATACATCCAATGACCCAGTGGGGTGGACAGAGACCACCTAAAAATTCACGCTCACGAAGAGTGAAAGTAGTTCCTCCCGCCTCACGCAACCTTGAAGTTCAGGTCTCATCTGAAGGCTGTCTGACTTCTGATTTCAATGTTAAAGTTTCTTCTGTTGGCAACAATGGGTTCCAACTGGCTAGCAGTGCAGATAACAGTACACCGAAATATAAACGACAGCCTGATGATATTTCGTCTCCCTTTGGATTATCTGAAAGTGAAGAATCTGTTGCTGGGGAAAACAAAATAAAAGAGAAAGGTGTGAATGGAAGTGACACTGCTATGGTTGCAGATAAGGATGGAACTCCTATGTTACAAATGAGGAAGAATAAAATACCAACAGATGAATTAGGAGATGGTGTGCAGAGACACGGAAGAACTGGAAGGAATTTATTGTCAATAAGACCAGGCCTTCCATTGGGGAGGGAGAAGTCTGAGAATGTACCTATACTGAAGCCGCCAGTACAAGACATGAGGCCTAATGATAAGAATAAAACGTATGTTGATTTTATTTGTAGATATGATTTGTCCTTTCTCCTTCTATCTTCCATAACTGTCATCATACCTTGTTAATGCAGCAAAAATGGGCGCCCTCCTTCAAAAAAGCAGAAAGAACGCAAGGTTTTGACTCGTGTAGGGAAGCAACTGAACATTGGTTCTTCTGATTTTGGAGGTAGTGTTAGGTTTTCAAAATTGTGCCTCGTCCGTTTGGGAATTTTAGTTTTATGGCATAGGCTGCTAAATTCATTCTCAGTAAATTCGTTTTTCTACGTTTCTTGTATACTTTTTTTTCTTCTTTTTTCATATATTAATATTTAGTCTTTTGATATTATATTATATTATATTATATTATATTATATTATATTATATTATATTATATTATATTATATTATATTATATTATATTATATTATATTATATTATATTATATTATATTATATTATATTATATTATATTATATTATATTTTCTTTTAATAATGTTTTTAAACGCTGCATATTGAAATATGTCTGTCTAGGTGAATCTGATGATGATCGCGAAGAATTATGTAAAGCTGCTAATGCTGCTCTTAATGCTAGCAGTGTGTACCTTAACCTTTTACCTCCTTTCAAGATTTCTTATATATCTCCATTATGTTTCTCCTTTTTATCAGCTTTATGTCTGACTAGTTTGCTGCCTTTATTTTTTATGTAAGATCTTGCTTCGGGTCCATTTTGGAGTAAAATGGAGCATATTTTTGCTTCCATCAGCTTGGATGATGCATCTTTCGTGAAGCAACAGGTAGGTCTTGAACATGCCATATTTTTCTGGAAATGTAAAGTTACTGTTGGATTCTCAATATGTTGAATAGTTACTGATGTACTGGTTTTTTGCTTTTGTTTGCTTCATCTGTGTATCAGCTCAATATTGCTGACAATTTGGAAAAGAGTTTATCTCATATGTTTGCCATTGATCATGATATGTTGGTAAGTTTTTAGCATTGTACATAACTTAGCCTACATCTTTCATCTTGCTTATCAACAATGAAAAACTGCTGATAAGATCTTCACAAGTGCCATCAAATTCCCTCGTCTGAAATATAAATATGGGGAATGGTACAAACTAAATATGACAAATGTCAGTGACTAGCATATTTTTATTTCCTCAGGGTGTTGTTGTAAATAACAAAACAACTCAAGGTTCAGAGGATAGAAGGAGAAGCCACTTTGATGAAGAATCAGCCAAGTTTGAGGCTGTAGGTGGGAGGAGTGACATAGAAAGACTGGACAAGGGTACCCCATTATTCCAAAGACTTCTCTGTGCTCTAATTGATGAAGACGACAATGAAGAATCATACCACCAAAGCGAAGCAAAGAATATATCTAGACAGTGTGCTAGTGATGATTCTCACTGTGGTTCTTGTAATCAAGTTGATTTTGAACCCAAAGACCGGGATAGAATGGAATCTGAAGTTGAATCGCAGGTGGATTTTCAAATTCAGAAGAATTGTAAATTGGACAGACTATCTTGTGATAAGAGTACCACATCCAACACATTTAGGTACCCCAACACACCCAGTTCTTCACAAAGCACAGGAGTTTGGCAGGGAGATGAAGAATTTTGCCTTTCTGACATCACTCACACCAGTGAAATATGTTCAAATGATCTTGATCAACTGCACCCTGAATTAAGTAATCCTAGCTTTGCTTCTCCTGATGGTGAGTATCAGCTGATGTCTTTGGATGACAGGCTGCTGCTTGAGTTGCAGAGCATTGGTATATATCCAGAAATATTGGTAGGGTTTTATTTTATATATGGAATTACAAATATCATAGTTACTTGAAGCTTA
Organism: Trifolium pratense; assembly: GCF_020283565.1. NCBI lineage: Eukaryota > Viridiplantae > Streptophyta > Magnoliopsida > Fabales > Fabaceae > Trifolium > Trifolium pratense. Next base: position 14,927,309 of record NC_060062.1, on the reverse strand, counting down.
CTTGATTTATAACTATACTCCTTATACTTTCTTTTCTTGTTGCAGCCTGATTTAGCTGAGGAAGATGAAGCTATAATTCATGACATTGTGAAACTTGAGAAAACTCTATATGAACAGGTTTGCACTGCAAGAATTGTCCTCGATAAAAATTAGCCACATTTATCTAATTTGCCTCTAATTTGGTCCATTCTTATATCATTACCTCTTATTTTGATTGGCTTAATAGAATGGAAGGAAGAAGAGCAACTTGGACATAATTGATAGAGCTATTCTAGAAGGGAGGGACATTGAAAAACGGTATATCCTAAATCCTAATCATGCTTTGCATGTTTCACAGCTGATCCGTCTTTGTGATCTTTTATTTGTTTTATGTTATAGGTATGTCCTAATGTTACGATATAGGATAATGTGTTTGTTAGGATAAAGGATAAGTAGGTGTTAGTAACAATATACGAGTAGTTAGTTTGTTAGGATATGAGATAAGGAGTTTTGTTAATGTATTAGATGTATGTATTAATAGGAGAATAGAAGGGTAGAGAGAATGATTCAGATTTGTAAAATAAGATTGTTCTTTCTATTCAATCTAATTTCCGGGTTCCTAACCTAATTTCTTCATTTTCTGGCATGCATTCATGAGTCATGATTTTCCATTTCTTGAGTTTGTGCTGAAGATACTATTGATTCTTATTAAGATTAATGTGCTTACTGTGCAGGAAGATTGAGCAAACTGCATTCGACCAACTTACTGAAATGGCTTACAGAAAGAGATTGGTAATAAGCTTTTCCTTTACCAACTTTTTAGAAAAAGGGATGTTGGTTTTTTTTCTTGAGTCACACTTGCAAGTAGTCCATTAGTTTGGTAATAACTTCTGTAGTGTTCTGACCGCAAAAATGGTATTTTATTTAAGGAATCAATTTTTTTGTTCTTTCCAAGGTTAATTTGGAAATACTTAGCATACCACCTTCTCTTCCCTTCCTGTTTCTTTGCTGCCTTCCCAATAATCCTTATTCGATCATATTCACTATCTTTCGTGTGATTAGGGCTCAGAAACAGACAATTTCTATGAGATCATGGGTAAATGATAATATTAATTAAGGCCCACATACCCTGCCTAGTGGGAATAGGCTTTGGTTGTTTTTTCTGTTAAAAAATTGGTAGGCATTTCATAAGTTGTAACACATGTTTTCTACTCAAATTTTGGCAGGCATGCCGTGGAAGTAGAAATTCAAAAAGTGTCGTTCAGAAGGTTTCAAATCAAGTTGCTCTGGCTTTTCTTAAACGTACCCTTGGAAGATGTAGAAGATATGAAGAAGTTGGTGTTAGCTGCTTTAGTGAACCTACTCTGCAAAATATTATGTTTTCCCCTCATTCACGTGAGAATGGTGGACAGCTTGCAGATTGCATTTACTCTGGCACAGCCAGTAATACATGCAATAAAGCTTTGCATCAAATTGAAACCAGAAAATTAGGTATTTCGTTTTTCTTTTACTTGCTTTTGTATTGATGTCGGTGGATGTGTTGTTACCCTTTTGACATATTAGGTCTTAGAAATCTTTGCTGTGTAATCAGACTGCCTTCCTTGATTATGCAAGTACTGTTTCATTGGCTGTAGTTTTGCTAATGTTTAAGATATTTATGGGTCTCAGTTGGTTATTTTTTTATTTGCTTTTTAACTTCTTTTTAACTTTTGTTGCGTGTCTACTGCTACTCAGGTGCAGTTTCGAGTGCTTCTGAGAAATATGATGGTCAGAGGGATTATGCAGACAGGGGACTGGTTGATTCTTTTCAAGGTTCGATCCACTCATCAGAACAAATGTCATCTAAGAATGGGTCTGTGATGATGAAGGAGAAGAAGAGGGAAATGCTGGTCAATGGCTCTTCAAGAACATCAAATCTTGATGGCGCTGTTCCCGGTGGAGTGAGGGGAAAGAGAAGTGAGAGGGAAAGAAATCAGATGCGGGATCAGGCCAGACAAAATTCTAATTCCATAGCTGGTTGCCCGTCATTCGACAGTAGACAAAATGAAAACAAGCCAAAAGCTAAGGCCAAGCAAAAGAGTACTTCCGGTGGACAAGATAGGTTCATGGAAGCAAAGGAATCTGCATGTTTACCAATTTATGATTCTAGTCTATCTGTGGCTAATGCAAGCAACAATGGTAGAAAAGATAGGACAACATTATCTGTTAACCAGGACAATTCTCAAGTAAAGGAATCCTCGGACTTCGGGAATTTGCCGCTGCCTGATTTAAGTGCAATAGACGAATTTGGTGTATCTGGTGAACTTGGCGGGCCGCAAGATCTTGGTTCTTGGTTGAACTTTGATGATGATGGTTTGCAAGACACTGATTGTATTATGGGCCTTGAAATTCCAATGGATGACCTATCAGCGTTGGATATGCTTATGTGAAGGAAAGTAACTTGTAAAAATTGTATCTATGAAACAGCTCGTGTCTGAAGGAGAATTTGCATGTATTTGACGAACCTGGTGGGCATCAAGATGGTAATGTAACCTGGGTTTTTTGGAGTGGAGAATTTTGTGGTTAGGATCGGAATTTTGATCCAATGGTTAGGTAAACCAACTTGATCTTTTCATAGAAAGTTGCATACAGGAAATAGCTCAAAAGATCTTTTCATGACATTGCTTTCAGATCCCTTTCTTATCATCTCCATGATACTAGATATTCAGCATTTTTTTAATCTTATTGGTTTTGCTGTGCTAAAGTCCTGCAATTGGAATGTAATTTTTTGAGAAATGTTACTTCATAATCTTTAGAATGAAGTTTATGCCATTCATTTAGTTACAAAGGGTGCCTAAGGGTGGCTTCTTTTTCCATGTTGGGATTTCAGTTTACCATGCAATGTAAAATATAATTTGATTTGCATCCTAAGTGAGAAAATCAAAATTATACTCCATCTCTCATCCATGATTAATTATGTATGTAGATGTGATATCTTGATTATTAATTGATATTTAATATCATTCACTTCACATTTGAATTGTTCAATTTAAAAGGAGTTTATTTAATTCATAATTGTTTATGCAATATTAATATCAAGAGCATGAAGAGTTAGTTCAGAAAACATGCAGCAAAGAATACTTATATAACAAACAAGTAATGACAAAAGCTGCATCACATTACTATAAATTAATTAATTAATTAATTTTACCTAATCTAAAGAAACTTATATGAATTGAACAAGTTGTACACTACAAATTAAGTCTACAATATTTCATCTACATTTGACAAGTAATATACGAAGTTAGCACGCGGATAATGACTCATATTGTATGCCATCCCTCCTAATAATTTATTCCCAGTTGCTACTAATTCATTCATCAAAAAGTAATATACAATACAAATCACCAAGGCCAAATTAATAAAAACACCATATAATTTTTTTTATCAACGTATCGTTACAAATAAAATATGAAAAATACTAACAAATACAAATGTTTATGCATAGAAAATTAGAAAGTTAACTCCAAAGCCTCGGTCTAGTGGTAAAAAGACAGGTCTTGAATCCGAAAACTCTCGGGTTCGAGCCCTGCTAGTGTCTTTGAAGAGAGACAAATGTAAGGGCTCTTTGAGCCCTAAGGTCTTCCTTATTTAGACTAAAACATCATTCTATCACCCTAAATTTTTATTATAAAAAATAAATTAAAAAGTTATGTATTTATTACTTTTAGTGTCTTTACTTTGTATTTTGAAGACTATTTTTTATATGAATTTCTTAAACAATTTTTTAAATTTTTTTTGAAAAATCTTAAACAATATTTTTAAGACACCGTAAGTATGACTCAAAATATAATTATGCCAGCATTGTAACATTGTTCGAGATTGACACTTTAATCATCTTATAGTGCAATGTAACAATACCCTCTCAACTCAAATTTATTCCACCCTTCCGTATACTTCAAAAGCCACTAATTCAAAAGGAAATGCTTTATTTTATTTTATTTTTTTAGGCAAAATATATTGCACATGAATCATGCACAAAAACCACCTGCTTCATAAACTTTTTATATATCCACATATGAATAGCATGTTAATTTTATGCATAGTAGTATATAAGTACTACTAGCTATCTATAGCTACAATATATAACCATTAACTTTTATCACATAAAACTCTGAATTCCATTATTTACAATAAAACATAGAGACACAAAGAGGTAGTAATTAATATATATATTTGATGATGCCGCTTACACACTTTTCTTCTAAAGAAGCTCGAAGATATCCACTTGCAAAAAGAAGCTTTCATGCTAATTAATTAATTAATAATTAGAATGTATCAATTACATAAAATATATTATATATATTTCAGAAACTTGAGAAATGACTCTGAGAAGGTTGAACCATTTGCAATTCCGTGGTTGTTTGGCATGAATTATCATCGTTCATCAAGTTCCTGTATGTACAAAAGGAATTAATATTACTAATAGATATCACCTTTTTTATTATCTCCTTGTCTTAAGTCTCATTTTTTTTTTTAAATAAAGTTGTATTTGCTTTTTTAAATTGTTGTATGTTTTAAAAATATTTAAAAACATATTAACTATTAAAATGCAAAAATATTAACCTAATTTTACACAAACAACTAATATCCGACAATCGTTATCCAACAATCGTTAAGGTTGATGGTATAAAAATCTCCACCAATAATAATTAATTAAATCATTTTTTTAGCAATTATTATGATGGTTGATGCTTTTTTTTTTGAACGGCAAATATATGCTACTATAACTTACTCTCGTGGTCTTGAAGCCCAAAGAGAACTAAGAGCTCGAAGACGTCCATAATACTCTCCGATAATAAGGAAACACCGTGCTGCTTGACGAACTGTCAGTATTCGACATAGTTGGTGAAGACTTTGTTGCCTCAAATGATCAGCCTTCAATATATTATATAAACATGAAATATATTAATATAATTGAGTGAGAAATCATATAATTGCACTTAATCAAGAAGCCAATTAAGTTAACCAAAAAAAAAGTATAAAGCTTAATATAAAAAAGGGGTTGAAACTGATGAGTTTGTCTTACCTGTGAACTTGGACCGATTTGAATACATTTTTATATATAATATGATATGATTTTTTATTGTTTATTATTGGAATTTAATTAATTAATGAGAAATCATTATTTGTCAATTTGGTTTTTAATTAAAATATTGATGATTATAAGTCTCCTTAGGCTTATATGCAATCCATCATTGTCTATACCAACTTTTGATTGAAACATTTTAAGATATAAAAAATTACATCAAATGTCTGGCACTCAATGTTTTGATTAACATTCATGCACCGTACTTAGCAAGTAATAAACTAAAGTATCCAAAAATTAACAATTATAATAATGAAATAATTAATAATTTTATATACTTACAAAGACATATGTATCAAACAAGTAGTAGGTACATTAAAGTCAGACATGTTATTTAAAAGAAAAAATGTTAATTTAATTATATTGAAAGAAATTGATCATAGTTTGATGCAAATTGCAATATATAGATAGATCATGGTGCCTACAAATCCTCTTCAAAAAAATTATGGTGCCTACAAATTAAAGAACTAAAGGCATATATTTATCTGGTATAATAATATTTTATTTTTTTGACATGAGCTTTGGTTTTCTATTATTGAATATATTTTTACTTGGGTCTTAACTAGGACACTAGTACTAGTTAAGGAGTTAAAAAAAGAAATAAAGAAAAAGTTATGCATTAAAATAATTAAAATTTAGATTTATCATGTGCTGACTACACAATACTCAAGAAAAATTTTCTAAATTTAAATTCTTAACCAGTATCTCTAGGGCACTATTTAACATTTGCTTTTTATTTTATTTTATTTTTGAGGTAATAAGGAGGTGTAAAAAGACAAGGTAGAATTGCGGCGCAAAACATGCGTGGACATTTTAGAAAATAACAGTTTAGCTCCTATTAATTAATACTTACACTTGCCCATATTAAGATGATTTTAAAAAAATTTGTGGAATTTTAAGATTTTTTAAAAATTAATTTGTGGGTGTTAAGAATATAGATAGTTAGTTAATCAACTAGAGTTAGTTGATAGGTTACCAAGTTAGTTAGGAGGTTAGAAAGTTAGTTAGAGAGTTAGTTACTCCAAATAGTCCTATAAATAAGCTACTTCATTGTACATTTTACTTATTTCTTTTATCAATCAATATTCATTCAATATGAATTTCTATGAGTATCTTCGTCATGAATACTCTTATGCACTCTATCTTGCCGACATCTATGATCTTTATCCATTCGATTTCATGATTCATAACAGTGGGATTTATGTAGATAGTTAACTTTTTTTAGCATATGTGTGTGTTAGTTAATGAGAAATGATATTTGAACTGGCAAGGGAGAGAAAGGATACTCTCCAGTCAATTTACCATGCAGTGGAACATGAGTCATTGTTTTAAAAATTAAATTTTTTTAAAAAATGAGGATGATGTTTTAATGGTATGGATATCATAAATGGATATCATTTAGTTTAATCAAAAGTTTTGTGTTTAAATTTAGTCGTGAGAATACAAGTGTTTAATCTTTCAAAATTCTTTTTTTGAAGGTACAACTTTATCATCTATTGTAATTCTACCTAAATAAAAAAAAAACCATAAAAAATGATCATGGTCCAATCCGTATTTCTTATATTTAAGCTAAAAATTTATTCGTAAAAATAGGAAGAAGAAAAACAAAAATCTTGAGATAAACCAAACTCTAGAAAAAGAAAAAAGAAATTAAGGTTAAATTGCAATTTTGGTCACCCACGTTTCCTAATTGTACGATTTTGGTCCCCCTAGTTTCAAACGAGCAATTTTGGTTCCCACGTTTCATAATTGTGCGATTTTGGTTTCCCTAGTTTCAAACGAGCGACTTTAGTCCCCCACATTTGCCCCATTTTGCATTTTTTTGTCACTGTTAACTATTTTGACCAAATAATTGTTGACATGGAATTTTTTGACACATGTCTAAATTATATTGGACAACCTATAATTTTTTTTACAACCGGCAATGCATCTAGCGTCATCATATTATGTAATCGATCTACCAATTTAATGAGAACAACTCTTGCATCTGCCACGGCAAGGAACATTGTATGCAGGCTGCTAACTTCAACAGACTCAAGTAACCCTTCATTGGTTTTTTTTTTAAAAAAAATATATATATAATTTTTTTTATAGGTTGTCCAATATAATTAAGATACGTGTCAAAAAAATTCATGTATGCAGTTTTTGGTCAAAATAGTTAACAGGGACCAAGAAATGCAAAAGGGGGCAAATGTGGGGATCAAAATTGCTCGTTTGAAATTAGGAGGACCAAAATCGCACAATTATGAAACGTGGGGACCAAAATCGCTTGTTTGAAACAAGGGGACCAAAATCGCACAATTAAGAAACGTGAGGGACCAAAACTGCAATTTAGCCAAAAAAATAATAATAAAGAAAATAGAAAAGAAAAGTAAATTACTAAGTAATAATATGATATGAACCATCCTTATAAGGGGCATATATAAACTCTAATTTTGTTTTCAATTATTCTTTTTGAATTTGAAGATAACTTCAATAAAACTTTGATTATTATTACTTCTCCAAAATTCTTCCAATGGTTTGATGATTTTGAATATAAGACCAACAAAGGGAGGTATGGACAAGTCATGCATGTATAATGAAATTCAAATAAAATGTTGCCATAAACGCATGAAGTGAGACTTTACGCATGGTCAAACAAAAATTGTGCTATTTTGTTTTAAAAAATAAGCAAATAAAAAATGTGCTACAATTTATAATTTTGAAACATATACGTACACATAAGGCTTGACCATATTGGTAGTGTTTCATATTTATCAACAACATGACATTTTTGCTTAAAAAAATAAGAATTTAATTTATATGCACCGTCGGTGTAAAGTTATTTTGCACATGCGTCCAATAAAAAACTGACACATCATGTATGGTCATTAAAAACACATGATGTGTCACATTCATTATATGACGTGGCAATGCGTCATTGGATGTATGTGTAAAAATAATTTACACCGACGGTGCACAACAATTAAACTCAAAAAATAATCCCTTTTTTGGTACTATATCTGAAATTAAATACATGTTTAATTTTTTTTTTTTTTAACTACGTTATTGATACGAAATATTCAACTGATTTAATACGAGATTAATATATGTTTCACGGACGTTTAATAGTAATTTCTGTATGAGATTAATATATGATATCATGTTAGTTTACATATATAGTGTAGATATAATAAGTTTGTTTACCTGATAGACAAATCCTTCAAGGTTGGAAATTCTAGCCATGGCGGCAACCATTTGTTGAACACCGTCAATGACATCCCCTCCGGCGATGGTGTCAACAATAGCGTGGTGGAGCTGTTCATGTCCTTTAGAAAGAGCTTCTTCTGCTTGATATGCCGATTTCCCTAGTTCCATTATCCCTGCTAATTGCTGCTCCGCTAGGGGTTCCAACTGTTGTGTCAACATCTATAACCAAAATCATAAAAACATCATTAATAATTTAATAAACATATAATGATAAAATCACTGTGACCCCGTAAGCTTAAGCCAGTTGGTAGGGACGTTGTATTATACATGCAGGAGTCGAGGTTGAAACTTCGGACATTCCATGTAACTTCTAGTCACTAAACTACTTGACAAAAAAAAAATAAAAATTACCGTGATGAGCTCTGTGGGTTTGAAACCACCGATCCAAATGAAGGGTCGTTCAGCAGGAGAAGCCCAAATGCCTTTAATGAGGTGAAACACATCTGATTTAACAGCCACGCCCTTCAATCGGAAAAGCTCATCGTAATGATACAAATATCCGTCCACAATCACTCTCAATTCATTATCCGGTAATGCTGCCTGCAGCCCGGCCCTAAGTTCCGCCAATTGTCGTTGATCTTCTTCGAGCCATCTTGCATACTCCATGTCAAACATTGCAGCTCCTACAACGAACAAACATATATAATTAATTTTAGCTGTTCAATTTTTTATTTTTTTTTTGAAAATGAATAAAAAGAGCAGATTACTTACCAGGGCTTATATTGCCACCACCACAACCCAAGAATAGTCCCTATTAAATAAATCAAACACCACAAATAATTATCATCATGACTATAGAAAACTACTTAATAAAAACTTTATGCTGTAAGAGTATTTTACATTTTCATATTTAATGAGTAATATTAAAAGAAATAAGAGTGTACACAGGACCAGATTTGAGTGCAGTCAAGGATTTCTGACTGCACTGCATTCAGGCACATTGGAGCCGTTCAATAATAGATCGGACGGTCAGATTTAAAAATCAATTTTATATTTAAAAAACTAACTAATATCTGAACTTAAAATCTTAACCGTCTGATCAAGATCGGACGATTTGTATGTACTGACTGCGTGCATTTTGACTGCACTGGACCGTACACACACCTGAGAGCGTGCTCTTTGAAGGTCTTGTTCCAGATTGGATAGCCTTAATCTACTTGTCTCTAGCTGCTGCACATAAGCCTGTTTCCATAATAATATTAATATTGCTTATAAAAAGGAGAAAAAACACGAGGAAAAATTGGAGATGATCTAAATCCATAATCGTAGTACTAGTAATGTAGAATGTGTAATGGTTGACACACCTTTTTTCTTAGACGACTTTTCTTTGCAGCTTCTCTGTTTTGTGCCAATCGTCTCAGTGTCTAATGACAAATCAAACAACAAATTTTTTAGTATTTACTACGTACACTTAACTCTTAATGGTAAAAAAACAAAAATACATGGAATATAATATATTATATGTTATAAATAAATGTAACGTGTGATATTTTTTAAAAAAAAAAACCTTTGGATCAAGTGTCTTTTCTGATGTTGAAACAGCTCCCTTTTTCTGCAACCACAAGAAATTAATATGGATTATTACTCCCCAATTTTGAATATAAACAAAAGAAAAATTAGTTTTATGTATTTGGATTCTTAGAATTTCTGGGAGTTGGACTTAACTCAATTTTATAAAACGGACTTATAAACTTCTACTTTTATTATTTTTTTTATATTGGGAGGAAATATTTCATAAGGAAACACAACACAACACTAACACGTTAGCAATAAAAACAAAAAAAAAAAAATTAATTTAAACTCATAATAGAGTTATATTATTAATTAGATCTATGTTTTCTTAAGAGGAGGCATGTAATAATGATCAATATGACATGGATATATAGTAAAAAGCATCTGTGTCTAGTGTCTACCATTATTTATTTTTGTTTATATTATTAATTAAAATTTAAATTTCTAACTCAAAAAAAAGTTGGAATAAAACACAAGTGAAGTGAAAGTATCTGTTTGGTAACTGTTAACATTTGATAATGACTTAAAAGATTCTCTCCTTTTGTTTTCTTTTCACATGTTCATCTCTCTCTCTCTCTTTCCATATTTCATGTCAGAGATTATTCACAGAAAATCCTTCATGAATCTTTATTTTCTCAGAGTTGTTGGGATCTGTGTTTTGCTTTCTTGTGCAGTAAAAGAAAGAAAAAAAGAGAGTGAAAGAAAGAACAATAAAGTAATTAATAGTGCTAAGTAATTAAAGTTTTGTCTGAGTTTAGGAAACATGGAAAGAGAGATTAACAAACCTTTTCATTATGTGATTTGGCTTTTGATTGATTCTGTGATGTGCCTGTTTTTAAGCTATCATCAGTTCCTGTCTCCTGCTGAAGTTGTTGATCAAAAACATGATTATGATTATTATGATGATCTGATGAAGATGCTTTTACACTTATTGGAGAATCTGTTTCAAATTGTAGCTCTGTTGATCCTGAATCAGTGCTTTCCCCTCCTGACTTTGAACCTCCCTATGTTTCAAAATCCACCATAAATAATTCATTTTCATTTTCAACTAATTTCATTCTTTTTGTAAAAGATAGTGGAAAAAATATTACTTTTTTTGAAAATGAAGATCTAAATTATAGTAAGGGCATGTTTGGTTTGCATTGAGTTTGTCTGACTTAGGTTTGGTATCACGGTGAGAATGATAGAATCACGATGATTTATTGTAATTTTGCACAAGTTATTGAGTATAGTTTTTGAAAAATTATGGTGGATCGCCGTAATTCTGATATATCCAACATGATACCAAAGGCTGAATCACCCTGATATACACCATAATTTTGACAATATCTTAGAGATTCAACAAAATCACAATTTCAAACAAACTTTTGATCTAAATTAACATGAATAATTCTAAAAAAAAAAAGTTTTTATTAAAAGTTATTTTTTTGTAAAGAATGAGAATTTTTACATATGGAATGGTCAAAGAAGGAGAAGTGAGAGAAGCTACAACTCTTGGTGATTGTTGGAATCTGATTGGCCAAGAAGGAAACATTTCAAGTGTAGCTGCTGGTTTACTTGTGAATAAAGCTGCTACAAGAAATCACAAAAACAAAAATAATCTCATAAGTCATAACCAAAATAATAGCACAAGACTATATAATAATATATAAGACATTTCAATAATATATCAAATAGTTTAATTGATGAACCAACTCCTCCTTTTGGAGTCATGCAAGAGAAGTTAGTATTATTTGTTCATAATCATTATGGATTTATTGTACTCAAAATGGTAACTCTTCCAACTCCACACTTTTCTTCCTCCAATACTATTTTTTTTCTATGCTTTTTGGAAAGAGTTGGTTATGCTTATGTAACATAAGAAAAAATTAAATTAATTAACATACATGATTTTCCTTCATCATTTCTTATCTTAATTCCTTGTAGAACAATTGCCTCTTCAAGCTCTCCAAAATCAAAAGCAGACCCTTGATTCCTAAAAAAACCAAAAAAAGTTATGAAGAAAATAAATTAAAGCAACTTTATAATAAAAAAAAATTTAAAAAAAAGTAACATATTAGATTATGTTTGATAAAAAAATTATAAGTGTTAGTAGCACTAAGATGGAGAAATTATTGAAGAATTAATACATTAAGGTTGATGTTGAATTAGTGATTCCATGAAGAACTCCATAAGGGACATGTTGACTTGAAGGTCCTGACTCAGACAAACCAATTTCTCCAATTCTTTGGCTAGCCATGCAAAACTATGATCAAAGTTCAAACCCTTCTCATATTCCTTGAAGCTGAAAATTAACTCAAGTAACAAGAGAAAAACTTGATTACAAAAAGATGAAAGATATAAAATATATGGTATGTTTTTTGTGTGTCTCAATATATATATATATATACACACATAGATATATAGAAGTCATTTACCTGTGTGGACAAATTAGAAGAGAGAAGAGAATGATCAAAGTTTTGTTGTCAAAGTTATATATAAGTTGTCACAAGAAGATAGTTCAGTCATTTTCTTATATATAAATTCTATTTTGTAAGAGTTTATCTCTCATGGGGTGTCTCTATCTTCTTTTCTCCTTCTGTAGGAAGAAAACTTATTGAGAAGTGTGTTTGGCTTGCTTTATTATTCTCCTTAGGTGTAAATATTTAAGGTTGAGAAAGTAAAATTGATTTTATGGCAATAAAATTAATTTTGTAAAATTGATTCTAATTAAAAGTAATTAAAAGTAGGTAGAAATTAATTAAAATGATGTATGTTTGTATACATATTCGTAAATTTGAGTTGAATAATAAATTTAAATGCAAAGTTAATGTGTGTTTAATTAGACTCAAGTATATGTTGGAATATTATGAGGGGGCTGAATCACATTAGGATTTAAACAACCACATAAATGAATTAGACGTTACATCTTAATCTAAAATTTGAAGAGATTGTGACTCTGACTGGGAAGACGAATAAGCTAGCTTATAACTTATAAGCTAAAAGCTCTGTTTGGTAACAATTTTTTAAAAAAAAACTTATAATTTAGTACTCCCTCCGGCCTCTTTTGTAAGCCAAAATTCCATTTTGCACACGTATTAAGGAGTTACTTTTTTGTCTTGATTTTATGTGAAATTTCTATTACAATTCCTAAAATGATCTTCTAATATACTACTCCGTCCCAAAATATAAGCAAAAGGAGATCAACAAAAGTGAATGTATCTGGACTAAATTTTAAACCAAATACATCAACTTTCATTGACCAATTTTTGCTTATATTTTGGGACGGAGGGAGTATTAGATTTGCATTGGGAATTTACAATCATGTAAAAAAGTTGAACAATTAATTATGGGTAATTTTGGAATGATATAGCATTTAATAAAGTTATTTTTTGTAACTTTTGCTTATATTTGAGGCAAAAAAATTTTGTTGACGTTTGCTTATAAATAAGGCCGAAAGGAGTATTTTACTAGCTTATAAGCTAAATGCACGGAAACTCGCGATTATATCTTATGCGCTCACTTATACTTGGACGCATCATATTACACTAAATCCAAACATATAATAAGTTTATGTTTAGTTCAATTTTGATTGGAGATACAAAATCCAACACTACTATAATGAACGGAATGAATTCATGAACAAATTCATAATATTCAAAATTAATAGCATAAATCATGTCGTTAAAAAATAAAAATAAAATGAGTTGTGCTATATATCGCGAAGGAAACTTTCACGAATGTATCATGAAGGAACAAAACGTTGTATAAATTGCTGGTGTGACCATTTGACTGTATCTCTTTTCCATTCTGATTTCTATGTTATCCTCACCAAATCAAAAACAACACTCCAATTGCAAACATCTTATTCCAGCTTTCTCCTATTAAGCTTAAAGCCACACTTTCACCTCAAATCAATTCTATGAATTTCATCATCAGCAAACGAATAAATGTCCAAATCAATTGTATTCATGTTCCTGTCTCCTTAGAATTGTGTTCGATTCTGATTCCAAAGTGAAAATAACAAGATTAAGCCATTAAGAAAGAGTTGAATATCCCCTTCATTTCATCATATACCTCAAAATTCTTAAAAGTCCCTTCAAATTTAAGTTAAGACCCAAATTAAACCCAAATCGGTGGATCTGTATACTGAAGCAGTATTCGATATTTGGATCTTTGGAAACTATGGAAAAGTGAAGTGGTGTTGTGAAAGTAAAGGTGAAGCGGTGTTGAAGAAGAAACAAAAATAAATGACTGAAAACAAAAAAGAAAAAAACTGAGAAAGAATAAAACACGCGTGTGTATCTAATTGTGCCCCCTGGTTCGTGATATTTGATATTGTGGTGAAATTATTTTTCGCTACATTGAGCATTTCCCAAATAAAATTTAAATAAAAACCAGTCAAATTTTTAATATAACCAGAGAGAGGAGTGGGGTCCTATGTAGGAAGCCACTAGAATCACTGACTCCTACTCCACTCTCTCTTCTAACCGTCTGTCTTTTCTCATTGGTTCTCTTGTGGGCCTTCAACTGGGCTGCTTGTGTTGAGTACTTTTTATAACAAAAATTTAAAATCATATTATTATTATGGGGAGGGATCAAATTACACCGGTGTAACATTTGAGTAATGTTACACTGCTCAATAACGCTTTAACGAATAAATTTTTTATAAAATCCACCGTTGGATTGAAAGCTTATATCGTATAGATCATCCATGTTGAATTTTACAAAAATCTAAAATCGTTTGATAGGTTATTGAGATCGATGAAGATTAATGGTTTACGCGTTTTTATTGAATACCGTTAATCTTGATCTATCTCAAAAACATATCAAACGATTTTAGATTTTTATACAATTCAACATAGATGATCTATACGATATAAGCTTTCAATCCAACGCTGGATTTTGTAAAATTTGTATTCGTTAAAGCGTTATTGAGCGGTGTAACATTACTCAAATATTACACCAGTGTAATTTGATCCATCCCCTATTATTATTATTCATTATTTATAGCAATAGAATAAATTTTATACAAGATCAAGATAAGACAAGTTTACTTTATATCAAAAAAAAAAGATATCAAAAATAAAAAGGATCAAAATAGAAAGGTTCAAAGGTAAATTTTCTTGGTCCCTTCATACTTAAGGAGAGACTATGGATTTAATTAACTTTTTATACAAATATAAGAAAGTGAGTTATTTTACACATCATATATCTATTATCATGAACTTGTGCTCATACCATTAATTTCAACCAAAACATTAAAATAATATTCCACAAGAATATTATATAAAAACTAAAAATTAAAAATATTCCACAAGCATACCCACTTTGTGTATTTAATCCTAGCTATGAGATGGATTTGTTTGGTATTTTCTTCCTTTGTTGATAGGTCAACATCCATTCCTTGTCATCACCTAATATCATGCCTTGTTAAGATTCTTTTCTACTTATAGACATTTTTGCAGAACAATATGGTACACAAGGTAATCATCATATTGCATTGCTTGCAGAACAATATAGTACATAGATCAATCATGAATTATTTTCAACTTAATCTATGTCTTGTTGGAATTTGATTATGGATCAATGATAAGATAGTATATGCTGTCTATAAAATATTTAAAATAAAAAACTTTGTTTAAGCATACTCAAGAAGACTCAAATGATATTTTAGTTTGAAATTTGAATTTAGCTTGAATTTGTGTTGTGTTATGTTTGACAATCTAGAATTTGTTTTCTACAATTTATATTTAGCTTGTATTATATTAGATCATTTTGAACTTTAGTTTGTATAATGTTTGGATAATGTGTTGATTTAGACAATTTGTATTATATTGGATAATGTTTTAAGAAATTTTGTTGGACTATTATATAGTGTTTTCAATTGTTTCTATAAATTATATATATGATGGCCGGTAATCCAATCCTGTATATATGGTTGGACTTCGGTAGTGTTTTTTAATTTATATTTAAATTAGATTTTTAGTCGAATCTAATAAAATTTAAAGCATATTTTAGACCATTTATAAACGGATCAGACAGCCTGTTTTAACAGCTCTAATTGTGTAATGAAAGTAAGAGTATGTATATTCTCTTTTGTTGAACAAATCCATCAACATATGTAGTTAATGTCTTGGCTTGGCTTACCTCTCAAACATTTTCTCTTTCAAACTACCATGTATAATAATACAAGGGACATATAAACTCTTGATATTTATCGAATGTAGTTAGTTGTTTTTCTTGCACTTATAGATGTTAGTTCTAGACCACATATTATTGTGGAATAAATATAGATGAGGGAAACTTTTATGCAATGAACCTCATCTACCCCACAAAGAGGTAAAATCAAATATTATTAAATATTGTGCTTCTTTTATATAGGTATAATATGCCTCCTACCAATTATTCCTTTGTGGCTCAATGATTGGTCATAAAAAAGTGATTTGGCTAAAAATATGAAACCTCTCATAGGCAGGCTTAAGTCAATATATGTATGACCCTTTAAGTATTTACACCTTTGTTCCCAATATACCTTACAATATATGATGTTCATCACATGGAAATGTTTTTGTGAAGGTTTTAGACAAATAGATTGTTCTATGAATTTGGCATTACCTTTAGCCGTAATTATTTGAGCTGTACCTGTCTATGAAGAGGTGATTTGTCTAGATCAAATTTAAATTCTTGAATTAATTATTTCTTTGTTGATGATAATTATATTCAATTGTTATTAAGTTATTATTACTTGTTGTCTAAGCAAGCAAAAAAGAACATTGTTTATAACTTTTTTTTGCCTTTGAGCAACTTGTATGAACATTGCCAAAATCGCCATTAAGCTCTTTGACAGAAAAATAAATAAAAATGTTGCCGTATATGGCATTGAGAATTGGATCTCTTTTAAAACTTCCCATCTCTTTTCGATAAGTTTTAATTGTTGAACTAATTTAACTATTGAAATTCACTAAAGAGACCGGACTTATCCTATAATTGAGTATTAAAAAAAATTAGATTAAGGGAGAAAACATTCCAATGTAAGATTTATAATGAAACTTACGTGTATAACCTATCAATTACGGAATTTCAGACTTGACTAATTTGAATGTTTGATTAATATAATTTTTCTCAAAAAAGATCTGTCATAGATAAGTAGACAGTAGCTGAACTTGATTTGGTATGTTGCATTCAGATCAAACTATAGGTGCGTCCAAACAATAAGATCAAACAATAAGAATTAGATAAATATCCCTATTAACCGGAGTACACACCCAAAACTATACTAAATATTCATCATCTCATTGAGATAAAAACTTTTGAGATCAATAGAGTGCGGGAAAAAAAGTTTCATATTGTTGGAAGAGTTGAAGTTGAACACTTTATACTTTATAAGTGAGATGACCCATTAACCTAATGCCTTAAGATTTTGGATGAAGATGTGGTGTTAGAGTCACTTGTAAGGTTGCTCAATGTCCAATGTGCTGATCTAATCCAATGAGGCTCCCCCCTCACGGCCCACAGTGGTATCAGAGCCCAATTGTGGGAGAAATAAGTGAGTGGCGAAGGATCGTGGACACGGACGGAGAGACTCACATTAAATGGATGTAAGTGGATAATGTGGCTAAATGAAAGGTTTTCATTGGTTTTTGGATTAGGGTTTAGATAGGTATCGAGTTTCTTGCCAAAGACTCCAACACTATTGGAAGCACCATTTACTATGACTCTCTTCATCTCTCGCTATTCCACCGTCAAGAAAAGCTCTCAACTTTCTCTCTCCCGGAACCTTTCTACAATGAACCCGCGAAAGATTTGACTCAAGAAGCAAAGTTTCATAATGTGTCTATGATGATTGATGAATGGAGGAACATTCATGGTCATGGAGAGCCTTGCGGGTTTGTGTATTTGGATTTACGGTTTAGTGCTAATGCGAGATTCACGCAACCAATGTGGCCGGTTATGAAGGACAAGTTAGAAGGTCATTGTGGAGAAGTGACTTGAAATGTGTCCTTCGGGTACAAACACCGTCATTGTTAACTCGTTTCTTGCATCGTGCGATGTTTATAGTGATTTGGTCACTACAGTTCGGATTGCATTGTTTGGAATGTTGATCTTTCTTCTTGTAATTGCTGTGGCTGTTCCACTTCTTGTTGAGCATTTCTTTTGCTCTACCATTTTTTCTTGAATCTTGAGTTTCACTTTTTCTTGTTCTTCAAGAAATTGTAAAGTTGTTTTGTTTCATTCTTTCATGGATTTCAGTTCCATGTTTTGTGTTTAGATTTTCAGATTTCTTTTTTAAATCATGAAACCAGAGAACTCATTAAAGGCTTAACCGAATGAATCACTTGGTACATCAATTTTTTTCGTATACATTAAATTTGCATTCTTTGCGGATGACCTTTAAATCATAAACTATGTTTTGTAGGAAACTGAATCAAAAAGAATTTCGGTTGAAGTAGATAGGTTATTGGTTAGTAACACTGCCAAGGTAGCCGAAAAAATTTGCTCACTAAGTTCAAACAAATTAGATACAAGCATAAGGTTTGTCAACAATATTTGCAGCTTCATCATATTCATATATACAAATATTCTGTTAGAAATAACTCAATAAGTAACAGTTCATTGTTTCCTTTATTTTTAGCAGTGATGGCATTGGCGGCATCATAAGTCTTTGCCACGACGGTGTTGAGAAAAACCTGCAAGAAGATTTAGTTGTATGCTATTAAGAGGAAAATATTCTTTTCATTTTTTATGTTGCATTCTACATTTGATATTTAATATTGCTCTATGCTGCAGCTGTGTCAAATATGAGATGCCTGTGAATGGTTCAAGTCATATTCAGCATCTACTATATGGCGTAAATTTTCCCAAAAAGGTAAATGAAGTATTATTCAATATGAAATTATTAACTCTGTCAATGGCATAATTCAAGTATTTGGGCATGGTTTACTCTCCTTGAACATCGATGTTTTGCAGACGATCTTTGAAAATGATATAAAGGAAACAGTTCTCTGGCATGAACTTCAACACTATCATAGCCATTTTGAGAGGTACAGTTTATTAAACTTCGGTATTTACTTTTGCCATGTGAAAAATCCAAAATAGACCTTTGCAGTCGGTTTTATGGTGCAGCCAGTTATATTCGACTCTTAGTTTAACTACATGCGTAGTTTTGCTGCATTATAAAGCCGAATGCGGAATTGTAAAAATCTTTGACAGACCAAGTTGAATACTCAGGTCGAATAATCAAGACAATTGGAGAAGTTCAAATAGAGTGCATTAATTCACCATCAACATTATTGGGAAATTACATTACATTTGCGTGTTTATTTAGATGATTGGGAAAAATGTTAATAGTAGTGAGTTGAGTCTAACTCAACCCTTACAAAATTGAATTCTGAGGTGAACATTGCCCCACATATGAAGTTATAATCGGGTCTAGTCTCATTCAATATGGGACTCTTAATTAGGGGTGATAAAACAGGCTCGGCAATTGTGGCACAATATAAAGGTTTTAGAAGTCTCCGCAACATCAATGCAACCATAATTGCAGCCACAGTTGCCTGCATTTTGCTGCAAACACAATATAGAACCTGCACTCCCCAAAAGTCAAAACATCTATCAAGGCTCGAGCATGATTAGCATGATTTGAAAAGCCAAGAGCAGGTTTGTGCATTCTTGGTTATCCAAACATGCACAATTTTATCATACCACATCTTAAAATAGATTCAGAGAGACGAAAAACAAACAGATATGAAACTCCAGAGAAAATTTTCTAATGATATAACTTTGAAGACCACTTGAATGGCCACATTCACTGTAACAACTCAAATCTGTTATAATGGTATTTATTAATTTTGGTCTATAAGACTAAAATTTACCAGAACAAAACTGACAATGTTAAATTTTTGGAATAGTGCATAATTAATAACTTCTCTTTTGCCAAACAAATGATCAAATTCCCGAATGTCTACTATGAGGTATGATTCTTGGTCAATCACACAAATTTTAAATTGAGATTCAAACCAATAAGAATGTTGTTAAAGTTGTGCATAAACTGTTGATTTCCGTAAGTTACCTGCAAATGTGAAAAAATAATTGGACTTAAATGAAAACCTGAGCTATAACAAGGCATTTAGAAGAACAGTCCTATTCAAATTTAAAATGTGGATCAACATCTGTGTATCTCCTCATCAGCTCAACCATGGATGTAGTGAAATTGGCCAACATCTTGCATTCTTCATCAGACTTTGCCTCGGAAACAACACCGTAAATGACAAGTTTCTTGAGAATAGGACATCGCTTAAGCAGCCCCTCAACCCACTGGGAGAAAAGATCATTAATCACATTCCACCCAAGCTCCAAAACAACAACATTCTCTAGATAAGAAGATCCTTGTAAACTATAGTGAAGAACTCCATCTCTCACATCATAACTCAGCGATAAATGAGTCAGGTGTGGAAAGCAAGTAGCAATAGTTTCCAAATCCACAACCTCATCCTCATCATCAAACATCACATCCCAAAGCCTAAGCCTCTTCAAATTCGACGATCTCGAAATCATCTGGTAAAATTTTGGCCAGATAATTGTGAAGTTGCTGATATCCACAGTCTCAAGATTCTCAACAATCTCACCGATATCAAGATGTATAACACTAACATCGTCAATCCTGAAATTCTTCAAAGTCCCCTTACCAATTAGTTCAAAATCCTCAAGCGCACAATCTTTCAAATGCAGACACTCAATCCCATCAGCCTCCAATATAAACTTATCCAAACTGATTGCTTCAACATAAACACTCTTCAGCGTCGAACTACTCAATTCAACGCTCACCTGTGCATCAGACATTGCAATCTCCGGATTAACAAGCTCTAAAACCTCAATCCTCGGACACGCAGACACCAAAAGATTCAAATCCAACGCAGATATACTAACATAACTCAACGAAAGAGATTTCAAACACGGAAACCTCTGATAATTAGGCTCAACCCCAACAATAGAATTATGAGCCAAATCAAGTATTTCCAGCTTATGCCTACCACATATCTCGAGAATATTAACATTCGGCATAGTCTTCACATTATAAAACAACTGCCTCAAAGTTTCCCTTGTATACATAAGCCAAGCAATAACAGCAGAAGCCGAAAACTCATCAACATCTTCCATCAAAATGGAAAGGGACTGCAACCCTGAAGTCTGGAAAATTGTCTGTGTGATCAAAATCTCGAGACGGGTCGTTGTCATATCGCGATAAACAGACCAATCATTCGAACTGAATGAAATTGTATGGAGATGTTTGCAACACGCAATTCGCCATTTTTTGCATGTTGCTGAGGCAATTACTACATCTCTTGCAGCCTTGAGATGGGACAGTATGTTCCCAATGACTTCAACAGGAAGATTCTCCATCACTCACAACACAAGACACAAACACAAACACAAAAATTGTGTCTTGTGTTGATAAAAATTGATAAAAAGAAACCTTTTTTTTTTTTTCAATCCATCAATAAATTCAATTCAATTCAATCGAAGAGTGAGTGAGTGAGTGAAAATCTGAAGAACAAAAATATTCAAAAAAATCAAATAGCAGAATCGTTGTGAATAAATGGTGTTAAATTGAAATCATGAAATATTAAATGGTGCTAAACTAAATTGAAATCATGAAACAAGAGAAATCATAGAAAAATGAGAAAATGAATTAAGAGTTGATTAAGCATACAAAATTGGGGATTGATGAATTAAATTTGGGATGAGAATTGAAATTGAAATTGAAATGAAAATGAAAATGAATGAAATATTAGATTGGAATTACCTGAAGAGAAGAGAAGAGAAGAAGATCCGTACACAGAGTGATGTGAGAAGAGTGATTTTCAACATCAAATAATATTAATAATATGAAAATGAAACTATATTTATTTTTTTGGTTGATTGAAACTGTATATTTTTTAAGACAGAAACTGTATATATTTATTTCTATCTTTTTTCTACTTTTTATTTTTTTTATATTTTATGTATATTTAAAATAGAGTTTAATTGATATGCACTGACGGTGTAAAATAATTTTATACGATTGTCCAATAAATAACAATTATTTTGCCATGTCATGTCAAGAAAGTGGGGTGATGTTACAGAAAACATGGTTGATATTGGTTGACAGTGTAAAATTATTTTACATCGTTGGTGCATATCAATTAAATCCTTTAAGATATATGTAAGAAATATTTGATAATAAATCTTTTATGTTGAAATATTATTTTTTATTTGAGTTGTGTTGTTTGACATCAAAATACTGGTGTGTGCTTATTTTTATTTTTTATTTTTTTATCATATATATTTTTACATACATTTAAAAAATACATATAATATATGTATGAGTTAGAATTCGAATCCCGAACATTCAACTTATTTATCTTATAAATATAATATATATATAGAGGTTAAAGTTCGGATCTCAAACATTCAACTTATTTATCTTAAGAATGAAATTTATAGCTATTAAACAACCTGACAAAAAAATACACATAAATACGCGTGATTGTTGGTTGGAGGCAGGAGAGTATGAGAGAAGAGAGATATAGGGTGTGTTTGATTTGTTAAAGGGTAAGTACTGGACAGAACAGTACAAAACAGAACAGCACAACACATGACAGAACAGCACAGAACAAACTTTTGGGATATTGAACATTTTTTTGTCTTATACGATATTTTGTTAATAAAATGGTATTTTGGCATTTTAGACAACTTGTACTGCGGACAAAAAGTTGTGCTGTGGTAAAGTGAGGTACAAAAAATTCTGTTTTTGTCCTGCCCATTGCTTCCCAGTTTGTCCAGTTCCTGAAATAGTTTTACAATCAAACACAGTACAACTACAGTTGTCCTGTCCAGTCTCTTATTTTTAGCGAATCAAACGGACCGATAGTATATTGTTTACCTTGACATCATTAATTGTAGTAGAGATGGTTGTGAGATTGGGGGTGGAATGTTGATGGGGTAAGGTGATGTAGTAGTAGGAGGAGATTATTTCGTGTGGGAGAAAAAATTTCGTCTCAAAATTATTGTCATAATTTAACTGTGTGCACTATTTATACAAGTTATTTTGATCATATTTTTTAATAATGTATAAAGATAAATATTAGCATATGAGATCTTGTTAGATTTGTCTCGATGAGTACTATTAAAATATTAATTTTTAATAATACACAACTAAAGATATTAATGATCAAAATTGTGCATCGGTAAGTGTGCAGTAGTAAAGTGTGACAATTATTTTGAGACGGAGGAAATATTATTCTTTGTTGGATTAGGTTTTTGTGCAGGATAATGTGGTTGACAGATGATCGTAGAAGCGTCAACATAATAAATGAATATTACGTTTATTACTTTTTATAAAAGGCAAGTATTTTTTAGATTTATTAAAAAGACCAAAGGTAATAATACTCTATTAAAGGTGGGTATCATCTCTTCACACATACACACACCATTTCGAGGAGACTTCATCATTTAGTGACATAATATGAAAGTTTCTCATGTAAAATAATAGACTACCTACTAAAAGATAATTTAGTTGGGTGTAATATTTTGAATTCATATTTTGTTTTGTGTGTAGCAAATTGTGGAGGTCAAAAAAACTTGCAACAACGTAATTTTAAACTTGTTTCTTCTGCTTTATGAAATACTAGTTCCCACAATTATATTCAACAATTTTGTGGTCATCATTCATCAACCATCTAATAAGGCATTAATAGAAAGATTTTGAGTTATTTGGTTGGCTTGTGTTTGGTTGGCTTGTGTCTCTAAGCTCCAAACACAAATTCTCATAACCATGGGTCACACATGTTTGAAAAAATGACTAAATTTTATGAAAAATGTTAAATAGTGTTTCAGGGCACTAGTTAAGAATACAAATATGAAAATTTTATCTCGTAAATTGTGCATTCAATGCTTTAATGATGTAAAAAAATTATTATCTCTCGTTATTAACTTTTTCATTTGTAAATGTAAATTTATATCATGAATATTTTATTGTGTCATTTTTTTGTGTAAACTTTATATTATGAATATTTTATTGTGTAAGTGTTTTTTGTGAGAAAATTCTTAAAAGGGGAAATAGTCATTTTAGTCCCTCAATGTGCAATTCGCTGTCATTTTGGTCCCTCACTGAGGAAAAATTATAGAATAGTCCCTGAATCTGCATTCTGTTAGTCAGTTTGGTCCCTGCTGTTAAGTTTGACTGTTAACTCAACAAAAAAACTGACGTGGCATTTTTTTGGAAACACGTCAGCTTGCTGAGTTGGCATGAGGGACGGGGAAACAACCATTTTGGTCCCTGAATGTGCAACTCGTTGTTATTATTGTCCCTGACTCAAAAAAAAATACAAAATAGTCCTTGACTCTGCAATCTGTTAGTCACTTTGGTCCCTTGCGTTAAAAATTGTTGTTAACTTTATAAAAAATTGAACAATATCTTTTTTTTTTGGAGACAAATTGAACGATATCTTATTTGCTAACATTTGGTTTTTATATATTAATAAAAATTTATGATCAAAGTAGATTATATGAATAGTGTACAGTAATCTAAAACGACAAATAAAAAGGAACGGGTGGGGTAGTATCTAATTTCCCCCGTAGAATTTGCATAACAACATAATTTGAAACAAGGAATCAATCGTTAGTTGGTTCAGTGGTGATTGTTGCTGAACTTGGTAGGAATGACCACATTTCGATCCCTCACAACTACGATCGGGAGGGGCCGGAACCACTTGATGCTATAACTAACCCCCGAACCAGATTAAACTGGTGGTGAAAGTCAACAAAAAAAATTGAAAGAAGAAGAAGCAAAATGGGTTGTTAGGTAATTTCATGTATGAAGAAGATAAATGAAGAGAAAAAAAGTATGCATAACAACAGAATTTAAAAGAAGAAGCGAAATAAGTTGTTGTTAGATTATTGAATGTATGAAGAAGATGAAGAAGAATGCGAGGAAGAAGATAAAGAAATTGAGAGAAAATAAAAAGTAATGTCATTTTAGTCCCTAACCACATCATTCATCCAACTGTCACACAAATCTGTTAAGTCTGCGTGTCACGTGTCCCTAAAAAATGTCACTTCAGTTCTTTTATAAAGTTAGCGACAATTTTTAACATTAGGGACCAAAGTGACTAACGAATTGCAAGGTCAAGAACTATTTTGTATTTTTTCTTGAGTCAGGGACCATAATGACAGCGAGTTGCACATTCAGGGACCAAAATGGTTGTTTCTCCGTCCCTCGAGCCAACTCAGCAAGCTGACATGTGTCCAAAAAAATGCCACGTCAGTTTTTTTGTTGAGTTAACGGCCAAACTTAACAGCAGGGACCAAACTGACTAACGAAATGCAGATTCAGGGACTATTCTATAGTTTTTCCTCAGTGAGGGACTAAAATGACAGCGAATTGCAGATTGAGGGACTAGAATGACTATTTCCCCTTCTTAAAACTCAAGCACATATATCAGACCTGCGTACTATAAGTATACGGAGAAATCGGGAATTTAAAGTTTGAATTTCGACTCTTTCAATAATTTATAATAAATAAATAAGAGAAAGATAAATCTACAAAAACCAATTATAAAAAATTTAAAAGATTTAGGGTCCGTTTGGACTAACTTATTTGTGAACTTATACAATACAACTTATACAAATAAATAAATTTTTTGTATTATTATAAGGGTTTTTCTAACTTGTGCAACATTGCACACATGATAAGAAATGAGTAATTAATGTTTTATTCTCTCTCTTTTATTTTTCTCCTAATTTATTAAGTAGCAACTAATGCTTTTTTTTTTCTTCTTTTCTTTCTCTCTTTTCACTCACTCCCCCTCTCTCTAATCACAACTCTCTTCTCCTCTTTCTCTCAAGAACACATTCATGTGTTAATCGTGAATAGCAAGGACATCGGTTGTGGACCACCACTTGGACTATATTCCAGCGGGCAGCGGCGTCTCGCAAACGTGCTGTTCGACGGCCGCCGCCCAAAACAAACTGATCGGAACCCAAAACAAACCACAAAAACACTCAAATCAACCCCAAATCCCTTCTAAACATTTATTTATAATTTTTAAACACGAATCAAACACCAAATAACGAAATCTAAACAAACAAATCAAAACCCAAAATAATAATTTTGTTGTATTACCTCTTCTTCTGTTTTTTGTTTTGTTCTCTTTTATTTATTGTTTTGTTTTTTATCGTGTTTCTCAATCAAATTTGAGAGAAAGAGGAGAAGAGAGCGTGAAATTAGAAAGAGAGGGAGTGAGTAGAGAGAGAGAAAGAAAGAAAAATAGATATTAGTTTTTTTGACAGAGAAAAATAGATATTAGTTGTTACTTAATAAATTAGGAGAAAAATAAGGGAGAGAAAACAAAACATTAATTACTCATTTCTTATTTTTATCATGTGTAATGTTGCATATGTTAGAAAAATCCTTATTATAAAAAAGATACAATTTTTTGTTAATAAAAACTTATGAATTAAAATAAAAAATTATTTATTTGCATAAACTATTGTCATAAACTCAAAAATAAGTAAAATCCAAAAACTATAACATGTCTGAGTAAGTTGAATTAATTGGAACTGATTGTTAGTACTCTCTCCAAGAAAAAATTTACTTTTTAAACTCATTGAATATTGGATGTATCTGATCCATATTATTAACCAAATACATCTAAAATTCTACGAATTAAAAAGTAAATTTTGAGTAATTAGTAATAGTAAGTTGAATTAATTTCATGGAGTTTCATATATTATTTTTGTGATCTTATTATTCTAATAAGCTTGTCTGTACCTAAAACTATAACATGTCTGAGTTTTTGCAGTTGACTCATTGAGTTTGCATCTATCTATGGCTATGGCTATGGCTAAACCCCATCACCTCATTCTCCTCCTTCTTCTCCTCTTCACCACTCTACATTCTTCTGCTTCACCCTCAAATCACATCTACAACGTTGCTGATAATGTCCCATTTTTCGTCAACAAACTAGGACCCTTAAACAATCCCAGGTAACTTCACTTCCATTTTCATTCGGTTCTTTTTTCTTTTTTTTTGCAATTTTCATTGAATTTCAGTTTATATGATTGTTTTTTTTACAGTGAAACATATGAATACTATGAATTACCATTCTGCAATCCAGGTAAGTAACAATTAAGTTTAATTATTAGGTTTCAATTTTGATCATATAATGTTAAAAATTGAAAATGTAATCAAATAATTAGGGTTTTTATTGAAAATACTTGGATTTGAAAAAGGATTTGTTTTTGACAGACCCAATTGTGAAAGAGAAAGAATCCCTTGGCGAAGTACTCAATGGCGATCGTTTAAGCAATGGTTTGTATGAGTTTAAGTTTAGGGAAGATAAGATTGATGAAACATTGTGTCAAAAGAAGCTTACAATTGATGAAATTGGAAGCTTTAAGGAAGCTATAAATAGTGAATTTTACTTCCAGTTTTATTTGGATGATCTTCCATTTTGGGGGTTTATTGGGAAACTTGAAGATCAAAATTTGATTCATGGTGGGGGAGGATCAAATTATTACCTTTTTACACATGTTCAATTTGATGTTCTTTACAATGGGAATCGAGTTGTAGAAGTTAAAGCATTTGGTGATCCGAATCGTGCTGTTGATATAACCAAAGATGTTGTTATTGATGTTAAGTTCACTTATTCTGTTATCTGGAATGCCACTGAGCGTCAGTTTGAGAACAGGATGGGTAGATACTCGAAAGCTTCATTGCTTCCTATGTATCGTCAAGTTCATTGGTTCTCATTCATTAACTCCATTGTCATCATTTTGCTTTTGATCGGTTTGCTTGCCTTGCTATATACGAGACATTTGAAGAGTGATTTGAAAAAGTAAGTTTCTTTGCTTTTTTCTGATAATTTTACAAGATTTGGGTTTTGGTAGCCTATTTTTTGTGTTAGCCTAACTATCTTCATTTTTCCATTTAGGTATTCTAATGCAAATGAAGAAGATAGAGAGGTTGGTTGGAAGTCCATTCATGGTGATGTATTCAAACATCCTCCAAACTCGTCCTTGTTTTTCGCTGTTGTGGGAACGGGTACCCAATTGCTAATCTTGTAAGCTGCTTTAGTGTTTGAATTTTAAATGCATATTCCTCAAGACCATTCATAAAAGCCAAATATTCAGCCTCTAATCTTTACATGGCAGCATCTCTGCATCAACCAACCTATGTTTTTAATCAAATCCATTAGCAGTCTAAATCTAGACTTCCAAGTGATAGAAAAGGCCAGAAGCACTTTTTTTATCTCTTGATTTCTGCTTTCACTGGTGTACTCTCATGTGTTGTGATATTTATGATGCGGATCAAACTTCATTTTGATTTTAAGTAAAATTTGTATACTATAAGTGGAGACCCAACTTTAGTTATGGATGCATTAGGAGAACACAAACGACAAGAAGAGAGGATTAGGAATGAATGAATTAGATAATAGGTGGTAGGTTTTTTGCCTTAGGTGATAGGGCATAAACGTTTTTGGCCCTAATTCTTTCAACTTATGCACTTCCTGAATGCATCTTTGCCATGGATACAAAATCTTTTTAATAATTGAACTTCATTATTCCAACAAATAAGTTTAATTTTGTGAGCCTTAATTCTCTTGACAAAATGCTGTTTGTTCTATTCTCACTTTTTATCTCTGCCTTCAAACACATAGAATGTATGTTGAAATTAGTTCATTAAATAGAAATCAAAGTGGTTTAGAAATCTAGCTTATCATACTGCAATTTCATAATCACTTTTCATTTGTTTAATGTGAGAAAAACTAATTACAAGTTAACTGTTAGGATAGAGAATAAAGGGGAATTAGAATAATAAGAGTAGTTAGTCAGAGAGATTGGTTTGTTGGTCAGCAGATGAATATTTGTTTAAATAGGAGGATACAAGGATAGAGGGAAATTGTTGAGTATTGTAAACATTTAGTATTAGAGCAGTGACTCTGTTGTAGAATGGGAAATCGTTGGAGTTAGTATCTGTTAGAGTCACGAACAAAACATTTTAGGTAATTCAAGGCCAAGGCACATCTGGCCCAATTCAGAATTTAAGTGCCCTGCTCAAGTGTTCATAACCCATTCATTTTATAACCAAAATTGTTTGGCAGATTCACTGCCAAGCTGAACTTGTCCCTATGGTGTTTGGGAAAATTTTATCCTCTTATGCAACAAGCCAACAACTGTGTTTTTTCCTTCTTGGAAAGTTCTGCAGAAAAGTGCAACTCAATGGGATCTAGAAAGAAGTTTTTACCCCTTTCTGAAGCTAGCTTATACAAAACAGTGCGACCCAGGGGTAACGAGTTTTTGTTTTTCAACAGCTATTAAACATGAAGAAATTAGCATATTGACCTTGAGGACAAGGTCGTTTTTCAGGAAGGGGTACATTGTTAGGATATAGAATAAAAGTTGGTTTGACGGTGATTTTGGCAGAATCACATTGAGTCACGTGATTTTTGAAAAGCTATACTTTGGAGCTTCAACAAAATTATGGTGCCACTGTGATTTTGTTAAATCCAACGTGATACCAAACATGCACCTAGTATCTGTATAAATAGGAGGCTACAAAGATAGAGGGAGGGCATTGAGTACTATAATAATTTATGATAGAGAAGCAAATCTGTTGTAGAAGGGAAAACACTTGGAGGAGATCTCTCTCCTATTCTCTCTCTATCTCTATCTCTCTCATTCTTTCTCAATATTTCAATAAAATAATCCTTTCTTTTCATCTAATTTATGGGTTCCTAACATAAACTCTTAACGCTTAACTTCATTCCTCTATTTTTTTTTTTGCATTGAACCATTCCTCTATTTTTTATATAAACTAATATGCACTTTTCTTCAGGCTTTCTTTTCTACTGTTTCTTGCATTTATTGGTACCCTCTATCCATACAATCGTGGCGGACTCTCAAATTGTCTTGTCCTTCT
Organism: Trifolium pratense; assembly: GCF_020283565.1. Classification (NCBI taxonomy): domain Eukaryota; kingdom Viridiplantae; phylum Streptophyta; class Magnoliopsida; order Fabales; family Fabaceae; genus Trifolium; species Trifolium pratense. The sequence goes on along the minus strand of NC_060062.1, from coordinate 14,897,499 downwards.
ATTCACTCTTTCATCTGTTTTTGCTGGGTATTCAACAGCATCTTTCCATGGCCAATTTGCTGAGAATGGATGGGTAATTCTATATTTATTTCACAAGGAAAAGAAAATGTTCCATTTTTTATTTTATTTTTCACTACCTATTAAAATTCTGTTCTTGACTGTAATTCCAGGAGAGGAGTGTTGGTCTAGCAGGGATTCTTTACATTGGACCAGTGTTTGTTATAGTCTCAATCCTCAACATTATTGCAATATCGTACAGGGTTACAGCTGGACTCCCATTGGGCTCCATTATTGTGATTCTTAGTTTATATGCATTTGTCGCAATCCCTTTGCTTGCATTCGGTGGAGTAATTGGATACCGTTTTAGGTCTGTGTTTCAGCGCCCCTCTGCAACAAAGAGATATCCGAAAGAGATTCAACAGCTTTCTTGGTACAGGAGAACACCATTTCAAATGTTTATTGGAGGTTTTGTGCCTTTTAGTGCAATTGTCCTGCAATTACATCAGGTGTATGCTAGTATGTGGGGTTACAAAATATACACACTTCCTGGCATTTTGGTTGCCACACTCATCACCGTCGTTGTGATTGTTGCGCTCGTAAATATTGGCTTGACGTACATTCAACTATCTGTCGAAGACCATGAATGGTGGTGGAGGTATGTTGTATTGATCACATCAATGCTTGTTGCTTGATTTAATGTTTTTTTTCTTTCTTTCCCCTAGCTTCCTCCTTTTGTTTGTGTGCTTGAGGTTATATTTGATCCTTAATAACCATGACATCTTCGGTAAAATCATTGTAGTATGAACTGATTATCGTGTTTAGATGTATGGAGAGAATGTATATTGTTATAAATTTAATGTAAAATAAATTTTATAAATTCTTGTGCATTGGCCACGAGGGTCTTGCTGATAGAGACGAAAAATAAGCATGTAACCGTTCCTCATGGTTTTTTGGGGGCTCTTTTCCCTTTAGATCCCTAGAGAAAGGAATCTTGGTAATCTAACTGATCGACTTTGATGTCACAATTCTTACCCATCTTACTAACCCAAGATAGACCTATATAGCGATATTTCTTTTAGTTTCAAAGTGATAGAAAGTGTTTATGTTATGATCAATTCAAGTACACCCTTACATAAGTCGGTTGATGCGGCTAAATAGTGAATTTTCATTGGACGTCAGTGTAGAACTATCTAAAATTGATGTTGCATATCCTTTAAATTTGCATCTCGGCTGAAGTATGTCCTCTTTTCTTTAATAATACTTCTTTACTTTTATTAATAAATAAATAAAGTGTTTCTAACATATTGAAAACAAAAATTGAAGACATTTATAATGTTTTATGTATTGTCCCCTCAATATAAGGCTTTGTAATTATTTATATATATACTTATTTTGTGTGCAGATCTGTGCTGTGTGGTGGTTCAACGGCCATTTTCATGTTCGGGTATGGTATCTACTTCTATGCAAGATCAACAATGAGTGGATTCTTACAACTATCTTTCTTTCTTGGCTACAACGCATGCATATGCTATGCTTTCTTCCTGATATTTGGTACCATCAGTTTCCGAGTTTCGTTGCTATTTGTTCGCCATATATACCACAATGTTAAAAGAGAGTGAGTCACCAATATCAAGCACAAAGCAACATTTGTTACATTACATCAAAGATGAACTCTTCTCTTTGGAAAGTGAAGTCTACACTCAACAAGGACATTTGTGCTGGAATTGTATGCTCTATTGATTTTCACCCAAATCAATACTAAATTCATGACTTGGAAGAGCATTGGGGAAGAGGTGAGTAGAATGATAGAGGATAGGTTGTTATAATTGGAAATCATGTGAATTAAGTCCCCAAGTTGTCTATGATAAAAACATGTTTGGTTGCACATTAACATGCTTCCGCTGGGGGTCTATTGACCGCTCTAAAGTGTGTATTTGGTTCGAGTGAAAATTGAATCAATTTTAAGTCTTCAGAATCACTTTTGGCTTCTTACAAAAGTGAATTCAAACAGGCACAAAGTGTGTTTGGAAATTTGGCAAATCAAGGTCACACCGCACAGTGAATTAAAAGCTTCTATGAATTGCGGCCAAAGTTGTATCAGTATGCGAGAAAGTGGCTCTAAACATGTTATGAAACTCACTAGAAGTGTTGCTTTTGATTCAGTGTGCGGTGGCACTGCATTTTTGGTCTTTTCCAAATGCATGCAAGACATGAAAAACTTCATAAATATGAACAACCTAAAGCCATTTCCTTGGTTCTATTAATTTAACCCATATGTTTATAATTCTTCGATTCATTCAATTTTAGTTTGTTCACAAAACATTGAAATAGTAACAAACATCAGGAGTATTAAGTTGGACTCCTCTTACAAACACTAGTGCATGGAGGAGATTTTACAGATATTAAATTAGGCATTTTATATTGATTTAGATACTGGATAGGAAATTTTACAGTTTCAAGAACTCCTTAATTTTCTCAACTTAGATAGCACTATAGAGCTGTAAAAAAAATTCAAACTCCAAAATCTTACTTACTTAGTAATCTCTCCATCCTAAATTATAAGCAAAAAAAAAAAAAAAAAACTCACTTATTGCGAAAAGTAAAATATGATAATTTGATGTATTAGTTGGTTTAATGGTGATTGGCACTGGACTTGATGATTGGAACGGAGGGTATTAAGTCCCTTAATCATGGGTCTCATTGAAAGAATTTTTTTTTCAACACCATTATGTCATTAATTTTTTGTGGCTACGACCTAATAGGGCTTTAAGACTCTACTTTTTTAGTGGTGAGGTGCGGTGTTTGTGCCGTGCAGGGTTTCTCAATGGCGCGGTGAAGGGTTTAAGTTTTGAGGCTCTTATATATATATATATACTAGTACTTTCACCGCACCTGACAAAATTACACTTTTTTTATTGAGAGAAACATTATGAGGTAGTCCTCGTGAGCTTAGCTCAGCATTATATGTGCACCGCGATACTCCACTTATTCACTTTTAAGGTGAATTTGCTAGTCACTTGGCTACATTAAAAAAAAATGATGTAGTACTGTATTTACAATTATTTAAAAAAATATATAAAAAAAAAAACTTTTTTAAACAATTGGTATTAGACGGAAATGGATTGCAAGCAGTCGGGGGGGCCGACTGCACCCAATCCAGGTTCGTGTTAGACCTTGGTTTAGTATGTATATGTATGTTAAACATATGTTTGGTTGCGCATTGACATGCTTCCACTGCGTCTATTGACCGCTCTAGACCTTAGTTTAGTATGTATATGTATGTTAAACATGTTTGGTTGCGCATTGACATGCTTCCACTCGACCGCTCTAAAGTGTGTATTTAGTTGGAGTGAAAATTGAATCAATTTTAAGTCTTCATAATCACTTTTGACTTCTTCCAAAAGTGAATCCAAACATGCACAAAGTGTGTGAAAATTTGGCAAATCAAGGTCACTATGTGGGCAATATGTGAGTCAATGGCTATTTCGGTATTACGATAAAATGTTAATAAAATTTTGGGTGATAATCTGAACGTTTAACAAGTGTAACTATAAAAGCTCTGAATCAAATTGAATAACGAAATGACAACGTAATAAACAAGACTATAAGATATTGGATGATGCATTTCACTTTGTACCAGTTGAGGAGAGGTGAAATTACATAGCGAAGCACTAAAGCTGTAAAACAGTATTTACAAGATAAAAACCAAACTCTCAGCACACTGTAGAGTGAATAAATGGTTATGGTAGCAGATGCCAATATATGCATGTGTATAGATTAGATACTATTCATATTAGAGAGTGGATGAAGTTCTTGACTTCTGAATCTTATCATCGTCTGAAGGAGGTGATGACTGTGCTGCATGGTAAGATGAAGAAACAAGTTGTGCTAAAGCAGGAACAGCCCCACCTGTAGTTTTTCAAAAGAAAGACATTGTTATCAATTCAGCAACATACTAAATCCAATGCTGTCAACCACAGATCAAAGAAAATAGTGGTTTGTTCAAATTCTGCTACTGTGCTATATAGCCTCTAGTTGAAAACACTTAGTATGTAGTAAATTTCGTATAGCAGAACAATAGTAGCTTGTTAAAATTCTGCTACACTATTGCACTATATGACAACAGTGAGTAAATCTATATCACAAGGATAAGAACACCAATAGGAAGTTTAGCACTTATTCTTAAACTTGTTAACCTGTGAAAATTAGGTGGTTTGTATATATAACTTTTTACCCTACCAAGTTAGGCATAGTTCCAGTTTGAAGTTGCGGAAAAACTGCATATATGTGGTATATATAAGCCAAGCAAAATAAGTAAGGTACAATATAAAAATTCACCTGCCAGTCCTGCACATACTGAGGAGAATACGATCACAGGTGGTGTCTGAAATTAGAGAGTTCTCAATCAGTTTCATGGTAACAAACTAGCAAGTTTTGCTGAAATAAGAAAAATCCCCCTAGTAGTATTTCTGCTATGTGTAAAAGCTCTACAATAGTTAATACCAATGAATTCCATTTCTGATATTCCAACATGTAAAAGATATCCATATAAACCAAACGATAACACGGCCAATATATAAAATAATATATTCCATAATCCAAAGTATACCCCAAATATATATGATACAAATTACACAATTAAACAAAGAAAGAGTTCAACAGAAGAATAAATTTAGAGACAACCTTAACTCATTGCTAATGTTAAAGTATAAATATTACCGTGAGGACAACTAATGATTTTTGCATTAAAACAGGATTCATCCAAATGAAATCAAATATGATTATCTAAGTTGGTGGAGACGGCATCTTTGTTTTTGAAAAGGTCACTAAAACTTCCTCTTGGAAAAAATATTCAAAGCCAGTGGTAAAATGCAATTGATAGAAAACCCGTGTGTGTGCAGTATTCTTGGAGCAAATAGAGTAATATATGTAAGAGTTTTTTTTGGAACGAGATATAAGCCGACTTACTTCTATGTGAGGGTGTCTAGGTCACAACAGGATTGTTCTCTAAATATCATTGGAATCTTACAGGGTACCTAAAACTCTATATGGATGTCATAGAAATGCAAAAACAGTTCAATACCCAATAAGAACTACTTCGGCGAACAAATGATTTCTTTTGCAAGTATACAATCAGAAGTATACAATTAATTTTATCAATGCTTGCCATTGATTTGGAGAAAAATAAGAAGTGTCCAGACACTGGCTAAAAATATCTCCATGATTTTAACAAAAAGGAAGCAGAAGAAGTAAATTAGATAGAACATAATTCCTAAACAGTTAAATGTCAGAAAAGAATACTATCACTATGAGATGTTTAGGATGCTTAATCTAAGAGTTTAAAGCTAGTGATGAAAAATATGAACCTCAAGAAATCATTAAGTATGAGGAAAAGGTATAAATGAGCAAAAGGACAAAATTTAAAAGGAATACATATAGAACTGATGAACTAAATGGAGAAAGGCTCAAGAAACTTACACCAACGAGAAAATGTACCCACATCGGTCCTTTTACATATCTATGGACAACTGGCATAACTGCATTACAAATGAAAAGAGAAATCCTTATGAATAATAATAGTCTACGTCGTTAATATTAACAAAAATAATACCAATAAAGCTTCATACTTTCAGTTTGGAACATGAACTATTTATGCAATTACATTATAGTAAAAATCAAACTTACACATTCTCTTTCCTCTTATAATTGAAGGCCACAAATCCCCCAACTAAAGTTTTAATGCAGTGCATCTTAGTTGCTTTGTTTTAATGACAGTATTTTAAGTTTTCTAATGGACTAAATCAATAAGATAAATTAACACTCTACTACGGTGGAGCTTTGATTTAAAATAAAAAATAATAGTAACAATCACAAAATTTTGTGCATTATATCAGCATTTTTTTTTCCATTCTTCAAACATGAATTACCCTTTTGAGGAGCATACTAAGGTACCATTGATGTAGCACAAACAATTTAGATTGATGGCATGTCCAATGTCTGACATGTGTTGATGTAGGACACCAACACCACACCATTCAGTGTTGTCAATTGTGGATTGCAGAAAATACGGTGATTTCAAATTCTGCTACGCTACAATACTATAGCACCACTATGGCCTCTATTTGACACACTTTATACTAAATCACATATTATAGAACAATAGTGGGTTGTTGAAGTTCTGCTATGCTATAACGCTGTATCTTCTATATGAGAACATTCAACCACTTCTATTTTTTAAATTTATTACTGGTGTGTACATATTAGTATCAGTGTCAGTATCAAGCTGATACATCACATTACATATTTACATGTTAGTGTGTGGATAAAATAAAAACACATACCATGATTGAATCCATAGAATGCACTTGCAGTGCCACCAACGGCAGAACCAATCTACAAAAAATAAAATCCAAATCCCTCAAATAAGTAATAACGATCAAAAACTAACAAAAAAAAAAGTAAACCACCAAATTAGTCTCTGACTATGCAAGTACTCTCAAATAAATAGGTCTAGGTCCCTGACTATATGAATATTTCAGAAAGGTCCCTGACCCTTTTAAACTGTTTGACCTCTAGAAAGATATCTTAGCCGAAAAGTAACGACGTTCTCCCTTTAAGAGTTCTACCATATGTGAAGCCTTTAACATTATATCCTCCGGAAGAAAGTAAGTCATGACCTATTCCCGTACCTAAATTCAAGGCCTGCTATCACAGCACCTACCGGAGCAGACGCGGGAGAGACTCGTCACTGTTAACATCCTATCCTAAGCCCGGTATGAAAACGAGCGGACTCCTATGGAAGTTCAAGAGAAGAGGGAGCTCTGAATGTCTCAAATGGATCCTATATTTAACCATTTATGGTCAATTAAGTCCCTATATTTTACAACTTACTATAATTTGGTCCATAAATTTATCCACTTATTCTCAATTTAATCCCTAACATATTCTTTAAAAGACTAATATGAATAAACTTTAACAAGTCAGTGACCTATTTGAGAATGTCTTATAAAGTCAGGGACCAATTTGGTGATTTACTTCTAAAAAAATCCATAAAGAAAATCAAACAAATTCCACAGTTTATGACAAGATTAGATCCAACCCAGAAAAATTAAACAAGAAAACAGTAAAAAAGTTTGGATTTTGACAACAAAGAAGAAGTGGGGTGTTGAGAATTTTACCATAGAAAAGCTGTCTCTAATAAGGGGAGCAACAGTCCATTTACTAGTTTCCTGCAAACAAAATTGAAAAGAAGAATGAAAAATCAAAAGAAACTGAAATTGAATTGAGAAAAAAAGTGATGAAGTGGAAAATACCATCTCTTTAGAAAGAGGACCTGCACAGTGATGGCATCGAATGTTTTTATTGGAAGCCATTGATTGTTTCTGAATCCAAAAGAAAACACAAGAAGCTACTTTTTCGCTACGCAAAGAAGAAGCGTTGTGTAGAATTAATTAATTAAATAAAAAATGATAAACCTAAATAATGTTCAGATCAACAAAACGGAAACGGTGATAGATGATAGCAGACGTAAAAGAAGAGCAAGGTGAAAGGAGTTATTATGACAGAAAAATAAAATAAAAATAGGGTTAAATATTTTTTTTTTAGTTCGTCTAAATATATCAATCTTTTTATTATTTTTTTTGATAAAAAAATATATCAATCTTTATTTTTAATATTTTAAGAATTTCTAAAAGCTTTACTCCCTTTAAACTTTCAGTTTTTTATTTTAGTTGTTCATTATTAAGATTTTAAAATAATGTTATTAAAAAAAAAAGATTTTAAAATAATGTTAGTTTAATAATTTATTTTTAGCTTAATAGCATATTTAGTCACTTATGTTTATTTTAGGTTTTAATTTGGTCTCTTATGTTTAAAAAGTTTTAAGTTGGTCTTTTTGGTCAAATTTTTGTTTTAATCGTCTACTTGACAAATGGATTTGCCTACGGAAACAACTTATGAAGGTACTGTGTGAATATTTTAAAAGAAATTAACTCAAAATTTAACAAAAAGAATGAACTTATATTGAAACCAATAACATAACGGACTAACTTGAAACTTTTTTAATATAAGAGACCATATTGAAACCTAAAATAAAAATAAGGAACTGTATATACAATTAAGCCTTTATTTTTTAATGTAAAGTTATAGATAATTTAATAAAAATTAAATAGTTAAATTATTAAAATAATGATATTTTATAGTTTTAGGGTCTGTTTGGATTAACTTATTTTTGAGGTCATGCAAACAGCTTATGAAATTTTTATGTATTATTATAAGTTTGTCAAGGTAGTTTATGATATCTGTAAAAAAAATGTAGTTTATGATAAAATAACTTATAAAAATACAATTTTTATTAGTGTGAATTTATAAAATAACATAAAACCATTTATATTGTATAAGTTGTTTGCATAAATTAAAAAATAAGTTAATCTAAACGGTAATATGTAATAAAAGAATTATTTGAAAAATGATACGTAAACTTTGTAAAAAAAATAAATAGACTAAATTAAGAACAGAAATTTTAGAAGACTAAAATTCTAAAAATATATAGTGTGGTGACTAAGGTATACATGCTGGGGGAATCTTTGATCTAGTTAATTTAATGGTTTCCATTAGTTTTTTGTTTAATTATAAATAGGGCTCCATTAGGTGTGTTTGTATATGCTACTTTTGTCTTTTATATACCACCATAGTTAGTAACTTAGTATAATGTTTGTCTAATTTGGCACCTGGTGAATGGGTATCAGCATATTGGATACCGTTTAGAAAATAGAGTAAAATTGAGCAACAATGAATTGAGCGATTCATTTTTAAGCATATGATAAATTGTTCGATTCATGACTCATGTGTACTGAGAAAATTCAGTTGAGATGTGAAAACTTCGTACTAATATCATAATAATAAAAAAATATAGAGTAAAATTGTATTCAGCTGGAGTCTGTATCTCAAACCGTGTCTATAATATTGATGTCAAATCGATAAATCAAACTAAACCGAATATTAACCATTATAATTTAGTTCGGATAAGAAAATCGAACTAGTTTGATTCAATTTTAAAAATAGATGAACCAAAACAAACACAAACATCTTACTAATACATTTTGTTAGATGATGCTTTTACATAATCCTTTTTTCTTGGTAAAAAACAACTTTAATTTTATTATAATTTTCTATTATCAAAAAGAAAAAAGTTAGAATTTTCAATTTTATTGTTGGCAAATGTTAAAGAGCGGCATTCGTAATTTCTTATAGAATTTTTATAAGAATATGAAAATCAGCGTATTAGAAATTGTAGTGTTTAATTTTTTAAATAAAAAAATTTTATTTTTAAAAAGTGTTTGGGAGCACTGGTTAGCAAGACCATTTATTGTTAACATAGGTTTATATACCTAAAAAAAAGCAAGTTCTAACATGCATAAGTGCACCATATGATGCACGGTGCACAAGTTAGCATTTTCCTTATATCGAATACAAATTTTACAAAATTCACCGTTCTATCCGTTAAAAGCATTGTTGGTGGGTTTGGGCGGCGAGAATAAGGAATCTGTGGGTGGGTTTGGTTTGTAAAATAAAACAGATCCTTCCTTCCTTTTCAATTCCACACTTTCCCTATAAACCCCAAAACCCATCACTTTCTCTCTCACTCACTCACTTCGTGTTTTCCGCTTCCATCCTCTCTCACACCAACGCCACCATCTTCTTCCCCTTCTCTCTCTCTCTCTCTGTAAGCGCTCTCTCTCTCTCTCTCTCTCTCTCTCTCTCTCTCTCTCTCTCTCTGAATCTCTATTAGTTAGTCCTAATTACACTTGTGTATTATAGATTATTAGATTCTGCAATTTATTTAAGCTAATTTTACTTTTTCATCAGCACCATTTATCCATTCTAATTTCTGACGCCATCTTCATGTCTATCATCATTTTTCTACTATATAAACACCATATTCAATTATTCATTATAACAAACAAAAAATTCCTTTTTTTTTTAACCCCTTTGATGGGGTTTTAGGGTTTGATTTCACAACTCTGAAAATTTTGTCTTTCTTTGTTTATTAGTACTGACTTTGTAACTCACTTTCAAATAACTCTTTGATTTTATCAATATTTCAAAAAGGTCCCTGATTCTATTAAAGTTTACTTGGATTAATCCTTCAAAACATATGTTAGGGATTAAGTTGAGAATAAGTGTATAAAATTAGGGATCCAATTGATAGTAAGTGGTTAAATATATGGACTAACTTAACAATTTAATAGAGTCGGGGATGATTTTGAAATATTCATAAAGTTATAGACCTATCTAAGAGTGTCCTACGGTGTCTGGAACTAATTTGGTTGTCGTTGCAAAACGGTGCTTGGCTGGGATTTTGATCCCGTTGGAAGTTTTTATGTAAAGACACAAACTTTACTTGTTTTCTTGGTTGTGGCAAATTATGTAGCACTGATGTTTCAGATTGAATCATTGAATCTCTGTCACGTGACACCGACACATGTAGTACATTCAATCACTTCTTTTTTCGATGTCTTTGTGTTGGTATCAATGTCTAGTTTGGTGTCTGTGTCTACATTAGTGCTTTCTAGGGGGTAATTAAGTGGTGTTTTAGAGGTATGCAATGTTTGGATCAGCTTTACCCTCGTGAATTTATTGTGTGCCAAGACGTGTTAGTGTTGAAGCTTGACTTTTAAGCTTCTTGTTACCGCACGGTGGTGGCACTAGTTAAACAACCTAGGCTTTTTCTTTAGACTGGTTATGAAAGAATTTTTGTTATATGAGCAGATAATGATCACAAGAATATTGGCTTTGAGCATAAAATATGGTTATTTTGTTTTGTTAGGTTGTTTTCATTGTAACTTGTAAGCTTGGAGCTTCGAGTGAAGAGTATAGAACTACCATCTTGCTTCTTCTCATACTGCTCCATAAAACAAAAGCCGTTTTATAAAACAGGAATGGAACCGATTCCATTCTTTGTAAATTTTTATGGCATAAATTCATTCAACAATCAACAATATCGGTGTTGGTATCAATTTACAGTTTGTTTTAGCATTAAAATCTTTTTCTTACTTAACTACATTAGATTTAGTTATAATTATGTTCCAAGCAGATGACAACGTGGAAATATATAAATCAATTATCAGATACTTCTACAAATTTGTCTCATGTTTTGCTTTTAGAAATGAGCATTATAATTGAAATTCTGTTCTGCGCTAACTCTGGCAAGTTAAGGCATAAGATTATATATCTAATAATAACATCACATGTCATTACTAAGACATGTTTTTATCAATGTAATGATTCAAAATAATTAAAAAAAGGCTACAGATTAGTTGTGCACATCTGCACCATAATTTTATACTGTGTGCGATGGTATATATTACATATGGCTGTTAGACTCTTGGTGGAACATCTTTCATGTATAAACTTTGGCTAACCGCTAAGGTAATAAATGTAATCCTATACTTTTAGTTCATACAGAAGATTATTGTAATTTGGAGAATGCATTGGCCTTGCAATGTTGGTCATATAGTACTTCAACTGTGTCCAATTGGAATCTTGATATTTTGTTCTTTAGTATATAAAACCTATTGGCTCTTGTTGTATAATATTAATTTTTATAGTATTGATTGATTTTCAGGGTGATCATGGCATCAATGTCCACTGTGAACGTTTCCCCCCTATCCATGTTTCAAACTGCAAGCCGCAATCAATCAACCAGTGCTGCTACCACAGTGAAGTGCCCTTCCTCTTTTGGGTCGACAAAGAGTGTTTCCAGGTCTTTTGGCTTGAAGTCATCCTCTTCATATAGAACGACTGCAATGGCCGCTTACAAGGTTAAGCTAATCGGACCAGATGGAAAAGAGGACGAGTTTGATGCCCCGGATGATGTTTACATCTTAGACGCAGCAGAGAATGCTGGAGTTGAACTCCCTTATTCGTGCCGCGCTGGAGCATGCTCTACTTGTGCTGGAAAGATTGTTTCTGGTTCAGTGGATCAGTCTGATGGCTCTTTCTTGGATGACAATCAACTTAAGGAAGGCTTTGTGCTTACCTGTGTTTCCTATCCAACCGCAGACGTTGTAATTGAAACTCACAAGGAAGGAGAACTTTACTGAGAGATGGTGCCTTGAAAGTTAAAACTATTGCTTGAGGAAATCCGTAATTTAAGGTAGATTTTGCAGCTGATTTGGTTGTTCTGCTTTATAATCAGCTTTTCTTATGGCATTATTAGTTATTTGTGATGATGGTTTTTTGTTTGTGCAAGCAAGCACTGTAGTTTTTAGATATGATAAGTTTGGCATTTGAATGTGATCAATGGTGTCATTTTAGTTATGAACGACATAATCAATCTTTGATGAAATTCAGTTTCATGCATTTTCTTTTCTTGTTTTTTTACTGTCTCATCAAACTTTGTTTAGGTCCACTTAGATTTTTACATGACCTACCATGTTTGACTTTCTAAACATAATTTGAGGAACATTAACCGTCAAATTCGGATCTAGACTGTGCTACCTAGTTTTAGAGCCATTTTTTTCAACTCTTCTTGAATGTGTTCATCATGATTTGAAGCCTCGATGTACTGTGTTTATGTGCATTGATACTGTGATTACCAAATAATTATTGATTGATTTCACACATGATTCATGCATTTGGAGTAGAAATTCAGATTGTTTCAATACTCCTTGTGTCTTTGCAAATATTCATGTTGATTCTATGATGAATAGATTCTGTTTTTGTGTTTAATTCGTCACTGAAATCGAGTTTTTGATGGATTTTTTATATGCATTTTCACAAATTTAGTGTTGCTCAAATTTTTCAAAATTCATTGCTTCGTCATCATCTTATTTCTTAAAGAGGCTTTTGATCAAAAAATTGTAAAAACTTTTGTTTTTTTTTGGGTGTATTTCACAAATTTAAAAAGCCTTTTCTCTATACTTGTTTATATCTTTATAAAAACAGATATTTGGTTTTGTGAAATTCAAAATTTAAATGAAATAATGCACTGAAAAATAAATAATTATGTTCAATGTTGTTATTCGATTTTTGAATGCTAAAGAAATATCCTTTGTGCAGCAATATCACTAAAAATCATACACTAAAATGCCCAACGAAGCTTGTGTCCGACATTAGGAAAATCTATAACAGAGTAATAAAATCCATATAGAGAATTTATGAAAGAAACAATAATAACAACCAATTTTTATTTTATTTTATATGAAAAAAAGAAAGAAAACAAACACATTTAATTCATACTGCAGGAATTAAAAACTTTGATAATAATATAGTACTAACTATTAAGTCAAACATTTATGCTTCACTTGTTTTAGGGATCTCAACTGAATTGTTCAGCTCTTCACTTTCTTCGGAATTTACTTGTCTGTTATCTGAATTTTTTAGCTCTTCACTTTCTTCGGAATTTACTCTGTCGTCGATTACTCTGTCGTCGAGTACAAAGTGCAACTTGTCTTCGTTGTCCCTAAATGACCAAATGTTAAGTTTTTGGTCCTTTTTAAACTTGTTTTTCAACAAAACAAGTTTCCATTCCTGAACAAGATTGTAAACACTATCACTGCGCATGTCCCACTTCCTTAAGGACATTGAGAACAGTCTAAAACAAGGATCCAACAAACCCACTCCTAAACCAACTAGTTTACCTTTTTCGTTTCTTTTCTTTAACTCCATCTTTTCCATCTCGTTAAGATAATCGAGTTCGACTGGAAGTGAAAGACGAGCTTTTTCTTTGTCAAGATCTGACGGGAACAATTCCTTATGCATGACATATTTGATATCACGACCATTCAACTCTTTGATCTTGTTCTCGACGATCATAGGCAATTTTGGCGGCGGTGATGACACAATTTCCCTAACTTTCTTTTTAAGTTCCCTCTTCTTCGTGCGCTTTGGTTTCACTCCTCTTTCTTCATGAGACACGCTGCCTTCATCACTTGAGCGACCCCTTTTTTTGTTATTGACTTGACAATAACTTTGATCGATTTCTTCTATTTGTGCTAACTCTTGTTCAGTATAAAATTGTGGAGCAACTTGAGATAACACTTTGTGCAAAGTACAATGAGGTAAAGGGTTGAAAGGTGTGGTATTGCGTTTCTCTTCCACAATGGCTTCCATATTCTGCAGCATTGCTTTGATCTCGATCATACGTTGCTTATCGATCACGGCTTCCATATTTTGCAACAAATATTTCAAAAATAACTTTTTTTTCCTTGATATTATGTTGAGACTTGTCAAGCGACCAAGAATATATAGAAGGGTGTAACCTAGATATAAAACAAAATCTGTTATTTTTCTGTTTATTTTTTTGAAAGATTGATTATATTATTTTTTTGACTAAGATTTTATTATGTTATATAAAAGATTTGAGGAACCGTAAAAAAACAAAAAATAAAAGATTTGATGATTTGATTTCTACTTAAAATTAAGAGATACGGAGTAGTTTTTATGGTGAAAATCTAATTTGAGAAATTTGGATTTATCCAAATTCTCAATTTTATATCGTAATTCTTTGACAAAATCAATATAAGATTTAATTCAAATTTATCGTAATTTTTTAATAAGTCTAAAAAAAAAACACAAATTTATTCATTTAATAAATTTTACATCAAACTGCACAATATTTTCACTTATATTTTAAAAATATTTGGTAACATATTTCTAAATACTTTATTCTAAATAAATTCTCTACTTTAGTATAATATCAAACTTAAAAATATGAAAAAATCAGTGGACATTGCATTCTCAAATAGTTTTTTTTTTTTAAGTAATAGAAAAATAAGTTCTCATTGATGATAAATATAATAAATAAAACACAGAACAAATATTTAGGGTTTTTCTTAATACCGGTTTTGGGTAGTTTCTATTTTTATTCCACTTTTGTGCTGACATTTTTTTAATCACTCTTGACTATGTAGTTATACTAGATCAGATTTTTTGTCTCTCAGCCTTGTATTTTCTTTTATTAATTTCTATTTAGAATAAAACGAAAACGTCCGTTTGATCTGCAAAATATAAATACTGGACAGAACAGTACAGGACAGTACAAGACAGAACAGCACAAGACAAACGTTTAAGGTATTGAACAAACTCTGTGTTGTACGATGTTTGGTGGACAAAAAGTTATTTTGATATTTTAGACAACTTGTGCTGAGGACAAAAAGTTGTCCCGTGGTTCTGTGGGGGACAAGAATTTCAAGTTTTGTCCTGTCCCTTGGCCCCCAGTTTGTCCAGTACCAGGAACAGTTTTAAAATCAAACACAGTACAGCAGGAGTTGTCCTGTCCAGTCCCTTATTTTTTAGCAGGATCAGTTTTAAAATCATAGTGTAATAAAAACTTCAGGAAAATAAAACCCAATCCATTAAAATCAAATAAAGTGTAGATCAACCCAAACGGGTAATGCAAACATTTAAAACAACATAAGTTTTCAACCTTTAGTTAAGTCTAAAATTAATCTGAGGTATAATAATTGGTGAAAGAACCGACGATCAACGCAGAACGGGTCCAAGAATCAACAACTCAAAACCTGCAGAATTCAACAAGTCTGGAAAATTATCATAGTCTAGCAACGAGAAAGTCAAACAGATACCACAACCACCAAATAGAGCATTCCACGATGGGGAACAAACCACCCAGTGACGAACAATGAGCCAAATAGAGCCTAAGGAAATATGAACGTCATCCTATTCCGCTCCATTTCTTCAATTTCACTCTATTCCGCTCCATTTCATTCCATTATATCACCACTAAACTGACACCACAAAGACAAGCATATATTAAGATAAAAAATATTAGAGAAATATAATATACCAAAAAAATTAAATATAACAAAGATATTATTAAATAATATCACATCAAAGTCCACACATTATTAATCAAACCTTGCATCACCTCACTTTCTGTGCATAAATATTGTTGCATATTATAATCACAAGATCAGATCAATAATAATGACAAGCTTTTCCTTCTTCACCTCACTTCTTTTCTTTCTTCTCACCATTTCAGGTACTTTATCTTATTCTACTTTTTAGAGGTTCTGTTTGAATATGATATTTTCTTTTTCTTTCTATTATAAACATTATGATGTTAATTTGTTTTTAATTATGATTTTCAGATTCATTATTTATGAAAATCAATGGCCTAAGTTTTGGAATAAACTATGGACAAGTAGGAAATAATCTACCTTCTCCTTCAAGAGTAGCTGTTCTTATAAGATCAATGAATGTAACAAGAATCAAACTCTATGATGCTGATCCAAATGTTCTACATGCTTTCTCTCAATCAAATGTTGAATTTGTTATAGGAATTGGAAATGAGCATTTACAAAATATGACAAATCTTTCAAATGCTCAAATTTGGATTCAACATCATGTTCTACCTTATCTTTCACAAACAAAAATAATTTCCATAAATGTAGGAAATGAAGTATTCAATAGTAATGATACTCAATTAATTTTAAACCTTCTTCCTTCAATGCAAAATGTCCATAATGCCCTTGTTAATCTTGGATTAGACAAACTAATTAGTGTCACAACAGCTCATTCTTTTTAGGGATGGCAATTTGACCCATACCCAGAGGGTACCCGCAAAAATTACCCACAACGGGTAGGGTAAAAACCCGCATTTTGGGTACGGGCACGGGTATGGGTAATTACCCGCAAAAATGAACGGGTATGGGTGCGGGTACGGGTACCTTAGTACCCACCCCGCCCCATACCCGCATAATATATATTTATTTATTTTATTTATATTATTATATTAAATCAATTTAAAACAATACAACTCTACTAAACTATTACATATTTTTAATAAAAATGTTTATTTATAACATAATATAAAAATAATGTGAATATTTAACATAAATATGAACTTTAACATAAAGTTAGTAATAATTTTGTTTATAATTTTCATTAGTCAATATTAAAATCTTTGAAATTTTTTTAATTCTATTAAAATTATATGATATTTTATAATTGATCAATTTATTTTTAGTAAAAATGCGGGTAACGGGTACGGGTATGGGTACCTAGGTACCCATAGGGTATGGGGACGGGGGCAAAAGTTGTTACCCACGCGGGTATGGGGATGGGTACGGGTATTTTTTTAATCCGCGGGTATGGGGATGGGTACTATAGTACCCTACCCATACCCTACCCATTGCCATCCCTAATTCTTTTAACATTTTGGAAAATTCTTACCCTCCTTCTTATGGTTCTTTTAAGCAAGATTTGATGCAATATATTCAACCACTTGTTGAATTTCTTGATGAAATTAATTCACCTTTTCTTATTAATGCTTATCCTTTTTTTGCTTATAAAGATAACCCTAATGAGGTATCTTTAAACTATGCATTATTTCAACCAAATCAAGGTTTGGTTGATCCAAATACAAATTTACATTATGATAACATGTTGTATGCACAAATTGATGCTGTTTATGCCGCAATCAAAGCGATAGGATATACGAATGTTGAAGTTAAGGTTTCTGAGACCGGTTGGCCTTCAAATGGCGATTCCGATGAAATTGGAGCTACACCTCAAAATGCAAAATTGTATAATGGAAATTTGCTTAGAAGAATTGAGGAAAAACAAGGAACTCCTGCAAAACCTTTGGTTCCAATTGATGTATATGTTTTTGCACTTTTTAATGAAGATTTGAAGCCTGGTCCTGCTTCTGAGAGAAACTATGGACTTTATTATCCTAATGGTAGTCCAGTTTATAACATTGGATTGCAGGGTTATCTTCCACAGATGGTTGTTCCTTCCAAATCTAAGGTAATGAAAATTCTCACAATCTTCAAATTTTTTATTAGATTAATTTCTATGCTCTATTGTGCCAAGTATGAGTTAAGTCTTACATTGCTTAGAAAAGTGGAGGACCCATAAACCTAACGCCTTAAGGTTTTTGGTTAAACTGTGATGTCCAACTCACTTGTATTGTGGATGCTCCCCCGTTGTCCCCTCGTGACCCATACTAATGTTCTGTAACACTTTTTTACATATACATTTAATAAAATCACACTATTATACAACTTTGTTATGTTAGTTCTTAAAATATTTTCATAAATACCTATAAGGTGAGATGTGATTAGGTGCATGTAAAAATAGTTTTTTATACATTGTCAGTGTCAATAGTTTTTATACATCGGATTCAAGTGGTTAATGAATTTCACTAAAAGACAGATTGTTCGAGAAAATCCTAGTTCAATTTTTGAGTGGAACAATTTTTTGTCCAAACTTTACATTACCTCGCGGTCAAACTCCGGATTACTAAGAATCGAAAGGTTAACATAAAAAAAAAATGTTTTATACTGTCGGTAAATCACAATCAATCATATGTGTGTGACTGTAGTGCCAATTACAGTCATACGTTAGTCATAAATTTGTAATGATTTGACAGTTATGATTGATCGTTAATGTAATTTTTTTTTTTATAAGCTAAATACTTTTTGTATTGATAATAATTAGATGCATTACATTATTGGCATTCCAATTTATTTAGTAGTTTTTACTTTAATGTATGTGATGCTTCAATCTTTGTTCTTATGCAGGTTTTGTCTTTCAATTTTCTTGTATGTATAGTTACATGCATGATTTTTACTTGGGAGCTTTCAGGATCATAATCAGAACAAGGGAGGATTCAAATGAAGCATATGAAGTCCTATATTCTTTTTTGCAATAGAAAGTTATTCAAGGTGAAGGAATATTCAAATGATTCTTGAATATTATTATTTTTTCATTTTTATAATTACCTTGCAATTTTTTTTAGCAAGGTGATTAAAAATTTATGCTTTACTATTTAAGCATTTCAAAGATACCATGTGGATCATATGAACATTAAATCCTATTTATTTTAAGTCATAGGTCACATGCTAGCTAATCCTGCCCTCAAACATTTTATGCATCCATTCCATTCTACCATAAAATAAAAAATTAGATATTGTATGAATATATGCTTATGTAAGAAACTTTAGTCCTAGTACTAAAAGGGAAGGCTTCTTTGATGCCACCACACCATTTTAATTATTGGATTTATGTTAATAGTACTATTGTACAATTTAGAACCGTTTTAAATAATTTAGATCACTGTTTATAGTAATAATTGAACTGGAGAATTTTGGAACCATATATTTTGGAACCAAAATACACCAATTAAAGCAGAACCTGTCAAATGCTGTCCAATTTGTGTGTCCACTAAGTGGACTCTTGTGGCCCTTTTGGTTAGGCTTAATTAATTAACCACCCCAGAAAATAAGTTAATTTATTGATTATTAAAAGAATTTAATCCATATATCAATTATAATAGTCAGATCACAAATTTTATTTTATTTTATGACGAGGAAAAAAACAACTTCAATTTTTTCTTGTTCATGTGAACTTAAGTCCTTAAACTACTTTTGTCAAAAAAAAGTTACATAATTAATTGTGATATGCTATCTATGTAAACATTTTGGTGAATTCTTCGGTACACATAGTATGAGTCTATTTGGATTGACTAATTTTTGAGCTTACGTGAAATAGTTTATGTAAATAAATAAATTTTTATGTATTATTTATAAGTTTTTAAGGTAGTTTATGATAAAACAACTTATAAAGATACAATTTTTGTTAGTGAAAACTTATGAATTAACATAAAACTCTATTTATTTGTATAAGCTATTTTCATAAGCTAAAAAATAAGTCAAATACAAACGGATCCTATGTCGATATGTACTGATACATTTGTTGAAGTGGACGATTCTCGTTGGTTTACAAATAGTATCTATTGATTTTTCTATGTTAATACTATTTATGGACCAATCACAATTATCCACCTAAATAATATACCGGTAAATATCCAAATAATATGTGTATTTGAGTAAACACCAAATATTGTTTACAATATTGTTTACACTTATAGTATTTCAAAATTTAATTGTTATTAAAATATGGTAATGAGTGTACATCTTCCACATATCTCCCATTTGAAATTTAATTGTTATTAAAATATGCATATGAAGCTTCACTCGAATAAAATTATGCTTGTCTTCAGCTATACAAAAGTCCAAATTAATTGGTTGCATCGGATTATGGGGAAAAAATAGTCCTCTTAGAACCTCATGCTAGAAATTCAAACCCCACAAGATTATGTGACATTTTTTTTCAATTTATATCATTGTACTTGGGTATCTTTTCCCTGATGCCTTGCATTTCTTATCTTATCAGATCTTCATAATTATTTATGTGCATTGTTTAAACTTGAAATCATAAATTTTTTGGTTCAATAAGTATAATCTAGTTGGTAGCCGCAGAGACACCAATTTGTAGAAGTCTGAGTTTGAATTTAGAATTCTCGACTTCTACATATTTCATGTGTATAAATTTAGTCACTAAACAATTTGAATAAAAAAAAATCATAACTTTTTAACCTTAGTATCAGATAAAAATGAGCTGATCCCCAAAGTGCAACTAAGATAGGTAGTAAAAGTATGCAAGAAAATTTGGTAATCAGAGTTTCACTTATAAAATGTAATGTCTCTACTAACTAAACTAAGTTTATGAAAACTATATTCCTCTATTTCTGAATAATTTAGTTTTCACTCTCTTCAAAGTTTATAAATGTAAGACATTTTGTCTACACCGTAAATTTGGTGTTATAAGTGGATGATGTGGCAATTGGAAAGTGAATTTGCTAATGTGACATTGGCCAATTAGATTAAAATCCATTCATGTGCTATACATGTCATAAAGTTAATTATTGTATTAAAATTGTGGACATTTTTTAAAAATTTGTTGAAATGGATACATGAAATAGTTTCAACTCAAATTGGCAATGCCAGATTAACAACTTTGAGGACTAAAGTTACAAATTTAAAAGTGAAAGACTAAAATCATAAATGAAATTAAATTGGGGGGCCGAAATTCATTTCATCCTTTAAATTTTGTTGACTATGTGACGAGTGCTAACTTGAATTCTGTCAATGGAGTCCAACCATTCATATAAAGCTTCCATCACTATTTTCTTTTCTATAGCAAACTAATGAGATATTTTTGAACTACTCCATTATCATTAGTGATAAAATGATAAAATATAATCAAAAATTGTACAAAAAAAAAAAAATCATTTTTGTAGGTTCATTGTATATAATTAATGATTAAATACATTAACTATGTAATGATTTTCCTGAGTTTAATTCAGTTGGTAGGGGCATCGCATTATATATGTAGAAGTCAGAGTTCGAACCTCCCGGACATTCTATTTATTCATCTTAATAGTAAAATTTCTAGTTAATAGACTTGTTGAAAAATGAAAGAAAAAAAATCCAGGGCAGCCATCAAAGAGAAAGAGAGGAAAATCCAGCAATGAAAGAGTACCCCAAGACCCTAAGAGATATCACTCAACCAGAAACTGAAAAATCCAAGCATGACACCCTCACCTCGCCTTACTGGACCAGCATAAGAGAGATTGCACCTCCCACTCGTATATAGAAAGCAAGGGCTATCAGAGTTTTTACGTAGAAACCATTTTCGGAAGGAGAGTTTCACCTATATATCCACAAGATTCTCTATCGTTGAAGAATGAAGACCCACCGACAAAGATGATATTATTCTGAGAGGTCCAAATAGTCCACACAACAAATCCACACTAGAATCATACCTGACCGAACCCGACGCCCAACACTCAACTCAAGGAAAAAATTAACAAAGCATTGTTCAAGCAATAAGGGTGTAATCCCAACTTTTATGTATGAAAAAATTCAGTTGAAAGAAAAAATAATATTATGTATTCTTCATATTCTTTGTTAAAAATTACTCAAATAAAATGTAAAAAACTATGTATTTATATCATAATAACTAACAAAATTATTAAAAAAATTCATCAAACTATCCACAAATCCAACATAATGAATCAAAACAAGTTCAAGTTTTTAATTATCTTGAATTTAACATAAAAAAATTTGGATGAATTTGAGCCTTTATTTATAAAAATAGCCAGATAAAGATAATAATTAAAAACTAATATTTGTTATTTCGCAAATAAATAATTAAAAATTTGAGGGGCGGTTTTATTTTTATTTATTTTTTTTATCAAAAATAAAAATTAAAACGTGAGTCGCATCAAATTGGGTGGTACAGGTTTTAGGCACGATCAATATAGTGTGAGCAAGTAATTTGAAAGTGAATTGTAATATTCATTCATAGTTCATACATAATTAGTTTGGTCCCAATGGTTTTGTCTGAATTGACAAGTTAATCCATCCACTTGAAGTTGAAAAGCTGATTCAGCCATATCATGTCGGCAATAACATGTTTGAATTGTACTCTGTTTTTTTCCCATGAGATAAAGATGATGACCACTAGCCAATGCTTCAATAACATGTTGAAATTGGATTTCTTTTCTTTAAGATCTGTTGGGTTACTTTATCAGGTTTTCGTTTTTGAGTCATCTCTCATGAAAGAGTGTCTTAAGAATCTCACATCAGATATAAAATACTTTGCACTTGAGTTTATAAGTAGACACGATTATTGTCTTACAAGTCACGTCAGTTTGTAGAATTGAATTTAGTGTAAATGTTTTACTAATATTTTTTGGTGTGCCATGATGTATTCAACCATGTAACTTTAGCAGATTGAAAATGTTTTATGGATTCATGTACTTATTGTAACAATAATTATTTATAAATAATCAAAGTGTGTGAACTATTGAATGTAGCAATGAGCCTCATTTATACTTGATAATTTAGACACCGAGAAAATGGCGGCTAGTTCTTTGTTAATTTACAAAGTTTCTTTCAAAATTTTGATAAGGATATGAAGTGAGAAAATAGAAACATGATAATTTATGTTTTAAAACAAGTGTGAAAAAAGAGATGATAACTGACCAAATTACTGAGAGAAGCAAATAGCTTAGCATATTCATATCACAAGTATAACTCCAAATACCATACACTGATATACCACCACAAAAACCATCACCTATCATCCTCCACTATCGGTCGTCATCCTCGGGGCGTCCGCTTGGCTCTAAGAACAACCCTAAGATGCTTGTCATATATAGTAACACGTGACATCTCCAATTCAATTTATCCTCGTGTTCTTGAGATCATTGATTCAGCCGACATGTTAAGGAGTATCTTTGATTACACTCGTCGTTAAAGAAGAGACATATTCATTTTCACTGGAAACAGAGTGGTGGCGCAAGTCACACTTCATCAACCCACGAGGAAAATTATAACCCTTAAGGGTTACGTTTTTCCCCTATGGTTAATGAAGCGTGACTTGCGTCACGACTCCGTTTCCACTGAGAGTGAATATAGCCCTCCCTTAACGACGAGCATAATTAAAAATACTCTTTGACATGTCGGCTCAGTCAGTGATCACAAGAATGTCATGGTAAAGTGCAACAGGGATGTCACGTGTTAATTAAAAGTTTTAACACCGAAAGTATAATGATAAAAATTGAACAAATATACTACTCTTCATCATTGTTTGGATTGTGGAGCATGCATTGTTTCAGGGTCTTTTAGTTTGACCAATTCATATATTGGTGTATTATATATGTACCAATTTTGGAGATGTCCAGAGTGTTTTATTTTCAGATTAAAGCTTTGTTGATAACTATGCAATCATTGAAACTCTACTTTGTTTTCTCTCAAAAAGAATTTCTAATTTTTTTTTTCTCAAGGTAATTAAAGTCAGGAATAAACAAGCAATTAACAACCAACAATGTGTGTGTCTGTGTGTGTTCAATTTTCTATATTTCTTTAGTACTTGTGTAGCTAAAGAAATATATCTTCAGTAAAACAAAAATTAATATATTATATTTATATATATTATCAAGTATTAAATTTATTAATTATGCACATTTTACTATTGCATACTTGCCGATACACAATTTTGATCATTAATATTTTTAGTTGTGTATTATTAAAAATTATGATAAATTGATATTTTTATAGTACTCATCGAGACAAATCTAACAAGATCTCATATGCGAATATTTATCTTTATATATTAGTAAAAAAATATGGTCAAAGTAGCTTGTATGAATAGTGCACACAGTCAAATTGTGACAATAATTTTGAGACAGAGGGAGTATCAGATATGCTCATATCCTGATGCAATTAAAACTCTTCGAAAGTTTCTGTAGCCAACCGGAAAACAAAGATATCGAGGGTTTCAGCATCTTTCACATGACCAAGAAAATACAATTTATCGTTTAGATAAACATGTTTACCTCATGAATCAAGGTTGTATGAAGGTATGAAGGGACACTTCTTCATTCATTCTCTCCCACGGTAAGAACTTTTACGAAGATGTCATCAACATCCACATTATGACCGACAAACTTTACTAACTTAAAAAAGTTTAATTGAAATTTCAATAAAAACTTCATAGAGAATCCAAAAAAATTATACTTATCTTCCGGTTTAGGTTTTGTTAACTGTACAACAAAATCCTTAATCTCTCGAGGAATATATTTTGAGGTCTTCATTTGATTTTTTTTATACCATCTTGACAGTTCTTCAGATTGCCAATCATTCCATATAAATGGTCTTTTGTTATACATAAATATATTATGAGATCTAGCACGAACAAATATGATCTTTCGTCTGTTTAAGCACCTGGTTTTATATGTTCGGGCAGCTTCCATCCCTCGGTACCGGTTATAGGATTAACAAGCGGTACTGAAGATGAAAAAGAACATGAACTAAAGTTGCCTATCTTAGCACGCAGGCGATTGTCATTAGAATCCACAGATGTCTCCTAAAAAAAATAGAACATTTTCCGGTTTAAGGTTACCGCGCCTCACTTTTTCTTTCAAAGATACTCCATAGCTTTAATCAAACCTCTATTAGTTTAAGTGAGAAGTGAGAAGGAACATTAAGCTCCGATTTCTTAGCAATTTTCGTCCACAAGTTATACTTTTTGGAGTCTGTTTCCAAAAAATGTTTATAGTTTTTATTCTTATGATCCCAAACGCAGTGTTTACGGGCATTTATCAACTCAAATAAACTACGGTTAGCTAGTTGTAACACCACTGAGTAATCCTCATCGCCTTTTATATTGTCATAGCAGTGTAAAATGTTGGATGACATTCTGTCATTTATAAATTTCGTTTGTTATCATTTTGGCTTCACTGGTTTTCATAGCATATGAATAAGATTTGGTGAATAACTGTCAGAGTATGACTTAGTTATTTAAGAACCATTGAATAAGGTCATATCCAAGGCTAACCATGGACAATACCCTCTTGCTGATATCCATATCACTTGAGACACCAGGTGTCATAATATATTCTCCGGTCCGAGGTTTGTAAAGATGTATAGATCTCCATATCTATTACAATATAAGAAAATTGATGACTATGGTAAAGTCAAGTTTGCCCTTGGTCCAGAAATTGCCACCTGTCCATTTCATGGGTATTTCCAGTCCAAAAATATAGTAATTGAACCAGATGAGGGCCTAACCAAGCCACATGGCTTGCTAACTAAGCCAAATCAAGTTGTGAGACAAAATGCAACTCTATTGCAAGCCATGGTTCCATTTCAACTCTACCAATTGGTTTTCAATTTTTTACTTTATGTCACATCACTTCTTTTTCCTTTCAAAATTTCCAAACTGACAAAACTAACTCAAAGTCTTTCCTTTGTTGTTCATTTTCCTTCACATTACCCGATACCATCTCAAAATATTCTCTCAGGAAACCAAAGGTAAGACCTCTTTTCTCATGTACTTCTTCATCTTCCTCAAGTTCTTCATCTCATGCTTCATGATATTAGATGAATGCTTGCAACTTTGGTACAACTTAATCTATTTTTTGTTTGTTGAAACTGAAAAAAACTCTGTTCAACTAATAGGAAAACTCATCATTAAGTTGTTTCATGGTTTGTAACTTAATGATATAACTTGAAGTTGAGATATGGTTTATAAAAATTTCCCTTCTTTGTTTAACTCCAATATTTTGATATGAGTCTTTGAAATTATTAAAAACTGAGAAAAACATTATGTTCAACTTCATGTTCTTTGTATAACACTTACGATAGAGAAGATCTATGAAATATTTACTTTATTTGGGTTTTTTTAAAACTAAGATTAATGTCAGTTTTTTATGATGTTTTGGTCCAGGAAAATGGCAAGAAAGTTCGAATGTGTCAAAGATATCAACGATGGAAAAGATCTTTGGAAGATTTCAGTGAAGATCAAAGAAAAATGGACTAAAATATGGAAAAGATCGTTGAACTCAAATGTCTTGAATCAACACTTGCAAGTTTAAAATCGAACTTCTTTCATGTTTTTAAACTTCATCATCTTCGTATAACACCAACAAAAGCAAAGATCTATGGAAGATATCATTTTTTACCAAGAAAGATCAACACTTGCAATTTTTTACCAAGAAGATGCATTTACGAAAAAGTTTAAATGATGATTATTTGATGTTGTTGTCAGGAAAATGTCTAGGAATGAAGAGAATATAAATGACACCAAAGATCTATGGAAGATAGCTTTCAAAGTGAAAAACAAATGAAGGATGGAAAAGAGTATTTTGAGCTGGTGGTTGTAGATTCTCAGGTAACCCTTTGACGATGTTTAACGATATTTGTGTTTTACATAATGTTAAGTTGTCAAAAACATAAAACTTATGATTTTTATGTTTGTTCATCAAACAAAATGATGTGTTGGTGTTAAAGAACGCTAGAATCAACGCTTGAGATGATATTCTTTTGTGGTTTGTGAAATTTTTTACATTTTTTATACTATTGTTTCAAAATGATGTGGAGATCTACTTTATGGATCAACCTTAAATTGCGTGACACAATCCTGGTTTTTTAAAAAAGAACATTAGAATCTACCTAAAATGATGATATTCTTTTGTGGTTTGTGAAATTTTTTATATTTTTCATACTATTCTTTGAAAAAGAATACTAGAATCAACGCTTGAGATAATATTCTTCCGTGGTTTGTAAAAAAATTTACATTTTTCATACTATTGTTTGAAAATGGTGTGAAGATCTACTTTATGGATCAACCTTAAATGGCATGAGACAATCCTAATTTTTTAAAAAATAACATTAGAATCAACCTAAAATTATGATATTTTTTGTGGTTTGGGAATATTTTTTTACATTTTTCATACTATTGTTTGAAAAATAACACTAGAATCAACGCTTGAGATGCTCTTCTTTAGTGGTTTAACAAAAATGTTCTGTTGAGATCGTTTTAGAATCATGATTTTTCATATTTTAGTTGAAAAAAAATATTATAATCAACGCTTCAGGTCTTCATCTTTGTTGTTGAATCATGATTTTTGGTATATGATCTCTGCAAACAGCTCTAACGATTAAGGATCAGTTTCACCAAATACAGAAATATTTCAACCAAGGTAACAAAATTCCAAAGATGGCTTTTTTGAATATAATTTTACCAGCTCAATGGATGTAGTTTATTATTCTTGTTTTTTGTCCATTATCTCTTCAACCAGCTCAAATTACATGTTTGAATGGACCAACTTAGAGTTCGCTATATCAAGTGGGACATCTGCTCCAGGTCTTGATACATCATCGCAACTGATGTGTCAATCTTCTGGACGGTCGCAGTACACTTCGGAGCAAAAATTCGGTCACAATGCTGAAATAATGCCGATGTAAAAAATGATCTTTCTTATAATGGTAAGATTTTTTAACTATTTCTAATTAACAATGTATTGAGGTGCAGTAAAAAAAAAATCATGTATTGAGGTCCCCCATTGGATTTCTTAATTGAATTGGATTTGTTATTATGTGATCCAATCAAACTTATCTCCATGTGTCTTATAGAGTACAAGATGTCGCTGAGTTGCTAGGCATGATGGTCGAAGATCATAAGCGCATCCAGCCAAATGTGAAGACCCATGCGTAAGACAAATTATTTATATTTTTCTTTTACAAACTGGCCATTTTAGCATATTGAATGTCAAATAATCTGAATTCATTAGTATATAATTTGAAGTTTTTATTGAATGTATTCATTAGTATTTGTAGCTTAAGATATGTTATACACAACCTCATCCAGGGGCATGTTCATGATGGGAAATGCATCTGTTAATGATGTTCATGAGGGTGAAACCTTCATTGAAGATATTAAAGGTCAAATTCAGGAATCCAAATTAGTTGTTCAAGTTCTATCTCCTGTTGTTGCGGTTTATTTTTGTTCTATTTGTGCATTTCTTTTCAATCTTACTTCACATACTGATAATTGAATAATAACTTAACTTACGTCTTTTAATTTTGTCTACTACAGACGAGATTGACCCTGATCACGTGTCATTAAAGACACCTTCTAACAAAACTGGAGCTTCTCTTATTTCCCATTCTCAAAGTGATGAAGTTGAAGATGTCATTGATTCGAAATTATCTTCCACCAAAATGATGAAGTTCCCAAAAAAGGAGTAAACCAACCTGGCCAACTATTTTTTTTCATTTTTATAATTACCTTGCAATTTTTTTTAGCAAGGTGATTAAAAATTTATGCTTTACTATTTAAGCATTTCAAAGATACCATGTGGATCATATGAACATTAAATCATAGGTCACATGCTAGCTAATCCTGCCCTCAAACATTTTATGCATCCATTCCATTCTACCATAAAATAAAAAATTAGATATTGTATGAATATATGCTTATGTAAGAAACTTTAGTCCTAGTACTAAAAGGGAAGGCTTCTTTGATGCCACCACACCATTTTAAATTTTAATTAGTGGATTTATGTTAATGTTAATAGTACTGTTGTACAATTTAGAACCGTTTTAAATAATTTAGATCACTGTTTATAGTAATAATTGAACTGGAAAATTTTGGAACCATATATTTTGGAAATGGTGTGTGCCAAAATACACCAATTAAAGCAGAACCTGTCAAATGCTGTCCAATTTGTGTGTCCACTAAGTGGACTCTTGTGGCCCTTTTGGTTAGGCTTAATTAATTAACCACCCCAGAAAATAAGTTAATTTATTGATTATTAAAAGAATTTAATCCATATATCAATTATAATAGTCAGATCATAAATTTTATTTTATTTTTTTACGAGAAAAAAAACAACTTCAATTTTTTCTTGTTCACGTGAGCTTAAATCACTTCATAGTAACATCACATTATATATATAGAGAAAGTCACATATTCACTTCGAAAGTGAAATTTAAGTCCTTAAACTACTTTTGTCAAAAAAAAAGTTACACATAATTAATTGTGATATCCTATCTATGTAAATATTTTGGTGAATTCTTCGGTACACATAATATGAGTCTGTTTGGATTGACTAATTTTTGAGCTTACGTGAAATAGTTTATGTAAATAAATAAATTTTTATGTATTATTTATAAGTTTTTAAGGTAGTTTATGATAAAACAACTTATAAAGATACAATTTTTGTTAGTGAAAACTTATGAATTAACATAAAACTCTATTTATTTGTATAAGCTATTTTCATAAGCTAAAAAATAAGTCAAATACAAACGGATCCCATGTCGATATGTACTGATACATTTGTTGAAGTGGATGATTCTCGTTGGTTTACAAATAGTATCTATTGATTTTTCTATGTTAATACTATTTATGGACCAATCACAATCATCCACCTAAATAATATACCGGTAAATATTCCAAATAATATGTGTATTTGAGTAAACACCAAATATTGTTTACAATATTGTTTACACTTAGTATTTCAAAATTTAATTGTTATTAAAATATGGTAATGAGTGTACATCTTCCACATATCTCCCATTTGAAATTTAATTGTTATTAAAATATGCATATGAAGCTTCACTCGAATAAAATTATGCTTGTCTTCAGCTATACAAAAGTCCAAATTAATTGGTTGCATCGGATTATGGGGAAAAAATAGTCCTCCTAGAACCTCATGCTAGAAATTCAAACCCCACAAGATTATGGACATTTTTTTTCAATTTATATCATTGTACTTGGGTATCTTTTCCCTGATGCCTTGCATTTCTTATCTTTTCAGATCTTCATAATTATTTATGTGCATTGTTTAAACTTGAAATCATAAATTTTTTAGATCAATAAGTACAATCTAGTTGGTAGCAGCAGAGACACCAATTTGTTGAAGTCTGAGTTTGAATTTAGAATTCTCGACTTCTACATATTTCATGTGTATAAATTTAGTCACTAAACAATTTGAATAAAAAAAAATCATAACTTTTTAACCTTAGTATCAGATAAATTGAGCTGATCCCCAAAGTGCAACTAAGATAGGTAGTAAAAGTATGCAAGAAAATTTGGTAATCAGAGTTTCACTTATAAAATGTGATGTCTCTACTAACTAAACTAAGTTTATGGAAACTATATTCCTCTATTTCTGAATAATTTAGTTTTCACTCTCTTCAAAGTTTATAAATGTAAGACATTTTGTCTACACCGTAAATTTGGTGTTATAAGTGGATGATGTGGCAATTGGAAAGTGAATTTGCTCATATGACATTGGCCAATTAGATTAAAATCCATTCATGTGCTATACATGTCATAAAGTTAATTCTTGTATTAAAATTGTGGACATTTTTTAAAAATTTGTTGAAATGGATACATGAAATAGTTTCAACTCAAATTGGCAATGCCAGATTAACAACTTTGAGGACTAAAGTTACAAATTTAAAAGTGAAAGACTAAAATCATAAATGAAATTAAATTGGGGGGCCAAAATTCATTTCATCCTTTAAATTTTGTTGACTATGTGACGAGTGCTAACTTGAATTCTGTCAATGGAGTCCAACCATTCATATAAAGCTTCCATCACTATTTTCTTTTCTATAGCAAACTAATGAGATATTTTTGAACTACTCCATTATCATTAGTGATAAAATGATAAAATATAACCAAAAATTGTACCAAAAAAAAAAAAAAAAATTCATTTTTGTAGGTTCATTGATATAATTAATGATTAAATACATTAACTATGCAATGGTTTTCCTGAGTTTAACTCAGTTGGTAGGGACATTGCATTATATATGCAGGAGTCAGAGTTCGAACCCCGAACATTCTATTTATTCATCTTAATAGTAATATTTTTAGTTAATAGACTTGTTGAAAAATGAAAGAAAAAAAATCCAGGGCAGCCATCAAAGAGAAAGAGAGGAAAATCCAGCAATGAAAGAGTACCCCAAGACCCTAAGAGATATCACTCAACCAGAAACTGAAAAATCCAAGCATGACACCCTCACCTCGCCTTACTGGACCAGCAAAAGAGAGATTGCACCTCCCACTCGTATATAGAAAGCAAGGGCTATCAGAGTTTTTACGTAGAAACCATTTTCGGAAGGAGAGTTTCACCCTATATATCCACAAGATTCTCTATCGTTGAAGAATGAAGACCCACCGACAAAGATGATATTATTCTGAGAGGTCCAAATAGTCCACACAACAAATCCACACTAGAATCATACCTAACCGAACCCGACGCCCCACACTCAACTCAAGGAAAAAGTTAACAAAGAATTGTTCAAGCAATAAGGGTGTAATCCCAACTTTTATGTATGAAAAAATTCGGTTGAAAGAAAAAATAATCTTATGTATTCTTCATATTCTTTGTCAAAAATTACTCAAATAAAATGTAAAAAACTTTGTATTTATATCATAATAACTAACAAAATTATTAAAAAAATTCATCAAACTATCCACAAATCCAACATAATGAATCAACACAAGTTCAAGTTTTTAATTATCTTGAATTTAACTTAAAAAAATTTGGATGAATTTGAGCCTTTATTTATAAAAATAGCCAGATAAAGATAATAATTAAAAACTAATATTTGTTATTTCGCAAATAAATAATTAAAAATTTGAGGGGCGGTTTTATTTTTATTTATTTATTTTTATCAAAAATAAAAATTAAAACGTGAGTCGCATCAAATTGGGTGGTACAGGTTTTAGGCACGATCAATATAGTGTGGGCAAGTAATTTGAAAGTGAATTGTAATATTCATTCATAGTTCATACATAATTAGTTTGGTCCCAATGGTTTTGTCTGAATTGACAAGTTAATCCATCCACTTGAAGTTGAAAAGCTGATTCAGCCATATCATGTCGGCAATAACATGTTTGAATTGTACTCTGTTTTTTTCCCATATGAGATAAAGATGATGACCACTAGCCAATGCTTCAATAACATGTTGAAATTGGATTTCTTTTCTTTAAGATCTGTTGGGTTACTTTATCTGGTTTTCGTTTTCGAGTCATCTCACATGAAAGAGTGTCTTAAAAGTCCCACATCAGATATAAAATACTTTGCACTTGAGTTTATAAGAAATTCTATGAAGATGTCATCAACATCCACATTATGACGGACAAACTTTACTAACTTAAAAAAGTTTATTTGAAATTTCAATAAAAACGTTCATAGAGAATCCAAAACATTTATACATGTCTTCCGGTTTAGGTTTTGTTAACTGTACAATGAAATCCTTAATCTCTCGAGGAATATATTTTGAGGTCTTCATTTGATTTTTTTTATACCATCTTGACAGTTCTTCAGATTGCCAATCATTCCATATAAATGGTCTTCTGTTATACATAAATATATTACGAGACCTAGCACGAACAAATATGATCTTTCGTCTATTTGAGCACCTGGTTTTATATGTTCGGGCGACTTCCATCCCTCGGTACCAGTTATAGGATTAACAAGCGGTACTGAAGATGAAAAAGAACATGAACTGAAGTTGCCTATCTTAGCACGCAGGCGATTGTCATTAGAATCCACAAATGTCTCCTAAAAAAATAGAACATTTTCCGGTTTAAGGTTACCGTGCCTCACTTTTTCTTTCGAAGATACTCCACAGCTTTAATCAAACCTCTATTAGCTTAAGTGAGAAGTGAGAAGGAACATTAAGCTCAGATTTCTTAGCAATTTTCATCCACAGGTTATACTTTTTGGAGTCTGTTTCCAAAAAATGTTTACAATTTTTATTCTTATGATCTCAAACGCAGTGTTTACGGGCATTTATCAACTAAAATAAACTACGGTTAGCTCGTTGTAACACCACTGAGTAATCCTCATCGCCTTTTATATTGTCATAGCAGCGTAAAATGTTGGATGACATTCTATCATTTATAAATTTCTTTTGTTATCATTTTTGCTGCATTGGTTTTCATAGCATATATAAATAAGATTTGGTGAATAACTGTCAGAGTATGACTTAGTTATTTAAGAACCATTGAATAAGGTCATATTCAAGGCTAACCATGAACAATACCCTCTTGTTGATATCCATATCACTTGAGACACCAGGTGTCATAATATATTCTCCGGTCAGAGGTTTGTAAAGATGTAAGGATTCATATATGGGTATTGAGGGTCTGAGACATATAATTTGGGTGGCATAAATGTTTGTGGTCGAGAAGCCCCAAGCAATGACATTGTCAGCAAAATCGTCCATTATATGATGGATCATGCTCGCTTTATATACGTGGGAATAATAATCAATAAATACAACGGGAGTTGCTGACTTAAAACATTTTTTTGTAAAGTGTGGTTGTGAAATAACCCTCTCCATATTTTACAAATCAATCTCTGCTTCAACTAACAAGTTAGTTCATAGTAGCCGGCAATGTAAATTGAAAAGAGCTTTGGAGATCAACCAACCATAATTTCACCTCAGAAAGGAGTTACTCATTTCACCTTTTAGTTTCAATAGCAAACTGTCAAGATATGGCTAATTCGATACAGTTGCTATCTTAGAAAGTGCAGAAAAGTCCCAACAAACAAACCAACAGCCACAAAGTTTAGAAAAAATTAGCATCGACACTACAAATGCATCATAGTCTATGTTGTTAATCTCAAATAGCAGCAGAGTTCCGATCCCCAAAACCGCCATAGCGGTATAGTTGGTAGATTTAAAGAATATAATCAACCTATCAAATATAGTGGTATAATGGATAAAACTCGCACCTATTCCCTAATTGCGGTATATATATCTGAGAAAGAGACAATGATTTTCATACATGACATACATCACATCACACTATTGAAAAATATGTTATACGTTAATTAAAAACATCAATGTCAAACCTTTGAACAAATCAGTAAAAATGCATCACACAATCACTATATCGATTAGTTTTGCTATCCAAGCCTACTCCACCCAATTTGAAGTAGAAATTGTGATAATATGGCACGTAATAACACGTATTTTAGTTCTAAATTTGGATCTGCAATTGTAGCACAATATAAAGGTTTTAGAAGTCTCCGCAACAAAAGAGAAAAGGCTTGGTGATGATTTGGTTAATGTGGCGTCATCGAAACAAAGTAATCTTTGAAACCGGTTTGATTGATATGGCTGGTGTATTAGATGATATTAAAACTACCTCTTGGAAATGGTGGATAGGAAGATCGAAAGCATCCCCGTGTTTGTTGTATGAATGGAATTCGGAACCAGTGTTATGTATGACAAGATGATTGTGCCATGTCTTGAGGTTTTTGTGGGTATGCAGGTTTTTTTTGCTATATTTGAAAAACATGTTTTGTTCTTTTTGTTTTACTCTGCTTTTACATTTTGTAGTGTGGAGTTTTTTTTCAGTCCAGTTCATGGACCTTCTTGTAACTGTTTTTGAGTTTTCTTTGGCACGTCTTGTGTTGAGATTTCTTCTAATAAAATTTCGCAGTTTGCAAAAAAACATTAGTTGTTAAAGACTATTTTTGCAAGAAAGCTGTTAAATTAATTTATGTCGAAGTTAACTTTGACCTCAAGCAATGGTGTTCTCTTACACAATGTTTTCAAAACAATGTATGTATTCAGTTTTTCATGAATGATGATTTATGTCAGTTAGAACAAACTTTAATTAAAATTCTGGTAAACTATTTGGAGTATTTTTCGATATTCAAATGGCTATATTTACAATATGATGCTAACTATGAATCTTTCTATTTGTGGAATAGCTCGAAGTGGTAGGACTGATGAAGACATTGTTTTGTTTCAGAAATGATATTTAAACACAAAGGCCAACAAAAATACGGTACTGTTCATGCATTCTTTTTTTTTCTTTCTTTTTTTTTTCTTTTTCTTCCTTCTTCTCCGAGTCAAACACAACCTTCATCTCTTCCAAATTTTTTTCCTTTCCTTCACAATCACCGGTCACCACAGCAACAGTCATCACCGACCACCGTAACCACCGTCGTCCTCCATCACGGTCGTCGCTATCACTCTCTCTTCAATCCTTCACGTTGGCCACCATCGTCGTCCTCCTCCATCTCCGACGAGCACATATCTTACTACAACCAATTTTTGTGTCGTCCTCCACCACCTGCTTTTTTCTTGGCGTCCAACTGTGTTTGTGTCGATTGAACAATAGTGAAAAAGAGAGTGGCAGTGACAGTTGTGGTGACAGTGAGAGAAGAGACGGATCAGACGGTGAACAGATCTGGTGGTGGTGGTGGAAGAAAAAGGAAAGGGGAAGATGAGCAGATCTGGTGGTGGTGGTGGAGCAAACCTGGTGGTGGTGGAAGAAAAAGGAAAGGGAAAGATGAACAGTTTGGTTTGACAAAATTACCCCTCTTTTTATGAGCAAAATGACAAACATACTCCTTTGTGTTGTATATTTGTTGGAGGATTTGTGTCTGGATAACATTTCTGGTTTTGTTTAATGGTTTTTGATGTTACTTCCTAAGACATAACAACTTTTGACAATTGTTTTGTTCAAAGATGGATGTAATATATTTTATTTCTTTAACATTTAACAATACTTTTTTTTTAATCACGTGGAATGTGTAACTTTTGAAAATTTGATGATGATGACCGAAAGATTCCTGTTTAGGAAAAAGGAATCTAACAGTAAAATAGAGGAGAACAACTATTCCAACAAATAAAAACAAGGCTTTAATGCACTTTTAGTCTCCATATTTTGAAAAACTTGAATTTTTTATCCCCCTATTTTAAAAGCTAACTTTTTTATCCCCTATTTTGAAAAACTTGAACTTTTGATCCCCCAACTCAATTTGGTCAAATTTTTGTTTATGTGGCAAACTCATTGATGACGTGACAATGGTCATGTGAACATATCATATTACATGTCATTAATGTTTTTCTTTAAATCAAATGTTATATTTTAAAAGTAAAAATAAAAATATTATGGAATTTTAATATTATATTTTAAAAAATAAAAATAAAAACCCAAACAATGTTCATCTTTTTCTCTCTCCATCTTCATCCTCTATCCACAAACTCAAACCTAAAATCCCATAAATTAAAAATCATAAAAATTCAATCAATTCAATCAATCCATTCATTTTTCAATTCTTCTTATGTTTCCAAAACCCAATCCATTCAATCAATCCACTCGCTTTCCATGGTGTTAATGTATGTTTCTATAAATTTCATTCAAAACCACAAAAATTTAGGACCTACTAAATGTTGTTCCATGGCCAATACGCAAGACACAAGAGAAAAACAAATTTCAGCAACCAAAACAGTTTTTTTATTCTGGATCTCGTTTGCTCTTAGATTCTTGATTTTTGGATCTCTTTGTTAATAATGGAGTAAGAATTTTGGAAATTGTTTGTTCTTAAAAGATGAGTTTTGTTGATAATGGTTATTCCATTGATATTGTTACTCGCGTCAGAAAGATGAATATCAAATTGCATGTTCCTGATAATGAAGTTATGATTTTATTTTGAGTATGACTTTTTTTAGGTTGAAGATGATGAAGAAAGATGAATATTGTTAAGTTATTATTTATTTTTTTATTTTGAGATTTGGGGAAGATTGATGAACATGATGAGTATGTTCATCAAAATTCTGAAAATTTGTTTAATTTTATTAAAAAAAATGATTTTTAAAAATAAATATCTGCAATTTTTTAATAATAAAAAAACATAATATTTAATTTTAAAAAAATTAATGATATGGAACATGATTTGTCCACATTGGCATTGCCACATCATCATATAGCTTGACACGTCAACAAAAATTTGACCAAATTAAATAGGGGGATCAAAAGTTCAAATTTCTCAAAATAGGGAAATCAAAAAGTTGACTTTTAAAATAAGGGATGAAAAGTTCAAGTTTTTCAAAATAGGGGACCAAAGTGCATTAGAGCTTAAAAACAAAAGCCTTTTCTTAATTCTTGCATACCGTTATCATTTATTTCATCAAAGATATATACACAAACAAGTGGCTACAGGTGTAGCAATGATTCATCACTCCGTACAAGGAGGCACAACCAATTCTAATAGAATTTTAGGGAAAAGGAAATAAGACAAAATGTCACTTAGGGTTTGAGATGTTTCGTTTTGGCTTGTACCCAACCTCAGAATCATCCATCCACTTAGGGTTTGAGATGGGTCGCTTCTCATTGGGCTCTTCTAAAACTTCGTTGACCAGCCCATCTTCCATGAAAATTTCTCAACGCACCCACCCACTTTCTCCCGCACTCCCTAGCGCAACTAAAAAAATTCGGAAAATACGTTCCGAACTGTTTTTTAGTGTAAAATTTACACTATAAAAATTCGGGAAATGTTTTCCGAATTTTTTGGGGAGTGCGGGAGAAAATGGTGGGTGCGTTGAGAAACTGTCATCTTCCATTTGGCCCGAAGTAGTCCCATATTGGGTCATAACAATGACTTTCATTACGAAAATTTCTCATCTCACCTACCTACTTTCTCACCCACTCCTTGGAAAGTTGGAAATTTCATTTTTGCCCTTGGTCAAAAAATTCGGAACACGTTTTCCGAATTTTTTTAGTTCAAATTTGGAAAAAATTCAGAAAACACATTCCGAAGTTGTTTTTAAAGGCAAAAAAAATCGGAAAACGCGTTCCGAATTTTTTGACCAAGGGCAAAAATGAAATTTCCAGGAGGTGGGTGAGAAAGTGGTAGGTGGGATGAGAAATTTTCTTCCATCACAACCTTATCATGCTTCTTCAATCTGGAACCAAGAATTATTTTAAGGATACTTTAAACAAAATATAGTTGTACTAAAAATTGTTTCAAAGGTACTTTAAATAATAATTTTGTCTTGAACAAAATAATTTCACTTTCTTTTTTAACAAAGTAATTTTTATTTGTAAAATTAAATTTTTGACAAATTAAATTATAATTTTTTTTAATACTTTTTAAATATATTATTTTTAATACAAAATTATTATTTATAATACACTAAATGATTTATTAAAAGTTGAAAGCATATGTTAACTTTTTCTCTATTTTAAATTAGTTGTAGAAACATCATTTCTCTAAATCTAAAGGTTTTAATTTTGCAATTATTTTATTTTACAAAAGAGGTGGGAAATTTTCCAACTTATTATGAAGCTGAAATTGATATGGCGGGAAACCAAACCTAGTTATTAGCCACAACACAAATCCCCAAATTTCAATCCCAATTCTAACCCTAATTTCAATTTCAATTTCAATCCCAATTAGAAATCGAAGAACAAAATCTAATGGCAGAGACAGAGGATCTTCCCAAAACTATCGTACGCCGTGTGGTGAAGGATAAGCTATCCACTTGCTCCGACGACGGCGACATTGCCGTCCACAAGGACGCTCTTCTCGCATTCTCCGAAAGTGCAAGAATCTTCATCCACTACCTTTCCGCTACGTAAGTAACCTTCTTTATCA
Source organism: Trifolium pratense (assembly GCF_020283565.1). Lineage (NCBI taxonomy): Eukaryota > Viridiplantae > Streptophyta > Magnoliopsida > Fabales > Fabaceae > Trifolium > Trifolium pratense. Next base: position 14,858,918 of record NC_060062.1, on the reverse strand, counting down.
TTCTCTCTGAAACCCTAATTTACCAATTTGATGAACTTGAGGTTTGAATCCCCATTAGGGTTTCAGATTTTAGAGGTAATTGAAGAAATTTTGCAATGGGTTTGGTAATTGATTTATGGGTGATTTTAAAAATAGGAACTTTTTGAGATATAGAAGAAGGTGAAGTGTGATTGGTGTTGTTTGTATTTGCAGGGCTAATGATATATGTAGGGAATCAAAGAGGCAAATTATCAATGCTGAAGATGTTTTCAAAGCTCTTGAAGAAACTGAGTTTACTGAATTTGTTAGCCCTTTAAAAGCTTCTCTTGAAGGTCACTTTTACTTACCTATGATATGATATGACTACTTTATTAGTATTAATTTGTTAGCGTAGCTTCTAGTGAAGTGAAGATTTGATGAATTAAGGCTTAGGATCATGCTGAAGTGTTATCATTTATTTAATTTTTATGGTACTATTCTCCTTTTCATTGTTATAGAAATTCAAAAGGACAAAACGTAGGTGTTTTTCGTGTTGATCTTAACTTCAAATTTTCATAACTACCATGATTTTCTTGAATCCGTAACTTTTGTCAAAGTTTGTTATAACCACAAAAAATGTATTTAAGTTATGAACATCACATAATGCACCTAAAGAATGCACTTAAGTTTTGTCTATTCAAAAAATGGTTAAAATTATGTAAAATGTGATTAGGACTAGTCCCCGTAGTTGAAAAAAGGTTGGTTATTAGGAGTAATCAAAGTGTCGATGAATTGTTCAACAAGGGTTAGATGGTTACTCTGCAGTGTCTTCCTTAGCTAAAACCCTAAAACTGAGCTAAAGGGTTGGTTCGGTGTTGTGTTTTGTACACTTTGCACCAACTCTAAGCATGGGGCAAAAATGTGATCTTGCTTGTTGTTCACTGTCATGCTGTACAAATAAGTGTGATCAGCTTTTGAGTAATATTTGGTTCATAGCTACAAAGAGGAGTGCGATGATATGTTGGAGTATGTTTTTGAATCACACATGACACTACTTTATAACATTTTAAATGAAATTTATGTTATTTCATGAATGCATTCATGTAATAAGAAAAAGATGTGTAGTTGTTAGGATTTGACTAATGTCTGCTCTAACTTGGCATATGGAAGAATTCATCAGTCTTGGCAAACTTTAACAATTTTTCTTTTTGGCCTATCAGAGTTTAGGAAGAAGAATGCTGGGAAGAAAGCAGCGGTTTCAAAGGGAAAAGGAGATGAGAAGGGAAATGAGAAGAAAAAGAAAAGAAAGTTGGAAAAAGGTGAGCCATCTGATAAAGGTGATGACCAATAAAATGAAAGGAATGAGGGCAATTGTATTACTCACAACTTATCCAAGATGTAAAACTTAGTTGGATAATATACATGATTCCTTGTGGCTTCGATGCCGCGTACCTATCGACAATGTATTAATGTCACAAATATAGCTTTCATCCAATTTTTGTCTGTAAAACACTGATGGAAGGAAGTTTTTAGGAAAGAATATTGCATCCCAAATCTTGATGATTTCATTTTTTTTCGCTATGTGTGTGTTGGGATATAGAGGGTTGAACATGAGCATCAATTAATGTAGTAAACGTGGATAAGGTTAGTTCATTGATTATCCACTTCCCTACTTTTATGAACATCAATCCTTTTAAAAACCTAATGCAAAATGGATCTATTTTGGTATCATTATGTTACTGTGTATGCTACATTGCTACCCTTGTTTAATTACAGATTTGTTTAGGTACCATTGTGTATCATTTATCACAACACAAACAATTTATACATAATGGCTCTGATTTATTATTAATAATTTCATCTGTATTCCATTTCATTCAACTTGGTTTTATCAACCAAATACATCTCGAGTTTATCAATTTTATCTCCCACATTTATCCATTTGAATTTTCACAGTTTATGCACTCCTCTTTATCTGAACGTTCATCACTTTCACATGCCTCCAACTTATTAACTTAGAATTTTGCAAAATGTTCTTGGAGCTTCTGACTCAATAATTTCTCCTCCCACATGAAAAAGTCGCAATAAGACATGTTCTTCTGCACTAATAAACAACAAAATTTAGTTTCTAAGTACATTACGAGAACCATATCGGATAGGTGACAAGACAATCTTAAAAACTTAATTTGGTCGCTCGGTCCACCTATAGCAATAAAAATGAAGCGACTTTGAATGAACATCACAGTTATGAACATCAATAATTTGAAAAACAATCGATGAAAAAATCACCTGAAAATAAGAACAATTTTTTTTTTTTTGTTTTGAATTATTATGCCTTAACACAACATAGATTCATCGTGTTCTAATACACCGTGTAAATTTATGTCATCAATGGAAGAGGATGAAATGAGATAGGAACAAGGATTAAGGAGGAGAAGATGGAAGTTGTATTAGAGATTAAAATAGTTCTTCTCTGCAAAATCTTTAGTTCCCAGTGTCACAATAGAAAAGTATAACTTCATCTTTAGTTCCCATTATATGATTAGAATGTGCAGAAACTAATTGGATGACCAGATAATTTGGTCTTCGAAATAAAAACATCAAATATCAAGGACATATTTGAATTAGTTGTACAAGATAAAATGGTAGAACGAAAGCTATTGATTTTTTTCCTTTCAAAAATGACATTCTACTCTATTTCAGCCTACACGACCAATCCAAAAATCCTAGAAGAGAATTGTGTTGATAAGAACTACTTTTGGGTGTAAGAAAAGTCTCGATTATATGCAATTCTGCAACTGGGATATATAATTCATACATTAAAACACCCTTAAATCATGAATGTAATATCAAGACTGAACGTACAGATAAATACTATTTGATGTAAAACAATAGTGTATAACATTTTGATAAATGAAACAGCTCATAAAGGCACTACATAAAATATATTAAGAGACCAGCTAATACGGGCGGTATCTGCGCCCTTGACCACTATCATTGCTGTGTCTTCCCTTACTTGAACTGCCCGGATTCCTGCTGCCACCACCACTCCCACCCCCACCACTACCACTGTCATTCCTTCCGCCTCTTTGATGTGAAGGCGGGGTGTGCGGCTGCAATCCTGGTTGTTGCCTGCAGAAGAAAATACATTCTCAGGCTTTGGATTCAAGTAACTAGGTAGGCATTCGAGCTTTTTATATTCTTACAAAATATTGCAGCAAGATATGCTAGATGTCCTGATAGGACATATGCTATAAATGTAATATGCATAATACATATAGAGGGGCAACAATCCGCAGTTCTACTTACAATACATATCCAATGCGTCCATCAGCCAGAAGCATTGGCATCATGGCCATTCCAGCAGGAGTTTGACCCGGTCCATACATCAAAGGCTGTAAAAGATGCAACTCCAATCATCAGCAGAATATATGGTGAATGTGAGAATAAATCAATGGCATATATTACATATATCACCTTGCATGTAAAAACATTTATGTAGCATGATACTGATAAGTCTGATGGACATGATTATTAATGAAATTGAAAATAGGAAAATGTTAACTAGTGCTCCTGGGGCACTAGTTAAGGAACCTAATATAGTAAAATGATTTTGAAACTTGAGTAATCTATCTTTTCAAAATATAAAACATACTCTTTTCAATATAAAATTTACCTTTTTTTGTTTCCTTAACAGGCAAGAGTTGGTGTCATATTTCTCTTATAAAGAAGATAGGATTTTGTCATATTTCTCTTATAAAAAGAACAGGTGAGTGTGTCCAATATGTAAAAGAGGCATGCGTGCAAAAAGGCTATAATGTCACTAATTAATAGAATAGTAATGTTTAATGTCAGCAGTAACACAATGAGAACCACATAAGAGTATCTTCGTATCTCAAAACAATTAAAGAATATCTAACCAAAACCAAAAAGCATGAATCACCTGTGCAAGACCAGGAGCACCAAATCCTGCACCGAGTGCACCATAGGGATTCCCAACCAAACCGTAACCAACATGTGGCGGATAACTTGGAAGCAATCCTTGATTCTGTGTATTTGATACTCCAGCCTTCTGATCAGCCTGTGGCTTTGCTAGAGAACACTCTAACATTTGACCTGAAAACTCAGAACGCAATCAATATTAGTAACAGTTACATAACTTTGAAAATGCATGTAGAAAACTATTTTTAATGTATTTCAATGTTGTGAAAAGAGTACATGCATTAATCCATTTAAATAGACTAGTCTAAACCTAATGGGTCTGATTAATGGGCCTAATAAAATCATTATGAATAATTACAAATATACATTATTTACAACACTCACCTTCAAGCTGATGAATATATATCATTCTCAGCTTGCAAGTAAGTTGGTTGGATCGTTCTGTTGGTAAATTCTTTGTTAACACATCTGCTAATCGGTGCCCAGAAGGAATGTACGCTGTAGTTATCAATCTACTATCTAGCTTCTCTTTAATGAAATGTCGATCTATCTCAATGTGTTTTGACCTGTCATGTTGAACAAGATTATGAGCAATATTGATGACCTTCATACTTTATCTTTAAATCCTCTAGCACAATTTTCATCCAAAGTAGCTCACAAATTTCTAGTGTCATAGCTCTAAATTTTTCCCCAAGCTTGATCAAGCAACAAGGTTCCTACACAGGAATGTACAATAACTTGACGTCGATCTTCTATCACTTATTGAACCTCCAATAATTAGTATTAATGTAAGCCTCCACAGTAAGACTTCCACCTCTTTTAAACAAGAGTCATCTCCCTAGAGTAGCTTCAAGATATTATAGAACACAGTCTATAATTTGCAAGTGTGTCACCCTCGGATCATGCGTGAATTGACTCATCATACTAATTGCATAAGCCAAATTTAGCCTAGTGTTTCTCAAGTAAATCAACTTCTCCACTAATTGTTAAAAGTCTCACATTGGTTGTGAGATGGCCTGAATATATGTTTATAAGTGAGGGCAATCTTCACCCACCATTTATATTGCGCACCAAAAGCCCAATAGTGTTGGGTGCGAAGGGGTGTGTTAAGAGTCTCACATCAATTGCAAGATGGCTTGAATATATGTTTATAAGCGAGGGAAATCCTCGCCTTACAAGCTAGTTTTATAGGGTTGAGTTAGGCCAAACTTTCAATTCTAAGACTAATCTATGACATTGAGCATTGTCAACGTTGGCACTTTCCTCTTCAAAGTTCATCTTGTGATTTTTGCTCAATGGGAACACTCAAGTTTGCATCCAAACTTGCATGTTACCTACAAAAAAAATCAAGAACATACATTCTCTAATATTAAAATGTCTAGGTCACCTCAATTCCCAAGAAATACTTGAGTTGCCCAAGGTCTTGCATCTCAAATTTTGTAGATAATTTCTCGTTGAGCAGTTGTCTCGGTTAAATCATGTCCTGTAACAATAATGTCATCAACATAGACAAGTACATTCAATTTTTCTCCTAGAGAATGTTTGAAGAGAAGAGTGTGATCTCCCTAGGTTTGCTTATAGCCCAAGCACACCATTGCCTTAGTAAATATTACAAACCATGCCAGAAGGGACGGTTTAGTCCATATAAGGCCTTCTTTAATCGGCATTGTTGGCTCCACCTGTGAGACCAAAGCTTGGGGAATCTCCATATACACCTCTTCCTCTAAGTCTCCATGCAAGAACCAGTGGATAATCAATGAGAAACGTATCCATCTTTGCCACTGGAACAAATCTCTCGTCATAATCAATGTTATATGTCTGAGAAATCCCATTTTTCTCACGTGTTTTCATTTCCTCATCCATAGCTTGGACCCAATTTTTACTTTTCAATGCTTCTTGAAGAGATGACAAGATTCTCAGAGTCGACAGCTACAATAAACTCTAAAATTGCAAGGAAAGATGTTCAAAGGAGACAAATTAAGAAATAAGATATCTATATTTAGAGGCACAAGATCTTCGGTAAATCATTTTGATCAGTATCACAAGTATCTGAAATCTGAGAATCACCAATAGAGGAATCATTTTTAGCACTGAGCAGGTCAAATTTACTTCTTTGATACACTAGAATTAGTGTTGAATGTGCTGATTCACGCAAAACAGAGGAGAATGGTAGAACCACGAGTTCAAAAGTTGAACTAGGAGCAGGAATATTGACAGGTGTTTCAGGGAAGCCAGGACTAAGGATCAGAAACTCGACCTCAGAATTGAAATCATTAATGTTCTACCCCTGAGGCTGAGGACGAGTGAAGCAGCACACATTTTCATGAAAGGTGACATCCTTTGAGACAAAGTACTCTAGACTATATTCTAGTGAAGTTTGAAGAGTTGTGATAGACATATTCTTTACAATTGTCAAAATGTATACTTAATTTGTACCATATTATAGAATAAAATTGAATAAACAATTGTGGTACCTTTGATTTATTATTTATCAATATAATCCAAGTTACTCAATTACAATCATCAAAAAATGAAGAAAAAAAAACCATTTCGCACCAAAAATATTGTAAATAAGGGCAGTCCCTAAACATCAGAATGAATAAGATCAAATGGTTCAACACTTTTAGTAACTGGAAAGAGATGTAGAATGGTGGTGCTTAGAAAACCGACAAATGACACCTTTAAAAGACTCAAGACTCTTAAAACGAAAGAGGGAAACATAGACCTCATCAAGGAAAAAGGAGGACCAAGACGATTGTGTTAAAGCCAAATTTGTAAGGCAGGGGAGTGAGATTGTGATTGAGACTGAAATACTAGAAACAACACCTTCTGACCAATTCGTTCATCAGACAAATATTGCAACCCTCTTTATTCCTTAGCAACTTCAATTGTCTTCCCCGTTTTGTTTCTAGCATAATATCAGAGGCAGTAAGCAATCGAGAAAAAACTCTCATCACCCATTCCAAAATGAGTAACACTAAAACTGTTTCCATCAATTTTTGCCATCGCAAAAAGGGAAGAGACCTCCACAAAAACTGCAACACCAATATATGAAGAATGCCAATAGCGAACAAATACCAATAAAGAGGATGCAGCAACAAACCCTGTTGTCAACAATGCCACGAGGCTAGAGGACCGAGTAACCACCAGGAACAAACGGGACCAAAGATGTGCAGTAGTAACCAACAACAAGGAGGCCAAAGAAGTGCACAAAAAAAAAATGTCTAAAAACCCCAAATGCATTAAAGAGTACTGGCGAAGAAAAGTATCTCAGATTGCGATTTTGGGCCTTCAGGATCGAACAAGGAGGCTCCAACGATGATTCTGGGAAAGTTCGGCAGGGAACGGAGACATGTGGTGCTCGTGCCGGGAACCATTGTAGAATGAAGTGGCATGTGACAGTGCATCGCTGGTCCGACGGCGGAGATTTTTCTGGATCCTGGTTTTGTTTTCTGTTCCGGTTCAGATAGTAAGGGCGGTGAGAATCAACGCGTGATGGAAAATGTAGATCTTGTTGAAACAGTGTGTGGTAGATAAAAGCAAAACGAAAAACTCTGAAACAGTTTGGACAAGGATCACAGAACGAAACTGCCCAAAAACAGAAGACTGCAAAGAAGACAGTTTTAGAAGGAACCCAATGGATATGGGAAAAAAGAACCGCAATGGTGGTTTGGGTTTATGCAGAAGTAAGAACCCCAAAACCAGGAGCTTTGAAATCATGTAGAAAAATGTTTTTTATGTATTTCAATGTTGTGAAAAGAGTACATGCACTAATTTATTTAAATAGACTAGTCTAAACCTAACGGGCCTCTGATTAACAAGCCGAGTACAATTATTAAAAATATAAATATTACAAATATACATTATTTACAAGATACTTAACAAATTCAAACGTTACCTGCTAACTCATATCTTTCAGTGTTTTTGAGTGCTTTCATAGCATTTGATCTCTCTGCAAAATGCACAAAGCCAATTCTGTTCTTTTCCTGACCAGACTTTGGTGGTGGAAGAACCACCTTGGTGATCTTCCCATGGTGTTCAAAAAGCTTTTTCAACTGCTCTTGAGTTACATTCTTAGGAAGGCCCTTCACATATACTGCCTTTACCTGTACATGAATGTTTAAGAATTCACTATTTGTGTACAGAGTAATGCATCTAAGATAGTAACGGTTAGAATACTAAATCAATAGCTAGTACCAGTAGTCTAGAGTCTAGAATCTAGATTCGTAAATTTTAGTGCATGTTAGAATATTAGTCATCTCTATATAATAATTGTAGTAAAGTAATTCATAGCTGTTAATTAGCTCTACAAATAATTGGTGATTAGCTTGTGCTTGCATTTAATGCACTCAAGGTCTTAATATGAACTGTGTCTAAGCTAAACACACTATTTCTCCCACACGTAAATCCCTCTCTCTCCCAGCCTCTCTGGCAAGGTATCAACAACTCATAGTAGTACTATTCTCAGTAACCATATCAGCCACTGTTCTGCTGCCAAGTTTCAAAAGTCCGTAACTCTTCTCCCATGGTGTTTCTGTCTAGTGAATCTTCATATTGTCTGACACTGACTCAGGCCACTGGAATCCTAATTTCTCCACCTACATATGGCTGCAATTTCAAGCGAGTTTTTTGTCCCCTATGGCTATAATTAGTGGTTGTGTCTCCTCTCAGCCACAGCCGGCAATATCCAGTTCTCAACCATCCCAGTCTTTGTTTTGATCAGCAAACTAAAATTTGGCTCAGGCCAGCCAATCTAACCAGGAACAGGTTCTATGACCGGTTTGAATTGTTTGTGGAATTGGATATGCTATAGGACCAATGCAACTCGAGCAGTTTTTCAGATAAATTGGTAACCCGGCGGTTCAACATTACTATTCTGGGTCTCCCTTGTATTGTCTTTCCAAAAAATGTCCATGAAAGAAAGAAATAGAGAAAAGACGTGCATTTCCTAGAAGAAAGTGTGCAGGAAAAGAAAGAAGAACAAAAGATGCACAAGAGAAGAAGAAATGGAGAAGAAAAAAATGGAGGACAAAAACATGAATGCTGAGAAAAAAATCCCATAAAAAAATGAGCTCTGAAAAAAACAGTGCTGGGAAGAAATGCGGCACTTCAGGTATGTATACAACAAGAAGCTAAAAAAAGGGATAGTGATGTATGAATGCTTGTTAAAATCTTGAGATAACATATTTTGTTATGTTTGGTTGGGTTTGGGACTTCTAAATTAAACATATAAATAGTGAAAGAATTTAAAAAAAAAAAAAAAAAAAAACAAAAAAAAAAGCTCTTTCCAGCTATATAAATGTGTTGCTACAATAAAGGAAAAGAGGGAAAGAAGTTAGACACTAGAATCAATCCCAACGTACAGGGACTCATAAAAGTACTAGGACCGCTACACTAAATATTTTCTTTAGTTTATGAATCTAATATATTAATTCATGCAGTAGGTACCCTGACCAAGGCAATGGCCAGCCCTAGTCTTAAAAGGAATAAGAGGTGGTCATATGTGGGGGCCCAAGTATCGGAAAAGAACTAGCCACATGACAGCACGTGAAGGCACATCAGACATCCCCATGCATAAAAGACCACCACAAATTGTCTGACTAAAAGTTTTCAGGTCAGACACCAGCCTTATTTTCTAGTTTGAGCATTTGAGTCCTCTAATTATTGTCATATTAACCATAACTATCAATACTATCAACTTTAACAGAGGTTAAAATAAGGAAGACGTGTGAAACGAAACCTGAGATGAAGCAGAGGAATCAGCATTTTTAGGGTCAGCCCAGCTCACTGTTGGGGAATTGTCACCAAGCTTAAATGTTGGGTTCGTCATCTTTTGCTTTGAATATTCAGCACATGCATTATTATGATAGTCGATAAAAGCAAAGCCACGGTTATTGCTAATGTTCTTCATATCCTGAGTCAAGAAATTGAACAACATACAATTAAATAAGAAACTGCAAGTACTTGTAGTTGTGCACGATGCCAATGCAACTCCATAATGACAGTTCCAAACAATTTTGACGATGATTCAGGCATGGCCATAACAAATAAATACTAGAAAAGTCATTAAAAATGGAAAAGGAATGCAGAACAGCTTAATGCATACCTTGACTAGTTCAACAGCAGTAACTCCAGGTCCAATCGCAGTCACAACCTTCTTCAGGTCTTTTTCGCCCCAGCTTCTAGGAATATTGCCAATAAAAAGACGATTTTTGGCTTGAGATGTAGAACATTTTATTTTTCTACCCTGAGAAAATTGATCATTGATATAGTCAGGCATTGAACACATCATGCCAAATTGTATTAAGAATAATTGTTTGCATTACGCATCTGAATTTCTTGTAATATTAGAGTTGCATAGAAGCCAAGTAGCTAACAAATTCAAAGGAGAAGGATCTACAGTATTATCAACTGAAGCTATCACATTACCTTAAATATGGTATTATTCAGCTCCTCGATGGCTTTAGTAGCCAGTTCTACATTTCTATAAGTCACAAAAGCAAATCCCTTATTCTCAGAAGAATCTTTTCCTTTCATTATTCTAACCTGTTCTTACCAATGTTCAAGTTAATGGGTGACATGGAATATAGTATACGCAGAAAAATAAAAATGGCATGGGCATACCTGTACAACTTCCCCAATACGCTCACAAAATTCTTTTAAATCTTCAGTTAGCGCATCAAGAGGAATGCCACCTATGTAAACTTCAGACTTGTGAGGAGGAAGAGAAAGAAGTTCAGCATGCTTTTTCTTCTCATCATCACCAATGATGTGGTTTTCCGTGGCATCATCTTCTTCCACTTCTTCGACCTCTTCCTCCTCCTCTTCCTCTTCTTCTTCCTCTACCTCATCCGGATCCTCCTCTTCTTCCACCTCCTCTTCTATTTCTTCCACTTCCTCCTCTTCTTCTACTTCTTCATATTCAACCTCTTCTTCCATTTCTTCCTCGGGATCATTTTCCTCTTCAAGGTCAACCTTCTCATCAGATTCAACTGGCTTTTCAGGCTCAGACTGTTTAGCAACTGATGAAGAATTTGGCTTTCCCCTCGGCATCTTACGAAACTAATTAAACAAACTTGTGAGGCAACTGTGAAGAAGGCACAGAGGCCAGAAGAATTCCATGGAAGAAGTATACACATATCGAAAGGACGAAAAAGGAGTTGTTTCATCGAAGGAATCTCAGCGGAACAACTATGCAATGAGGTAAGACTTATAGAACCGCCGCATTACAAAAGACTTTTTATCAAAGGGTCAAACGAAACGATAAACAAAACTAGCAGCATTGAAAGGCAAGTCCAACAAACAATAAAACCAATCCAAATCGAAACGAAACAATGAAGATGGTCATCAAAGGGAGATTTCAGTGAGCAAAAGCTCTTATATATATAACATAAAAGTCAAATGGGGTGGTAATGAAAATCAAGAATTGCAAAAATGAAAACTTTTTAAGTCAAATTATGTTGTTAATTATGAAAAGGAATGAAGAACAAAAAGGAGTGTGGGAAATTTCAGTTTCCAAACAAAAGGTACTACCAATCTCTGCAACCTCTCCTGCCACATAAATTTACAAATATCCGTTGAGATATGATTTATTACATACTTTTGCTAACTAATTAGTAATCACTGCCACTAATACAGTTCTTTCATGCAATCAAATTGAGATTAAGAATTAAGAATCAAACACATTCATTTATGCATAATTAGGGAGAGAGTACCTTAGGGGTAAAGGAATTGAAGCTACGCAATGCAAATTGGTTGAAAAGGAAGAAGAATAACGAAAGCAATGAAAAGCTACGAAGCTTTTTACGATTTGGATAAAGAAGCAATTTGAATCTTATGAACCCTAAATTTGTGTTTCGGTGTTTCTCGCAAAAGGAAAATTTGGTGCAGCTGTAAATTGGAGTTTGTTCTTATGAAATTACGATATGCGACAAACCGTTTCTTTGTTTCAGCTGGGATATTGAAAGAGAACCGCCGGGGACAAGGGGCATTAATGTAAATGACACTTTTTGATATTTTAGGAACATAATTATACTCTTATAATAATGTAGTAAAAATGAAGGAAAATGTTATTTAGACACAATGTTTTAACAAAAATACAACAAAACTATACTTTTTGCTTTTTTTAATATTTGTTGCACACCTCGATATTCGTGATGTGAGTAGAGAAAGTACAATGTCATATTTTTGTCCAACTATTTTGTGTTTACATAACACATCTCGAAAAATTCAATGTATGTCATGTACCAAATGTGTATATAATCGTTTGTTGAGTTCACACATTACACTAATTTTCCTAGCATCACCACATTTCTTAATTCTTATTGTGGCGAGACTTCTATTTATATTCAGACAAATCAAATAAAGTCGTTGCAATATAGTCGTTGTGAGATAGCTATTTGTCCATTGTGGTTTTGCACGGTCTTTTGCAGCTTTGTATGGTTCTAACATTTTCTTGTACAACTTGAACTCGTATTATTTGACTGTTGCTTAGAGATACACTGTTATTTAAATATTTGTTGATGATGCACAGTGTACTCCGAAGATGATCACTCTTAACCAGATGTAGAGATGATGGTCTACAGGATTGAAGAAGTCTTCAACAAATGTTCAGATGATGGAGTGAGATGTTAACTTGACTTTTCTTGATCATATGTGATGTTTCAGATGATCTTAGATAATCACTTTCTTCTCTTGAAGTTGTCATATGTTGTTCATGTGATGGACAAACATTGACTTTGACTTCATTCTTCATCATTTGTGCTTGCCAAGATCATGGGACTCCTTGCCTCATTCTTTTTGTGTAGAAGGTCTTGAGGATTCTTTGATCCTTTTTCTTTGTTTCTCAATACCTGCACACTTCGCAAGTTAGTAGATAAATTATTCTTTTGCTTTGTTATCATCAAACCAAAATGAACAAGATATTGATTCGAACATATTTTGTTCTAACACTTTCTAACAACTCAAGCAGGTCATGCTCAATTTGCTCACACTAAATCTTCCCGGTTTCTCCCAACCTTTATCGATGCTCCCAAATGAATTCCATTATATTTTAAAGGTTGTGGTTGTGGATGAACTCTTTTGACTTTATTCCACCTGTGTTCTCATCCGCGATTTTGATCTAGTACACTCTTTTCTTTATGTTTCAATTATTTAAATCAATTATTTTTTGGCTCTTCTAGTGTTAATCTTGCAAGAATTGGCAGAGGAGCCATGACCTTACCTTACTTGCCTTCCTTTGCCTATGTTAAAAAAGAGGGTGAGTGATTTATTTACTAGCAGTAGTTATGACTTCAATCATTGCAATTAGGTTGTCCCATGATACTTATGCTTCTTATGACTAATTATCATCACGACAAAGGAAAATCTATTTTTGATGTTGCTTTGGTGTGTTTAGACCTGTGATTATTTACTTGTTTGCTTTGTATTTTTTTTCTGTGTCCGTGCATGTTAATTGACTAGTCTTGATGATCTAATTGATTAAGTGAGACTTAATCGATTAGTCAAGGCATTTTAATCATTTAAAGCAAGTAACTTAAGTGATTACGCTATGCAGAAAGAACGATGCGCCAAAGAAGTTGCATTCATAGACAAGTGGTTGCTACTTGCTAGCAATCCTAAGAGAAGACATGTCAAATTCCAAATTTATCATCCAAATTCCAACACAGTAGGTTACCAATATTATTTTCCCACTAATTGACATAGAATTAACAGCAGTCATGTAAACCTGGAAGATTATACACAAAATGATTAATCAGTCTCAATGTATAGATCAACACAACAGCAGTGACATCTCCATACATACAGAAGAAAGGGTCTTACAAAGGTAAAAATATAAAAATTAATATAATATACATTGGCTAGCAATTCAAAAGGGATCACAAATGATTTTAAAAAAAAAGGACAGGTACAACAAAGGGGGAAAACACCAGCTTGACTCGAATGTGCATTCTTTACTAACTTGAATCCTTCCTCACAAAATGGAAGCTCCCTTAATGTAAGTATTATTACCTATTTTCCTGTATCTGTAAAATACACATTGCACCCCAAAGGGATCTCTATTTGATGAATTCTAAAACTTTCACAGTTATATCTTCAAGGAAGGAAACGAAACCCATCACACTTGTAAGACCGCTTCCATCAACATCCTGCTCTTCAATCAGGAAGTTCTCGAAAATTGAGGCATCATCCTGCCCTCCTCGAATAAAAATGAGTTTCGGAGTGATGCATCTCTCTTTCTTCAATTTGTTGATTGTATTTCTTAACAAACCTGACAAGGTATTTTGCATATAATTTAGAAATACCAGATTATACTTATGCTATTTAATTCAGTAGAGACTGTAAAGAAGGTGAAAAAATAGAGAAGGCTTACAATCATGGGGTGGAGGAAAAGGAAGTGTTGGGTCTGCAGTTGAAGAATAAAACACAATCAGAATTGTGAACGCATCCAGGAAAAATATTGGACTGCCACTGGTAAGCAGTGCAGCCCGACTCAAGGAATGGCGAGGATATGCTTGTTTGTCTGGAGTAGCATATGAAGTCAATACTGGATACACAGCACGATGAAGGGAACTCGGTTCCAACGCACTACAACACAAAATATGAGTTACATAATCAATTGCTGAATACAGAAATTCAAAACAATAAACCAATGCTTCTGAAGCTTTGCATTTTTATTTAGTTAACCTATTAATTTCAACTCACTTTTGCACACTCAACTCTTGTAAAAAAATATTTATCTTCAGTCATCTTAAATTGCTACTAAGACGAGGGAAACAAATTTAAAACCTATTACAAACATGAAAAGATTGTGTTCAAAGGTAACCTTTATTTCTAAATTAAATGTGCATAGACTGACTACTAAATCAATTATGAAACTATGGTTGTTCTACATCCAAATTCAAATCCACTATTAAGTAACAATTGTCACCAAACCAAGGAACTATATTTAGTATCTTACAGTTTTATTTTATTGAATGTTTTGTTCCAACAGGTGGACATATGTTAACAAAATCATCAAATTTTGAACATTACTTTTGTGTCTTAGAGACTTGAGTTCATTTGGTTTTATATTTAGTCTATTCCCTTCCACCAGTCATTTATGACATGATAATGCAGACTCCATTACTCAAATAAATATGAGAGCGTAAATTACCTAAACAAGCATTGAAGATATATGCGATAGTCGGGATGAACACCTTCTTCGTGAAAGCGAAGAAGAGGGTTTCGAAGGAGAGCAAAGATTAGACGTGGTAGGGGCTGCAGTTGAGGACATTGAGAGAAGGCAACATCAAGCTGAGATCTTATCGAACTTCCACTACTATACTGAACAAGTTTATAAGCATCATTGTACTGAGCTGTAAGGATAACTAGCCATTCTTGAAGCAGAAGTCTACCCTCCCGAACTCCTTCCTCCAAAGAGGCAAGTATAACCTGCAAAGCACAATACGAGTAAATTAATCAGAAAATTGAGTTGAAAACAACAAAAAACTCATTATTAATTATTATTTTAAGATATGACAACAGTACAGAACAAGTGAATACAGTTTTTGTGGCAATTCTATTGTAGTAACAATAGTTGACAGATTTAAAAAATAAGAAAGCACAACACGCATCAGAATTAACTTCAAATAGTAGACCAGAAAACTAACATCAATCCAAAGGACAAACAATTTAGGTTGATTATATAGTTCACCTTGTGCACGAGCAAAGATAGAACAACTTCAGGATCACAGCTGTCGTAAAGTTCGTTAATGTTCTGAGCAACACCAAACTGCACCGTTCGGATCCTTAGCCGACGTTGAAGGGAATGATGCTTGGTTCTGTAACAAAAAGCAGTGCACCAAACTAAGCCCAAAAAGCCTTTAATCCATCATTAAGTAGACTTTGGATATTTGAAGAAAACGATAAATTTAAGCATTCCAAAAGAAATAGGTGGTACTTCAGTAGTTTAGAAAAAGTAATTAATATATTTAAATGATGGTACTTTATTAGTTTAGAAGTGATGCATCTTTCTTTCTTCAATTTAGTAGTTTATGCCCTCCTTGAAAATGATAAACTTCAGAAGAGACGTAGTTTATGCAGTGATAAAAAGAAATAGGTGGTACTTTAGTAGTTTTGAAAAATTAGTAATATATTTAAATGAATGAGCTTGACCATGAAATAAAATAGAAAAACTCCTACTATACATGATGTGAAAAACATCCATACAAGAGAATATGAATATATACCTGCTTGTAGAGACCTCGCCTGAATTGGAAAGCTCCTGAGGAGGAACTACAACTGAGTACTGGAATGCAATCTGGAGTGTAGGAACATCTGCTTTACTTCTATACAAAAAAAGTGAGGGTAAAACTTAATCTGAATAGGAACAATATCATACAAGTACTCCTATCTTGTGGTAGAAATTATATCAAACGATAGTTGATAAGTTATGTTATTGAAGATCAAAATATATTCAGTTACTTTTAGGTTAAAAAATTTCTCGTGCACTCAATTCACATGCTAACAAGAGTACTATTATTTTTATATTTATCTAACCCAGCAGTCCACCATGATTCCAGGAAAAATAATATGGATGTCTAATCTTTCGTTGCTCTAGGGTTTTGTTCATTGGGAGAAATCTAAAGGCCAGCATCTCATGAACAGTTCTGTGTCACATTCTGTTATAACTAGCATTTGGGTTTGATGGTGCACAAGGGCAGTTTAGTTTCTTTCAGTTAGAAATAATGTAATTCCAGTTCAGTAGTTCAAAACAGTAAACATAAACAAAAATTTATTTGAGCAATTTTCAACAGGTATACTCTTGAAACTAAGTCACAAACATTGAAAATGACATTATTGATTGTCAAGCAATATCAGATTATCTGCTTAGATTGGATTGTCTTAGTTTTCAAAAATCATTGCCACTCCAGAATTCAGCAGAAGAAAAACAAAGACCCAAAAGAACAAAGAGATTAAAGCTTACATGCAAGGGTAGTTTAGTTTCTTTCAGTTAGAAATATGTAATTCAAGTTAAGTAAATCAATACAGTAAATATAAACATATTGATTTATTTGAGCAATTTTCTATAGGTATACTCTTGAAACTAAGTCACAAACATTGAAAAACACGTTATTGATTGTCAAGCAAAAGCAGAGTGTGAATATAAGATTATTTCAACTGCTTAAGATTTAATTGTCTTGGTTTTAAAGAATTATTGCCACTGCAGAATTCAGCAGAAGAAAACAAAAGACCCAAAAGAACACGGAGAGTTAACACTTAGATGCACAAACTATAAAGAGGGCCATGTTTACTTTATGTGAAACCACACTCGATAATTGATAGAAACACTAATGAATTTGGAGTTTAGCTACTTTGATTTGCCTTGCAATAAAAAATATAAAGTCTGAATAACACAAAAGTACATGACTTAACATGACATTTCCAACTTCTGAATGCCCACCATTTAAACAGTCATACATTAACAATGTATATGAATGCAAACCATAAAGTTGAAGACTTGATATGATAGTAACACGTAATGATTTATACCTTGAAAATCCAATGTTGTTCTCAAACACAAAGTCATAAGCATATGTAGCATAAGAATCACAGCATATGACATGTTGAACATTTTCATACTCTGGATCTGGAAAGAAGTGACCATACTGCAATACAATACTAAGTTATTCTATAGATTATAAGATGCAAAAATTGAGAATTGCAAATCCATCCCATGCAACACACTTACAGAATTTCCAGGCTTAAATTCAGTTGAGGTTCTTAATCGCAGGACACAACCAAAAGCATATGGCCTACTTAGCATACGATATCTGCAAAGAGAAAGGAATCACAATATAGTCAACCGAAGTGATATTTGTGAAGGTATTTACATTACATATCATTGATATTTAAGATGGTATTGCAACACTTCTGATTTCAAAATCATTTAAGTTTAATCGCAGTTCACATTTATCACTCAAGGGAAGTGATTGATAAAAAAGCATAAGTGATCAAGTTAATCGGACTTTGTTGCTTTAAAAGATGTATATGCAATAATAAGCATTCCTTTTCATATGGTTAGCACAAAAATATCCAATGGGATTAAGAAGAAAAATGGTATAATACTGCCTAAAACTGAGATTGTACTGAAGACACGGATAAATGGCCAATCAGCAAGTATTGAATAACTGCCTCCTGTTGATACATATCAAACAATTTAAATGATATTACCGGAAAAGCATTTCAACACTACTTAAGTTAACAGATGAGACTCACATGTCCTGAGGCAAAGTTGAATCTTCGGTACTTGTATAAAAAAATAAAGAGCCCCCACTTTCAATACTGAGAAATTTTAGTGATGCCAAATCAGTATACTCATTTGTTACAGCAAATATGTCAACACATACACCTGCTTGAACAGCAACAGCAGCCTGTGAAACACATGTCAATTCTTCCACTTCTACGTAAATGGGAAAGAGCAGTAACAATATCAATAAGTTAAATACCAGATCTTTATAAAATGGTGTCTGCTCTGGGAGTAGAGCACGATCTGCATCCTCCCCTTTGCTTGCATATTGCTCGCCATATCGCCTTGTGTCCAATTGTCCAGCTCCATAATCAGGAGGACCAGACAAGAACACAAAGATTCTAGCTGCAGTATTCAACAGAAATAATGACTAATTGAAACTTTGAAGTAAGAATAAACATTAAAGAAGCACATTAACGAAATCATAAATGGTAAGATTTGTGTATAATAATACAACCTAATGCAAAAGTGTTTCCATATTCAAATCCAAGGTAACTGCAGAGGGCTTCCATTGCCACCCCAAAACCACGCCCACCTAGCAGAACACCTTCCATTCCTTGACCTGATCCGGCGGTTCTCTCCCATGAAGTTGTTGGTCTAAGTGATTCAAGTGCAGATGCAATACGGTCCTTACAAGTATCCACCTTCAATAAAAATTACGGAAATTTAGATTTGACATGTGGCTCAGAAAAATCAAAAAAATGTATGTTATTAACATACGGGAGCCAGAAATTGTAACAAAGGCATGACATCTTCAAGCTCAATTGATAAGGTGCCCTCTGCATCAGGAGGGACGAAAACATTTTTCACCACAGGTATTGGACCTTGAACATCATACAGTCCTAGTTTATGGCTGAATGTAGCAAGCCCAAAAAGTGAACCAGGAGCAAGAGCTGAAATAGAACAAGTGAAAAAAATAAGAGCAATGATCAAAAGATATATCTTATGCAAAAAATAAACATATATAGTTTGATGAACATAATACCTTCCATAGCTGCCAGCAACGCACTTTTAGTGAGTTCCAGAAACTCCTCGGAAGCTGCAATTAAACCCGCGAGTTTTCTTTAAGTTAGTCACAGAACAACAATTACAAAATGATATGTCATGTAGTCGTTAAGAATCATTTGTTCCACACAAGTTCATATCACCATAAGCAACATTTACATTACCTACTTAGGTGTAAGTGAAATATCACACTCATCTCATAAACGCAACTAAATTGTCATTAAAAATTTACAGACCCATGAGGATTAGCTTCTATCACATGTGAAATTTCTCAGCTGAAATTAGTATTTAACTCCACCCTATAAGAAAAGCCCTTATAAGTTTATAGAATGTTATGGACAGTTATTATTAAAAACTAAAATCGGTATTTGAGCAGTGTTGTCAATCGTGAATCGCCGAAAATAACGATTTGTTTAAATTCTGTACGCTACAGCGCAACAATAGCCACTAATTGACAAGACTTTTTACTAAATAGTATATCAGAGAACAATATCATCATCCCATTGTTATTATCCAAACAGACTCCTAGCTTAGGATCCAGGTCAAAAATTGAAATCAGTATTTGAGAAGTGTTGTCAATCGTGAATCACCGAAAATAACAATAACAATCTGTTTAAATTCTGCTGCACTACAACAATAGCCACTATTTGATAAGACTTTGTACTAAATAGTATATCAGAGAACAATATCATGATCCCATTGTTATTATCCAACCAGACTCCTAGCTTAGGATCCAGGTCAAAATCGATGAACCAACAAAACAAGTGCAAAACCTCACACATTGTCAAAATCTATGAAGCACCAACACAGACACGAACACCAAATATGACAATGACACTGACACATCGACACTGGTAAAAATTTGAAAAATGAATTAATTGAATATAAAATCACACATGCCAAGCACGTCTTCCATCAGAAGTGTCGGTGCTATAAAGGTCAAAATGCAATACCAGCTACCACAATTAGCAGCAAAATGATTCAAAACTCAAAGAATCTTACATGACAAGTCAACAGCAGCAACATAAACAGGACAAGCTTGCAATGCAGCAGCATCAGACGATTCTTCTACAAAATCAAAATCCAAAAAAGTTAAATTCCAAAAACCCTAACCAAAACCAAAAACCAAAACAAAAAACAATTGAAACCCTTACGCGGAGGCAATTCAAGATCTATAAACGAAGACATCATTTCAGCGCAAGATTGAGGACGAGAATATCGTTCGATAGCATCAGAAGAGAGACCATTGAGATTACCGCAGAGAGAGCAAGACCATGACCATTGTTCAAGTTCGCAGTAGGTGTTGAAGTAAGCCCAGCAATTCTCGCAACGAGGTAAGAGGTCGCCGTCGGATCCGTATACCGGAGATTGGCCGTTTTCGTCGACGGCGGCGAAGGGTGCGACGGTTACTCCCCATAAGAGGCCGGAAACTTCGCGTGCGTCTGTATCAATTGGGAAACGCGAGACTGTGGCCCTCACCGCCATGATTTTTTTTGTTCCGATTCTCGGTCCTCACACACACTGTTGTTTCTCGTGTGTGTGTGTGTGTGCAAACCGAGTTAGACTCAGCTTGTTCCGACACTTGACTCACTTGATTTTGTGTTCTTACTTTGGAACTCTTATTTTTTATTTGTTTTATATTTTTCATTTTTCATTTATACAAAAGACTAATGCGACAAAATATTTAATTCATAGTTTAATTTCATTTATTTTCCATTTTTACAATATAATAATGGTTATTTAGTTTATCTAAAAAAATATAATGGTTATTTATTGATTGTCTTTATAAAAATATTTACTCATTTTGTCGTGGTAAGTTTAGTTTAATTGATAGAAAAAATATAAACGTACAAAATAAGAACAAAAGAAATTAAGCTCGCAGATGCTTATAATATCGGTCAACAACTAGAGACTGCGTTGGGGAGGATAACTATTCTAAATCTTCAAAGCATTCTTAGAGGAAGTTCTAGTCTTCCCAAGTCAATCGACGCATTTGTTGCCCACTCTGATATTACGCTGAAAAGAGACATTTTAGTTCCACCGGTAGTGATGACAAAATTGTCGAAAAAGTATAAGGATGAAGTTTAGAAGTTTCATGAGATGAGAGGCGAAATTGACTACTAGAGTAGAATTGATTCAATGATAATATTTTTAAATTCTTCCGCTTGAGCAATTTTGACACATTTAAAATTACATGGAGTTTAGCACATAAGGAGAGATTTTATTCCAATAAAGGCAGAGAATCCAAGTTCATGAGATGTCATTGAAGGTTTATCTTCAAGGATTGTCGGAAGAGTTGCCGTCCATATTAACTTTTATGGTGCCTTCAAGAGGGGGATCTAAGTAGTGGCGTATCTAGGACCTTAGGTCAGGGGGTGCAGCTTTGAATTTAGTAAACTTTCAATAAATTTTATCAAATTGTCCATGTATATGTAGGCTAATGCTATGGTGGATCACCTTCACAAGTGATCCACCATGGACAAATGATCTACCGAATATGAATTTTACGAAATTCACTGTTGGATTGAAAGTTTATATCGTATAGATCATCCATAAATTTTTTAAAATTTTTTGAAAATCATTTGATATGTTATTGAGACCCATCAAGATTTACGTTATTTAATAAACCGTTAATCTTGATGTGTCTCAATAACATATCAAATGATTTTCAATTTTTCTAAATTTTTCTATGGATGATCTATATGATATAAACTTTCATTTGAACGGTGGATTTTGTAAAATTCGTATTCGTTATAATGTTATTCATGACTGGTCCACCATGGACCACTTGATGAAGTGGTCCATATTAGAATTTACCTGTACATGTATTGTGTAATGATATTTGTGTCAAAATACCATTCCTCTGTATTATAGTACTATATAACTATGAACCTTGTGCAGTCTGCTAGGCTAATAGATACTTTACTTCACTACTCTCATATAAGTACATGTAAGAGGATACTTTATTTTACTATTATGCAAGTATTTGTCAAGATTTGAGTTCATTGTCTTTGATGAGAATGACAGTTTTGTCAGTGCTGCAAAGTTTTAATATCCAAGGGGGTTCAAAGTGAGGAAAATGTAGATCTGCAGTGCAAAGTTTTAATATCCAAGGGGTTCGCTTGCACCCCCTCAGTTGCAGGTGGCACTGCCATCTAAGTAATGACCCTGATTGTAGATATCATTCGATAAAAGGTGAGACTCCATGATATAGACGTAGAGAACACCACTACAAAGACAACCATATTCAAGCCAATTATCATACAAGAGAGACACACCACCTTTTTCGAATATAAATTTAAAGCAAGTTTAAGGATCTCAACCGCAGTAGAATTTCACAAACAAAAAGTCCCTTGAGACTTAGTGGCATGGAGAATGTGGTCATGACAGAGGTACTTTTCAGCTAGCAATTGCGCTCACAACTTATCTAGATGATGAATTAAATCTCAGATGTGCTTACCAAGGAGATAAGTATTGGACTTTCTAGCAACATTAATCCAAAGCCTCCCTTAGAAACGAGGTTGAGTAACAAAACTCCAATTAATCCAATGACAATGATTATTAACCCTAAAAAATTTGTCTCACGGAAGCATCAATTTTATTACACTCCTCAAGGGATCAAAAGATTAACATACATTCCGTCAAAAAAAAAAATTAACACACATGACAAATTGAGCAAAAGTAACCATGTCATATCTACTAAGGAATTTGCTCTTCCATCCATTAAATCTACTATTAATGATATCCATAATGAAACAGAAATTGGAATTACACATACGGAATAACATAGAAAAATCAAAGTATTTTTACATATGAATGTTGTGATCGAAATGAACAATTAATTCAAATTTAGTAAACTTGACCCTTCACACGTTGATAAACACACAAATATTAAGAAATTGTATCACAATATTTGAAAATTATTTAAGTACATCAAAGAAAGAAATTAAGAAATTACATAACTATAAGAAATTAAAAATACAGTTATAATAATTCTCCCACAAAATTGACCATTTCCCTCCAACTCCCGCAAAATAAAAAATAAAAAAATTGACCATTTCCTCAACAAAATCACTTTTTTTTTCTTCTTAATTTTCTAAAACCAGAAACATTTTTCATACTCCAAAAAAAAAAGTGAAAAACCCTTCTTCTTCATCTCCAATTCCAGCCATGGCTGAAGTACTACACCAAGAACAATCACCATCTTCTTCTTCTTCATCTTCTTTTTCTTCTTTAGCCGTAGCAGTGAACAATAGTTTTTCTATGGTAACTGACTGTGAAGCAGAGGAGATGAATGTCACAGAGAGAGAAAAGACAGCACAAGAACTATCCCTTTTGGCCATTCTTGTGACCCTTTTCAGGAAAACCTTTATTTCTTGCTCCACTGATGTTGCCATGGAAATTGGTCACCCTACTAACGTGCGCCATGTTGCGCATGTTACTTTTGATAGGTTTAATGGTTTCTTGGGTTTGCCTCTTGAGTTTGTACCTCAAGTCCCTACTACACCTCCTAGTGCTAGGTATGCATGTTCTTTGCTACATTCCTGTTATCAATATTATATCATCCATGTTCTTATTTTTTACACCAACACCGGACACAGCACAAACATTGACATGTCGACATTAATAATAATTTGAAAAAATGACATAATTTAGAGTAATCAAAATTGTTGGTGTCGTGTTGGTGTCAGACACTGACGCATGTCCGTGTTTCCTAGTTTTTTACTCTGAATGTTTTAAAAGTCCAACTGGACATGAACCTGAAACTTTCGAGTCACGGTTCAACTGTCTTGTTGGGGAGTCTGGGTAAGCTAAGAAGAAACATTGGATCAAATGCTCCAGGACTATAAGAAATGGAGGCGTCACGTCTCCACCTAAAACTAAAACCTTAAGACATTAGGTTAATGAGTCACCTCTCTAATAAAGTTAATATTCTTTCATTCATAGTCGATGTGACACACTTGAAATCCAACAAACTGTATAAAACCATTTTAATTGGGATGAAACCAAAATCGAATTGCTTAAATAACCGAACCAAACCGTAGAGTAGACAATGTTGGTTCACGATTCAACCTCGTTCGATTTGGTTTAGGTTTTGTAAAATTGCTTACTTGTTGCCAAACTTATCACTTGTTTTGTTTACATGATTTTTCACATTCATATCATGTACCATAAGTGATAACATTAGTAATTTTCTTTGGATACAGCTTATGAATTTTCTTCTGTAGTTAATTACTGTTTTAACATTTTAATCCTTTTGTTCATTGAGATTAGCATGGTACTTATGGATTTGACTGTATGTGTTTGTGTGTATTATCTATGGTTACAATTTATTGGATGATGGTTTTCTCTTTGTAGAGTTTGAATAATTGAGACTGTTATCTTACTTGCAAATGTTATGTATAATAATAATAATGCACAATTGTATATGTTTTTCATTGAAATTTGAAAGCTTTAACTAATCGAATGCGTGATTTTTGGTGCATTATTTTGATTTTCATTTTCACATATGTAGTGCAACTGTTTTTGGAGTTTCAACAGAATCCATGAAGTTATCATATGACACAAGAGGGAACATTGTGCCAACAATTCTACTACTAATGCAAGAACACTTGTATGCTCAAGGAGGATTACAGGTTCATTGTCTATAGAATCTTTATCAGTTTCAGAAATGACTCGTTTTTTTCGTGGTTAAACAATTTTACAGTTGAATTAAATCTTATGCAGGCAGAGGGAATTTTCAGAATTAATGCAGACAATAGACAAGAGGAAAATGTTAGGGATCAGTTAAATAAAGGAGTGGTCCCTCAAAACATTGATGTACATTGTTTAGCAGGTTTGATTAAGGTATAACATGGTAACATCATGCTGATAAATACAACTTGCGTTATTTGCTTACTATTTAGTTGGTTTTCGTTAGCGGAAGATGGATTGTATACTCATTTTGAGCATATTTTGATTGACTTATTTGAGCTTGTCTACTGACATAAGCACTTACGGAAACAGCTTATGATATAACCTTTTCACATAGCTTATGAAAACAGTTTGAATATATGTTATCCTTTGTTATAGACATAGTTCATATATAAGCATTTATATGATAAGAGCTTATGCTATAAGCGTTTATTTAATCTTTTTATCCAAAGAGGGTCTTAATACTATATGATAATTTGATTTGGTAATCTTGTATTCTTGAAGGCTTGGTTTAGGGAGCTGCCAAGAGGTGTTCTGGATTCTTTATCTCCAGATCAGATAATGCAATGTCAAACAGAAGAGGATTGTGCCGAACTGTCAAATCAGCTACCTCATACTGAAGCTTCCCTTTTGGATTGGACTATCAATCTCATGGCTGATGTTGTACAAGAGGAACATCTGAATAAGATGAATGCACGCAACATCGCCATGGTTTTTGCACCAAACATGACTCAGGTTATTTAGTTTCAAAAACTTTGTAATTCTTAAGGAAGTATATGAAACACTGATACATCTGACACGACACTTACACGTCAACATTGATAGTAATTTGATAAACTATAAGTAACTAGATGTGTCGGTGTCAAGTCAGTGTTCGACACCAACACATGTCTGACACTGGACACACATTTAATATGACAGTACTTTAACACTGGTGAAGTCCTCATTGTTGAACTTTTTTCCTTATAATAGTAAAAATTCCAGCTTATCTATCTTATCTATCTGATAAGTAAAGCTGATTGCAGATGGCAGACCCTTTGACTGCATTGATGTATGCAGTTCAAGTGATAAATTTCTTGAAGACACTTGTATCAAGGACACTAAGGGCAAGGAAGATGTTGCAAGATGATAATAGTCTTTTGAAGTCATGCCAACAAGATGTTGATGGAACAGAAAATGAAGTGCTAATCAATGAAGCAATTTGAGCTGCATAGATTCAAGACTAGTTAGAAGTTTGGCAGTTAAAAAAGCACAATTGTTTGTTTGACATGTCTTAAGTTGCAACTTGCAAGCACAAATGTAAAGTGATTCCTTTCTGTCATTTATGGCATTATATTTTTGTTTGACATGTCTTAAGTTGCAACTTGCAATGACAAGATTTTGTAGTGGTTCAGTTTTATTGTTTCCTTGGTTTGTTTGACTTGTCTGATTTTTAGAAATGGCACTATGATCAAAACTAGCATAGTATAGAAATAAATTCAGAGTATTGAAGGTGATGTGTACATTTGTATGAGTAAGCATTATTCTAAGGTTTATTTAAACAGTATCGAAGGTGATGTGTACATTTGTATGTGACTTGTAATAGGTTTATTTAGGTCTGACATGACATTCTTATAAGTTTGATATGTCATGTTAAGTCATTTAAAAGTATGTCCTCCACCTAATATTTTAAGAAAATGTTGAAAGAGTGTTTATAGAAATACTTATAGATTAACCATCAAAGAAATATTCACGCCGACAGCCGAAGTTGAACTCACACTCTTTATGAAAAAACTATGTTACTTAAGCCATGAGTTTCTTTTTTTTATGATAAAAAAAAAGTTTAGGTGAGTTGGATTTCAAAGGGTTGCCAAGATCAGAGCAAATCTCACGTCTAAAAGAGTGTTTGTAGAAGTACTTATAGATTATCCACCAAAGAAGTCTTCACGCCGAAAACAGAAATGAAACTCACACTCTATGAAAAAAATTATGTTAAGTCATGAGTTTTCTTTTTTAATGAATTTTTTTAGGTGAGATGGATTTCAAAGGGTCATCAGGATCAAAGCAAATATCAAGACTGAAAAAATATTTATAGAAATACTTATAAAGCACCCACTAAAAAAGTCTTCACACCTACTCTTACAAAATAACTTCTTACCAACCTAACCAATTTTCAATTACTAAGTCACGAGTTTTCTAAGACTTAGGATATCTTATTAATTTGACATGACATAAAAACATTTTAAGAACATACTATATATTTGGTCATAAGATCAGATGAGTGAATCACAAAATAAGTAGGCAATATTGACACTTTGATCAAATACAGTAATATTCAACAATTTTCCTTTCAAAAAGAAATATAATGAGTGGGGATAAAGATAAATCATAAGTTTGTTATATACTTATCTTTCTACACACCTGACTAAAACATATCAATTCAAGTTACACCCAATAAATGGCTTAACCAACCAACTACTTATCATATATATTAGAGATGAGAAAATAGGATAACACCGATTTTACACATCCAATTGCAACAATTTATTCCGCCAAATTATTCGACTACATCTATTTTAATCGTATGACATAGTAAAATATTAAATATTTGATTTTTGTTGAAAATCAGTGTAACATTATTTTACACAGAGCATATTCGTTAAACTTTAAAAAGATACCAAAATAATAACAGCCTCCAACACAATAATAGCATATTCCTCCTCATATTTCTTCAATTCATGCTATTATCGTGTCCTTATCCCCTTTTTTTCTCTCCCATTTAAAACCACCAAAATTATGACATTCATGTTTACCTTTTCTTAATCCTTTCTTAATATATCTCTTATTTTCTTTCTCTCTAAACCTAAACTAGAACAAGAAAACACAAAACCTAGGAAATATCAAAATCATAAAATCTAATACATTAGCCATGTCAACATGTAGCCTTCAACAAATATATGAAAACCCTCCAATGCATGCAGGAAGTCCAACAACACTTATTGATCAATCTCTTGAATCATGGAAGAATCAAATAAAACCTATTCAACATTCTTCTTCTTTCACTGAGATTTTTGGAGAACTTTATTTCAATGAGATTACACCTCAACATTCACCATCACCATCACCATCAGCTTCTTATTCATCATTCCCAGAACTAATAAACCATTTAAACCCTATTCCTATTAAACCTCTTGAGGTTGAGAATAAGAATTCATTATCTTGCAAAAGAAATTTATCATTGAGGTTAGAGAGATTGAATATTTGCAATGAGAGTATTGATCTTCTTGAAAATTCAGATAAAGTTGAAGACGACCTCGAAAACAAAGACGGCGAAGAAAACAAAGACAAAGAAGAAGAAGATGACGATGATGAAGAAGACGGAGATAAAGACGAAGAAGAAGGCGAAAAAGATCCGCGTTTAGAAGGAAAATGGTTATGGAAGAGTGGTAGATCAAAAAGGGTGGTGAATGAGTACCCTCCACCTATTTCATGCATAGGGAGAGGTGGAAAACTTTGTGTTAGTTTCCAAGCTTATAGGAACAATGGAAGGTTTATTCTTAAACAAATACCTTCACAAGATTTTCTTCATGCTCATAGACAAGATGGAAGACTTACTTTGCATCTTGTTAAGCATGATGCTGAAGAACAAGATTTTTTTGATGATGATGAAGAAGAAGAAGATTATGATAGTTGTGAAAAAAGTAAGATAGAGGAAGAAGAAAATTGTGATGGTGGTGTAGAAAAAGAGAGATTAATGGTCAGAAATAAATAAATTCAATTATGTTGCAAAATGTTTCAAGAAGCACCAGTGGTCTAGTGGTAGAATAGTACCCTGCCACGGTACAGACCCGGGTTCGATTCCCGGCTGGTGCAATTGTTAATTTTTTTTCGTTTGTTCAGATTTTGTTATGGGATGCAATCATCTGTATTCAATCTCTCTGATTATATTGACTTCTCAGTTTCTCTATTGAATTAAAATCAATTCTCTATCTAATTATAATCACTAAATGTGCATTAACAATACATGAATCTAATTTTTTTTTTCAATCTTAATGAAGGTAGAAAGACATGATGGTTTCATTATTCACCTTCAAACCCCTTTTCATCATTTTTTTTTATTCTGCAGCAAACAGATCCTGAATGATCACTTGTCAAAATCACTTTTACATAGTTGTATCCAAAACAAATTAAAGATTGTTTTTTAAAAATAATTTGTATTATGATAAACAAACATATAATGGATTCTAAAATCAATATAGATTAATCTCTAAAGTACTACTTGTCAAAATCACCATTTTTGAATCTAACAAGCAGACCCTGAATGATCAGATTTTGGTTCTAAAACTGACGATTTGAAAAACAAGTTTGAAAATTGAAATGTTCTCCATCACACTTCTTCTAAGAAAAAAAAAACAGAAGGGCACCCATAAGCAGCGGGAACATCTATCAAATCCAAATATTTATGCTTATTTGCATACATTGTACCTTTTGGGGTGACTCTTATGCGAAACGAGCTGCTTCTGCCTAGTATATCTAGGACTTATTTTAGTTATTTCCAATAACTTCTCCAGAAGCACTTGTGGAAATAAATTATCTAAAAAAAAAACTTACAATAACTGAGCTTTTAAACTTAACATTTCATACAATATTGCATTGAACTCCTCTAAATTCGGTTGAAATGTCACTCAACGCAATTTTCCATACAAAATATCCTTCCTGGTTCTCGCTTGATATTACATGGTTTCAATGTTGATTATCGTCATGCTAAGAGGCATCAAGGATATATAGCAATGTAAAGCAATGTAAACAAAAGAGAAGTAAACCATGCTCCAAGAGTATGATGGAATAAAAGCAGAGTGGTGTGTAGTTATTTATTTTTGTGCAGTTGCTGCATCCAAAACAAAATAAAACAACAACTGAAATCTTCAATCCTGCACTTCTTCTGGCTTCTTTGCAGTGCCTTTAAGGTACCACCCCAAAGCTCCAAAGAAGGTTATAGTGCCAGCTACAACTCCATAATTCCGATATTTATCAGTTGAAACTTTGGCACCTGATGTGTCAGCATGTCCAGAGCTAATTGGCTTGGCATCGGTTACTGAAGCACCTGAACCTGCAGCTGGTTTTGCTTCTGGTTGAGGACCCTGTATTAGAATACAAATATTCAACATTAACTTCAAAGCATAACATTTAGATAATGCATACAAAAAGGAAGAACAGTGGAAAACAGAAGTGTGATAGTTGCAAAAGAGAGACAGAAAGAGAAGAGAAATGAAAGAGTGAGTGAGAGCGATGAATGTGATGGAAAAAGAGAGAGATAGAAAGAACGATAAATGAAAAAGTTATGTGACAAAACTAAAGGGCCGGAACATAAATCAGAACTCAAAAACAATTTTCTGTAATGAAGTTAAAGAAACAGAGTCTCATACAAGTAACTCTCCAATAGAAAAACCTAGAAATCTTTCATTCAGTAGGAATAGGAAATGGTAGAATATAAAGAAATAATACTGCAGATTTATCTGGTCCTTTAGTTAAAGTCATAAGTATGATACCCAAATGTGAAAAAGAAAAGGGAAGTGAATGTGAAACTGCAAGCAAGTTCCAATAGTCAAAGGAGAGTCAAGAGTGGTTATGTGAGTTAGTGATAATCACGCTTAGAAGGATATAATACAAACTCTTTTGTGTGCTGAAATGTTTTCTGTTAATTTCTGCCTAGAAAATTATTTGTCAATTGCCACTTTTTCAAGTTTCCATTTTACCATCAATTGTGAAAAACACTTTGCCTTACTCCATGTGTCACCATACTTAAAACCCATTTCATTAATTCGGTAATCACTTTAATGCCAACAAACATAATCTAGTTACAATAACACTGCTATTGACGACAGATCTCATCAAGTGCAACAATCTAAATTATCCATGAATTTATGCAATCACCACACATGACAAAACCATACTTTGGCACCAGCATAATATAATCAAGTTTCAGAACTATAGCAGAACTTGTTAGAACTGTTGTAAGCACGTGCTTCTGAATATACAGACAGTAGATTAATATCTAAAATCAAAATGTTGCAAGATAGTCAACTGACACCCAACTACGAATTCAACATACCTATATTGCTAAAGTATTGGGGTTTGGTTCGGAAAATGGGTATAACAAATGAAGGAGAGATGAGATAATAGGATGTTAATGGAAATGTATATGATCTACTTGAAGAAGATGGCAATGGACTTCTTATTGGCAGATTTGTCTTCTAATGATCTTAGACTTAGAAGCCATACATTCTTGGATAATAGGAATGGGCAAAACGAGAATGATATAGTTAATATTACACAATTGTGTAGAATCAAGACTTCTTTTGAATAGGAATAATGGTGCTTCTTGTAACATTCCAAGAGTGGTTGGGGTAAAATACATAATTTGTATGATATGTTTACAGAGGAAAGAATATATTTTGATATGGACAAAGGGAAAGATGTGTCTATGTTTTCTCATTATGATCACATCATGTGTATTTTTTTTTTTTTTTTGTAAATTGGAATCATTGTTTATGAATAAGGTAAATCTTAATAAAAAAATATCAACACCAATCTATAAATATCATGCATTTTTATACATTCGTGTAAATGTGTCTGTGGCTCTACGTCATTTCATATCTTCATCTGTTATATGTGATGTATCATATTAAGTATTTGGGCTTCATAGTCAACCAACATTCATATTATCACTCTATCTTTTGGGCAATGGTCCTCCATCTAAAGTATGATATGATTAATGGCAAATCTACTTGTTATATCATCAAACTGCAGCCGATGACATCTGTTAACTGTGTACACCCTTCATTCCTAAGATTAAGAGGTCACAATTAATGCTGAATCTATTATAGCCACAATTTGGATTTCCTAATAAAGAGGTGGTAATTTTTTTATGCAATGAAGAGCCAAATTACAAGTTTCTGCAAAGGATAATAAATAGGTTAGCCATAAAGTGACTGCCTTGAGTATTTTAGAGTATTATTTTCTGGATTTTAAATGGGTAAATGAGTAATTCCTATATCCTTTGAACAACCGATAAAGCTTCCAATCGATCATTTTCCACTCATAAAAACTGATAAAAACCATCAATCAGAAAACTAGAGATGTGGAGTAACAGGTTGAAGAATGATGACCCAAAGGTTAAGCACTTTCAAGTTACAGTAGCGCAATAGTAAAATATTAACAAAAGTAAGGTGAAATTTTAGGAAATACCTTGCGAGCAAGCTTCTCCAATTTCTCTTGCTCAGTTCTCTGCAATATAAGGGAAAAAAAAAGTAAACAACATCTCCTCAACATGCACAAACCTTTACTGATGTAGACAAACTCTACCAACATAAGCTATAATTTTTCTTTATGGCATTTGAGTTGATTAGAAAACAAACATGTACGTTAAGTTGTTGAGCAGCAATCTATTTTCTAGGCAAGCAGTGGACTAAAAGATTAACAAAGCATAAAAGTGAGAAAATAATTGTTCCCTTCTGTTAGAAATTAGCAACACCCAAGGCAGCACTTATGACCCTAACACTTTGGTTAAAACTATTTACACAATTCCAGTTGCATATCATTGCATATACAGCTCAGTTCACTTCATATCATACTCAGGGTTCACTTTGTCATTCTAAAGTTTAAACACTTTGGTTAAAGCTATTTACACAATTCCAGTTGATTCATCAGAACCAAAAAAATAATTATTTAAAACATTAACATTTGAGTGCATTAAAAAGGAAATATGATTTTAATTTCTCCTCAACATGCACATAGGATGCAGTGTGGTGATGTGGTCTATGGTAAGACAACAAACCATCACATTTTTTTAAAAATGAGTGCTAGTCCTAATTTTCGCACAAGCAATGGTCTCTACAAAGTGCATAGATTTTAAACATATTTAGGAGGATTTGGAAATTCATCAAATCATACTAGAGATCATATCATACATCTCAGTTCACTTCAAATACAATTTTTTAAACTTTAGATTGACAAAGTGAACCCTATATATGCAACAATATGAACCACATGCATGAAAAATGTGAAGGGAACAACTATGAATGGAAAACCCACTAGCAAAAAATGGCTCTGAAAGCACTCCATTACACAAACCTCCAATCAATAATAGCAATAAGAAAGCGAACAAGCAAAACAATGCGAAGCAAGAATAAATAAACTAAAGCAACTTTTGACGTTACCTTGAAGTAGGCATTTTCAGCAGCTTTTTCCTCCTCACCGAGAACTTTCCCAGAGCCACTGCTAAAGAGCCTTCTGGATGCATGTCTTGCTGCTACACGTGTTGCCATTTCCGTCGGTGTTTTACTTTCTTCTCTTCTGTAAAGATATAAGAAATAGTAAATTTGGTCACTATCTTTTTTTTTTTTTTATCACTAGACTCTACAAAGAATCCAGACACCACACAAATTCACGCACACATAAAAATTGAGTAAACCGCCGAATTAATCCCTCAAACAAGTCTCCGAAATTATAAATATTTTGAAAAAATCCCTAACTCACACCTCTATTAAATTGTCAAGTCTGTCCCTACATTTAGTCACTTACTATCAATTTAGTCTCTAACATTACTATCGAATTCGGTCACTGACTCTTAGAACAACTAATATCAGTAAAATTTGACGGAGTCAAGAACCTATTTGAAATATTCATGATCTCATAGTCATAGACCTAATAGAAAGCACGAACGAATATGGCGGTTTACTCTAAAAATAATAACAACATCATTTCATTCAATAATATCAAACATTTAACAAACAAAGTGAAGTATATATAGATCTCATCAAGTTTTACAACTAACGGGGCTAAATTAATTAATTAACTGTAGAACGAAGGTGAAATTCGATGTTTATAAATTATAGTGAAATAATAATATAACTAAACAGAATTAGGTCGCTAATTGAGTGAAATGATATGTATAAACAACGTAAACCTAATTAGTTATAAGCATTGTGCATCTTTGAGAAAGTTGTTAGGAATTGATTCGAAAATCGATCGCAAAACTTTGTATCTAACTAAAAAGTTGAATCATAAGGGAAAGAAAGAGAAGAAATTACCAGATTGTGTTAAGCGAAGAGGTGAGAGTGTGGGTTCGTAGAAAGGAAGAAGACGAAGAAGCGAGGTGTGGCTTAACTGAAACCTGGATTGTTCTTATTTTCTACACCCTTCACTTCAGGGTTTAAATAGGGCACCGTTTCCAAATACAAATTTCGCTACGACGGCCGATTCTTGGAGTAGTTTCGATAGATTTGAGATTATTCATTCATGTATTGAACTTTTGATAATTAATGAAATGCAGTAAGTTTGTTTGCTTAAAAAAAAAATAACTCGGTTTTTATATAAGTGTCCAGTTATAAGGATAACATCAAATTAAGAAAGTGGATATTTTACTTTATCTTCCTATTATACTATCATCTTAATTCATCAATAAATTCC
Organism: Trifolium pratense; assembly: GCF_020283565.1. Taxonomy (NCBI): domain Eukaryota; kingdom Viridiplantae; phylum Streptophyta; class Magnoliopsida; order Fabales; family Fabaceae; genus Trifolium; species Trifolium pratense. The sequence goes on along the minus strand of NC_060062.1, from coordinate 14,824,579 downwards.
TATTTGTTTACACGCTTTCAAATAAATTTATTGTTATAAAAAAAATCCTATCGTAAAAAAAAAAAACTTAACTTTCTTTTATAAAAAAAAAAAAAACTTCAGTTTTTCAAATATATATAAAAAGATAATTATTGAAAAAGATAAGAATAATTGACGAAGGGTATAATTGACAAATCGTATCCTTAAAACACATATTGGACATTTAATTAGAAACGTTAAATCTGATGAAGTTGGACACTTATAAAAAAAATGGAGGGAGTACTAAACTATTTTTTTCGACAAAAAATAAAGAAAAAGAAAAATTATTTCTTTGTTAAAAAATAAATAAATTTCTTGACCAAAAAATATATATTTTGAATCGACAGACAAATTAAATGCTTAATGGGAGTTTAAATATGTGGTTAACACAATTTTGATTTTTGAATGTCACTAAACATATACTATGTTAATAAAAAAATGTATAGTATGATTTAGTAAAAAAAAATGTATAGTATGTTAAAAAAAAATTATACTGATCCCTTAATTAAATTATTGATTTTGTTTTGGTCCTCTAAATGATTATTTTTTCTCTTCGGTCTTTTAACTATGCTGTGGTCAATCATAATGGTATCTCTGATAATATTTAACCCCAAATAGGTTAAAAACTAACAAAAGAGACCATTATGCTAAGTGCTAACAAAGACGTATAGGTTCTGATTGATAAAAAATAGCGGATAACTGATAAGCTAGTTTTTAGCTTATAGCGAATAAGCTAGCTGATTGAATTTGTAGTGTTTGAAAATATGTTTAATTGATGTTTAGTTTTTTTAAAGTAAGATGATAAGCTATAAGCTCACAAGCTACTTGAAATAGCGTTTGAAAAATAAGTTATAAGCTAATAAAATAAGGAATAAGCTCTATTTTTTTAAAAAAAAATTACCAAAAAGAGCGAAAAAGTTAAGAGACTTAAGAGTAACAAAAATTACATAGCGGATCAAAACAAATCAAGTATTTAATTACGGGACTAAAAATGTAATTTAGCTTAAAAAAAATGTATATATAATTTTTTTGTAAAGAAATAAATAAATATATTTTAACAGAAATTAAAATGATATAATTTTAAAAAGTTCAATAGATTTTAACAATATTTTTTATGCACTATGTTAGGTTTAATTGTAAAATTATTTTCCACAAATAATGTAAATCTATTAAACTCTTCAAAATATAAGTTTCCTATTAGGTATGTTTGATGAAAGGACGATGTAAGGGAATACAGGGAGATGCGATGAATTATTTTTAGTCTTTTATTTTTTGTTCAATTTTTTAGAGGAAAAAAAATGTACTATTGCTTAGTAGTTCGTTTGACTTATTGTTGTGAATGATATTTTGAATTTTGATAGATCGTAAGAAAATAAATCTATTAAGTATTAAAGAAACATGATTGTAACTTGTAAGACAAAACAATCCATTTATCTCTCTCTATCTCTTTGTGGTGCGCACCTTTTGATGATTACTTAAATGTAATATGGATGCGAGTTTCTCCTATGCCAATGATTTTATTGGACTTGTGTATGTTTGTCGAGAGTCGAGACCCTCATGGTGCTTGTGTATGTTGAGGTGAGGATGGAATTTTTTTTTTTGTGGAGAGAGGATGAAATATTTTTGTCTTACGCGAAGGTGAAGTTTATGGTTTATTAAGAGCCTTCATTGTTATGTAAAAAAAAAAGAAAAAAGAAAAAAGAAAAAAAAAAAGAGCCTTTATATGTGGGATCCAAGATTACATAATGTGTTTTTGAAGTTGATTGTCAATTAATAGTTGAGCACATTAATCACGCCATGCATGATGTTTTTTTTTTTTTTTTGGTTTAATAGTTATCTCGCGGCTAATCTCTACATTATGATCATATTTAGTTCATTGTTTGTCCCATAATAAACTAAATAGGAACACAATTCACCAAAAAAAAACTAAATAGGAACACATGTTAGCCACCAAACTTTTTATTAGTCCCATTTTTTATTATTGCTATCAACAAACAAACATTTGATCTTTACCACCACACATCGTCGACAGAGGTCTATAATATTTCAACCGATTTTCGTTAATAAATAAACTCTTAAGTAATCATCATTAGTCTTCAATCTTCTATCGTTACTCATAAATCAAAGTGTTGATTATATATACAAGTAAACACATTCTCTATTAAAATGTAGTGTATCAGATAGATCAATTACCAAACCAACAAAAATATTGGACTCAGATGATTAATGAGTCGCTAAGACAAATAGTTTGAGAAAATCCGAATATTTCAACTCAAACAAAAAAAACTAACTATTTTAACTAAATTTCAATGCTCGTACATTCATTGAATGATCGCTACAACAAAACTTCAAAAATATTCTGCCCTTACAAGCTTCATTACTTGGGTTGTTGTGTGCTGGGTATCTCAATTTGAACTGAAGAATTCAAACCTTGACAAATATCCCTTTACCCCAAAATCATTTTAAACAATAAAACATAATGAAAAGTGAAAACACAATCTAATTTGGCTCAGTTAAAAAATTCATTCAAAATTAAAAAAAAAAAAAAACTTAATCAACATCATAAATAAATAAATAACAATCAACAAATTATAATCTAAACATAAAATGTAACAAAATCTCAGTCCTAAAATATCCTAAATAAATAAACTTAAAGTCAATCAAACACAACAAAAGAACATACAATAATAACAAAACTATTTAATGCAAAGACGATATCACTCTTCAACTTCTTCTGCTTTGGTACCTTCTTCACCTGTCGATTCATCATCTACTCACACAAAAAATGTGCAAGCAACCCACATGAGAAACAAATGAAGGTGAGTTATCACACTCAAAAGATAAAATGGGCATTGTATATGATAATTCAAATGCACAATTTTCAACACACAACAAAAATGTATCAACATAACTCGGTCGGTATTCAATTGGAACCCACCAATAGTAAATATAATTAAAGAATCTTGTCAAAGTGACGCAGTCTGGTTAGATCTGACCGTATTATTAAGATCAAACGGTCCAGATTTAAAGCAGTCATGCAGTCTGATCAAATTTTTCTTTCAATATGAAACATATATACGATCATAATCGGACGACCAGATCTATCCCGATTATATGCAGTTTTGACTGATGCAACCTAGATCCTATATCATAACCATCAAACAAGAATACCGCAATAGTAACTAAAAATATACATACATCAACATAATTATATTATATCATCTACACTTTTCTTAATCTGGTGGGGGTATCTCATAACTTCTTTTTTTTCCAACAAAGCATACTTGCTAAAATTTTACATTTTAGAATAAATAAATGGATCTATCGGAGTTCAAACTTTGATCCTGCATATTACATGTCCTTACTACTACGCTCACCGGGACAGAGTATCTCATTACTACTATCAATTAACGACTAATTACAGGCATAATTGCACAAATAGTTAATTAAGAAAACTCTCAATTTGTAACAAGAAAAAAAAAAAACTCAATTATCAGGTACCAACATAGTCGAATATCCTCTAATAAATACCTCAGTTGATAGTTAACTAGAGACATTATTAAAGAAGTTGGAATTTAAATCCTAAATTTCACACTTATAATGTGTGAATCTAGCACTATATATATATATATTGAAAAAAAAATCCTCCTCTCATAAAAACAGAGCAGAAAAACAAAATAAAAACGTAACGTTAGGGGCAAATCAAATATCCAAACCGAAAGCTTTTCCAATGTCGAATTAATTAGTTTAATTAAATGTGACAGTGACACTAATTAATTAATTAATTAATTAATCCACCGACCTGATGCAAAGAGTTGAAGCTTGGTAGTATTTTCCTGATCAATAACATCAAGAAAAACAGGATCAACAGTAACATGACTATGAACCCTAACTTTAAAATTATGATCCCACCACAAAACTCTAGCAGTACCAGCAATATCAACAGCAGCATCAAGAACCATTTCACGTTTCGCCACATCAGCAACAACTCTCTTAACATGTTGAGCAAGCTGACTAGCCTTAAGCCGAGCTGGAAGTCTTAAAAGCTGACAAGATCTCGGCGGCTGTGAACCGGCTTGAACCGGAGCCGAACCAAGAAGAGAACCTTCGTAGAAAATTGACATGGTTGTTGATGTGTAGTTTATTGGTGCTATGTTTGGGTTTGTTACATGAACTGTTAGAAGAACTTCTGCGTCTAGAACAGGGAGACTTGGTTTTAAGGAAGTGAAGTTGATTGAAATAAGGTGGAATGTTGGGTCTTTTGGTTTTGCTGAGAGGATTGAGGTTGCTGCTATTGCTGATGCTGCTCCTATTATTGCTGATGTCCAGCTCCATTTTACTCCTTGATGTTTTTTTTCTTCCATTGTTTTTTGGAGAGGAATTTGTGTTGTGGAGATTGTGATGGATGTGGATATATTTATATGGTTATGGTGATGAGTGATTATGAGAGGTTGAAAGAATGGGGAAAAGAAAGACAAAAGGGATGGACGGAGAAGTGAAGATTTTGAGGATAATGCTTTTGCGGTGTCTTTTATAGAAAATAATCAATTGCACATTTTTTTAAGGGTAAAATATATTTTCGGTATCTCCCGTTAGCTTAACTCAGTTGGTAGCTATGTTGTCCGGGTGCGGGTATGGTACCGGTACTGGTACAAAGTGCGTAATTTTTAGAAAAATTAAGGTACGTGTACGTCTCTATAATTTTTTTTAAAATATAATTATATATATCAAATAATATAGTTAGATTGTTAAAACAAATAATTAGACATAAAAAAGATCACACCATACTTTAAATGTAATTTAAATTGTTCGAAATATCAAAATATGAAATTAAAAATCAATTAGTTCAAAAAAAGTCAATTATTTCCCTCATCATCATCACTAAAAAGAATGACCTCTAGTTAGATTCACCGCGAGAAAGACTAACAATTTCAAGAATATCAACTATATATTAAATAAATCTCATTCATTTCTACGAATATCCCACATTTTTGTTACACTTTCATTATAAGTATTAATATTTATCTTTCTTAAAAGAAGACGAAGATTGATATGAATAAAAACTAGATCTTCGTTATAAGTATTAAAAGTTCTAAAAAGAAAAGTGTATTGAAAAATTTGGATTGAGAGTGTTGTGTGCACTTCTTTCTCAATAGAATAGCACGTTTAATTCATGGTCGATGCAATTGAAAATTAGAAAACTTTCCACATTTTTTGTTGTTTATAATATTTTTTTTGTTAATTTGTACAGTATCTTTTGTTAATTTGCACATTATATTTTCTATTTCAACGACACTCAATTATATTCCTAATAACTTATGCCCTAAAAAGACACAAGTTATATTTGCGTACAAAAATTACATTATCAAAATTATAGTCATACACAATGAAGATTGGATATGTATTTATTCAAAATCACCAAATTTGTAGGAAAAAAATAGTATGGTAATTTTTTTTAATACAACTAAACCTTCGGTAAACTATCTTTTAGAATTCATTGTTTTTTTATATCTTGTAGATCAAACAAATGACTCGTTTATTAAAATGTATGAGCAATATAATGTATGAAAAAAAATTTTGATTTTTTTTTTCGTATTTACAATGCAGCTGAGGATCAAGATTTTTGAATTTTAATTTATTATTAAAAGACTTGTACCATTTCATAATAACCGCTTAAAATCATGTTATAAACTTCCAAAATCTTTACCTAAAACATAACGATTTCTATGAAATGTTGATGGTAAAATTTTATTTAAAAAATTAAAGAATTTAAAATCATTGCGGTTTAACTTTGATGCGATCAAACATTTAGATTTTTTCCTTGTGAGCAACTAAGCATATATGGTTTAATGGAGGGGATGAGGATTTTATAAGGGAAAGGAAGGGAGGAGAAAACATGAAATATATGTTTGGTTTAAACTAGGGGAGAAGAGAGATTTCAATTAAATACGAGTATGGTTCATAAGAAATTTTACCTTTTTTCATCCTTAAAATTAAATCTTAAAACACTCATGTTAACTAAAAACAAGTGACTCTTTAACAACTTTTTAAGTGTTTCCACATGACCTCTATAAAGATGATAGATGAATTGGGAAATAGACATAATGATATATGTTGCTGCCATGACCACTTACCAATCAAATTTGTCGGCGTTGTTGGTGAAACGGCCAAATTTCAATCCAACGTGTTTTTAATTCAATTTTTCCATTTTTGATGAATTTAGGTTTTGTACGATATTAACAAATGTTTTTAATTTCAATTTTTATTTTTTATTTCAATTTTATTTAAGAAAATGTAAAATTTGATTTAAAAAATTAGAAATAATAATAATAAAAATGTGACATGGCAACCACATAAGCTGGAACAGTTATGGTGCACAAACAAATTCCTTATGCACCACCATGCATAAACAACACACAAAACCATTCCACAACAAAATGGTTTTGCATTACAACCCTCTGAAATTATTCCACAATAAAAATGGTTTTGACATGATTAAGTACATCCAATGTGAAACAATTCTATTGCAAAAATGAATTTGGCAATCCGATGACGTTCAGAGGTTGTTGTTGTTGATTTGGGAGTGGAAAATGATGCGTTTGGATATTTGTTAGATTCAATTTGATGGTGAAGATTTGTTTATATAACTCATGCCCACGTAAGCTAGATGCCTATATCACATCATTTAATAAAGTGATACATAATCAAAATTTGAAAACCAAAATGAATAAAAGGACTAATTTCCATTTTTCTAAAATAAGGAGACCAAAATTGCGGAAAAAAATAATAGGACCAAAAGATATTTTATTGGTCCCTTAAAGATATTTTAAGTTTCGTAATGGTCCCTTAAAGAAAAAAGAGTTTGGATTGGTCCCTTATTAATATCACCGTTTGTCACATTGGTCCCTTCCGTTAATTTATTAACATCAAATATATTAGGTGGACCAACATTTTAGGTGGTCCACCATATACCTCAATACATTTTTTAATCTTAACCATCAAATATTTTTGAAGAAAAATAAACCATTAGATTTTGTATGTCCACCGGATCTAACAGTGCACCATCATGTTCTTCATCTTCATCATTTCTTCATCTTCTTCCTCTTATCCTTCTTCATCTTCAACGCCATTTTCACGACCTTCATAAAAAAAATCAAATTTTTTCTTCAAAACCCAATTTTTTCTCATTCATCAACTTCATAACAATAATAAAAACCCATAATTTTTTCTTCACTCTTCTTCCCTCAAACTCAGAAAATTAAAATCCAAACACACATAAATCAGAATAATTCAGATCTTCCGTGAAATTAAAATTCAAACACACATAAATCCAAACCCAGATTTTTTTTCTTCTTCTTTTCACATAATAAAATCCAAACTCTCACAGAATAACGAATCTGGCTCAGATTTATGACTTTGTAAAGTACTTCACGGTTTACATCTCAACCACTAAGTTATTGTAATTGATAACATCTCTCCTTTAGAAGCTTTCAAAATAATTTTTTCTTCTTCACATCACAGATCCGAAATTCACCACCATCACTCACTTGAGCAACCAAACAAACACAATTTCCATTGTTCTTTGAAAAAGAATTTCAAACACACAGAACATATCAAAATAACAGATTGAGGAGTAGTGGTAGTATTGTTGATCAAGGTTTGATTTTGGTTCAGATCTGATTTTGATGATGAAGTGTCATGTTGTTGTTGTTGATTTTATTTATTTTTCCTGAAACTGATAATGTTGAAACGATGATGAAGAATGAGGGGAGGTAGAAGATGAAGCAAATCAGTTTGTGGTGGTTCACACTGATAGATACAATAGACCTTCAAGATCTAACGGTGTCCTTTGTGACAAAAAGATCAAACGGTTAAAATTAAAATATAAAAGAGGTCTACGGTGGATCACTGTATATATTGGCTCACCGTAGATAGTCACAGTGCCACGTGTCAATGGTTAACGTTTTTTGGAAAAAATGAACGGAGAGGACTATTATAGGTAACAGTGATATCAATAAGGGACCAATCTAGACCTTTTTTTCTTTAAGGGACCATTATGAAACCTAAAATATTTTTAAGGGACTATTTTACTAATTAAGCCTTTTATAAAATATGGGGACCAAAATGACATTTAAAAAAGCCACCAGCGCCAGGCCAGTAGCCCAGTAGAAACGAAAAACGCAAAACTGTAAAAAGGCACCGAGACAGAGGCCTGCAACTCAAAACAACACACAACACCACCATCGACCTCAGCGCCTTAAGTATAAACCCTAGTATTGTATCACTGTAGTTACTGAAATCGTGAACCAGATTCCGGCACTGGATGACAGACTTTGATACTACTTTCTCCGCCGATGGCGGCGGCGGCGGCCAAAATCTCAAGGAATGCGAACTTATGATTCAGAAGAGTCTCAAGAGTATTTCAATTTTTCCTCTCTCTATTATTTTATTGTTTTCAGATTTTTTTCTCTAATTCCAATACAGTATATCTTAATTATTATCAGCTCCAATGGTGAGGTTCTTAAGGGAACACTTGGAGAAAGCTGGGTGTCCTGTTCAACAAAATTTCATTAGAGCTATTAATTGTGATCAGTCACATGCCGGCGGTTATGTTCCCGGTCAAGGGGTGCGTATACATTTTTTATTTGATTTATCTTTTTGTTATGGAAATAATTTATACAAACCTATGAAGCACGGACACGGAAACACCGATAATAATTTAAGAAATGACACAATACAATGTAATTATAAGTGTCGGTGTCTGACAAGGGACACGCCTAATCCGATGAGTGTCCGGCTTCATATCAAACGAGCTTAATTAAGCTACTTGTCGTCCAAACGTGGTTATTATTGTTACAAAAGAGGAGGGAAATTGATTGTCTAACGTCAAGATTTTGTGGTTTTAAGGGTCTGTTTGGATTGGCTTATTGAAGGTTATCTATTGGCATACATTTTGTGAGACTGTTTGGGAGAACTTATGAAACCATTATGACAATTTTTGTAAGCTTTTTTCAGCTTATTTTCATAAGTTCTCCAATATAACTTATGAAAACAGTTTATAGCATGTATATATAAATTAGCATTAATTTATCTTTTGCTATAAAAATAGTTTATATAAGCTTATACATATGTGCTTATCACGATAAGTGTTTGTGCTATAAGCTGCAAACAAACTGTTTATCCACACAGTCCCTTAGTCTATTTAAGAGAGAGAATGGTCATTATAATAAGATTGTAAGAGTGAGAGAAAATGGTGTGTTAGAGAGCGATGAGGAGAAGTCACCAAAGTTAGACAACTGAAAAGTAGACAGTCACCCCTTCAGGGAGGAGGGTGTGCTGTTCCATACGACGGTACTTATTACCAGTAACAAGTTTGAGTTGAACTGAAGCAGTTATTGTTTTCTAGCTTAAAAAGAGGATATAATGGACGCAATTGATGATGAAAATAATCTCAGTTGGTGTCATTTCGTTTAGTGGTTATAACAAGTTTGATGTTGTATTCATTTCGTATACTGCACGGTTTTCAATTATTAATAGTATTATTCTGCATTTTTTGGACACAGATAGTTGTGTGCGGAAATCGGACACAAATGCAAGACGAGGTTAATCAGGTGATAATTCATGAGCTAATTCATGCATTTGATGACTGTCGATCTGCAAACTTGAATTGGACTGATTGTGCTCACCATGCTTGTAGTGAGGTTCTTTTTTAACAACACCCTTTTAATCATACTGACTTTGATGTAGTTTTATGTATTGGTTTCACTTAATCAATTTTTCTTGGTGATTATGTGAAACAGATAAGAGCCGGTCATCTAAGTGGTGATTGTCATTACAAACGGGAACTTCTACGAGGATTTATGAAATTACGAGGGCACGAACAAGTATGCCATGTCTTTCCTTTCTGAATTTATACTTACATTTACTTTGGGTGAATATTTTAAAGATAATGCGCAGCAGCCTTATAGAAGGTACTATAGTTGAGTTAGTTTGCAACATAGGCTTTAGTATTCAACATTTTATAGTATTTTATTTGAAACATGATATAATAGTTTGAACATTAAGGCTTAAGCACCGAGTCACTTTTTTTTCTCCTTCTTTCTCATGCAATTGATAAAAGAATAAACTAATGAAGATTAAGAGAAGATAATTATAGGGTTAGAGGGATAAGGGTCCCCCTAAGCATGAAAGAAAACACAAAGAACAAATAATGAAGAAAAAACATCAAATGAAACAAAGTTACAAGGAAACTTCCCTTGAAAAGACCTTGTCCCTTACACCCAATGCCTAATTTTATCCCAGATCAGCTGCTGATGTAATGAAACTATGGAATCTCCTTAAATATGCATGATTTAGTTACAGCCATTCATTGAACTAGGGTACACTTGACATTCATCAAAATGCCAAAAAATGAACTCCAAAACAAATCAGCAGCAAAGCAATATCACCCTCCAGGCTCCAATCCTGCCATAATTTGAGAGAAGCAGAAGGAGGACCAACAGTTGACAAAAAGATCTACCAAGGATTTGTTTGTAACCTCATATACCTTGCCCACACAAGACCGGATATCACACACTGTAGGTGTAATTAGCCGATTTATTCATGATCCTAGAGTGTGTAGTCGCACACTCTATTTAAGATTGATAAATTGAGACAAGAAGCTTTGCTGATGCAGACTATGCAAATTCTAGGATTTGTTTGGAAGTTATGAAGGAAAGGGTAGATAGGGCTTTGAGGAAAAGGTAGTTGTTACCATATCAGTTGTACCCTTAAATTGTATGGTTACAATGCAAATTGCAATTTAAGTGACCATTTCCATTCAAGCCTTATTACTCAGTCATCTATTTGTGTCATCATAACACACACTAGCTAACTATCAGCTTGTAGTCGTGTACCAAATGATACTAAAGTCTCATGAAATTGTTTTAGAGTTTAAATACGTGAACCAAATCCAAAACAAGTGGATGCGTTTCTATGATAACCGAGATCATTATACAAAACTATATATTTGCTATAAAGTACCAATAAGTTTGTGGGAATTATTATTATTATGGGTGGTGGATTTGTAAGGAAAGCAACAAATGTGATGACTCTCTCTTCTCCCCATCTTAGATTCGTTCCTCCCTTTCTTGAATTTCTCTGTTGATAGAAAGCTCATAGTTGACAGAGTTTTCTCTTATGCAAGGCTGCTATTTCCTCTATAGTTGCATACTTAGTTGATTTTTCTCCTTTGCAATTCAATAAAACAGTAGCCTAATTTCTTTCCAATTTACCAAGTCTCATCACAGGATTCCTTGAATTATTTTTCATTAGAGGTGTGGGCTGATATGGCTTTATAATCACTAATTCTTTTGAAATTGTTGCAAGTTAGAGTCTGTAGGGAAATTTTAGTTGCCCTTGTCTCTTACACTAGTTAACTGTCAACTTGTACCAAATGATACTAAAGTCCTATGAAATTGCTTTAGTTTAAATGTGTACCAAATCCAAGTGTGAGTAGAACCTTGCCTAATAACTTAAAGATCCCTAAAAATAAAAAACAAAAAACTTCATTTCTTAACTCTTAAAATCCAAGCACATTCAAAGTTACAACCCAAAACTTCTTTATCAAAGCTTCTGATAACGAGTTGATTCCAAACACATTCAAAGTCACAATCCAAAGTTTCAATTCATGATCTACATTAGAAGCACAGAGGCACAAAGAACAATTGAATGGTCCTGACATTGTTTTTAACTAAAATTGACCAATTGAATCTCATTATAATTCAATAGAAGAGTACAATAAATCTTTACATTATAATTTAGTACAAGTTAAATTCACTACAAGAACAAATTCATTACAATTCTTTCTGCTATAACTATTTCTATTACAAGAACAACTTTTTAAGCCCCTCTTCCTCCTTTGTTCACAGCTGCAAGGAGTGATTCTAGCTCGTGTCTTCACCAAAATTAACAATATCAAGTGCTACACTATCATCTCTAACATTTTCTTTTCATGCTTGACGGGATACAATACAATGATTGAGGCAGTTAAGACCGAATAACAACAAATGATAGAATTTTAAATTACCATGAAATATAATTAGGCATACCTTCCAGCAAAGACAATAAACCTTTGAGGCAGTTGGGCATACAATGCTGCAATACAGAATAGTGCACCATTACACAGTATGGCAATAGCAATATGCTGCAAACTTATCAGTTCTGGTTTATTGTTTCAGTAACAAATTGAAATTGGGTACCCTCCCTTAGTATTAAAATCAAACACATGGGATACATTAAAATCAAACCAATCTTAAATGAAGTAGGAATCGTGAAACAACAGCGTATACTGTATAGACATACAAATAAGATTCAGCTGTGGGGCGCCGTGAACGACAGGGAGTAGCACAAAAGAATTTGGTGAAGATTCAAAATGAAATTTGATAGCACAAAAGAATCCCACTACAGATCCAAACTATTTAAAAATCAGTGAATTAAAATTAATTGACAGCGACCGAGAGAAACCAGATGAACAAAGTGATTTAGGGGAGAAATGTCCTTGGTGGAAGATCTGCACCAGTTGTGGTTGTGGTGGCCAGCGGCAACATCGTCTACGGTGGTTGTTGGGTGAAGAGAACAATTTGAGGGAAACCGGATGAACTATAGGCAATTTAGTGGTGAATAGAGAAAGGTCATAGCTTTTGAAAATACATTGAGAGATGAGAGAGTCATTTGTGGCATCTTAAAATTTGGGTTATAATCTCAACCATACACTTTAATTTAATGGTTGAGATTTATTACTATTTTCTCACATAAAAGTACCGTTCTCATAAGATATGTCCTCTCTATATATAATTGTGTCATGGTCGTGCCCCATATATAGGACATTAACGATGTCTGTGTCGTGTCCGGTGTTTGTGTTTTACTTTAGACTACTTCGTTCATGTTCCCTTTAGACTATTTTTGGATACTTTATACTATCAATTTATGCAGTGGTAATGATCATGTCTATACTGGGGTAATGAATTTTTGTCCCCTTTTGGTCTTGTATAATGGTGTTATATATTGCTGTACTCTATCATTCTCATTGAAGTGGAATTGCCAAAGATTGTTTCCCAGCTAGCAATTTTTTCATCATTGTCTAACTCTTAAATATTATGGAGGTTAGACTAACTAGTTCAATACTGAATTAATTTAATTCATCTTGAAGGAATGCATCAAGAGAAGAGTTATGACATCATTGGCTTCAAATCCATTTTGCTCTGGTTCAACTGCCAAGGATTCTATGGAAGCTGTATGGGATGTTTGTTATAACGATACAGCACCTTTTGATAGAGCTCCTTAAAAATTGCGTGGCTGTTACCGGTTTATGGTATAGAAACCATTGTTTCCATTATTTGGCTGTGACCACAAATGCAATTCAAATCAAATAAAATGATGACTTATTTATTTTTAGCTGAGATATCTTTTTTAGCTGAGATATCTTTATCTTCTGCGAATTGTAACTTCATATGGAAACTTCTTTTCTTCTCATTGTTTTTTAGCTTTGCCATATATTGAAGTTAAATGAACACTTGTTCTGTACACTGAATCCAAATCCAACATTGGTTGGTTGTTACTGGAGCATAGTATAAACAATTGCGGCTCGGTTCGGTTTTTCCGAACTGAAAAAACAGTCTGGTTCAGTTTTCATGCAATTTTGGTTTTAAACCAAACTTTGCCCTGTAAGTTTAAGAGTTATTTCACATGCCCACCCCTAGCCATCATTGTTGTTTCATGTTCTTGTCTTCATTAAGTCAAGTGTCAGTGTATGTGCTATTTTCAGATAAAAAGATGCTAACCTAAATTTGAAATAGTATGAAGGTGCCCAAACAGAGCTACCTTAAACAAATGTGACACAAATAGAATCATATGCTCAAACTATTAACAGGGAATTGCAAGCCAACATTGTTTCTAACATATCCACAATATCAATGTTTACCGGACTCTTTTAATTTAATATATAAACAAAAACTGTCTGGAACTAACTGATAAAGCAAAGAATGCAGAAATATCCATAGAAAGATACCAGGATTCTCAGAATACCTAGATGCAATAAGAAAAGTTAAACTACATAATAAGGATAAATAAACCCTAACAACTAAGGTTTCTACCAAAAAAATGTTGATGAGTCAGAGAACATATTAATGATCTACCAACAGTTGGTCTAAATGATGAGAGTTTTGAGCCTCTTAAACAAGTATTTAGTTCAACTTTAATTTTTACGTATGGAGAAAATTGAGTTAAAATTGAGTTGAGAGGGATCAACTTACTTTATGTATTCAATAAATTTTCTGACAAAATTTAGTTACCGTTAGTAGTAAAAAATTTGTACAAAGAGCATGGAGCCATTTTTTTGTATTGATATCATTAAAATTATATCTCAATTATGTTGATAAAAAACAGCTCCCTACACACACTTACACATCTATCTTTAACACATGTTCACAAATTACTAATTTTGTATCCCTAGCATTTTACTTTTCAAACAAGTTCCAATAATATTTGGAACATATTCCTTTCTCACTTTGGGCGTAAGGTCCTATATGATGATCCTTTTTTGATTGAAATCTCTATGATTCCTTGATAATGCAGTGAAATGTAAATGTATCTTTCACCATAGCTTTTGTTATTTATGCTTGTTAATTTATATGCACTATAAAACCTTTGTATATAAATAGATCTAATTAAATAACTCTATTGTGTCATTTTTATAGATTAGTTTATAAATATTTCCACAAATACATACATAATATGATTTGATTAAATGCATGTATAAAAAAGTTTTGCACTATACATATATACAAATTAAATCCTTGTTGATATGATAAATATAAAAATATTATCTCATCATTCTTTAATTTTATTTTTTGTATCCATAAAAATATTATACTTGACATGATGAAAAAATTTCAATAACTTTTTACTAAATCTCCAAAAAGGAAACATAAATAAAAAAAGCAAGCTATTATTTGTATAATAATTACAAATAAAACCAATAACTAAAAAACAAAATGTTTTCCATGTCTAATTTCCATTGTTGTCATTTCATTGCTAAATAGCACAATCAAACGGCTGCAAGCTACAAACCAAAGATATATGTCTTGTGGAACATCCTTTGGTGCTGTCGTCCATCCTAGAGGCCTGCAATAGATAGATAGATAGACACACATAACATTCTTATAAATACACACACATAACATTCATCAAATCTCAACCATATCTTCTAAGTTTAAGTTATTCAACATTAATATAAAGTAAAAATAATGTCTCCTTCTACTTTAAAAGTTGTTCTTTCACTCATCATTTACACTTTTACCCTTGTGAACCTAACAAGGGCCGGTGACCCAGATATACTAACCGACTTCATAAGCCCATTAACTGGCCCAGTTGATTCAAACTTTTTCACCTATACCGGCTTTCGTGTCCTTGTTGGACCACAAAGCGCAAATCCACCACCATTCAAAGTATTAAAAGCAAGTTTGGTAGAATTTCCATCATTAAATGGACAAAGTGTGTCATATGCCGCTCTTCAATTCCAACCTAAAAGCATAAATCCACCACACATACATCCGCGTTCAGCTGAACTACTCTTTGTTGTTCAAGGTTCACTTCAAGTTGGACTTATTGACACAACTAATAAACTCTTCACACAAAATCTTCAAATTGGTGACTTGTTTATTTTTCCTAAGGGTCTTGTTCATTTTCAACATAATGTTGATGAGAAGGTTCCTGCTCTTGCTATATCTGCCTTTGGTAGTGCTAATGCTGGCACTATTTCACTTCCTAGTACATTGTTTAATACCTCTATTGATAACAATGTTTTGGCTTTGGCTTTCAAGACTGATGTTTCCACCATTCAAAATTTGAAAAAAGGTTTTGCTACCTATGGGTAGATTTGTATTCTTCATCCATTTACTTGTTTTTGTTTTTTTTCTTTTCATTTTATTGTTCAATAAGTGCTTTTATGTACAAGTTTGTGATGTGACTTTGTTTGATTGTGTTTGCTATATTAATAATGGTGTGAAATAAAATCACCAACAGTTAACTTTTTGTTTGCTCATAGCTTCATTATTCTTGGAATATAAGAAAGTCTTCTATTAATTACTACAAATTTAGTAACTTTCATAATTTCATCTCTAATAATAATAAAAAAGTAGCTACCGAGAGCATAACTCAACTGACAGTGATATTGTATTTTATATGTAGGTTCGAACCTGAAACCTCCCGGTTATTCATCTTAAAAGATAATTTTTTGGCATTAGACTGCTTGGCAAAAAACCAATAGTGACAACCGTAGTTCTGAAATTGTATATTAAATGAACAATAAGTTAATACAACTTTTGATTATAAAAAAAATATTAATTAGAAAAAACAAATTCCAGCAAATTTAAAGATTATATAAGAAAAAAGTTGATTAAAATTGATCTTTTTCAAACAACACAACAATATTTTTTTTAAACGACCAATATATATATATATATATATATATATATATATATATATATATATATATATATATATACTACTCCGTCCCAAAATATAAGCAAAAGTTGGTCAACAAAAGTGGATCTATTTGGTCCAAATCTTTAACCAAATACATCAAGTTTATTTGACCCACTTTTGCTTATATTTTGGGACGGAGGGAGTATATATATATATATATATATATATATTTTGTTAATTTATGGCTCGTTTGGATTAGCTTATTTATGAGCTTATGCAAACAGCTTATTCAATATAAATTAAGTTTTATGCTATCTTCTATAAGTTTACACTAGTGAAAATTGTATTTTTATAAGCTATTTTATCATAAACTACCTTAACAAACTTATAATAATACATAAAAATTGCATAAGTTATTTGTATAACCTCAAAAATAAACTAATCCAAACGGACTCTTAGTAGTATTTGCTAGAAGTAAAAATTGAACGAGGGACAAATCTTTATCACTTCATTCCATACCTCTCACACTCCAACCACTAAATCAATTCTTTTTCCATCACTTCCAATTCAATATTAATTCCACTTTTACTTCTACATTTTTCTTAATCTTTGCTATTAAGAAACATGTAATTTTGGAAGAAAAATTGTACCGCCTCCGAAGTCGCAAGTTATCATTGTTGATGAGGAAGAATAGGAAAAGCCTCCGGTTCACGCAATAAGATTCTTAAAGAAACTGATATTGATACGGTTACTGATCATGTGCAATCATCTTTATGACCTCCGAAGCTGCAAGTTATCGTTGTTGATGATAAAGAGCATGCAGGAAAAGCCTTCAGTTCACGTAGATATGGGACTCTGATAAACAATTCATCTGAAATACAAGACAAAATCAGGCATCTTATGCTCACACTTTTATACCTTTTTAAAATACAAGACAAAATCAGGCATCTTATGCTCACACATTTTTCTATATTCAATCAAAGAAATAGAAGCGACCGATGATTTCCATTCAATCACAGCTATGATGTTAATCCATGAATCTGAAGGTGTGAAAACAAAAGAAAGGGAGGTTGAATTGTGTTTTAAGACAAACTAAAATTTTCAAGTTTAAGCTTAGTTCTTGATAGCAGTGCATAACACAATACAAACACAACGATAAAGAGATAAGAGGAGAGAAGATGGACACAAGCAATTTATACTAATTCCTCTCACAAAACGAGAATAGTCTAGTACCCTTGCACTTCCAAGGGATTTCCAGTATAATCACACAAGATTACAATTGCTCAAGCACACAGCAAAAGACTTCTACACAATGCTCAAGCACTAAGCAAGAGACTTCTCAATCTAAAGTATAAATAAAGATTGTTGTGATAATACAAGGCACTAATAAAACCTTAGAGCTAAAATACAATGAGTAGATACAGACTTTAAAATATTTTTGATGTGAATGAAATTCAAAGATTCAGAGCTTGTAATATCGAAGTGAGTATGCAAAGAATAAATAATGTATTCGTCAATGATCTTCAAAATGGAGTGTTGTTTATATGGTCGAGTAGTACGCTCTATGTGTAGATGACCTTTGTGCAAAGACGTTGTAGCCAGCTGATTTGGACTGAGCGATGAAAGTGACTTGTCATACCAAAGTGGTAATAAGTTTACCATACTTCGTGTCTTAGGAATCTGTTTATACTAAACAAGGAAACTTTCACAGTTTGACTTCCACACTCCTCCAAACTTAGAATATGGTTGATAAATCTGATTGTCCTTTTTAGATTCCATATGCCAAAACAGAGAAAGATCCTTTTGGCTTACTCCCAACGTTCTCTGAAACTTCTGACATGATTGTTACTTATCAACTCATTGTGCGCTGATCAGCTTCTGATGGCCTCTTTCCTTTGATGGTCAGATGCTTCTGACTCATGCTTGCCTCTGATAGCTTCTTGCTTCAGAGTCTTCTGAGTGGACAAGAGTCTCTTGTTCATCTTTGCTTCTGAATCCCTTTCAGAACTTGTTTCTTTTCTCAAGAGCTTAGGAATATCAGAATTTTCTTATAAGATCCTGCACACTTGAATTAAATGTCAGTACTACCAATTGAGCATTTTAATACTTATTATTATCATCAAAACTTATAATTTTACTTAGGGCTTTAGAACCACTTTTGATCCAACAGAATCAATTTTTGTTTCGCTTCTCATAGATTAATAAGAGAAAATAATCTATAAAAAATAAATAAATCAATGATAGAAAAAAAAAAGAAGAATAACAAAGAACAAGAAGAATATGAAAAACAATCCCACCAGAAGTTCACACCATCTGTGCTATCACAAAGAGAGAAAGAACATGAAGAATAAGAAGAGGCGGAGTTTGAAGAAAAGAAGAGAGAGCAGCGGCTGTAAATTGTATATTTCTTTGCGGCCGTACATTTATATTCCTCGGCGTAGTAGCATTTAATCATATCTTTTATACTTAGGGTTATGTAAATGAGTTTAGGCCATTGTAGTAGACTTCTTTTTTTTCTTTTTCTCTATTGAAATGTAGGCTTTGTATTGAGTTCTTTTTTACTATATATTCCCTCTGGTTCTATTTATTAGAAGCAATCAATTTTTTAGGTTCATTAAAAAACTAATGTAACTAGTTTATAATATAAACCAAATACATTAATTATTGAATGAATCTGAAAAGTCAAAAGTATCTTATAAAAAGGACCAGAGAGAGTATTATTTTACTAGGTTTAAATAAGTAGTCCTGTAATTGTAGTTGATAATTCACTTTATGTTACGTTATTAGGTTTTTGATACTTGGATTATTCCCTGCTAATACAGTGATCATTAAATGTTTTGAATCATTTTGATGAATTTTTGAGTCAGGTCATGTAATTTGGACTTCATGTCATTTTGTCGTAAAGAGTTAGCTTAGGTGATAACTAGTGTCAAGAGAGATCACAAGAGCCTCAATTGAAAAGGTCTTCGAGCTTTAGATATGATAACTAGAGTCAAGACATGAGTCCCCGTACAACCGAGAATTGCGGTTAGTCAGAATCCCAGTCAAAGCTTCGCATCGCCAAGACAAAAGAATATTTGTCAGGATAAGACAGTTGACATCTTCCATGTGCATGATTGTACTATCCTAATATTGTCCAAATTGGGAGAATGAGGGTTGGTCCATGATTCAAGGTTGATGTCTATTTAAACGGCCCATAAAACCTTAATTCATTATACAGTGTAAGGAACAAAGGAGTTGCATTTTGATGCACCGTCATACCAACATCTCAAGCCAATTTCTATTGCAATTATGATAATCGGAGGCACGACACTTCTGACCTTGGTGGTTGAAAGATCATTTCTTGGTTGTGCATCTTAGCTTTACATCTCTTACTCCTTTATGATGTGTAAATCTATGGGTGCGTTTGATCTGCTAAAAAACAGGGCACTGAACTAAACAATTTTTATTGTACCTTGTTTGATCTAGAGACTGGACAAGAAAAGTAGCATGGGACAAGACAAAAACAATAATTTTTGTCCGTCACTGAACTAAAGGACAACTTTTTTGTTGGAGTTACATTATACATAGTTTTGTCAATTCTTGTGTGAATTTTTCTATAGTGATGCTAAGCTTTTGTAGAATAAAGTGATGTATATAATGTGGAGGGTGTAGGATAATATGTCTTAAATGAATCTACGGTTAAAACCAAGTCATCCATGGTGGGAGACCTATCTCATTATTGTTGGAACTATGAACTATGAACTATGAACAAAAGTGGTAAGATAAGAATGAGAGAAAGGGTAATTTTATTGAATGATCAATTGGTATTCTTTACAATAGTGTAGTGTGGTTTTTATACACAAAATCAATGAGTTAGCATTAACCAACTATGGTTACTTATTAGCATAGTAGTTAACTCAACTAACTAACCTACACACTAACTAATTCTGTTTTACTTGTAAAGCAAGTAACAGCTTTTGCAACAACCAAACTAACTAACTTTGAATTATTCTCAACACACCCCTTTAATTCAAAGTCTCAAGGCTTTGAACATTCATCATTCTTCTCAAATCCTTGAATCTATCAACCTTCAATGGCTTAGTGAGCACATCTGCCATTTGATTCTCTGTGTTGCAGTAGGTCATTTTGATCTTCCCCTTTGTAACTTGATCTCTCAAAAAATGAAACTTTGTTTCTATATGTTTGCTTCTTCCATGAGCTATAGGGTTTTTGGCCAGATTAATGGCTGATTTGTTGTCAACCATTAGCTCTACTTCATGTTCAATATCAATCTTCATTTCCTGCAGTAATGCTAGCAACCAAATTCCTTGGCAAGCAGCATTGCAGGCAGAGATGTATTCTGCCTCACATGTGGATAAGGCAACTACACTTTGCTTTTTTGAACTCCATGAGATTGGACAATTGAACAATGTGAAGATGTATCCCATTGTGCTTCTTCTTTCAACTTTATCACCTGACCAGTCAGAGTCACAATAACCAACAAGCTTCCTTTGGTTCTCATCTGTTTTGGTGTACAAGACACCATAGTCAATTGTGCCCTGTAGGTATCTTAGGATTCTCTTCACTGCTTGCATATGTGACAGTTTAGGTGATTGCATAAATCTGCTGACAATCCCTACACTATGACATATATCTGGCCTTGAATTGCAAGCATATCTAAGGCTTCCTACCATCTGTTTATAGTGAGTACTATTCACAGATTTGCCTTCATCATCAGCATTCAAATTTGATGCAGTTTCCATTGGAGTGTTAGCTGGATTACAATCCATCATGTTGAATCTCTTTAGTATATCTGAAGCATACTTCCTCTGATGTATCAGCATACCACTACTTGTCTTAGTGAATTCCAGCCCAAGAAAATATTTCAAACCTCCTAAATTGGTCATGTCAAATTCTGAGCTTAGCAGACTTGTTAGCTTCTTAACTTCATCTTTACTGCTGCCAGTTATTAGTAAGTCATCAACATATAGGCACACTATGCAAAGTCTGTTCTGTGATGTACCTTTGACATAGATTCCATGTTCAACAGTGCATTTTGAGTATCCATTTTTGCTGAGAAACTCATCTATTCTCATGTTCCAAGCTCTTGGTGCTTGTTTTAGGCCATACAATGCTTTGTTCAGCTTCAACACATGATCTTCCTTTCCTTTAACTATGAAACCCTGAGGTTGTTCAATATATACTTCCTCCTCAAGTTTGCCATTGAGAAATGCAGACTTGACATCCAATTGAACAAATTCCCAGTCAAAGTGATTTGCAATAGCAACTACTAGTCTCACAGTTTCAATCCTTGCCACAGGTGCAAAGATTTCAGTAAAGTCAATACCTTGTTTCTGTAGGAATCCTTTGGCAACCAATCGTGCTTTGTACTTTGCTATAGTGCCATCAGGTAGGTATTTCAATTTGTATATCCATTTGACTGCTATAGGCCTCTTGTTTGCAGGCAGATGGACCAAGTTCCATGTGTTGTTCTTTTCAATTGAGGCTATTTCTTCCTCCATTGCTCCCCTCCATTCTTCATATTTTGCTGCTTGTTGATATGTCAAGGGCTCAGTGTCTACATATAATGCAAAATGCACTATATCACCATCTGGTGTGATCATGTCATCTGGGATTGTTTCATACCCTTGCAGATTTCTGTTTGGAATACCTCCTCTTTCTGATCTTCTGAGTACAACTGGCTCATTTGCAGTTGTTGGAGGTGTTAGCATAGTGTTTTCTTCAGTTGCTTCTTCATCAAGTAACTGAAATGGAACATACTTTTTATCTTGTGCTGTATTTCCATTCCAATCCCAGCTCTTATCTTCTTCAAAAGTGACATCTCTGCTGCTGGTTACCTTTTTTGTGATTGGATTGTAGAGTTTATAGGCACCTGCAGTGTGATATCCTATCATGATCATCATTTCACTTTTATCATCAAGTTTCTTCCTCTTTTGATCTGGTATGTGTCTGTGACAAAGACATCCAAATACCCTAAGATGCTTCACTGATGGTGTGTGACCTGACCAAATTGCTTCTGGTACCTTATCTATTTGCTTTGTAGGACATCTGTTCAGAACATAGCAGGCTGTAATTACAGCTTCACCCCAAAAGCTGTGAGGTAGATTCTTTTCTCTTAGCATGCATCTGGTCATATTCATGATAGTTCTATTCCTCCTTTCAGCCATTCCATTGTGTTGAGGAGTGTATGGAGCTATTATTTCATGCTGAATTCCATTTTCTGAACAAAATGTCTTGAATTCATTTGAGGTGTATTCACCACCACCATCACTTCTTAGAATTTTAATCTTCTTTTCTGAGTGCTGTTCAACTAGCAGTTTGAATGATTTAAAATTCTGAAGCACTTCATCTTTGCTCTTCATTAAGTGAATCCACATCATTCTGCTGAATTCATCAATGAATGATACAAAGTACTTGTTTCCTCCTAAAGATAGTGTGTCAAATGGACCACATACATCTGTATATACTACATCAAGTACCTGCTTGGCTCTCATTGCAATCTCCTTGACAAAGGACTTTCTTGCTTGCTTGCCTATCAAGCAATGTTGACATATATCTCTAGGGATCTTAATTGCAGGTAATCCATTGACCAGTTCATTATTTTGCAGATAACTCAAGCTTTTAAAGTTCAGATGACCATACCTCAGATGCCATAACCAAGCTTGGTCATTGATCTTTATTGTAGCCAGACATTGGGATTGATTTGCAGTCAAGGTGACTTGGAATGTTCTATTCTGAGATAGAGGGGCTCTCAGAATAGTGTTGTTCTGAGAATCATACACTTCCATGATGTTATTCTCCATATGCATAATGAATCCCTTCTCTAGTAACTGTCCCAAACTTAGTAAATTTGTTTTCATGTCTGGTACATATAGAACACCAGTGATGATGGCTTGATTTCCTTTCTTGCCTTTGATCAATACATCACCTACTCCTTCAGCTGGAATTGTTCTATTGTCTGCAAACCTTATTTTAGTTTTTGATGAACTGTTGAAGTTGATTAGCCAATCTCTATGGCTTGTCATGTGATTGCTGCAACCTGTGTCAAGATACCAGTGTTCTTGATCATCTTCAATATCTGTAATGGTAGCCATGTACAGTGTTGGATCAACCTCTGAGTCACTATCTTCCTGAGCAATGTGTGCTTCAGCCTTATTCTTTCCTCCATACCTTGGAACCTTCTTGCCTCTGCAATCTTTTGCAAAGTGACCAAACTTCTGGCAATTATAGCACTGTATGTTCTTCAAATTGAACTTCCCTTTCTTATCTTGATTTGATGCAGTGCCTTGAGATGAAGATTCAGCTTGATCATTGTTTTTCTTTGAGTTATCTTGTGAATTATTATTCTTCTTGGACTTATCTTTCCCCTTCCATTTGCCATTGCCTTTCTTTTCTGCATGAGCTTGCAATGCTTGATCAGTGGCCCTATCTTTTGTTCTTTCCATGATTCTTTGTTCATGAGACTCCAGTGTACATTGTAATTCATCCAATGTCAATGTTGACAGATCTTTGGTTTCCATTATTGCAACAGTGATATAATCAAACTTAGGAGATAAAGTTCTCATAACCTTACCAACAATGGTTTGATTGTCACAAGTATCACCACAACTCCTCATCTGATTTGTGATGTTTGTGATCTTGTTAAAGTAATCTGCAATGCTTTCATTGTTTTCCATCTGCAGCAGTTCAAATTTCCTTTTCCAAGTTTGTAATCTAACCTGCTTCAGCTTCTCATTCCCTGAGTGTGCTTTCTCAAGAATGTCCCAACATTCCTTAGCTGATGTTGCATTCTCAATCTTCTGGAAATTCACCAAATCAACACATTGATGAATGAAGAACATTGCTTTGAAATCTTTCTTCTTCAATGCACGATGTGCATTCCTCTGATTTTCTGTTGCATCTGCTGCTAATTCAGTGATAGCAGTTTCAATCACATCTTGCACTTCTTGAAACCCAAATATCACTTTCATTTGCTTATTCCATCGATCCCAATTGCTTGCATCAAGAATTGGCAATTTCCCACCAAAACTGTTGCTTAGTGTTTCTAGTTGGCTTGTCATCTTCTTCTTGAGTTAATTGATCAAATTGCAGTGAATCTTGATCAGTTCTTGAATGCCACGAACCTTGAGGCTCTAGATACCAGTTTGTTGGAACTATGAACTATGAACTATGAACAAAAGTGGTAAGATAAGAATGAGAGAAAGGGTAATTTTATTGAATGATCAATTGGTATTCTTTACAATAGTGTAGTGTGGTTTTTATACACAAAATCAATGAGTTAGCATTAACCAACTATGGTTACTTATTAGCATAGTAGTTAACTCAACTAACTAACCTACACACTAACTAATTCTGTTTTACTTGTAAAGCAAGTAACAGCTTTTGCAACAACCAAACTAACTAACTTTGAATTATTCTCAACAATTATCCCACCCTAGAATGAGCCTTGTTGGCCTATTCCCCTATCTCAATGCCAAATGCAATTGGGGGCATGACCTACCACTTACGGTTCTTTAATTTCCGTATCTGATATGTCAGCTGTTGTCCCAAGACTAGACCAAATGACTCAAAAATCTTTCTAGACATCAATGTTCAAAATAAATGGGGTCGATATACATGATTTTTTTTCCTACTACGGATGAGATTAATGAAAGAACATGAATCAATCAATGTACAATTATTAAAAGTTCCTAATTCCCTTTTGTTTAGTGACATTTTCTTTGTCTAGTTCGGACTTGCAAACTTTTGTCATTGTCACTGATAAGTAATATTCATTTCATTCATTTTTAATTATGGGTATTTCATTTAATTTATTTAATAAAAATGCTAACAAGTGCTTTTAAGACACTTATTTAAATATTTAGGAAAAAGATATGAGTATTTTAAAGAAAAATTTAGTTTTATATATTTCCAGTTTTTAAAATTTCAAAGTTAAATTAACTACTATTTTTGTTAATTTTACTTCCTCTGATATTAATAGAAAAAATGTATTTTAACATTTATTAAGAATGATAGTTAAGTGACCCAAAAATGTTCATAACGCAAGTTTCTTCTAATTTGACTAAGGTTTTGAGTTTAATTCTGATGTGGACATGCAACAACGTTAAAACTCTTATGGAGTGTTTGTCGTCCATTTGATTCCCACAAAGCTCGAAGAATTCGTCTTTACAATTACACGCAGAGGATACTTGATTCACGCATTGTATTTGACGTGAAATCTAAAAATCTAACTGTGAAATCTAAAAAATTACTGTATTCAACTGAATTTTTCAAGTTCTATAATTTTTTTCTTATAATAGTAATCGTTGAGGTTTTTTTTTTTTTTTGTCTAACCATCCATCTTTCAGGAAATAAGCTCTAACAATCTGAACTTTGGCCGTTATATATTCCGGTACTTGGTAAAAATATTTTTCTCTTTTTCATTTATACATTTTTTAATCTATATGAAATAGTAAAATAAGTCCCTCAGAACAAATGGAGTAATAGGTTGTTAATCCAATTTATGAGATCACCAACACTTTCCCAAACTCTCTCTGAGAGTCTTCTTGTTTTGCTGTTATAAAATCTCCATATCAAATTCAAACTTACAATGTTTTTTCATTACATTACATATATTAACATTATACATTCAAATTTTCTACCAATTAATATAACACAAGCTTTAAATTTCCCAAACATATACTCAATGAATTTTCCTACCAATTGTTTTCTCAACATCCTACATTAATTTTCCTACCAATAGAACAATGCTTTAAATTTCCTAAACAACAACAATAAATTTTTGCAAGTACTATTTGACCTATCAAACAATAAGTGTGACTCTCATACCATGCATGATACTAGTACTCTCAATTGAAGGTATCTTTATTGCAATCTGATAACACCAACAACTAATTATGCAAAAGGGTCCCTATATTTAATATACTCATATTAAATCTATTGCTACCTCTATATTTATATGCTTCATACTTACCACCTTCTCATACTTCAATATCTATTTCAATAGCTTTTGCCTGTTCCATTGCTCATGGCTTATGTTCATGTTATCATAGCTCTTCTCTTTGCAATAGTTTTGGCTAGAATTGACCTATCATCATGCCAAATTGTAAATGGCAAAGTCTCATGTGTTGATTGCACTCACAACGATGATTTATCTGGTTTGTTCAAGCTCACTATGTCATAATTTTCCTTTATGTTTAACTAAGTGTTCATCAATTTGTATCTATATTTTGGGAATAATTTTACTCACCTAGTATTTTTAAAATATACACATGATTTTAGAAGTATACCTCCAATACAAAAAACTCTTGGATTTGTCCAAAATTACACATCTGAACGGCACAAAAACTATTTTTTTATTTCTTTTTAGGATGTGTACATCTGAAGTGATCTCAGAGTTGAAAAAGGTTATTCCCCTAATTTTTTAAGGACCCTTAAGCAAACAAATTGGCCTTGTTGAGAATATCTCAGATATTTTGCGTAGGGAGATTTTTTCCTACCTCAACATGTGTCCTGAAGTATACTTTGAGAAAAAACATGTCCGAAAATATACTTACGAGCACATGTCTGGTCTTATTTGTCAATTGGCTTTTGTTACTCATTTTTTGCTTTATCAATTGATTTTTAAGAATACTTTAGCTTATTTGATGGACTGATATGAGGTGTCAACTTAGTTAAAATGTCAGTTCGTTTTCTGCTTTTTTGTTTTCTAATTTGCCCAAAGAAAAATGAGTCATTTACTTTTGAAGAACTATAGATCCATATATCAATGGCATCATGTACCTTAACTCTTGAATTTTCCATGATTTTCAGATATTAAGGTTGCAGTGAAATGTGAAGGTGTTAAAAACCTAGCCATGACAACAACAGAAGAGGATGGTTCCTTCAAGGTTAACCTTCCCTCAGACCAAACAAAAACATCTATGAACTGTTTGGCTAAACTTCTTGGTGGAACAATTCAACTTTATACCAAAAAGCAAAACCAAGTTTCAAAAATTATCCAAGGAAAAGAAGAAAACAGCTACACAATCTCAACTCCTCTTAGTTTCATGATGTCATGTCCCAAAAACACAAATTGTAAGGCTGCAAAACCTGTTGGTTCATCCAAAACTATTGATATTCCTTTGCCTCCAGAATGGGGTTTGGCACCTAGTAGCTATTATGTACCTTTTGTTCCCATCATTGGAATACCTTAAATTTAATTAATCATGTTTTCAAGTGATGTATAATCACTTGAGTAATGAAAATTATAGGGAACAATAGACTTTTATATGGTCTTATTTGTAGTATATAATTATAATTATATTATATTTATATATGTAATGAATCATGGTGTAACATATATGTAGCTGAACAAATGCAACATATATGTAATGATGTATTATGTAGTGTGCGTGTGAGAAAATGTCAAATATATTCATCTTTTTTCCAAGCTTTGAAAATGTTTTGTTGTTTAATTAGGAATATTAGCATCAATATATTTTTTTTATTAGCTTCGCAAAGCTAGGATTGATTTACATTCTAAGTTAGGTAGGATGGTGTCCTTCCTTAGAGGACTTCTTCAGTGTGGAACAAAATGGTCTCTTGAACGGGACCACCTACCACTAGTCTTCGGCCGGAGGGACAAAATTTTATTAATGGAGTACAAGAAGTATTTTAATCCTTACAATGTACCAGTAAGATCCAAACCTAGCATCATAGCAGAAAACAAGTATGTATATATCTTCTATAAAGGTTGCAGAAAACCAACAACCATCATGCATAAAGAAGTAATGAACTCCAACATTATGTTGGATCCTTTGATTTCTAATCGTCTTCCCAACAATAAACCACCATGCACAAAGAAGTGATGAACTTTGACATTATGCTGGACCCTTTGAACGCCCATCCATTCATTAATTACACACCAAATGTTGTATGAAAAAAGGACAAGAGGAAAAAAGTTACTACATTCAATGTCATCTAAGCAAAATACACACACACACACACCATGACCATATCAACATCATGACCCCTCTTTTTGCCAATTTCACTCTAGTTGCCAGCCTCCCACAAAGTAGTCTCCATACCATAACCTGAATCTTCGACGAACATTGATCTTAAGCAAAAGTGGACCATTTGTGAACAAAATTAAATGTTGTTTATAACACGAACAAACAGGGAACCCCTCTACATTGTCCAACTATGATGTCCATTCGAATTCGGAAGAACATCATTCAAAATTGCCTCTAATTCATATTAACACTTTATTCTTCCTATGTAAACAATCCTCTCCTCTCCTCTCCTCTCCTCCACTGCCAACGCCACACCCAACGGCCAAGCTCCCAACTACCCATATTTGCCACTTTTGCGTCCTTAGCAATTTGGGATATACATTTTTCACAAGCGCGAACCCACCCATCTATCATATCAAAATGGCACATCATGCCCTGTGCCCAGTTTTCTATTAACCACATCACGAAACTATCCATATACAGATCATCGCTCCCACACCAATCTTCACTAAAGAACTCAATCTATACATCATGGTTTTAAATTGCAGCCCGCGTCTATAATTAAGGTCAGAGTATTATTGATGAGGTGTGATTTTCATTCACATATATGTAGAGCTGTCAAAACGGGCTACCAAAATCAGTGTCCGAGCCCAGCCCGATACGGGTTGTCGGGCTTTCGGGCCGGCCCAGTTTTTTTTTTTTTTTTTACTTTTTATTTTACTTTTAGTGCTCAAACTCATCATTATAAATAAGATAAATAATTTTCGCGCGCCATATTTTTACTTATCCGCTACTTATATTATACTATATATATATATATATATATATATATATATATATATATATATATATATATATATATATATATATATATATATATATATAATAATTCTCGCGCGCCGTGTTTTTACTCATCCGTTATATACAAGTTTCTCGCGCGCCCTATTTTTACTCATCTGCTATCTATGAGTTTCTCGTGCACCCTATTTTTACTCATCCGCTACCTACAAGTTTCTCGCACCTTATTTTTACTCATCCGCTATTTACGAGTTTCTCGTGCGTCGTATTTTTACTCATCCGTTACCTACGACTTTCTCGTGCGCCCTATTTTTAGTTATCCGCTACTTATGAGTTTCTCGCGAGCCCTATTTTTACTTATCCGCTACGTACGAGTTTCTCGCACGCCTTATTTTTACTCATCCGCTACCTATGAGTTTCTCGGGTGCTCTAGTTTTACTCATCCGCGACTTAAGTAGTAAAAATGAGAAATTTGAGGAAAAAACACCGTCTGCTACTTAAGTAGCGGATGATATTTGAGAAACTCGTAGGCGGCAAAAGAAACTCTTATAGTACAATCTAAGTTCAAATCATCCAAAACAAATTATTTATATTTATTTTTAATTTTAATTTTTTTTATTATAATTTATGCAGGCTTGCGGGCCGTCTATAGCCCATTCGAGCTAGCCCATATTTTAATCGGGTTTTATCGTGCCGGACTAAAAAGCTCGGAAACAATTCGGGTTAGGATTTTCAAGGCCCAAATCCGAGGAAAAACCGGGCTTAGCAGACCGGCCCATTCAGGCTAGCCCATTTTGACAGCTCTACATATACGGCCACATTGTAACTACCAAGGCCGGCCTTGGGCAAGGCAACCAGGCCCACAGCCTAGGGGCCTCCAATTTTTTTTTTATAATTAGTTACAGCTTACAGCCCAATAGGCCCAACCAATGGATTAGATATCAGCGTAGAATAGATGAGGACCCTCTATCCATGTTTGTATTTATAGATGATTTTTCTTTCTAGTTATCAAAAGCTTCCGATGTGGGACTTAGTTTGAAGCTTAAATAGCAACATTAGCCATAGCTTAATAATAATAATAATAATAATAATAATAATAATAATAATAATAATAATAATAATAATAATAATAATAATAATAATTAATAATTGTTGGGCTTAGTTTATTATTATTTTATACGTAATTGTTAAATTGGGTTTTTAAGAATAATTGTTAAATTTTTAATTAAATTAGTATTAGTAATTCCTTGAAAATCAACATACATAATAAAATTTCTTTTAATATTTGAAGATGATTTCTTTAAAAAAAAAAAGAAGATAATTTACATGAATGAATGATATTTTGTATACTCTTCATGTATCTAATACTTCAAAAGTTGCGTACCACGTATTCAAACTCGTACTACGTATTAAAGTAAAGTGCGAACCAAGTGACTATGAGTCCAATATTATCTTGTATATTTTTATTAAGGGTCCAATTTTATTATTCGTTCAACCTAACCCGAGAACACTGAGGGATTGAACTAGTTCTGTGTCTAAGTTTGAAAAAAATGTCACATTTCCTATTTGACTTTGCTTCAATTAGGATGATATTGTTGGAGATATTCTTAAATGGTCAGGTGACCAAATAAATTATATTTGGCCACACTCACAAAAAGTAAAATGAGTATTTAAAAAATAATTATTAAATAATATATTATTTTTTGTGAGTATGATCAAATGCAATTTATTTGGTCACGTGACCATCTATGAATATCTCATATTGTTGTGTACAAAAAGAAGATATAAAATCCTACGTGTACACATAAATATCTAATATTAAGGAAGTATAAATAGAAATATTTTCTTGTAATTTGTGCATTTCGTTTTCTAAACAATCATTTTTTTGTACTTATTTAATTTTTTTTTAATTTAGATATTTTAACTTGTGTTTTAAGAACACATATTAACATGATTACATGACTCTTATTATTATTTCTAATCAAGTAGTTTAGTGACCATATACTCTTAATTTATCAAAACAATATTATTGATATATATATATATATATATATGGGAGAGATCAAATTACATCGGTGTAATATTTGAGTAATGTTACACCGTTGGATTGAAAGTTTATATCATTTAGATCATCTATGTTCAATTTTACAAAAATCTAAAATCGTTTGATATGTTATTGAGACCGATCAAGATTAACGTTTTATGTGTTTTTAACTTTTTATTGAATACCGTTAAGCTTGATCAATCTCAATAACATATCAAATGATTTTAGATTTTTATAGAATTGAACATGAATGATCTATATGATATAAACTTTCAATCCAACGGTGAATTTTGTAAAATTTGTATTCGTTGAAGCGTTATTGATCGGTGTAACATTACTCAAATGTTACACCAGTGTAATTTGATCTCTCCCCATATATATATATATAAAGTTTGGGTCGGGCACATGTTAAGGAGCTTAAAATGGAAATTTTGTATTGGAAAAATCAAGATTTTGACTTTGTAAAAGTTGAATGCACAACTTTCGGGAATAATTTTCTACATAAGTATCTTAAAATGTGCACTTAGGACACATGTTAGCTTTTTTCATAAAGTTTTTATATCGTTTTTCCATAAAGTTTTTCCATAAGTATCTTAAAATGTACCCTTAGGACACATTTTATTTATAGAATACTAGCAGGCTAGGCAGCGTTGTGACTAACTTATGTACAAAAAAGAAAGATATGTCTTATGTTATGGTTAGTTTGTTAATAAAAGATTTTTGCTGCTAAAAAAAATGATTTATGTTATGGTGAGTTTGTTAATAAAATATTTTTGTTGCTACTATAATAAAAAGCAAGGGTAATGTTGGTATTATGAAAAATCTACACAAAAACTCATGTATTCTCTTTATATATAGTATAAAATAGATATAGATGAAAAAACCATTAAAAAAGAGAGAGAGAGAGAGATAGTTAGAGGAAGTTAAGGGTAATTATAGAATAATTAAAAAGCCATAACGGAAATTAATGGAATAATTAAAAAGCCATGAAGGAAGTTAAGGGCAAAATGGACAAAAAAAAAGTCAGTCCAAACTCCCCTATTCTCTTTATATATTGTTATAGATAGAATAGATATAGATGAAAAAATCATAAAAAAAATGAAGTTAAGGGCAATTATGGAATAATTAAAAAACCATAAATGAAGTTAAGGACAAAATGGACAAAAAAAAAAGCCAGCTCAAACTCCTTTATCTCCTTTATATATTGTTATAGATTATTTTTGTTATTTAATTATCTTTAACAAGAAAATGAACGTGACGACTTTGAGTACGTTTGGTATAAGAAAAGTGAGGATGGAAGTTGTGAAGTGAAAATATGTGGAACCAAGAAATTGATAATAATGTGTAACCTCGTATACATATGATATGGGTGCTCTTGTGCAACTTCATATTAATTTCAGTAAGACTTTCTTACACGTTTCCGAGACAAACTTTGTTTTTGCATTCATAGGATCTTAGTACCAATTTTGTCAATATACGTGCATACTTCATTATAAAAAATAAAATCTGTATAAATAATTAGTCTATTTTTCTATAATTACTTAATTAATTAATTGAATAAATAATAAAAATAAATAAATATTGGTCAAAAAATGTTAAGTTACTTAATTAAATTAATAGGTGGGTATTTTGCAAGTAATTATTAAGGGTCCGAAGTCCCAACTTAGTTTGAATCTCACTCCTCTATAACATTGCTTGAGCATGCACTTAGTTTATCTTAAAAAAAAATTAAATAAAACAAAGTCTATAAGTTAGTTGTTTAATCAAATAAATTGCCGTTCATTTATACAAGACGTGAAGAATTAGTCTCAACAGTTGCATGTAAGTGAAGGTTTTCAAGTATACACTAAAAATGCTTATTAAAAAAATACACTAAAAATAAATAAATTGAATTAAAAATGAATTTATCTATTGGTTGTTTACTTTATTTAGGATATTAATGTATTTTTTAACAGTAATATTGTTTCTCTCTACTCACATGTTTTTGTAATCATGTTATATCGACTTTGTCTTATAACATAACTAATTTTTGTTAGAGAATATGGCTGACCACCGTAGTGAATCTCCCCATTCAACCATATTTTCTTCATCAACAAGATTTTGGAACTTGATCCCCTACTTAAGGGACCAATGTAATGTTGGTACTTGTCACTTTTTATAACCAACCAAATAAAGAGGGAGAATATATATATATATATATATATATATATATATATATATATATATATATATATATGTTTCTCTTGTACCAAATGATAAATTAAATCTATATATTATATTTTTCACAATTTCTCTCTTTTATACTATTTATATTGTCAGTTTCATCTAATAATATTTTATTTTTTGGCATGATTAGTCTTAAAATAATAACTTCAAAAAATATAATGCTCTAGTTCCTCTCTTCTCATCTATGTTGTTGTAGTGATTTTTTTCTTCTCTATTTGTTGCACCAATATATTGGACCATTTTACATTGTGGTCTTACACTTCATTTTATTTCTATGGTGAAAATTTAGGTTGCCACATTAGAAATTTTTTCAAAGCATACCAACTAACATTATGTTGCTAATAAAAATTTACACAAGCACGTCAAATAGTATATCAAATACTGTCTAATTAATGATATTTGAGTAAGTATAATATTTTGATTTGTAACTTACATATCAATGTTATTGAACAATAAATGAAAAAGAAAATCATTGTGCATTTTTTAAAAGATAAATGACTTAAACACGAAAAAAAATGACTTACATTATAGCATAAAATAAGATAAAGGACCATATGAATTTTTTTTCTTTCTATAATTACAATTATTGCAAAGTTTTCATATAATAATAATCATAATTTCTAAAAATTCATTATTGTTAGAATAAACCATAAATATATAAATGACACAATTTTTATTATACTTGTCAAACAATTTTAGATATAGATTCATAACTCTTGCTAGGCGCGAGTGTCCATAATTGTGGCACTAAATATAATTTTACAATAATTTTCTCGAGTGAGATTTAAACATGTTCCTTAAGATAACAAAGTCAAACTCTTATCATTGAGCTATCACATTTTGGACATAAAATACATCCCGTCGAAGAACCTTCTCTAACTATTATGTCACAAAAACCATCAATGCACTGCCAAAGTTTTTTAGTTGTACTCTCCGGACAATCACTCTCAGAAATGCAGGGAATTCTAGCTAGAGTGTCAAATAAGAAAAAGGAAACTTATTAACAAGTGATGTTATTGTGTATAAATAAATAAGAAAATTCAAAATAGAGTGAAAAATTACATACTTCTACTAGTAACAACAAGAAATAGAGAAAAAAATATGATCAGAATATAAACAAACATGAGAATTTGAGCCATATTTTTCCTCCTTTGCATTTCATCATAAATAAAATATTTTTTTACCTCTTTATAAGTAATTATTTTATGTTTCGTTAACTTCAATTAAATGGGTTTTAGCACTTAAGAGTTGCAAGGAGTCATTTGTAAAATTGTATTTAATGTTAAATATCACTAATCAATATGTCGTGTGTAAGACAGCGTACATCACTAAGTTTGGAAAAATACGTCATTTAAAATTTTTTATGCCCATCAAAGTTCATTATATTTTTTTATTAACTTTATTTTATATATATTTATATTATTTTAGACTTTTGCAATAGATAAAAAGAAAATCCAAAGAGAGAAACAATAATAATGAATGAAGAAAAATTTAGTTGTATAAATAACACATCGAAGAGGTGAAAACATATTTATGTATATATTAAAGGTGCGATAGAAATTTTTTTGGTCATAAATTTATATGAAAATTTATACGTATAAAATGTAGAAATTGTTTGAGTTGAACAAATGTTGTGTAATCTAACACAAGAAAAGAAATAGAATTATTAGTTATGGGTTGTATTTTTGTCATTGTGTCGACATAAATGTAAAATTCAAGGCTTAGATTTAAAAAAAAAATATTTATTTAGGCCTTTTTTTTTTATAAAAACTAATTTTTGAAATTTAAGTCTTAGATCAATAAATACTTAAATTTAATTAGTTTAATAAACTGCCACTTATTTATATTCACAATAATATGTCATTCTTTTCTAACCATACAAGTTCAATCTTAACGAACCTTTAATTATACATTGAAAGGAAATTAACTATGTTCATATCATAGGAGGAAAAGAGTATCTATGAGCATTGTTCTTTTATATGTACAATACAACAACATACTACGTATGATCTGAGCATCAACATGTACATGTAGTTATTTGATCAATTAATAATTGAATATGATCAAGGTTTTAAGCATTTTCTTATAGTCCCAATAACATATTATAGGCTTAAATATGTGATTAGTGTTGGATGAATCATGTAATGTGTATAGCTTAGTGACTTGTGTAGTATGTGTGCGTGCAGGCTTGATGTGTAGGCCTGTGCTTGTGCAGCGCGCGCGTTTGAGTTAGGCAAGGCATATGAGTAACTTGACTTGGTCAAGGGAAAACTTGTTAGGCCTATGTTTTAATAAGCCTATATAAGGCATTGTCACTGATGAATAAGATGAGGATTCCACTTTGCAATTAACAATTATTCCCTGCAATTACATAAACTTTTGGTATTAGTCCCTGCACTTTTTTTTGTTTGCTTTTGGTGCCTGCAGTTTGATAGCAGTTTGCTTTTGATTCCTCTTTTACTCAAAACATTAAAAAAAAAGTTAGAAATAAACGGAGTGCCACGTGACCTAATCAATATAGGCCACATGGCACAGTAAAAAAACTCACTTTTATAATTTTTTATTTTAAAGAAAAATAAATAAGTGAAAATTTAATATTAATATTTTATTAATAAAAATAAATAATTAAAATTGTGTTTTATACAACTTCATCTTCTTCATCAACCACACAACCACCACTACCACCAAAACTGTGTGTTTTCTTTCAATTTTTTTTTGTTTTTTTTTTTCATATGTAGTCTTCTATTTTTATAAAATGGGTGAGAATACAGTTTATTGGAACTAAGAACAATGAATGGATGAATGTAATTGAATAAATTGAGATAGAGAATGAGAGAAAGGGGTAATTTTAATTAATGATAAATGGAATGAATCTTTACAATGGTGTAGTATGGGTTTTATACACAAAACCAATGAGCTAGCATTAACCAACTATGGTTACTTATTAACGGGAGTGGTTATGGTGCATAAGCTTTTTCCTTATGCACCATACATAAATAATGAAAATTGCTTAACGCACCCCCCAAATTGCTTAGCGCACCCCCCATATACTTAGCGCACCCCCAAATTTTCTCGCGCGCCCCCCAAAACCATTTTTGTTGTGGAATGGTTTCGCATTAGATGTACTTATAATGCCAAAACCATTTTTACTGTCGAATGGTTTTAGAGGGTTGTAATCCAAAATCATTCTGCTTGTGGAATGGTTTTGTTTGTTATTTATGTTGGGGTGGGGGCGCGCTAAGTAAACTGGGGGGCGATAAGCAATCTGGGGGGTGCGCTAAGCAAACTGGGGGCGCGCTAAGCAATCTGGGGTATTTATGCATGGTGTGCATAAACAAGACTTATGCACCATAACTTATGCCCTTATTAACATAGCAGTTAACTCAACTAACTAACCTACACACTAACCAATTATGTTTTGCTTGTAAAGCAAGTAACAACTTTTGTAACAACCAAACTAACTCAATTTTAATTAACTTTGAATTATTCTCAACAGTCTAGCTTTTCTTGGATTTAAGTTGTCTTTTCTTTGCGTTTGTGGGAGGCACACTTGGTTGGGCACAACCCCAAATGAAAATATTTGGGCACACATATATAACCAAGAAAAATTTAAAGGAAAACAAAATTATAATATATCAATTGATGTGACTAAATACTTTTTATTTAATTTTGTTAGTTTATGTGAGTGTGCCCACATGACATTTATTTAGAGTTGTGCCCATGAAAGACTTTCTCCGTTTGTCGATATAAGAGCATCAATAATCCTGTTTGCCTGCATGTTTCTTGTAGCAACCCATGTGCATCTAGTTAATTATTCCCAAGGAATATCCGTGGACTGTGGTGGTGTTCGTGGTGGTAGTGGTGTTAGTGTTTAAGGAATATGACCAAGAACACAACTAGGTTGTTTTGCATCTACCATGGCTGCAAGAAGAAGACGACTATAACCGAAACTCTCTTAATTTTAATTTTATATTAAATATTTTACTAACCATGGGAATAAAGGTTATAAATAGGCTTAGGCACATGTTAAGGTAACTTTAAGCAGTGATTTTGTCTTGAAAAAATAAATCTTTGACCTTTAACTTTATAAAGTACACAAGTTTTCATACAAAATTTCTTTTAATAGTATACTAACAAGTACCCCAAGTGCACATGTTAGCTTTTGTCATAGACTTAAATATGAAAACGGTTCCTGCAATTACGGCTTGTTTTGATTTTAGCCTCTGCAAATAAAAGTTTGGTTTTAGTCCCTGCAAAAAACTAAAACTTTTAAAAAGGTCCTTGAGGTGAATTTTTGGTTGATATGTCAAGTAGTTGATGATTTGACAGATGCTGAGTAGGATTTTTGATGACATGAAATTAACATGTCATTTTCATTTAAAAATAAAAAATGAAAAATAACATGTCAGATTTTAAAAAAAAAAAAATTGAAAAATAGAAATAGAAAGTTAATACACTTACAAAAAAAAATAGATTTAAAAATATATTAGATTTTAAAAAATAAACAAATTATCAAAATAGAAGAAAGAAAAACTGAAGAAGACGAACCACCTTTGCTACCACTTTTGCTACTCGACATCTTCTTTCTTCTTTGCGTGATTTGTCCTTCAATCGAAGCTTTGAGTCAGGAACTCCAATTTTTGCTCTTTGTTCTTTGCGTGATTTCTTTCTTTTACTTTGATAATTTTTTTTAAATATAATATATTTTTAAATCTAATATATTAACTTTTTTTTGGTAAGTATATTAACTTTCTATTTTTATTTTTATTTTTCAATGTATTTTGTTTTTTTTTTTTAAAAAAAATCTGACATGTTATTTTCTATTTTTTTAATTTTTAAATGAAAATGACATGTTAATTCAGTGATTGGATTTTCTCCTTCACTCTCCTCTTCATCTCTCTCAATCATCTCTATCTCTCTCTTAATTTCAATCTCTCTCTTCAATAAAAAGTTTTAAAATAATAATGAGAGGAAGTGAGATTAAGAGAGAGATAGAGAGGATTGAGAGAGGATTCAAATCTGTTAATTCAACGTCATAAAAAATCTTAGTCAGCATCTGCTAAAACATCAACTACTTGACTTCTTGGTCTAGAAAATTTTTCCCCGTCTTAGGGGTCATTATTAAAATTACACCTCATTTTTCGAATTTTAAAAATCACCTAACTCTTATGTCTGCTCTAATTAGCATCTTCATTTTCTCTTTAGTTATGCGGTCCAACATTTTATTGAACTTTTTTTTTGTTAAGTGGTTTAGTAGATAGAGATTCCACCTTAAAGATGAATAATTAGAGTGTTTAAAATTTGAATTCCGACTCCTATATATATAATGTGATGTCAAGGGACGGAGGCATATATATATTGCTAGCCTAAGGGGATGGATGAGATACTTTTGACTCGTTCTACTAATAAAGATTACGGAGTATCTTGTAACTAGAATAGGTATAATAAAATCGACATGTATTGATAAAGTAAACGTGAGTTAAACAATAGAGTTTTTGACTTTTTGTAGATAGACAAAAAGTTTACTCAACTTAAATAGGTGAAATCTATTAGTAGATTTTGTTTTTTTTGATAGATAAAATAACGGTAGCTATTAAAAACATGCATATATAAATAAATTAGTCAAAATTTAAATTTTGATCATGATATTCGATTTAATAATTTTGATAATTTTACTAATTGAATTAAAATTTATAGACTCTTTAATTATTTTTTTTGAATGTGCAAAATAATTAAAAATAAAAACGCTGAAATTTCATACATGATATACATTTTTTAGCGAAAGTTGATATATATACTTCAAAATTTATAACAGTCAATCACATACTGCGCATCAACCATTTACACTAAATTTAATGATACTTCATTAGATATATAATATTTATATAATTTTACCAGAAAATATAAATTATTTAATAAATAAAATATTAAAAAGATAAAATGAGTAGTATATTTTCATAAAAATAAATAAAATGATTACGTATATATTGCCAACTATTGGGAGACAGCTACGTTACTTAATATTTTACTATTTCTCTAATGGGTATTTGGAGTCTATGACTTATTCAAAAGTGAAATTAATTGGATGATAGAAACATTAATTAATAATATCCAATATAATGCAACCACAATATGGTTTTATTGCAAAGACATTTTCTTGCTCCTATAACCGTGTGGAAGTTTCTACCCTCTATCTATGTATCCTAAAACTCACAAAATTCTCTACTCTCACTCTGTCCCACACACCTAAGTATTTGGACACTTGTGCATACATATATGGTTTGCATATTTGCATATAAATATTCAACACACTTGAAACTTTAGAGTAAAAAAAAAGACACGAAATCAAGTTCAATATTCAATTCAATTCAATTCAATGGAAGATCTCTTCCCTCCTGGCTTTCGTTTCTTCCCTACAGAAGAAGAGCTTGTTAGCTTTTACCTTAACAATAAGCTACAAGGACAAACAAATTATATAGATAGGGTCATTCCTGTCATTGACATCAATGGTGTAGAACCATCGAATCTCCCAAGTAAGTACATTAAAATAAATTTTATTCGTATATATTGTCAGTATAAAAATATTTTATATTGTCAATTAAATCATGACTTGATATGATTTTTTCCGACAATATATAATATTTTTTTACAGTATATAGAAATTAAATTTGTATAGCTCGTGGTAACAATAGTTTTGTAACAATTTACTTAATTTTATGATTTTGTTGCAATGTGTCGATGCAGCTCTTGCGGGGGAGCTTTGTCGCGAAGATAAAGAGCAATGGTTTTTCTTTTCGCCAGGGCAAGAGAGAGAAGCGAGGGGAGGAAGACCTAATAGAACAACTGCTTGTGGGTATTGGAAGGCAACTGGTTCACCTGGTTATGTTTATTCTTCAGATAATAAAGTTATTGGGGTGAAGAAAACCATGGTTTTTTACGAAGGAAAGGCACCTAGTGGAAAGAAAACTAAATGGAAGATGAATGAATACAGAGCCATTCAAGTTTCTAACCAATCAAATACTGCCACACCACAGGTATATATATTACATCATTATGTTATCATCATCATGACGTAATTATACATATAGACACAAGGTGCTATTCCATCCGTGTAGATTGGATTAAATGACATATTTGAGTTATGGGTGGTGTTTAAAAAAAATGATTAGATTGGTTGATTTCCAAAAAACTATAATTAGTGACTTAAAAATTCTCCTTGAGATACAACTTGATTTATTGTCTCTTATTACAAATTATTTAAAAAAAAAAGTTAATATAATTTAGAGATTTTTTTTTTAGAGATTTTTAAAAAAAGAAGAACCGGTTTTGTATTTGGTTGCCATAGAAAAATTTAGGGTAAATAGTGTTATACCCCCCTGCAAAATAGCAGAGTTTTGCGTTACCCCCCTGCAAAATATTTTTTTGAGATTACCCCCCTGCAATGTCAAGATTCTTTGCGTTACCCCCCTGGCTCAACAAGTGGGCATATGACATGAAAGAATCTTGACGTGGCATGACACGTGGAAATTAATTTATTTTTTATTTATTTTTAATTGCCAACTCATTAATTAATGTGGGTTTTTAATTAAAAAAATAAAAAAAAAAAACTTAAAAGTTGTTATATTTTTATGAACTTACTTAAAAGAAAGTTTTTTTTTGACTAAAAGTTGTTATTATATATATATATATAAAAAAAATTCTTATATATATAATAACTAATAATAGAGTAACAAAAAAAAACGAAGATGAAAAAAAAACTAATAATAATAATAATAATAACTAATAATAATAGAGTAACAAAAAAAAAACTGCAATCACATAGTAACGCAAGAACAATCGCTTTGCCCTAACCCCCAAATTGAAAACGAAGAACAATCGCTGCATATGAACGGAACGAAAAAAAAAGTTTCTTTAAATAAAAAAATTTCTTTAAAAAAAAGTTTCTTTAAAAAAAAGTTTTTTTAAAAAAAAAAGTTTCTTTAAAAAAAAAAGATTTCTTTAAAAAAAAGTTACCGTAAAAAAAAAAGTTTTTTTAATTTTTTTTTAATTAAAAAATAAATAATTACTGAGTTGGCAATTAAAAATAAATAAAAAATTAATTAATTTCCACGTGTCATGCCACGTCAAGATTCGTCCATGTCATATGCCCACTTGTTGAGCCAGGGGGGGTAACGCAAGGAATCTTGACATTGCAAGGGGGTAATCTCAAAAAAATATTTTGCAGGGGGGGTAACGCAAAACTCGCCTATTTTGCAGGGGGGTATGACACTATTTACCCAAAAATTTATTATTTGTTTTAAAATATCAGAAATAGATATTAAGAGAAATACTCAAAGCATTATTTTATTTAAATTTTTTAGGATTTATTTTTCAATTTCTCATTTTTCTAAAAAAAAAAATCTATATTAAGGGTGGTATTTGATATGTTAAGAAAAATAAGAGATTGAACTTGACAATTTCAGTTATCTTGCATTTGATTTTAAAATTGTTTTAGAAATTGGGCAAAATTTGAAATTATTGCCTCTCACTAAATCATAGGACAATTTTTTTGTCTTAAATACAAGTCGACTAAAATATTAAAATAACATTTTATCTATTAAATTTGATACATGATTACAAATTAGGATATCTTAACATGTGTCAAGACCCATTGTTTAATACCTTAAAAATTTGTCTCCATGTTGTTTTGTCTCATGATGTTCAATAATAAAGTACTTAAATTTTTCAAAGATACTTTTATATTACTCCCTCTGATTCTTATTACAAAAAGAAATTTATTTTTTAGATTCATAGAATATTTGATGTATCTAGACAATAATATGAACCAGATACATCTAGCATACTCTGAATCTAAAAAGTAAGTTTTTTCCTATAATAAGGACCAGAGAAAGTATTATATTTTGTGTTAACTCTTCAGTTTTTAGAAGAAGAGACTATTATTTCATAGAGAGACTTTTAATTTGGTTTCAAAGAATTATGATGATTGATAGTGTTTTCCTTTGGTGTTTATAGTTGAGACGAGAATTCAGCTTGTGTCGAGTGTACGTGATATCTGGAAGCTTTCGAGCATTTGATAGACGCCCATTAGAAAAGAAAAGAGTTAATCAATTGCAGGTTAATCATGAGATTAATCAAAATCCAATTAGTGCTAATCAAGCTACACAAATGGATGCATCAAGTTCATTTGAAAATTCTCATCTTCACAGTGCTCAAATGCAAGAGGATGTAGGAAGTTCAAATAGCACTAATTGGGATGTAAATAACAATGACAATGATAATGATGTTGATTTCCAATCACTTTGGGAATGGGATGGAGTGTGGTGATTTTAAATTTTAATTGGTCTTAATTCCATCTCATTGTGGGATCTCAAGCAAGAGACCAAGTCAAGAGTATACATGACTCGTTAGAATAAGACATCAACCGTGGCTAACAAATTACAACAGGGATTAAATTTGTAACATAATTCATCATATTTGTTTATAAAGTATAGGAAAAATATGATTCATTTTACCAAAGAAAATAAGGTACTTGGAAATGTGTGTGTATGTATTGAAGCGAACCAGTTAATGAATAAAAGCAAGGTAGATTAATTTTTCTTGATGAAGCTAAATGACTTTAAATTAAACGACCATTTCAAGCACAAAACACCCAAACTCAAAGAAGATACTAACGAGTTTAAGTGGAAAAGAAGATACTACAAATGTTTAAGTGTAAAGAAAAACACCCAACCCAAGGCAACAAA
Source organism: Trifolium pratense (assembly GCF_020283565.1). NCBI lineage: Eukaryota > Viridiplantae > Streptophyta > Magnoliopsida > Fabales > Fabaceae > Trifolium > Trifolium pratense. Next base: position 14,781,290 of record NC_060062.1, on the reverse strand, counting down.
GAACAAGATTAACAAAATGAATACCTAGCTAAGACAAGTTGTTAGATTTTTCAACCACAAATTCAAATCTCAAATGAAATTCCAATTTTTAGACTTAATAAATGGTTCAGCCACGCCCAGTGTCACGAAATGATTGAAAACTAAGCTTCCACTAGACATGAACTATGATTTTATCCCAGAAATGCTATCTGAGAGACTAAATAAGAAACTTAATACAGTCTCCTATGAACTTAGCTCAGTTGGTAGGAACATTATATTTTATATGTAGGGTTGAGTTTGAACCCCGAATATCTCACTTCTCCGCTTTATAGGTGGAATTTCTAGCCACTAAACTACCTAACAAAAAAAAACTTAATATAGTAAACAAAAACATTAAACTCAAGTATTTAATAAACTCCTCCTAAGACGAGTCATTTTTTGGAAGAACCTGAGTTTAATTCTTAGTAGAAATAATTTTTTGCGAGATTTTACTTATCTCGCGGTCGAACTCTAAATTACTAAATATAGAAAATTTAAGAGTCATATTAAGTGCACATGTTAAAGTATCCAAATATAGAAAATTATCGGTTAATAAGATGAAAAATTTAATACTTATAATATTAAATATACAAATTTCAAGATAATACTTTCATATTTAGTTTATTACCGTATGCTCATAGAAAACACATTAACATTTTTCATATTTCTAATTGTAAACTTTGGTACTTTATCTCGGTACATCTTGTGCCGAAGATTTGACTTGTTAAGAAACACATTTTTCATATTTTAATACCAATGTCTATTTTATTTTTTAAGAAAAATCTATTTTCAATACAAAATTTAACTAATGTCCCATGCTCATGTTAGTATGACACTTAAATTTTCAACTCTACCCATAAAAATAGAATTTAATTTATATATATTATCGTGTAAAGTTATACTTTATGCCGACGGTACATGCAATTTTTTTTTACTAAATTAAAGTATTTATTCAAATTGATAAGAATACATCAATACAATATAAATTTAAAATTATTAAAAACAAAAAAGATGAATCTTCAAAACGCTGCTCCAAATTAAACTAATAAAAATAAGGAAAGTACTTACCAAAATAAAATAAAATAAAATAAACAAAAATATAGCTTACCATTTCAACGTTTTCTTTTGAACTCCGCGATTCTGGTTCTCACAAAAACAAACTCAAAGATCTAGTCGTAGTAGGGACCAGTAGCACACACAACGTTTTTCCGCCGATGGCGATCCTCTACGCTTTGGTAGCAAGAGGCACAGTTGTATTGGCGGAGTTCAGTGCCGTCACCGGCAACACCGGTGCCGTCGCTCGCCGTTTACTCGAGAAGCTTCCAACCGAATCAGAGTCTAGACTTTGCTTCTCTCAAGATAGATACATCTTTCACATACTCCGATCTGATAGTCTCACTTTCCTTTGTATGGCTAATGACACCTTTGGAAGTGAGTAATTTCAGTTCTTCATTTTCTTGATTTCGTTTTTTTTTATTTAATCACTGCAAGATCTATTTTTCTAGTTTCAATTTCTTGTGAGATGAGTGACTTTGCTTGGATTAAGTATTCTGCATAAGATTTCATTTTCGTTTTGATAAATGAAAATAAAAGTAACAAAAATTGAGAAAATAATGTTTGTGCAAAAAAAGTTGTTTGTGGAAAAAGTACTAGACTTTGATATATTTTAGTTACAGATAATCGTTCTTTAAATACACTAATTTTGTATTTTATTGCTTCTAGTGAATATAAAATTGATGAAAATTTAAAATCAACGGTGTTGGAGTGATTCATTGAAGTAATGAAGTGTGTGAAATTGTTGTTGTGTTGTTAGTTCATCGATTAGGAAATTAATTGTATTGCGTAGAGGTGTTTAGGAAAATAAAAGTACTCGACTTTGATATCTTTTAATTACATATAATTGTTCTTTAGAAGAGAATCTTTGCATTTTGTTGCTTTTGGTGTATGTCTTTTGTTTAAACTTCTAGTGAATATAAAATTTTTGAAAATTTAAAATCAACGGTGTTGGAGTAATTTAAGTAATGAAGTCTGTGACCTCGTTGTCGTGTTGTTAGTTCTTCGATTAGGAAATTAATTGTATTACGTAGAGGTGTGTTCTTTAGGGTTTTTCCGGCTACTGCTGATTGTCTGGAACAAACCTTGCGTAAATTAATAGTGATATGAATTTCTCCACTGAGAATGCAACCATGTTCGAAGAAGGTGAACGCACGTTGGTTGCTTCTCAATGCAAAATCAAGCCTTTGATCAACAAAAAAAAACCACTCAGAATCAAGCTGGGGATTCATTCAATTGTCACCACGGTGGTATGACGGGGCGTGATGTCTAATGCAGTCATTGCTTTTGAAAGACTCTTCTCCATAAGGAATTTGTCTGGAGCAGAATCTGTGAACAGTCAATAACTATAAGGAACGGTACTATCCAGACACTGCAGATCAAGCCTTAAGCTTATACTGAGCTCTTTCACCGTTTGGGCTTCGATATAGCCATCCAGACTTTGCAGGCTGACTCTTCAGCCTTTCTAATAGTTTTGACTCTTTGCAGGCTGACTCTTTAGTGACTTAATGCAAGACTAAAATCTTGGCCATTGAATTAAAAATCATTAAATACTAAGGCTATTTGGTCACTTATGCATGGTGCAAGACATGTTCAAGTTGTGCTTGTTGGACAAAGCCATCTAGAAACTATCAGAGAAGACAGACCTATAGCTATTTATTTTTCCAAATTGACTACATAATCTTATCCAAGCTGTGGTTGAGTTTTCCATTTTTTGTGAAAATCAATAACTTGAATGATTTATAGGATTAGTGTATTTATCTCTGCATCAACAATGACTAGCAATCATTAACATATTTGTTGTCGAAGCAGCAAGAACTTATTATTCTGTTATAATCTCTGTCGTTGTTTTCATGCGCTTATTAATACGTCCCATTTTTTATTTATCTAGGGAGAATCCCTTTCTCATACTTGGAAGATATCCAAATGAGGTTTATGAAGAACTACAGCAAAGTTGCCAATTATGCACCGGCTTACGCAATGAATGATGAGTTCTCAAGGGTTTTGCATCAGCAAATGGAGTTTTTTTCTAGTAATCCCAGTGTTGATACCCTCAATCGGGTGAGGGGTGAAGTTGGCGAGGCAAGTAATTTCAAAGAAATTTGTCCCTCCTTATTTCCTGTTTTGATGTATCTATCTCCACTCCACCCCACATTTTACATATCTAACACAAAGTGAGAAAATGAGAACAGAACACTACATAAGCTAATCATGTTTCATGGTATGATAGGCAAAGTTGTGCTCTTGTTGGTTTAATATGCAACTCTATTTTCTGTTGATTAATTTACCTTCTTCCTAGGTATGCGCTGCAAGTGACAGACAACTTGAACATATAATCTGGTTCTATAACAACAAATAACCCATCTGGTTTGTGGGACTAAAGAAAACACAAATGTGATAATATGATTTCAATTTTTTCTTTGCAGTTTTACTTTTAGTTAAAATGAATGTGATGATGAGTTATTAACTTCGTATATAAAGGATTTATCTTTGTATAGAGTTGGTACTTGGTAAGCTTACTAGAAGTAGTATACTGGTATACCCTCTTCACTTGAAATGTGCTTAGTTAGTGCCTTTAAAAGAAGCATCGCTTACCCCAAGGAGTGATGCCTATAGCCAAGAATACTTATTAGCAAAGTTGTGTACCTTTTTTTTTCTGAAAATCATCATATGTTGATTATTTTGCAGCCTGCTTCTGAAGAGCACTGTATTGGATTTTAAGTTGTATAGATGCTGTACTGTTAGTTAAGTTGTTGATGTTTGTGTCATGCATGCTAAGTCTATTTAATGACTACCACTTAGTTGATAACATTGTAATTTTCACTCTTATCATTCAGATACGCACTATCATGGTGGATAATATTGAGAAAGTATTGGAGAGAGGTGACCGGATTGAACTTCTAGTTGATAAGACGGCAACAATGCAAGACAGTTCATTTCACTTTAGGAAACAGTCGAAGCGCCTTCGAAGAGCTCTTTGGATGAAAAATTTCAAACTCTTGTGAGTGAAAGTTCTTAACTTAATATAAAGAATATATATTTGAAAAGTATAGATTTTTGAATTTTTACATGGGATACCAAAAGGTCATTGGATTTATTTCGGACAGAAAAATAGGCTTTTTGCATTTTTCTTCTATTCTTGCCTTGACTGTATGTATTTCGGTCTTTGACAGGGCGTTATTGACGTGCTTGATTGTTCTTCTCCTTTACTTTTTAATCGCTGCTTGCTGTGGTGGCATTACTCTACCGTCCTGCAGATCTTAATTGTCACTCCTGCTGGTTATATTTTCTGACCTCTGCAATGATCAAGAATATTCTAGTCAAGATCTACATTGGCACTTCAGTATTTTAGATTCAAAATTATGTGCTGAGTGAGAAAATTTGATACAGGGTCCAGAATCAGTTACGTATATTTTCTCGATTTTGCTGTTCTTGGTTATGTAATATAATATTACATGCGAAAGCCTGGTAAGGTACTATTTTGTGATTATAGGGCACACTCTGTAAATGTGGATTTTTACTAGGTTTAAATAATTTTTTCTTTATAAATTATTGCATTTTTCTTGTACACATTATTTCCATTTTAATGCTTATGTATGTTGGTGATATTGAAATTTAGGATGAAGCAGCTGTATTCCTGTATTTTAATGGTTAGTCTCAATTTCACATACATCTCTGAACACAATGCTGGTTTAGTTAAGTCGATAATAAATCGTCTAGATAACAAATAATGGCTCATTGGTGGGCAATGTGTTAATGAAAGAAACTTATTTTTTGGTACAATTAATGAAAGAAACTTAAGTTATGGTAAGACTGGAAATTGCTTTTCTGGAACCCTATTTGCGGGTCAGGATCCTCTACATTTGGAGGGGAAATGGCCATGACCATTTCTATTCATAAGTAATACACGTGGCAAAACAAAAAAAATAATGGCTCAGATCTAAACTTGTTAGTGCAGCTCCAACGCTGGTTTCTTAGTGATTACGTGGAAGCCTTAGCTCTGTACCTTAACTTTTCTGCCGTTGGAGCTTTGTGTTGCTTAACTTTTGCTGTCAGTTGCTTCAGAAAGCAATCTTGGAGCTGTGTTGCTTATCATTAAAATATAATAAAAGTTGTTCAAAACTCAACAAAAATGGATAGAAAAGGAGGAAGAAGGAAAATCTGAAAAAATGGAGGTTCAACAATACCAAAAATGATATATCAACAAAAAATAGATGAAGGGAATAGTAACACATCCACGACCATGAAACAGAAATGATAGATCTACAAGCTTCTCCATCAAAAAGCATACAATGATTTCTTTCAAATTTTTGGGGAGAACGAACTGTTTTGCTGACATAGATGGTTTGATTTGGAGAAGGAAAACAACTAGTAACTACGGCAGCATACAATTCCTTTACACGATGACAAAACAACAACATCTTCGGGAAGAAAACCGAAAACCGTCTAGTGAACTACTTTGGCACCATTTTTGGACTCCATTAAAATGTAACTAACCGTTTTGATATCTCGTTTGCTGATCATGTACTTGTCTTGAACAATGAAACCATTTAAAACAAGCTGTGTGTTTTTGAGTTGAGCTTTGATGAATGAACGGTTTTAAATGATGTTGTGCCACCCTCTTGAAATACACTTCAAGCTAAGCAAAGGCTTTGTCGGAACACGTGATAGAATATCAAAGATAAAATCTCTGTTCAAACATCCCTCATTTTTAACCTTAACCATCTTCATTTTCTAAAGAGAAAAAAAAAATCAATTGATCAGACAATTGACAAGTTTGAACTCATGGTTTAGTAACAAATAAGAAAATCAATCTTTGTTTGCTGATGATGAAATGGACAAAGTCATTGAAATACCTACAATAACAAGTAAATGCAACCGGAAAGAGAAAGAAATGAAGAGCTTAATGTGATTCTGTTCTGATTCTTCTTGCATGCAGAGGGAGTTGGTAAGAGAAAAAGTGAGGTTGAACTTGAAGTGATGTTGAGTGAGCTCGTGAGAGAGGGGAAAATGGTGTGGGGGACAAACTAACTTTTTCCTTTCCTTGCATATATTATGAGTGGTTTGGAAGGAGAGGTGGGTTTGTTGGTGTGTCACAAGAGAGGTTTGAAAAAGTTGTGGTATAGACTTTGTCGGCTCTCCCGTGTGTTTTTCACTTGAGAGTGTCCAGTTTTAATCACATTCATCCAATTCTATGGACCTATTATAATAGTAAAACATTAATGGCTGAGATTCCACTGCAGACAATTTACACTGCAGATGATTCATTCCCGACTTTGTCATAAAGGCTTAGTGTGGGTACCACCTTAGTTCACTATGAACTATGATTAAGTGTTAATTAGACTCGGGTAAAAAAAACGGATAGGTGATAAGTTAGCTTATAGTAGATGAGCTTATAGTGGATAATTTATAAGCCAGTTTTAATTTATAGATAATAAGTTAGCTGATTGAATTTGTAGTATTTATTAAAATTAGTGGTTGAAATAGCTTATAAATACAAAATGACATAAACCCTTATTATTTTAATTGCATATGCCCTATATGGTATCTTGCTCAATTTATTTTTTTCGTATTCCCTTGTTATTTTTATTTTATTTTATTTTTGTCTAGTAACCTATAGTGGCTAGAAATTCTACCTGAAAGGTGAATAAATTGAGTGTCCGGAATTCAAACCCCGACTCTGCATAAAATATGCGATGTCTCTACCAACTGAGTTAAGCTATACCAAATTATTCTCTAACTTATTTAACCCTAAAATCAAATATCATTAAGAGGAAAATCGTGGACCAGTTTTTAAAAAATATTTAAAATTTTAACGACATATATTGTTGTTTGAAAGTATTAGTTAATGATTATCTTCATTTTTACAACTAAAATAATGACCTAATTGATACTGGTTTGACTAAAATAACGAAAAATAAAAATGTAATATGTATTAAACTGACTTCAATCATGTCATTGTTTTAACCATAAAGACTATGAGATTTGTAATTTTTTATCTTAAAGAATATTATCGACAATCGCTATAATTTCTAATAATTTTAAATACTAGTCAACAATGGACCCTTTATAAATACGGTCCACAGTAGAACTAGCCATCATAAATCCTATAAAAGGACAAATTCTTTTCTATTTTTTTTTTTTGTCAAGATAAATGGACGGATTCTAACGCGAGCAACCCAATCATATCTCTCATGCTGCATAAATAAAAGTTATTGTTTTAAAACCAATACCACAAAGATAACTTTTAAAGTAGCTATAGCTACAATTATGATGACTTTTATGAAGAATTTCTTTAATTATAAATATAACTTTTACGATAGCTACCATAAACTTCAAAATTACAGTATATATACACTGTATGTTTTCAAGTTGACTATTCGCATTTTTTCCTCGAGCTAACATAGTTTAAAATAAGAGAAATGTTAACGAGTTCTAGAACAACTCTTTAAAAATCATAAATAATAACATTTTATGAAAATGTGTGAAGGTAATACATTAAAACTAAAATGTTTAAATTTTTTAAATAAATAATTTCTTTAAATAGAATTTTTAAGGAATATCTAGCAAGACCCTTAAAATAAAAGGAGTATTTTTGTCATTTCACAAATAAATGCAGGGGTAGTACTGGGGTACAGTATTAAGTGTAAGGTATGATTAACAATTTCTTTTGGCCCATGGGCCTTAGTTAGCCTTTTAGTTTCTTTTTCCACAAGGAAAAAAAAAAGTTTACTTGTCTTCCTACGTTGCAACGTGTTTCTTTTCACCAGAATCTCAACTTTCCTCAAAATTTTCTCTCGTTTTCTCGAGAAAATCCATGCGCCAAATTCTTGAACTGAAACCACTGTTCATATATTCTCTTACACGTTCAACATAAAATCAAAATCGATGAGACCGATTCAACTTCCTGAACCACCAAGCCCTACCGCCCATAGAGGTACGCCTGACATCTTCGAATCTGGAGTTCATACTTTTGTCAGACGCGCCGTCGTTATCGGAAACGGTTATCCATCTTCTGAGAATCAGAGTATCGGTTTGGTTCGCGCACTTGGTTTCTCCGATAACTATTTCTTATATGTAAGCATATAATAACCGTTATTTCAGCATGGTTACTATAGTATTGAACTTAATTGTATGATTACTGTTAGTTTTGGAGTTAATTGCATGATTATTATTGAGTAAACTACGAAATTAGTAGGTTTTTGACACTGAATATTTCAAAGGTCCTATATTTAACTACTTAATATCAATTAAGTCCCTATATTTTACAACTTGCTATTGATTTGGTCTCTAGGTTTATCCACTTATTCTCAATTTAGTCCCTAACATGTTCTTTCGAAGGACTAATATGAATAAAATTTTGATAGAGTCAGAGACTTTTTGAAATATTTATAGATTCAGATACCTATTTATTTTTGGTGTAAACCCAGTATCCTCTGTGGGCAACCACGGAGACTAATCTCTGGAGGCTTGTGGGCTTAAATGGGCGGCAAACTGTCCTCAAGAGTTTTAACATTGCTGCATGCCCAAGCTAGGGATCGAACTCAAAACCTTGGTTAAGCTAGGAGAGACATGCGCCATCTCATCTAAGCACTCTTGGGTGATTCAGATACCTATTTATTTGAGAGTATCTTACAAAGTCGGCAGACTGATTTGATGGTTTACTCTATTATTATTATTATAGTATGTGAGGTTTGTGAGAGAAATTGGGATATGAAACCTAAAGTGGGAAATTGGTCATATAAACCATTCTAGTATGAAGAGGTGTTGTTAGAAGATAGGTTTATGAATGTACCAAAAAAAAAAAAAAGATAGGTTTATGAGATAGAATTTTGCCAATGTAGAAAATGTAAAATGAGTAAAGAGCAAATAAACAAGGAAAAAAATGCATCTGTGATTATGGTTGTAGTTTAGAAAACATAGATTTAAAAATAAGTTTGATTATTTTTGGTTAGGTTTGTTCTTGCCCCAGGAAGATTCCATTAAGATAGTATGAAGTGAAATTTTTTCGAAACTGCTATATTATTGGTGTCATATGATCACATCCAAATCTGACACCTCTAGATGTATGATACTTCTTGGACAGTGTTGTCAAATAGTGGTTATTGTGTTGGAGGAATTTGAACAAATCTTTATTGTTTTGCAATAAGCTATTTAGTATGAAGTGTTGTTAAGTAGTAGTTATTGCGGGAAGAAAGTTCTATTTTTTGCAATCGATGATTGACAATACTGTCGAAGAAGTAACAAGTATCCCCTAGTTTTTATTATTTTTTAAATAAAATATTGAGTGATACGTTTGAAATATCTTTTAGATACTTAGAGATACAACTCCAGAAACTTGTCTAAGTCTTTCTGTATAGCTTGTTTTGAAGATATAAGAAAACAAAGAGACATAGTTGTGGGATATTAGTGTAGAGTTGTATTTCGGTGAATTTACTTAGAATCCGCGATTTTTATTTTATGAGAATGGGGAAATGAAAATGATACAATTTGTATATTAGACTGTGTAAGCAATCGAATTGAATCAGGACTTACTTACAATAGGATTAATTATATGTTGTTACATTTTGACATTAAGTAGGGGAAAGTGCATTGTGACATATTTAGAAGGAAGATAATATTTTTTTTATATGGACAAGACATGTGTGTCAGTTGATAAAATTGTGGGATATAGCGGAGCAGATTTTGAAGAATCTGTGGTGAAAACTGCAATGCTATCCCAGTTTTGCTATTAGGGAAATGGTTACAGTTCCATAGCAGTCGTGGCGGATGTAGCAGAAAAAAGATAACTTTAGGTTTTTAACTCTTTTTTTATGAACAATAAAACTGAAGAGGTAGCATGTGAACTGCACATGACCCATTTTTGAAATAGAAAACTGAAGTGTCAGAGTATTCCTCCTATGATCACAGTTTGGTGTTTTGGTTTAGGGTATGGGTATGCTTGGAGGGAAAGGAAAAGATCGTAGACTTTCACCCGAGTTAAACTTTCTCTTATTTGAGAATTTATTAATGAAAAGATGTAATGAATCTTTTTTTATTTGAGTCTACAACTAAAGTATGCTGTTATGTAGAGCCTTTGTTCATTGCCAAAGCTAACTCTTAATAATATTTAGGGCTCAAATTCAGCTTCTTCTTTTTTTCTTTTCCAGCCTTTCTAAATTGTGAGTACCACCTTACAGCTGTATAAGTTTGCTCATCATTTCATTATTCAATTGCCGCAGCGGGTTACCAGGCCTAAAGGAGGAATTAATGAGTGGCTTCATTGGCTTCCAGTCTCCCTCCATAAGAAAATATATTATATAGTAAGAACGGTCAGCGGTTATTATCTGCTACTGTTGAGATCTCAAGAGAAGAAGCTTATTAAGCCTTCAGAAAATGGTGCCGGTGCAGGCTTGTTGGGTGTCTTAGAAGCCGATGCAAAACAGATAGTCAATTTTGCTCAAGAAACTTATGAGAAGTAAATTCTATTCCTTTTATTTTAATTGTAAAACTTAATAGCACTGTAATGATGTCTATAGCTTGGCAACGTGCCTTTTATTCAAATATCTGTGTGCCTTTACCATTAATAATATTTTACAGAATGATGAATTTCATTTTATCGATAGCAGTATACTAAATTACTTATATATCAATTTATTCTATTTGATGAATTAGGTGACATATCATACTGGAATGTGTAACATTTGCTAGCATATTCTAAATTCTCATAGTACTGTTATATTTGTGCTGTTTCACATTCTAGTACTTCTTGCAACCTGTAGTCTCTTGTATCTTTATCTAGTTCTTTCTCTCCTTACAAATAATGATATGATTGATAATATATCCAGGGAGGGACCTTTGTTGGTGGTTGCATGTGGAAGGGATACAATTTCTACCGCAAGTTCCATAAAACGTTTAGCATCTCAGAACGTTTTTGTCGTTCAGGTGTGCCGATTTAACGCCTATTTTATTTTATCCAACTTTCTCTTATATCTCGTAAATGAAGCAATTTGTTATTGCATGCATAAAAATTCAGAACAAATTACCAGTAACACCAAGGTACTTAAAATGTATGACTTGAGTTAAAAGAAAGTTTTACCACAATCTAGAGACCTGCCTGAAACAGGTCTTTGGACAGGAAAACCCCAACAAGAAAATAAGATCAGTGTTGTAGAGATGAGAATGCTATGATTGATGAGTGATCACTCAAGACAAGATTGGATAAGAAATTAATCATTAGAGAAAAAGTAGGCATAGCTCATAATCTGGAAAAGATGATAGAATCTTATCTCAGGTGGTCTGGACATTTGTGAACTGTGAAGAAAACCCTAGAAGCACTGATAAGGAGGATAGTTCATATTGAAGATAGTACATTAGTTAGAGATAGAAGATCATGGATTCTTTTAAGGCAGATCATTAATTAGGATTTTGAATTAAACGGTCTATGTGTAGACATGATTCATGATATGGCATTATGGTATTGTTTAATTCATGAATATAATCCATATTATTCAATTCCAATAATGCTATATAATTTGTATTTTTTAATGAAAACTGGAAGGTGAAATAGAAAATAGGCTTAATGCCTAAAAATTCACCTAGACAAATTGAGCTGGTGATTGACAAAAGTGGGTGGTGGTGGTGGGTGGGGGGGGGGTGGGGGGGGGGGGGGGGGGGGAATGCTTTCCAGAACTTTAGGAGTAACAAATGACTTCTGTGGAGTATAAATTTCCCATGTCTACTTTCAATCTTTAAAGCAGATTATTTTACAAGTCCTTGACATGATCTCTTGCAAGGAAATTAATTGAATGATTTGATACTTCGGTGATCTCTTTCCTCTATGAAATTCCATGTCTTTTTCTTTATTTCTGATATTGATCACATTCAAGGTTTCAAGTTGAAGTTCTGTTCCTGCTTGTGTTTGTATTCTATTTTTGGCTAATATGGGTTGGATGCAGTCCATAGTTTTACTGTGATCATTGCCACAATCACAATAATTATGCTGCATAACATTATACAGTCTGCACTTGAAAACCTTGTTCATTTCATGTCTAAAATTGTGTGATTTACAGTGTAAACTTGTCAAGTTCTGGAGGACCACCTTGTCCTAGACTTAATTAGTTATGAATCAAATCAGCATTAAATGATAAATATGTTCTCTTTAATCCAAAAACTAATAAAACTTGCATATGTGCTCAATTCTAAATTCAAATAAATATTGGAGTATCTATGTTCTGTTTTAAATTTCATTGTTAATATGGTGCTGTGTTATTGCACCTGTATTTTGCTCTGACCTTCATTACTACATAAAATGTAGGATTTGATTTTTAACAGTAATATGCTTTATTGTCCTTGTCTCATGGCCAGATTCAACATCCAAGAGTGCATTTGAATAGGTTTGACATGGTGATTACACCTAAGCATGACTATTATCCTCTAACTCCACAAGGACAGGAACAAGTTCCCCGGCTTATTCGAAGTTGGATAACTCCACGTGATCCTCCGGATAGTCACGTGGTATGTATAATGTGCATATGATATGGCTGTATATAACTTGTTGCTTTGACGGAGAAACTGTGATTTTACTTTATGTTGGCCCCCGTTAATTGCTAAAGACTATTACGTGGTAATGTGCACTCAGGTTCTCACGACTGGAGCACTACATCAATTAGATTTCACTTCAATACGCAGTGCTGCTGCGGCTTGGCATGATGAATTTGCACATGTTCCCAGGCCCTTGCTCGTTGTCAACATTGGAGGACCATCAAGTAATTTCAATTTTTTTAATTTAATTTTTTGAAATGTAGTAAAACTTGGAGGAATAAGATTAAGCTTCAGTGGCCATTTTTTTGGTTATTTGACTAATTTCCATAATTGATTTAGGTAACTGTCGATATGGTGGAGACCTTGCAAAGCAGTTAGTAGCATCTTTGCTCAGTGTTCTTGCTAGTTGTGGGAGTGTTAGAATATCCTTTACAGAGAAGACTCCTCAAAAAGTATGGTCAACCCTGAAGTCTCTCAAAATATTATATCACCCAGCAACACTTTCATCTCATACTCACTTTTTCTTCCTTCTCTGTGGTCTTTTAAACAGGTGGCCAAAATTATAGTGAAAGAACTTGGAGATAATCCAAAAGTTTATATTTGGGATGGGCAAGGTAAAAATTTATTTAGGTTTCAAGTAGATTATCTATTCAGATATTTAATTTTATTTTAACAGATATTACGTGGTTAACCTGTCAAAACGTACCACTTTCAGAACCTAACCCGCACATGGGTAATCTAGCTTGGGCTGACGCATTTGTCATCACAGCAGATTCAGTTAGTATGATAAGTGAAGCTTGCAGCACTGGGTAAGCTTGTGTGTTTCTGTAATTAACACACATTTTATATACTTTTATCTTGATAATGTATTTGATCTTATTTTATTCTTAAATCATTTTGTCCGTCGCACAGGAAGCCTGTCTATGTTGTTGGGGCTGAGCGTTGCAAATGGAAGTTCACTGAATTTCACAAATCATTGAGAGAGCTTGGAGTTGTTCGGTCTTTTACAGGTTCTGAGGATGTAAGTAAATCTCCGTGACTTTTATATTCCAAGCAAGGATTTAATATTATTGTAGAAGGAATGAAATTATATATATAATGGATGTGTTTTTGCTTAAATTTCCAGATATCGGAGAGTTGGAGCTATCCACCCCTTAACGATACTGCTGATGCAGCTAAACGAATCCGTGAAGCGCTTGCTGCCCGAGGATGGAAGCTGAAGATATAGAATGCAATATGAAGTTGAAGTTGAAGTTGCTACAATACTTTTGTTCGATTTTATTTTTAAATTAAAAGGGGTTACCATTCATTGTTTGAACATATTGCCAAGCAAAATTCCACAAATAGGAAATACAGAGATGTCTTTATTCCTTTTCACAATAGCAATTTTTGAAGATGTAATGTGTGTAATATAAGTTAACTTTGAAAGAATGAGGTAAATAACAAAATAAAAATTGGAACATCTTACTTCTATTCATAATTTGATATTATCTATGACAATTAAATGTCATTTACACGTTTATTCAGGGGTGAATAGGCAATTTCTATCGACCAAATTAGTTCTTTTTTATGAATTATCAATGTAGTTCTTAAAATTGTAACATGTGAATTAAACAGTCCTTCATCTTCCACACTGTTAGGGTCTGTTTGGTAAAAATAAGCTATAAGCTTGTTGATAGCTGATAAGCTAGCTGATAGCTGAAAAGCTAGCTTATTGAAATTAAAGTGTTTGGTAAAATTAGCTTTTAAAGTGGTTATTAAATATAAAATTACATAATTGATAGTGGGTAGTTTATTTTTTAGAGTGGGTAGTTATTAAATTAAAGGGTAAAAATGGAATAAAGTGTAAAAAGCTATAAGCTATAAGCTCAAATGCTACTTGAAATAGCATCTGAAAAAAAGCTATAACCTAGTACAAAAAGCTTGTTACCAAACACCTCTAATTTTTTGAAACAAGCTTATAAGCTCATATAATAAGCTATAAGCTAGCTTATTTGTGTTACCAAACAGAGCCTTAATGATCTAAAATGTGAAACCTCTAGCAGAATTGAGAAAGATAGACAACTTTCATAGGGATCAGCATACATCCGCAGCTTATGAAACCTTGTCAAGGTTTATTTCTTCTTATCTGGTGATGATTACTTATCCTAATTTTAGCATTTCCTTTTACATAATGTGATGCGAGTGGTACACAATCCATCGCATATTTTAGTAATAGGAGAGTTATTTTGTGATAACCCCTATTTCAAGGGGAGGAGAAGTCTTGTAATCTTGAGTTTAGCTCTGAGACAAGTAAAGTTCGGTCAAATATTGTTTCTTCTAAGAATTGAATTTGGTTCTCCTGAACGATTCGTTCTATAGGGTTCATTAGCCACTTGAGCGCAATCACTTGTTGTTTTGGGAGAGATTTAGAGTACTATATTTCTTTTCTTTTTCTAAATTAAGCAAACTATAAAATATTTCTAAATATGAATGAAATATGGTTGAATTGTTATATGATCATACATTATGGTACAGTATTTTTCTAAAATCTTAAATAAATATTAAAATATAGATCTAACCCTGCAAAGTCATCCCTTCCAAAATCTCTCTTTCAAATAGACCCTAAGAAATTTCTCCTCCCCTCTATTTTCAAAAGTCCCCCAATTTCCATTTTTGTTTTGAAAAATTTACACCTTTTGGATGACACAAATTTGGGCAGAAATCGTTCAGATTGGCTAATTTGGGGGATTAGCTAATGTATATCTATTTATCATTATTACCAATTATTTTTTAAAAAATTAGTTAATCATTTACTTATTTCTTTTTGTTAATATAATAGATTTTTTTCAAAATTTTTTGACAGTTAGAAACAAAACAATTAAAAAACATAAGAAAAACTAATTTTTAAATTAATAATTATAATAAAAATTGAAACAAAAAAAAAATGAAAAGAAAAGGACATGCCAAAGTGACTGTATAAGCAGAAAAGGACATAAAAACTGTACTGCATGATGGTACGGATGAGTTTATGTAATGACAAATTGGCAATACTTCACTCTTTCCCTCCCTCTCATCTCATGCTTCCATTATTCAAACCGTTTCAAGTTTTATAGTACTGTAATAATAAAAAATTACTTTCTCTAGTCTCTTATATAAGAAAACTTTTGTTTTCTAGATACATAGAATGATTGATGTATTTAGTCCATTTTTTAGACCAAATATATCAATTATTCCATGAACCTAAAAAGTGAAAATTTTCTTAAATTATGGACCGGAGGGAATAGTAACTAGTGTCCCTGACAAACTAGTTAAAGAGCTAAATAAGATATGAATGTATTGAAACTTGTGTAATCTACTTATTATAATTATAATTATAAAAAATATTTTTTTCAATAGAAAAATGACTTCTTTTATCCCTTCATCTCCAAATATAAGAGTTCATTGATCATTGCACGTATGCTAATACATAATTTTGATTACGAATATTTTTTATTGTTTATTAGTAAAAAAATTATATTTTGAAAATATTCATTGAAACAAATCAAACAAAATCTTATATGATAATATTTACATTTATATATTTTTAAAAGAATACAAATAAAAGAAAGCATATAAATAGTATATTTAGTCAAATAATAGCTGGTACTCTACGTAGGAGTATTAAATAAAGGCAAACTCCCGGAATATTTTTAAGAACTTAAATAATAAGTATTTTATTGAATTTTTATGAACATGATTAACGTATTGAAAATTATAGTGTTTAAATTTTTAAATAAAAAATTTCTTTAAATTGAATATTTAAATAATGCCGCAACACTCGTTAACAAGATATTTAAATAAATATTATCCTTATACTCTCTCTGTCTCATAATATAAGCAAAAAATAATTTCACGCCTATTAAGAAAAGTGAAATACGATAATTTGAAGTATGATTTTTTGTGTTTTCCTTGAAATAAGTTTCATGGGAAGATGTAAAAAGAATTTTTATTGGTTATTGATTATGGAGAAAACAAGAGAGATAGTAAATTAAATGCAATTTGTATTTAATTTATCAAAATAAGTAAAAATAAATTTTTAAAATGATAAAAATTTGTTTTTTTTTCTTATAATTTGGGGACATAATAAAAGTGATTTTTTTTTGCTCATGAGAAAATTATGGCCTGTCCTCCTTAGAGAGGAGTAGGGAGTAGAGAGAGAGAAATTATGGCCTGTCCTCGGTCCTCCTAAGATCCAATTGAAAAGAAAAGGATATGCCAAAGTGACTGTATAAGCAGAAAAGGACATACTATAGAGTATTTATTAAATTGAAAAAGAAAAATAATGTAAAATAATATGAAAAGTTGGAAATAAAAACTGTACTGTAGCATAAAGGTTATGATGACAAGATGGTGCGTTTTCGGTTTGTGATTGGCTCCTGGTGTACGTCACGGATGAATTTATGTAGTAATGGCAATACATCACTCTTTTCCTCTGTTTGTACCCGGATTTCATGCGGTCGGTTTTTTGGTGCAGTCATACAGTCGCCCTATTTATATGTTTTTGTTCTTTTTACCCGACTTTGTCCCGCATTTTGTGGTGTTTTTACAATCAACTGATAATGATTTTTCTGTGATTTTGGTGACATGGATTATGATCTTGATCTCACAAAATTGTGAGTCTAATCTATGAATTATTTTTAAGAATTTACAGTTATAGTGTAAGCTTGAGTGCATTTGAAATTGCTTAAGATGAGAATGAGATTACGATCTTTGGTACTTTTGAGAATGAGGTAATAATTATTTTTTTTGGTTTATAATTCTCTGGTTCTTAAGGAAAAGGGGTCCTAGTAGTCCAGAGTTCGGATGAGGAAATAATTTGATCTGAGTACTTGTGGGAACGAGTGCAACCTCTTGTTTTTTGCCTTTGAGTACAACTGGCAAATCTCAAAACGATTTCTTCAATCTCTTGTGTACTTATTCTGATCTTCAATCTCAAGTTCAATGATGATTTTTCACCATAACTTGAATATTGTTCCATTGATCATAACCTTATTATTCTTAACTTTTTCATGTTAAAACCTTAATCACCACGGAAGTTCATTCCTGAACATTTCAGCGTGAACTTCATTCTGATGTTCATTATGAACTTTGTTAAATTGATGATTCTGATTTATCAAAATATTAAGCATTCGTAAAAAGAAGTTTGCTATTAGCTTTCAATCATATTGAGTTGATTGATTCATCAAAAAAATAATAGAGTTGTTTGATAATTTATATTTTCCAAAACAAGTGTTGTTTAAAATTATGTTATATATAATAAATTAAAAGTGATGTACACAAATGTAAGGTTAAAATTAAAATAAATTAAACTATAACAAAACTTATAATAAAACATTCTTTGCCAAGACTAAACTTATTTCAGAACAGAGGGAGTAAAAAGTTAACTAAAAACCTGTACCCAATTGCAAATAGCTCTTTTCAATTGCAACCTTGTGAGTTTTTTTTTCTCCTTTCTTTTTGCCAAGCAGCAACTTTATATCTTCTTAATTAACCAAATCAATTTTTTATTGAGCTACATCCAAGTAAAGAGTAAACAAGACCTAGCTACAGCAAATTAGCAACCCATGGTGAGCTGTGTTCAAAGGGTGTGCGCATTGCTAACCACTTTTTTCCTCTACAATAATGTGCCAAATAAGACGGACAAATAACATCAAAATTTTGGCGTTCTTAATTTAGCACAGCCAAAAACATTTTGTTGTTTCTAACCACTAAACCAGCTGAATTTAACAACCGATGAATAAAATACGCTACAAAGCTTGTCATTACAAACATTCATCCTAAGAAACTATATAATTTAATTAAAACATGAGAACTACGTAAACCAAACATGAGAGCACTATCCTGCCTGTCATTATGCAGTCTTCACTTTTCGTGAAGGAGGCCGCCGAAATAAACTGATTAGATCATCAAGACCCTGTCAAACAACAACACTAAGATTAAATTCACAAACAAACTAGCTATCTAAAATTTGCAAGGAATGTTGGTTGACAATAAATAGATACCCTAGTAGTGATGACCAAGAAACTGAAGAGCACAATTAAATATGATCCCAACACTAGAAGCAACAGCAAGTCAAACGTGACACTGGCAACCTGTAAAACCATAAACATTACTATATTTAATTACGAAGCCAAAACTAAAACACTAAATTGAAAAATAATAAAACATGTTTTGTTTGTCATGAAAGTTCCCTCATAATAGGAAAATATGTCCTTTGGAAAACAAGGGGAAACAGGTCAGTCAAATATACAATAAATTTTTGCACCCATAAGTAATTAAAAAACACTTAAAACTACAAACAGGGTCGAGAATGAAGATTGTTAAAGATCCATTTAAGTATGATTCAGATGTTCGAAAAGGAGAAAAGAGAAAATGCAAATGACTAATCTTTGAATACAGGACAAGTGCAAAGAAAATAACTTCAAATACCTGATATATGTTTAGCTTTGCTGTAGTTGAATCATAGAAAGTGAACATCCCATCTAGTACTTCTCGTTGCAGATGGACTTCATCAGTATGATCTTCTAATTCCTACAAACATACAGAATAATTGGGTGAGTATACAAGCAATAACAAGGGAAATGCTTCAATCGGATATCGAATAAATTGAGGAGTGGGCACCCTCAACTCCAATCCTATTTATATCTTCATAAACTAGTACAAATAGTATACACAGCAAATTTTGGCCTTTTTATTCAAGAAACATTGCATGGTATTGGCACCTAAAAGGCTAGAACATAGCTCATATACTACATATAATCCCTTATCAACCCAAAATTACTATATACATTCTGATGTTGCTTCAAACATTTCCTTAACTGGTCGACCCACTGCCATATCCATCCTACTGGACACATTCCTTGACTTGAAACAGATGTAAAAGATATGATAAAAATTAACACATTATAATGATCTGGCATCCAATAATACCTTTTTCAATGCTGTAATAAAAGGATCGTCTTTTGATAAAAATGGTGCTACTCGAGGTGTTCGCGACAAAATATCTAACCATGATCGAACATAAGAAGGATTTACAGCCAAGTTACTGTTGTCAGCAAAGATCTGTACGTTCTTTCCTTGATGCCCATAAATATGCTTCTGCAAAATACAGTTCAAAAGACTGTTTAAAGAAAGGAACATGGCTTTAAAAAGACAGCATGTTGGGTACCCAATCTATGATTTTTGTGCAACATTTAATTTCTCCCTGAGGTAAAATTAATCTTACCGCAAGAGACTCAGCAATTAATTTCACACTTCTCACAATTGACGCTTCATTGACAAATTGCCTGTAGAACAAAGTTATCAGGAAACAGGCATAAAAATTATAAAATTCTGAGATTTAAGATCAAAGGTTAACCTGCCATCAATCAAACCACCGGTGCTTTCTAGCAATTCAGGTGCTGTAGAGAGTTCAGAGAGGGTGGCAGCAGTAACTCTCAGCCTTGAAAACTGTTCATGCTCCCAAGCTACCTACAGCAGATGTCTAGCTTTAATATACATGTTTGCTGCTATCAGGAAATATATTTCAACAAAATTCGACATGCAAACTGATATGATTAGAGGAAGGAAATGGTAACTACAAGGCAGATGTAGCTTAATAAAATCATCAAAATTAGGTCTTTTATCTTTTTTCCGAGTCAAGTTGGTCCTCTCTTCATGTCAGGCTAGTCCTTTAAGTTTAAAAACGTCAACAATGTTGAACCAAATTTCATTTTTCATCTATGTATGTTACCAAAAGTCTTACTTGACCATTAAAAAAGGTAAATTATAGATAACATCTAAATTGCATCATAATGATTGTTGCAATTGCTAATACATCAAAATTAACATGATCTATTTTACTTTTTATCTGAGATTGAGAAACTCTTGTTGGCAGTGAGGGTCTAATTGTGGAACTAAGTGGTGTGCAGTATGTCATTCAATGACCACATACACAAATTTTTAATAACTAAGAATGAATGTTGATTCAACAGTGTAACCATTTTAAAAGATAAAGGACCTATTTGAAATCAAAAGGACCCTTAATGTAGTTTTGCCTTAAAAATATTTCTTTCAAAAAGGATATCATATGAATTAAGCACAAAGAAAAGAAATAAAGAGGATGGTTTGATATCAGATAGGGATGCTTATTTTCTTCAAAACACTGGTACTCATACTGTTATTATGTTATTAGGCTGCAGTTATTGAGTGACTAGGCAGCAGATATGTATTATTAGGCAGTTATCGAATAAATAGGGAAATGGAAGGAAAAATAAGTAGGCATTTATTTGGGACTGGATATTGAAAGGGAGAGACCAAGACTCTCGAATTTCTTGGATAAGAATTGTCTTGTAATATTAGACTATCTCTTTTCTCAGTTTGTGTTATTTCTTAATTTGTTGTATTGTAAAAGTAGTTGCAACTTCCATTCCCGTTTTGCTCTTTCATGAAACAGATGACTCTGTTAAATATTTTGTTCACTAATTTATGTTTTCTAGTAGTGTTCGTTGTAATCCATCAATCAAGGAATCATTATTCAGTGATACTATTAATTCTGGTATGCCAGTTCTAACATACTGCCACATGAGATTGAATGGAAGCTAAATATAAACCGTCAGAGCTATGCATGTGAAGCAGAATAGTAAGAGTTTATCACTTACTCGAGAATTTGAAATATTTATTTTCTTATGCTTCAGATTAACTTGGAAACCTAAATCTTCTGCAACGCTTGAAAAATCCTACACCAATATTTTCCATCAAAAAAGTTAGTAACTCAACTGCAAGGCATCCATTTATTTTAGTAAAGTTCATGTGATTGTGACAAAGTCACTTACTTCCATAATTTGTTTAATAAAGGCATTTTCTGGAGGCTTAGACACATGAATCCACAGATCATTTTCCCATGAGCCAATACTATCTAAGCAAATAGCATAGTCAATGCTCTCACGCAGACGTTGATCAAAGCTCTGAAGCCACTGGAAAATACAAAACTATTAGTTACAAGAATCATAACACAGAGACAGCTTACATGTTACAGACTTGTCAGGGAAGGGGGAGGTTCCAGATAGGATATATCACCTTACGGGTTCCATTGTAGTTGTAAGGCCCGCCAGACGTTAGCCCAAACAGAAGATTGTATTGTCCTCTTGTCTTTGGATTAGAATATAAAAGAGAAAATAATCTAGCTACTTCAAGAAGAGCCACAATGCCACTTCCATTGCTATCGCTTCCCACTGATAATGCCTACAATTGCAGATGTTTTAACACAACCAACCATGAAGGGCATTCAGTATTGTTTTATATGAGGAATTAATAACATACCGGAGCAGCCCCAAAGGTGTCATATGATGCCACTATCGCAATGGTGGGTAATTGATGAGAATCGCCATCGGTCTTCAGCCCTGCCAACCATCCCTGCAGCCATATAAAAGATATTGAATATTCACACAAGTTCTATCCAAAACACATCAGTTTTTTAAAACGCTTGTAAATACAAAGATATTTGTAACACGTCTTTATCTGTTACATTTTATCAAGTATAAGCTGTATGTTTTCTAAGCTTCTAACATAGAGCACAAGTTCACATTTCAACATTATAATTAAAATGCAACTTGAACAAACTATGGAAGATGGTAATAAAAAAGAGGAGCAGAATTTAAGAAACTACAAACTTGCCGACATAAAGATGTACTCGCTTTCTTGAGAAAAAAAAAACTAGGAAAAAACCCCAGTGGAAACAAATAGTGAAGTGGGAAAATAGAGGAAAGTGATACAGCAGTAAGGAATAGAGATAGAGAGACTTCACAATCATGTAGTTTATTATTCAAACAGGTTATACTAACAAGTATGAAAAGTCTACAACATATCAAACATTCTGGAAAAAGAATATGACAACCAGATTATCCTGTCAAGTATTTATTGTTTTTGCCTAAAGATGTAGCTAAACTGTTGTTGAATACACAAAATCCTCAAGCCTAAGGCCGTAGATTCAAAGCTTAAAAATTTTCACAGATATCTAAAAATTACTGAGGGAAAATACAGTAAATCAAAAGGAGGAGCATACTCTTTCCAATGGTTGACTTGACCATAATGACATCAATTAGACAACAGGTGATTGGTAAAGGCAGCTACTGATATTGTACTTAATCCTATAGAGATGGGGATGGAACATTATGACAAATGTTTATGGCATGCAACATTGTCAAACTCAAGATCCTACCTAGGAGGGAGAGGGTAAAAAGATCGTAACACAGATCATAAGATCCTACCATTCTACCTAAAATACAAAATTATATGAACAAACATAGACGTGTCACGGAGTGATGGGTAGAGCTTGGGGCATGCAAGGGATGTGACAGGACAAGTGGTTACCAAGGAACAACATTCAACATTGTTGGGTCCTGTCTACATGACGGGGTGTGAGATGGGGACTGCAAAACAAGTGACATTGCCTCCTGCCAAATCATATTTGAGCACAAATTTAAGTCTCTGACTTGATCCAAACAAGGGTGTTTCATGTGGGTTATTGAGTCATGTTCAAATCCAAGGCTCTTCCAAATCTTACAGATCTTTCAATAAGTCGTGTTAGACTGTCTAATTATGGAAACACATTTTTTGGGTTCATTCAAACAGAAATCTCATGTGGTATCATTATATGTACAACTTACAAATTAATACAAAGAAAAAAAGAAAAAGAAAATAAATCGATGACATATTCATGTGATGCCAATAGTTTGCTTAGTTTTACGATACACGTGTAAGGATTTTCCCGACGCTAAAAATAAGCTTCTCTATTTACATGTCCATTTATTTGAAATAAATTTAGTTTGACTTCTAATAACATCAAAAACAGAGACGGACATAGGGAGGGGGGACCGGACCGCTCCCTCCCTTGAACATATTTTATATTTATATATGTAATAATTTATCTTTTAAAAACTAGTACATTTATTAAAAGAAGGAAGGTACCATATATATTTAGTTAGTTAATTTTGATTCAAAATTATGTCTAAAAACTTCAAATTTCAAAGTTAACGTTAACCTAAAAGAATTTGGACACCCATCACTCAACAGTATCAATCGCATAGTATTTCTCCGAAAAGAAGACTGAACAAACACCTGAATATTTGTAATGGGTGGAGATCCAACTTTCTTTGGTTCAGTGGCTGAAACAACAAATTTGTACCTGCAACATTTCAAATAAACAAAAAATAAAACACAGAAAGAAAGGAAGAAAAGAAATCATTGACAACATCACTTCGAAAAGAAAATAAATTTGACAAGCAAGACAACATAACATACATGTGAACTAATTAATTATAGAAAGAAAATTAAAGTAAAAACAAAATAGAAGAAATACATCAACTGTGAAATCAGTAGATAGTTGAAACATAATCCAGACCTAGGTAGTAGTCAAAATCAAAATTTTACGTATGGTTGGGATGGATAGTTGAGATTATAAATCATACTACCGTACAAAATCATAAACTCATGTGCGTGCATATAAGTTCATGCATATGCATGTAAAATAGCAGCAATAGGGGGGGGGGGGGGGGGGGGGGCATTTAAATCAAACTAAAAACACTTGATTAAATTCAAATTCATACACGATTCATAAATCACAAGGTAAGATTTTTAACAACCACAGTCCAGAAAAATGGAACATAAGGTATTCAATAACACAACACGAGATCTATACCCAGAAGTTGAAAAAAATTCAATAATCTAGTATGTAATATTCAATGAATCAAATCACAAAATTCAACGTCACTTATCTTGACAATCAAGAGAATTTTGCTTAACTTCGTTAAAGCAATGAAAGCATTATCAGCCAAATTAAACTCACCCGCCCGTAGTTGCAGTAGCAGGCTGACCAGAGGCATCATTCTTCTTGATATCCAATAACACATTGTCAATGTTGTCATCCTCAAAAGCAAAATAAACAGGATACTGCAAAAAGAAAGCAGCACCATAAGTTAACTAAAAAACAAAAATAATAATAGAGATTAAACATAATATAGTAGGAAACATAACAAAACAGACTTGCAAGAACCATTGCTCGGATGCCATGTCACATACTAAAGCAAATAAACATCCTTTGATAAATTGGAAAAAAAATAAATTATGGAAGAAAGAACAATGCAATTCATAGCATATAATAGAAGTGTCCCTTTCCTTTCTCACACCACACTTAAAACACCACCATCACAATAAGCAGCATACTGATATTGGTCATCAAAAAATTGAGAAACCAATTTTAGAACCTTATTGGTTGTCAGACAAAATTTGAGAATACTTGATAATCCATATTATAAACTACAGAAATGGTATTGTGGTAGTAGAGGACAAACATGGTAGTCAATCCCGGGCGATCCCAGTGGGATCCCGGTGGAGCAGAGCGGAGCGGAGCTCTGCCGGGACGGGACGGAGCGGCGCAGCTAAGCTTCTCGGTGGGATCCCAGCAGGTTCCCAGTGGACCGGAGCGGAGCGGGTCCCGGGTTGCCATCCCGGGTTAGGACTGAGATTTTGTTTTCATGGGTTTTAAAGGCCATTTTTGAAATCTCACTCATTTTAGTAAGGGTAAAATTGGTTTTTTACCTTTAAAATTGTTACTTACTCCTAACTAAACCCTAGCCGCAATTCATTCTTTCTCTCACGCTATCGTACTATCTTCTCTCACTCTCAAGATCCAAACTTCTTCAACCTTCATCTGCTGTTTCTTCTTCAACCTTCATCTGTTGTTTCTTCTTCAACCTCGGATGATTAGACTTAGACTTTGATGATGAACTCGAGTTTTAATTTTTAGTTACTTTATTAATCTAAGTGTTGGAGACTTGACTTTTGTTTATTTATTTTGCTTGCCTTTTGTTGGTAATTTTTAGTTACTTTATGATGAAGAAGGTGTTTTTTTTTTTTTTTTGACAAAGATGAAGAAGGTGTTGTAGACTTGAGATTTGTGTTTTTAATTTTTAATTTATGAATGTTTTATGGATTTTGAGATGTTTGTTTAATTTTACATTAATTATATGTTTATAGTATTATTTATCTAATTTATAAATAAATAAAAAATAATAGCGGCATCCCGGCCATCCCGCTCCCCGGGATGCCGCTATCCCAGTTTTGGGGCTGGCCGCTCCGCTCCGGGATCCGGGATTAACTACTATGAGGACAAAGACTATAATATACAATAGAACTTAAGGAAAACATTCCAATTTTGCCAGAACCTCTAGGCACTAACTGACCAGTCAAAAACCCAAGACATGCAAACATATAAGGCCAACTTGAGAAGCATATCCATAGAGAGACATATCAAAATTAGGTTCATAAATCATCTGCCACAATTTATATAAAAAAATAAACAACTACATTGCATATAGCAAGCGAAAAAACAAGATTCGTAGATCACTACTGCATGCACATAAAGACATTTGTAATTCAAACAAATTAGTGGAAAATTTACAAGGCCAGTATTACTTCATCAAACAAGGTTGAGTAGATCACTACACAAAGTATTCAGTCATCAACAAATTAATGGTTTACTTCATCAAACAAAATCACCGAAACAAACCAACAATAAGTTTACTATTGAAATCAGTTATGTTTTTTGGAGAACAAGGCTTAGTCGGTCAGCAATATACTACATAAATTACTACAAAGAGTATGACATGACTTGATGATGGAGAATGAAGGGGAAAAAAAACGATAATGTAAAGGAATTCACAGTTAATGAAATAAGCAGTTAATTTTTGCTACCTGAATTCCAGCAAACAATTAATTTTATATGAAATTCCAAAAGAAAAATAATAAGTTACAACAATCTGGATAAAGGAGCAACTTTCTGAAATTTACTCACAGGTAAGTTTGTGTGTATAAGTATTTGTTCAAGCTCGGCCAGCACATTCTTCAGCAGATCTTTGTTCCCATCATCACGATTACTTCCCACGCCACCTTTGTTTTCGGAATTAAACATCTGGGGCAGCAAAAATATTAAACCCCCCAGAGGCTTGCTAGCAACAATATACTCTGCCATATCAGCCACACAAAATTTCAATCTTGTTAACTTTATACGGATGAAAGAAAATCCCACTCGTCAAATAATGATCAATACAAGCTATTTATCAGCATGTAAATGTTTATGTATAAGCTATTTATATAACAAAAAGATAAAATAAAGTCAAACTATTTTCATATAAACTATAAGCCGATTTCATAAGCTATCTTATAGAGCTTAGGTAAATAAGTTAAATAGCTTATGGACATGTCATAAGATATTCCAATAAGCTCTGTCACTATATAAGTTCAAATAAGTCAATTCAAGCAAGAACATTCTGAACACAAATCCCTAGATATATTTCTAATATTCCCCCTTTATATTCTTGACATAAAGATACATTAAATGAACCATAACATTCCAACACATATTTCTATACTTTCTTTTTTTGCCCCAAACTAAATATATAATCGAAATTTATATTTTTCATAACCAAACACAGAAAATAAAATCAAAATCAACAAACTAAGCATTGAACACAGAAACACCGCAATAACACTATAACAGTTAAGTCTCAACAAAATTGAAAAAACGAAGTGAAGAATAAGAACCTTGAACAAACGACATATTGAGTTCACGAAGAGGAATGAGAAGAACAGTGCGAGATAGATCAGCATGAGGAGAGAAATGAAGAGAAGCAGCATGATGATTAAGACTAGCAAGTCGAGATCCAAAAGGAACACCAGACATATCGTATTGAATTAATCGGTAAACATCAACAACGGTAGCGCCGTCGCAGAGGTCGACACAAGCGACGAGGATGAAAACAAGAGCGATGACGGAGTCGAAGAGAATTTCACGGTTGCGAGGTTTTCTTGGCGCCATAGCCATGGTTGGAGTTGAGATCTGATCTAACTAACTATGTAACTAATTAACTAGGGTTTTAAAGAGTAGAGAGAAAAAGATGATTCGATTTGATCTAGTTTTGAATAAATATAATAGTAAGAATTGTTTGTTTATAATAATTTATTCATCGTGATGATGATGATTTTAGTAGAAAGAAGATGAGAAAGTAAGGTAGATGTAAGTGTGGAAGGAGTGAGATGGAAGACGGGAGAAACAATGTTAAGGTGAATTCAGTAGCCACCATTCACTCCACTAGTTGTTACTTACTCGAGTGATTTTTTGTGTTTCTTTTATTTTCCATTTTAAGAATTTAAGAATTTTCATTTTTTTGTGAGCTAGGTTTTTTACAAGAGGGAGGGTTTAAAAAACAATCCAGGTTTATTTTTTTCTTATTTTTTTAAATAAAAAATTTGGTATACCAATTTTTATTTTAAATTGTCAAAGTAATTACCATAGTACTAATTTTATAGTGTTCATTCTCAACTTTTTAACTCTTTTAACCATTTGATCAAATCAGTTAAGCTAACAAAAATATTTATTTATTTATCTAGTCTAGTGGTTAGAAACTTAGAATTTTAAGATTAATAAATGAGAGTATCAGTGTTCGAACTTCAATCCGACATATTATATACAATGTCTCAACCAAATAAGTATGCATATTAAAGTTTCTTTTCTTCATGAAGAGGTTATTTTTTAGAAAGAGTTTCATTTACTTATATAAAATATTTAAAATTTTATGGTAACTACTTTCTAATAGTTATATGTATCATATTTTATAACGGTTTGGTCTAACGATAAAAGACATATCTTAAATTTGAGAGGTTCTGAATTTGAGTTCTGTCAGTGTCTGTCTTTAGAGAATACTAAATGAAAATATATTTGTAAGTGTATTTTAGGTTATAAGGCATTCTCTTTGTTAGATTGGATCATCATTCCCTTATCTAAATTTAATCTCATCAAAATAAATACATATATAATTAATTGTGATTCGTTAAAAGGCTAACCTTTGCATTAACCGTCCATGTATCAAAATTAAATTAAAAAAAATCTGCATACTAAAAGTGAGATTCTAACATATGCACAAATCCAAATAAAAAATATTTGGACACACACAATTGAAAAAGTTTAAATACAAAATAATTTGGTCATACCATTTCACATTATTTCATTATCTTTTCTATTAAATTTTTAAGAATTTTGTGTGTGCACCTAAATATGTAGCATTTTAGATTTGTGCCCGAGCAAGAATACCTCACACTAAAAATGTCTTATTTTGTTGTTTTATATAAATGAAGTACATGTTGGAGTCACGTAAATATAATTCAGTTAGTAGCTACAAAGAACATTATTAAAGGTTGGAGTTCGACCCCAAATTCTTCACTTTTTACTTAACAAAGTTACATTTACATATTTTATTTTTGTAGCTTCTTGCTATGCCATTTTCACTGGTTTAAAAAAACTAATGTTTAATGGTGTTAAAAATACATGATTGACACGTCAAATTGGATTTGGATCCTCATATTGAGAAATACTTGTATGGTCGTGGTCTCATTTGGTGACACACATAACAAAACATACATATTATTCAATTATTAATTTTTTGTACCTTTTTCTCAATTATGTGAATGTGACCAAATATTAATGGTTCATGCAAATATTTCTCTCAACATATTAGGGTTCGAGCTCCAAATTCTCAACTTTTTCACACTGGATTGACAAAAATAAAAATACATGTCAGATAGATTTTGTGACTAAGAACATCTCCAATTAATTCTTGAATTATAAACACATTTACAAGTATCTTCTTTAATAATTATTTTAATTCTCAAATATGTTTTTAACTAGTCAGTTTAATTCTTGAATTTGTTTCTTGTTGATTTGTTTAGTCCATCAAATCAAAATACTAACAAAAGAGACATTAGAGATGTGTTTGTAATTCTCATACATCTAAAAATTATAGTGACAACACATCACACATTCATAATCAAAATAGTTGTTTAGCCCTTAAATAAATGTCCAGCAATGCTGCAAACTTACATTTACATATTTTATTTTTGTATTAACACTCTGGTTCTCATGAGAACCTCATTAATACCTATACCAATTGGCTTAATAGTGACTTTTTTTTATCATTTCAAATTATCTTACACTCATTCAATTCAATATATATACTATATGACATTTTTTTGGTACAAGATAAATGTAAGTAATGCTCAGTTCTGGATGCAGCTAGCCATTTCCAATATTTGAAGATGTAGGAAATAGTGTGATCTGCTGAACATAGCAAAATAAATATTTCAATCACTTGAGCCTTCTTTCATTAAAAATCTTCTGGAAATTCAAAGCCTAAGTCTTTGTTGTCTCTATAAACTTGCACTAGAGCAGCAGCCTTATAGACAAACATCCCAAACATGGCTGGCACAAGCTGTGAGTGAACAAAAGACAATAATCAAAATGACCATTGTGTTAGACAGTAGTTGAATAGCAAAGCGCTTTCTAAAACTAGATTTCGATTGCATGCATTCATGCCGTCAGGACATCGATAATTGTTGGATCAAGATTGGGCGGTGCAGAAAAATGCGGGTTTTGATTATTATTTTTTTAAAATATAAAATGTCAAACTTAAATGGATCATCCAATCTTGATTGAATCGTTAGTAGTCAGTAGTGTCCTGACTGCATGAATGCATGGTTTTTCAATTGAATTTGCATGCAATCCAAATCCCCCAAGAAAGTGTGTTTTTTTATACACATGTTTGATGTTTCCGAGGCTTACCTGAAAATCAAACCAGTCATTAGAAAAATACTGATGAGATAGAACCCAAAGTCCGTAAATTGCTGCTGGGATCACTAGCCTTGGAGATGAAAGTGATATACCGCTACCCCTGATTGTTTTCTCCAAAAAATCATTAAGATCCTCACTCCTTATACCGATTCTGGTTAAGAAATATTTTTTGAACAAAACAAGGAATGAAAGAATGTCAACAACAGAGAATGTTAACTTGCACTACTAAATCAAATTCAAAGCGAAGGTTTTTGGTTGTACGTCTTTGACTTCTTTTTCGTGAATATTTGAGGAACGGTTTCACTGGATATGTTGTCAGCATGTTGATACAAGAGCTGAAGGTACAAGCAACTGCATTAAAAATATTATATCAGTAAAGTACCAAAATAAGCATCAACAGCTATATATTTTATTTTATTTTGATCCACAAAGAGCAATTGTCATGAACAAATATTAACTGGCCTGATTATAATGTGAATGCTAATTACCATGTCTTAATCCACACGTCTATTAGTAGTTTAAAAAAGGATAGTCAAACCATTTCAAATTCACTAGGCTTTTAAAATTTGAGAGAACAACAATATACTTAGGATCTAAATGATATGTACCGACAATGTAAAGATTTTTTACACTGTCAGTCAATCATATAACCATTGGATCATTAAAAACATTTGACTTTAATCATATCTACCGTAAAAGTCATACAAGTTTGTGATTGGTTGACAGTGTAAAAAGTTTTACACTAACAGTGCATCAAAATTAATCTCAAACTAATCTGAGGTGATGTTTGGAAAGTTTTATACTTTTGAGCCAAGTTCAAATCTAGTTAAACTCGCCAAAAAATTCAACAAGACAGAATATAGCAAAATGCAATAACAAACCTGAAAAGGACTCCAATCCCATAACTCAAAGCAGCCTGAAAAGATGGCACAAACATCAGTTGATCATAGATGCTCCAAACTTCTTTTTACGCACTCGAACGACATGTGTGGATGTGCAAAATTTTGTTTTAAGATGGAGGAAATAATTTGGAAGTTACATTATGGTGGTGAAAGTTAAACCATTATGATAAGACAACGAAATTATCACTAAAAGTTAGTCTTATCATGATGAAAGAACATAATCGAGTGGTAAGAAGCACTAAATTGATAAGTTATGAATGTAATAGCGAGTTGACAAGACCAAAAAAATCCAAATGTATGCAAATGCAAAGTTTACCTGTACGGAAAAAACTAACAAGCAATATCCGCTACAAGCCAATCCAATACCCACAGAAAGAAATAGTAGTTCCCTCTTAAGCTACAAAAAATGGTTAAAATTAGAAGCTTAAACAATATAAGTACAATTGTGATTGATCAAAACCTACATGCCTTGAGGCAAGTGTTGCCGACTTTAGCAAATAAAGAACATACTGAGTAAAGAGAGGTATCATACAGATTGATATTTGAGCTTGTTCAGTTTCCTGAGTCTTGCTCTGTTGTCTTGGATTATCTGTTGATATATGAAATGAAGCATCGGATATTATTAAACGATTGAATTATTATTTACTTACCAAGAAAGAAGGCGAGCATGAAATTATTTGTAAAACCATATCAATTTCCAACTTTCTGTTAAGGTATAGTGACATAAACAAGAAAATGAATGTTCACCAACTCCAAATCATAAACAAAAACCATACCTTTGCGGTCATCTTTCTGTTTATTGGTGCAGAATTTTCACCTAATAACCACTCTTGAGTACTTGAAAGTTTCAAAAAACCGCCTTCACTGTTAGTCTCTATGCTCTACAAGAGAAGAACCACATTAAAGTATGAAACTGAATTGCCTGATCAAAGAAACCATATACAGAATCCACAACTGATTGGTACAAAGCAAAGAATTTCCAAAACTGACACGCACAATATTATAGAGTTGAATCAGAATGGTTTGAAATTATGTACAATGAGTAAACTGCACCTGCTCTATTTGTTGAGAATTGTTGTCGGTGAACTTACTAACATCATAGTCACCAGAATTTCTGGCATTCATTTGCCATAATAAATCACAAGTTCTTGATACAAAATCCCCATTTAATTCCCTCTCCTTCAAAAATATTTGTAAGACATCCTCATCTGCATCGCTCACTGAAAATTATGAATTTCAACCAATTAGCTTTCAGCAGAAACATACTGCCAATGACATGAAAATATAGGACGCCATGCCAATGATTATACTTCAATAAATATAGAAACTACAAGATTGAATTATTCGTCAAAGCTATTAGAGATCAGTTGTTCCCCTAAAACTAAAACTTATCTTCTTTCTAATCCAATGATCCTCCCATTTTCCCAAATCATTGTTCCCCTAAGAAAAATGCTACTTTGCAAAAAATGGATGAAATTAAAGAAAAGTGGTAGCTAACCTGTAGTAGAAGTAGTAGTAGCAGTACGAGAAGCTTTTAGAGATGAAAGAAAAGGGGTTGTTGTTGAAAATGCAGGAGTTTTGGGGAATTGAAAGGTGTAACAAGTAGTAGAGAGGAACCTAATCCTTGAAAGGGTATCCATAGCATAGCATATAGATAGATGATGGATAGAAAGGAAACACCAAAAACTGAGTGAGTAAGAGAGAGCAACCTTTACCCCCTCACCTCACCCACTCCTTTGGTTAATCCTTTATCATTTTCATTCCGTTTTCCCAATTTTATTTTATTTTTTATAATAAAATATTGTTGAAATATAAGTTAAACTATTTTGTTTTTCTTTTTGTAAAACTTATTATATTAATAAATTTATTTTATTAAAATTATTATCTCGTGTATATTTTTAAATATATTATAATTAATATATTCAAATTTTTATTTAGAATATGTCAAAGTGTTAATAAGTTTAACTTATTGATTTATGATAAACATATTTTCCGTGTAAGTTTTTTGTAATAAATTATAATCATCAATGATAAATATTTATCCAATTTCTTTTATGTATATGTGATGAATATTTGCCTATAAATAGATATTCAAGCCACAACGATTTGACAACCAAAATTGAGAGAAGCAAAACAACAAGAAACATCCCAATATCAAAGGAAGCAAGTTTCCGCCCTTGGAAACACTTTCGACGTCCATAATTCAAAAGTTATTCATGTATAATTTTTAAAACTCTTGTTATGATTGTTATAACTATGAGTAGCTAAATTCCTTAGATTAGGTTGTTAGATGAACTTTTATGAATCTATTTGAACCATGTAATTTGTTGAGATTATATTTATGGCAATTGATCGGTCTTATTATTCATTTAATTATCATCCTGTTATGAATATTTAGTGGATGTCCATATAGGTTCTTACCCATGTTATTGGCCCATTACATTTGCCTATAAATAGAACCTATGACTAATGTAAATTACTCACTTGGTCAATCAGACTAATTCTATTCTTTCTCTCTTCTCTTCTTCTCTCCTCTATACTTATATATTATTACTATTACTTATATTTCATAACACGTTATTAGCACGACGCTCTAACTAATTGAGGTACGCAATTCTTATTCTATTTTTATGAAATCACAAGTAGTTTTTATTTTTGATTATTATATGATTATCAATCGTTTGAACCTTGTATACTTATAAAGATCAAATAATAATAATTAAAAATTAAATAAATAAATAAATAAGCATCATTTCTTTATGTATTTAATTGATTCAATGTTGTTTACGCTTCGTGATATCCGACATTTGTATGGTGAAGCATAACACTTTGATCATTAATATTACATAAAATGTTGATCAATTATTTATTTATTTATTTATTTATAATATGTATCTTGGATGTTTGATATTGTTTGAGTTTCGTGACCGACAATAGTCTGGTGAAGCATTATTATGCTTCGTGACCGACACCTGTATGGTGAAACATCGACACTTCGATCATCCAAAAGAACATAAAAATGTTTAAGAATTCATAATCTTGGTTCCTGAAGAACCTAGAAAGTTAATACATGAATTCCCGAAGAATTCATAATCTTGGTTCCTAAAGAACCTATTCTTAGTTCCTGAAGAACTTAGACATTTAATACATGAATTCCCGAAGAATTCATAATCTAAGTTCCCGAAGAACTTAAAAAAAAAAAATAATAATTTTGTTCCTGAAGAACTTACGAAATATCACCATTTATCACCATGCATCCCTAATGGATTGCACATCAAAATACTTTTATGTGTTATATAGTTCCTGAAGAACTAATAAAACAACTTTCTTTTTCTCTTCAATGAATTCTAGATGAATTCAATATTGTTACATCCTTGAAGGATTGTAAATTGATAGTGATTGATTATATAGTTCCTGAAGAACTCAATAGATAAAATTGTAAAATTCAATTGCTAAGTAAATTTCACAGAAAGCATGTAGCATGAATTGCACCGTTTGTTTTTACGGCCTGCAGTAATATAACCTTAAAAATAAAGGTCAATGGCCGTATTGATTTTTCCGTTAAAAATTCTAAATTATGACAAATCTTCATATTAAATACTATTTCCAAATATAACTATCAATGTTTTATTTTTTAAAAAAAAAAATAAAAAAAAAAAAAAAAATATATATATATATACATATATATATATATATATTCCTTACGGATTGTCTTGGTACAATTTTTTCCAAATATCAATTTTTTTCCAAATATATATCAATGTTTCCAAATATAACAAGTGTGCAATTTTTTTTTTTTTTTTTTTTTTTTTGGATACCAACCTATTCACTAATATTTTGGTACTTTAAACCAACTTTTCTAAACTTAAGGTTCATCCAAACAAACTTTTTCGGATACAATCTTTTGTCACTTATTATTATATATACTTTTCCCATAAAATCATCACATTAAATTATCTGACTTATTTAATTTTACAATTTGATATTAGCATCAAGAATGTCGAATCTCTCGAAACTACAATTTGAGGCTCTAGATATTTCTGGGAAAAAATATTTGGCTAGGTACAATTGGATACACTTGCGGTTGCAAGATTTCAAAACTGTAACTGATTATAATTCTGCAATGTTTCAAATTACTACTCAACTAGAGTTGTGTGGAGAAAAGATAACAGATGCTGATATGTTAGAGAAAACTTTTTCTACTTTCCATGCCTCTAATGTGCTCCTGCAGCAGCAGTATAGAGAGAAAGGGTTTACAAAATATTCTCAATTGATTTCTTGCCTACTTTTGGCTGAACAGAATAATCAACTCTTAATGAAAAACCATGAGGCCCGTCCCACCGGTGCCGCTCCATTCCCAGAAGTGAATGTAGCTCCACACCAATATGATAATGGTGATTTCATTGATGATCCAAATGGAAGAATTGATCACCTTATTGGTGATGAGAATATCAAGAAGTAGTTTTTTTTTATATAGTTGTGGCTACTTATTTTGGATTTTATATGTAATAATTAAGCTATTATGCTTAAACTTGCGGACCAGTTTTTTTTTCATATAACATTGTCATTGGTATTTCATTCTTATCACTATTGTTATTTCATTCTTATTAGGCAATTGATTTTTATCGTTATTTATTTTATACTTTTGTTATTTATTTTTTTTAGAATGAGCTTTGACACTAGCATCAATAAGGATGATACATGTCTTGTGGATAGTGCCACTACCCACACAATTTTTAAAGATAAAAAATATTTCTCCTCTTTGGTGAAACGAGAAACTAATGTCAGTACGATATCTGGCACTTCAAAAATAATTGAAGGCTCCGGAAGAGCAGATATATTGTTATATGGTGGAACAAAGTTACATATTGAGAATGCATTATATTCCTCCAAATCTTATAGAAATTTATTAAGTTTCAAGGATATTCGTCTAAATGGATACCATATTGAAACAAGAAATGAAGGAGGTGTTGAATACCTTTGTATCACAAAGCGCAATTTGCATAAAACATGTGTATTGGAGAAACTACCCGCTTTCTCTTCGGGTTTGTACTACACTTATATTAGTACAATTGAAACACATGTTATTGTAAACCAGAAGTTTACAAATCATAATGTAAACCCGAAGTTTACAAATCATGATAAATTTGTTGTTTGGCATGACCGGCTAGGCCATCCCGGTTCTATAATGATGCGAAAAATAATTAAAAACTCATGTGGTCATCAATTGAAGAGCCAGGAGATTCTTCAATCTAATAAGCACTCATGTGCTTCTTGTTCACAAGGGAAGTTGATAATTCGGCCATCACCAGTAAAAATTAATAGTGAACCTCTAAATTTTCTAGAACGTATACATGGTGATATCTGTGGACCAATACACCCACCATGTGGACCATTTAGATATTTTATGGTTTTAATTGACGCGTCAACTAGGTGGTCACATGTTTGTTTGTTGTCAACTCGCAACCAGGCATTTGCGAGACTGTTAGCTCAACTAATTCGAATAAGAGCTCACTTCCCTGATTATCCCGTCAAGAAAATACGTCTTGATAATGCTGCTGAGTTTTCATCTCAAGCATTTAATGAGTATTGTATATCCATTGGGATTGATATTGAACACCCTGTAGCACATGTTCATACACAAAATGGAATGGCGGAATCACTTATCAAACGTATACAATTAATTGCAAGACCACTCCTTATGAGATGCAAACTTCCAATTTCCGCTTGGGGACATGCAATTTTACATGCTGCATCGTTAATTCGCATCAGGCCAACAAGTTATAATAGCTCATCCCCTTTAAAATTGGTTTTTGGTCAAGAACCAAATATTTCCCATCTAAGAATTTTTGGATGTGCGGTCTATGTACCAATTTACCCTCCTCAACGCACTAAGATGGGTCCACATAGAAGGTTGGGAATATATGTTGGATATGAATCTCCATCTATTATTAAGTACCTTGAGCCAACAACAGGAGATTTATTTACAGCGAGATTTGCTGATTGTCATTTTGATGAATCCAATTTCCCAACATTAGGGGGAGAGAATAAACAGCTAGAAAAAGAGATCAGTTGGAATGAATTATCATTATCTCATTTTGATCCTCGAACTAAACAATGTGAACTAGAAGTTCAAAAGATAATTCATCTACAAAGTTTAGCAAATCAATTACCAAATGCATTCACTGATCCAAAGGGTGTGACTAAGTCATATATACCAGCTGTTAATGCTCCGATAAAATTGGATGTCCCTGTCGGACAATGTATTGTTGCAAATGAGTCTCAACCGCGCCTGAAGCGTGGTAGGCCAGTCGGTTCCAAAGATAGAAATCCTCGAATGAGAAAAGGAGCTAAAAAGATAGATGGCACGAATGAAGATATAGAAGCTCTAAAAGAGCCTTCAGACATAACTGATATTTCAGTCCCCGAAGAAATTGACCAGGTACCTGAAATTCATGAAAATAATGAGATCTCAATGAATTATGTCACTAGTGGAATACAATGGAACCGAAATAATGTCAACGTTGATGATGTTTTTGCATATAATATAGCGCTAAATATGATAAATAATAATGAGGATCATGAACCAAAATCTATTAAAGATTGTCGACAAAGTGAGAATTGGCCAAAATGGAAAGATGCAATTGATGCAGAACTAAACTCACTTTACAAACGACAAGTTTTTGGACCTGTTGTCCGCACACCCGAAGGTGTAAAACCAGTTGGATATAAATGGGTGTTTGTGCGAAAACGAAATGAAAACGGTGAAATTGTGAGATATAAAGCGAGACTAGTTGCTCAAGGATTTTCGCAAAGACCCGGTATCGATTTTGACGAGACATATTCACCAGTAGTTGATGCAACTACTTTTAGGTACTTAATTAGCCTTATAGCACACAAAGGGCTAAATATGCACATGATGGATGTTGTTACAGCATATTTGTATGGCTCACTTGATAGTGACATTTATATGAAACTCCCTGAAGGATTTCATTTTCCTAATGCCAATAATTTAAAGTCTCGAGAAGAATACTCCATCAAATTGAATAAATCTCTTTATGGACTAAAACAGTCTGGACGCATGTGGTATAACCGTCTCAGCGAATATTTGCTAAGAGAGGGTTATAAAAATGACTCCATTTGCCCATGTATTTTTATAAAAGGATCAGAAAGTGAATTTGCTATAATTGCTGTTTACGTTGATGACATAAATATTATTGGAACTCCTGAAGAGCTTTCAAAAGCCATAACTTGCTTAAAGAAAGAGTTTGAGATGAAAGACTTGGGAAAGACAAAATTTTGTCTTGGATTACAAATTGAGCATATGAAAAATGGAATTTTTGTGCATCAAGAAGCTTATATAGCAAAAATGTTAAAACGCTTTTACATGGACAAATCTCATCCGTTATCTACTCCAATGGTTGTTAGATCATTGGACGTGGAGAAAGATCCTTTCAGACCTAAAGAAGAGGATGAAGAACTAATTGGTCCTGAAGTACCATATCTGAGTGCGATAGGAGCACTAATGTATCTTGCTAATTATACACGTCCTGATATAGCATTTTCTGTCAATCTACTATCAAGGTATAGTTCTTCACCTACAAAAAGACATTGGAACGGAGTCAAACATATATTTCGTTATCTTAAAGGTACAATGGATATGGGATTATTTTATCCTAAAGTATCCAAACTAGAATTAATAGGTTATGCAGATGCAGGTTATTTGTCAGATCCTCATAAAGGAAGATCACAAACAGGTTACTTGTTCACAAGTGGAGATACAGCCATCTCATGGAGATCTGTCAAACAGACCTTAACAGCAACATCATCAAATCATGCGGAACTTTTAGCACTACACGAGGCAAGTAGAGAATGTGTGTGGTTGAGGTCCGTAATTCAACACATACAAAAGAATTGTGGTTTATCTTCCGAAAGAATGAATACAACAATCATTTTTGAAGACAACACTGCATGCATTGCTCAGTTAAAGGAAGGCTACATTAAAGGAGACAGAACAAAACATATCTCTCCAAAGTTCTTTTTCACTCATGATCTTCAAAAGAATGGTGAAGTAAGCATACAACAAATTCGTTCGTGTGATAATCTCGCAGACCTCTTTACAAAGTCACTCCCGAGCAGAATCTTCGAGAAACTAGTACAAAGGATTGGTCTTCGTCGTCTCAGAAATATTTGTCTAGTTGAGGGGGAGAAATAAATATATTGTAAAAGGATTGTACTCTTTTTCCTTCACTAGAATTTTTTCCCACTGGGTTTTTTTCTAGTAAGGTTTTAATGAGGCATATCCTCGATGGACATCCAAGGGGGAGTGTTATGAATATTTAGTGGATGTCCATATAGGTTCTTACCCATGTTATTGGCCCATTACATTTGCCTATAAATAGAACCTATGACTAATGTAAATTACTCACTTGGTCAATTAGACTAATTCTATTCTTTCTCTCTTCTCTTCTTCTCTCCTCTATACTTATATATTATTACTATTACTTATATTTCATAACACATCCGCGTTTATTGTTTTTATTGGTAGTATATGTATTCGTGAATTGATCAAGATACTAATTGAGTAATAACCCTTCCTTTTGGTATTGGGACAGATGATAATTATTCAATCACATAGTTTTTTTTTTTGACTAAAAATAAAGGATATTCATTCATTCAAACTGATAGAATACATCGATGTAATACAAATTCAAATTTGCTAAAAACAAAAAGGATGAATCTGCAAACAAACTCACAGCATCCATGTTAATAGCATAAAACGGCAAATTACATAAGCCTACATATATGACTATATTGAAGTGTCTGGAATGTCCATGTCCCCAGATCTGCAGCGTTGATGACACAAAAGTCGACATTGGATAGATTTGTACTTGATCGGATCTAATCCTTCAACCTGAAACAAATGAACACTGCACAAAGACGGGAAAACAAAATAGTTTAGATAGACATATCGAACTATTGATTGTGAGTTTTGAATTAACATTCTTTTTTTATTTAAGAATTAACATTCTTTAATAAAAATGTGACTAGGGTACTGAAACAGGACATTGATCTTTACTATTTAAGAGTTACCTTGTCGTAATAATAAAAATGAATTGTTAGGTATAGCCTGAGATTACCAAATAGTGATATGAAAGGGATTCGGAACAACCTAATATTGTTTTCTGATCTTATTTTAGAGAACAACTTTACTTTCTCGCTTTTTATTTTATGTTCGTTATTACTCAAATCACTCTTAAAAAACCCAATTTACTGTTTTAATTGAATTGTTGAAATAAGTAACCATTATAAAAACGAATATTTATAAATATTATTATTTAACGACCACTTTAATACACTTGCTAAATAACCCACCTACGATAAATATCCTTATCCTTTTTTTCCCCTCAAAATAAACAAAAATACATAAATCAAATTCGTTACATATTTAATTTCGCTAAAAACTAATAAGGATGAATCTGTGAATATGCTCACACCATCCGAGTTAATAGCATAAAACGGTCTAATGTCTATGACAAAGCCTACCATTGACATGACAAAATTCAAATGTCTGGAATAGTCGTGCATCCGGATCTGCAACGTTGACGACGCTAAAGTCATTGAATCTGCACTGAATTTGGATCGAAACAAGCATGTGGATCTGAACAAAACAAACACCGTACCAAAATGGGACAAACATCGTACTAAAACTGAATATCAAAACAAAAAACTTTGCACTAAAACGGGATTAAAACAACATAAGATGAAAAAACCACAAAGGAGAAAACTAAAATGAAAAATTAAATATATGTACGAATATTACTTATTTAAATAAAAAGAAATAAAAAACAATAAAAAACAATGATTCCGGATCAAAATTGATCCTAAACCACTCTACGTAATTGATAAACCAACAAGAATCAAATAGAAAGGCTGGGCCGGCGGCAGAGAGAAAAAGGGTTTGAGAGAGACCAGAATTTAACTTATACATCCTTATTGATGGCTTGAGTAATGACATTGACATGCAGAGCACACCCATTCTGGAAGGAACAACAAGGTGCAACATGCGACTTGTAGTCCGCGGAAGTGACAATGAACAACTTACAACACTAGTTGGTCAACTCTCATAGCTAACAGCACACTTTCCTTTACTAAAATTGTTAAGTATAAAAAAAAACTAAAATTAATATTGGAAAGATAATTTTCCGAGACAATTTTTTCAAACAAAACCTTTCCGAGACAACTTTCCATTGCCTTGGATGCCCTACCCATAACCTATCTTTCTTAAATTTTAAGGTATATTTCGTGATTTCGTGATTTATTTCTAACCCAAAGATATGATATGTTTCTCGAATTGTTAGTTGGTTTAATGAGGATCGATGCTAAACTTGGTAGGGAGGACTACGGTTCGATCCTCGTAACTGCGAACGGGAGGGGACTGGAACCATTTAATGTCAGAATTGACCTTCGAACCAAATTAAACTGGTGATAAAAGAAAAATATATATTTTCAAAATTAAATTAGTAGTATATTTCCTACTGTCTTACCAAACAAAGGTTGCGACATTGTATAATCTACACCAAACAAACAAACAATAAAAGTTTAATAAAAAGATATACAAAGAGAATATATTCTCATACACTTTTCTTATCTTATCAATTATTTTTTAATTAAAGAACTAACAATGATTACAGGGTGGGTGATGGCTATAAATAATAAAATTTATTTTTTCTTACTCAACAAATCAATAAAATTTCTAAAAACTACTAATCAAATCCGAAATAAAAACTTTGAACGTCCTCTAGTTTAAGTAATGAAAGGTATTTGACAACCAATATTGACTTGACTTATCATTCCAACTTCTTTAGCTTCTACCTAATAATAATATATACACCTATCCAATAACATTTCTTATTATATCTATCTATTACAACTATATATTCATTTCTTATTCATTCATTTCTTCACACATTCTCATCTTTAGTACTCACAAAATTGAAAAATTAACAATAAATTTTAACCATATCATATGGTCATGGCGATCGCTTCAACAGAAAGTACCATGGCTTCATCATCATCATCATCAAGCATCTTAACCATGCACCATGATATCATCCATACACACATCCTAACACGTCTTGACGCCACCACGCTGGCCTCCACCGCCGCCACTTGCTCTCACCTCCGCCATCTCTGCCGTGACAATCATCTCTGGAAAAAAATGGCTGCCACCACATGGCCTTCCTTACTAGACCCCGCCATCTGCCATGTCATCTCTACTTTCCCCAACGGCCACCGTTCGATATTCTCCGACTCATTTCTCGCCTTTCACTATTACTCTTCTCATTCTAATCATCCGCTGTCACCTCCTCCCTCTGAACTCATCTCCACCGTGGATATACACTATAAAGGTAAGCCGGTGTTTTCCAGAATCCGGCAAACCAAAACGGAAAAGAACATGTTTCTCTCATCTCCGTTATGGATTGAAATTATGGAACCAAACGAGTTGATTCCAATGCCGGTGAAGTTTGTTAGAAAAGAAGAAGAATGGATTAAGCATTTGGAAGATAATTTATGTTTAAGCTGGATCCTAATCGACCCGACTGGGAAACGTTCAATGAACGTATCCAGCCAGAAGCCGGTTTCAGTACGGCGGCACTGGCTAACAAGAGACGTGGAGATTTTATTTTCAGTGATCATGGCAGGAGAGACGCGGCGCGCAACCGAAATGGTGCAGTGTATGGTGAAAGTCACGTGCTGTGGGAAAGTTGGAGGGGAGTTGCACGTGAGGGAGGTGAATTTAGCTATGGAGAATATGGATGGAGGGAAGGTGAGTGGGAAAGAAGGGGTTGGGATATTGATGAAAGCGATGGAGTTTGGAGATAGGAAGAAAGTTGGTGAAGAGGGAGAGATGAAGATGAGGTTTGAGAGATTTTTGAATTTGGTTAGGGAGAGGAGAGAGAGGAAGTTTAGGAGAAAGAAGCAATGGGATGGTTTTTCTATGGTTGTTGCATTTGTTGTTTGTGTTTGGTTTTGTTACTTGGCTGGGTTTTGAGTTTTCACTATGATTGTAAAAATTTACAAGATTTATTAATGATGTACATTGTCTTTACATAATTCTAATCTATTGCTAACCAATAGTTTTATGTTTTGATTGATTCACATTCACATTATTTTTATTATCTTAGTAGCTACCTGGTTTTGAGTAACATGCTATACCAATGATTAATCATGACAACAACTTCAAAAAAAAAAAAATGATTAATCATGACAACAACTAATTAAACCTATAATTGTTGGTAGTTTCGTCTCAAATTTGAAGGAGGAAAATTTAAATTGATTA
Organism: Trifolium pratense; assembly: GCF_020283565.1. Taxonomy (NCBI): domain Eukaryota; kingdom Viridiplantae; phylum Streptophyta; class Magnoliopsida; order Fabales; family Fabaceae; genus Trifolium; species Trifolium pratense. Next base: position 14,737,771 of record NC_060062.1, on the reverse strand, counting down.
AGATTGAATTCGGGTTTCCCCAATTTTTAAAAGATGAGATCAGGGTGGATAATGGTGACACTTATATTATATTCACCTGAAAATGACTACTTATATCAAAATTATATTTTTATCTATTTTTAATTGCATTCATGTGTTTATTTAAATTTTTAAAGTGATCCTTAAACAAATTGTTTTATCTATTATTGTTTATATTATTTTTTAAAAACTCATATTGTTCTAAGGCATAGTTTTGAGTTTTCTATTCTTTTTTAAATAAAAAAGATGAACTCCAAGTTCGTGTAAGAATGCTCGAACTCCATTCAATATGGAGTTGAGTTTCTATTTTCACCCCATCGAAAGTCGGGTGGGTAATCCATTGAATTCAGGAACAAAAAATACAAATTTTGTCCCCTTCCTCTTGTCATGCTGCTCATGCCTAGTTTAATTTTAATTAGGTTTTACTATATCCATCCATTTTTTTAAAGGTGTTTTAGTTTTTGAAGAGAAGTTGAGAAGAGAGAAATAAGTATGAGAAAGTATGGACCGGGTGTTTATGAAAGAAGCGGTAGAAGCAGAGAACATGTGTGGTGTTGGAAGGGAAGGAAGACAAATTTATTTATTTTTTTAATTAAAAGAAAATGTGAATGACGTGGCCAAATCAAATAGAGTATGATAAAAAGTATCTATTTGAATTTTTGGCGATAATATATGCATAAAGTTGAGTTGTAAGAACTTCATCCTAAATAAAATCTGAAACTGATTGACTATTAATTAAATATAAAAATATATCTGTTTATTAAAAATAAAAAAAAACACATTATTTATTTTTTGGGGTAGCAAAGGCTTACACCATTGTTAGGCTTCGCCTCCATGAGACTATGACCGTGTATGCACGTCCAACTCATCACTGATCCATAAATTAACGCTGCCACATCATAGTACATACTTATCCACTAATCACATGTCCATTATCATTATGTGAAGGAATGCTAAGCATGGCCAATAATAAACATGTGCAATTGTGGCATGTTAAACATGTACTCCTATCAACTTACTGGTTATGTGCAGTGTGTGTACCTTTGAAAATAATTGTAGAATTTCATGAAAAATTGAAAACCAGGAAGCAGCTCGGAAGAATCAAAAACCTAATTCTATCCACACGTCTTGATTGTTTTTTTAGTTCATTTTATTATTTAAATAAGTGATATCCACACACTTTTTAGGTTTTATTCGAGTTCTCTCTCTTGTGATTGTTTCATATGGTGTTGTTTTAATCTCATCTTAGTGCAGAGTATTTGTTTTGTTTGTCCCGTCTTAGTACGATATTTGTTCCGTCTTGGTACGGTGTTTGTTCTTTGTTCAGATTTGCAGGTTTGTTTCGATCCAAATCCGATGCAGATTCAATGAATTTAGCATCATCAATGCTGCAGATCCGGATACATGATTATTCCGGACATTTGAAGTTTGTCAAATCAATAGTAGGCTTTGTCAAAAACATTAGGCCGTTGTGAGTCTGTTTGCAGATTCATCCTTATTAGTTTTTAGCGAAATTGAATATCTAATGATTTTGATTGATGTATTCCTTATGAATTTAAATGAATGAATGAATACTATTGTTTTTGCGTTAAAAAAAAAATCAACTTACCGGTTATCACATGTGCAATTTTGGCATGTTAAAAATGGTTATTAGTAAAAGAGTAGAAGGTCGGTTGTGATGATAATTGTATTTTTTTTTACCACGAGTTTAATCTGATTTGGGGTCAGTTCTGATATCAAATAGTTTCAGCCCCCTCTCGATCGCAGCTGCAGAGGATCGAACCATGATTTTTCCTATCAAGTGTGAAAAAGGATCATTTAAGCAATAGTTTGATTTTTTTTTGTCATAAAATAAAGTATTACTGTATAAGCTTTTTTTAAGCAATACTATGCAAAAATACAAACTTAAATACTTTAAAAAATGAAGAAAAAAACTTTATTAGTAGTATTATTATATTTTCTTGATGCAGTTGTAATTATTTTTTTAAGACATTGGAAGTAGGTTTATTGAGGAAATCCTCACTTTACAAGTCAGTTTATTAGAATTAAGTATTGTGCATAATTCAATCATACAAAATCGACTTGTAAAGTGAGAATTATCTCGAGTTTATAAACACATATTCAGGTCATCTTGCAACCAGTGTTGTTAAGTATACTGATATTGCGTATCGAAATTTTGGCTATCCGATACGAAAGTCGGTATGACATCTTGACTTCCCTATGCTCAAAATAGCGACATTTTTCCTCATAAACCGGTATAGCCGCTATGTATTGATATCAAAACTGGTTAATGTTTTAGGCTTTTATTGGTTAATGTTTCATAAATCGATATAGTGTTGAGTTGAGTTGGGTGGGTTTATATTTCATAACCCTCGTCTCCATCACCTTCTCTTCTCATGTATATTTTGGTTTGTAGTTAGTTGTCTGAATTTGAGATTTTACAAGCCCTATGTTGATTAAGTTTGTCCCTCCATAACACTGAAGTTGCATCAGAAACATGAGATGTGAACAAATCATACACAATTGACGTTCTTTACTTCTCATATATTAAATATGACTAGCTATGACTACTAGGATCATACATATCAATCATCAACAAGAACACCTGCTACATGCTTGATACTACCAATATGATCTTTTTCAGAAGAATTCATTCTCCCTCATTCTTCATATATTAAATACGAATTTTAGAATCATGTGTGTCATGTGTCAGAATACAAAATGCTAATAAATTTTAACCTGTGTTACATTTATAATTATTTATAAAACAAATGAATTTTAAATAATGAAATAGAATTTTTCTTTATTTTTTGAAAAAACTATAAATTCTACCAATTATAACTTTAAACAAGTAATACCATCATATTTAATTATTTTCTTGGTCTCTCATTTTTCTTCATATATACTTTTGTATTTTATTTTCTTTCATTTTTTTAACACACACGTGTGTTTGTAATTATATATTTAATATAAAATGCACAAGTTCTAATATAAAATTACTATTTTGAATTTTTAACATGTGCAAATTTGCACATGATAGATAAACACACACACACATATATATATATAAACCGAAAAATATATTTGTATTATTTTTTATTATTTTATCTTCACCTTAGTGCAAAACAACCTATTCTATTTTTATGAACATTTTGTTACTTTCTATATGTCACTAATTATTTGAGAATCTATAATCAATGGAGAAATTAAGAACCAACAACAATAACAAAATGACCAACTAAGAGAGAAATAAACTAAAATATCACAAGTGAAACTTCACTTCTGTATGAGGCACACCATCCATAACATGGAGATTTGCTATAGAAGAGTCTGATCAAATCTTCATAGATTGACTCCTCAGTAAAGTTTAGAAAAAAAAAATGAAGTTTTACATCCTTCAACTGCTTCATAAAATTCTCTTGAGCCATAGACTTAATATTCAAATCATTTGGATGTAAGATTGCTTTGTATTTGAAGTGTTTCTCAAAATTCTCTTCTTGGTAACTGTCGGAGAAAACCAGATGATCCAGCTGAGTTGCTACAATAGGTTGGATGCCTTTTGATTTCCTCTTGTGTACCATGGTTGTGTAGAGATGTGAGACATATGAGGTATTTAAGGGATGAAGACGCCTGAACAAAATGCTGTTTGAATTGTAACTGATCATTTAACCCTAACTTTATTGTGAAATCAGAGATAAATTGACACTAAACAAGCATATACACTGTTTTGGGGATAAATTCAACTTCCTGCCAGATTAAGCTTTGGAGAGAAATTCGCTCCTTTATTTCTTCTTCCATCATATTATTCTTCGCCAAACCTTTAAAATCTATTTCTTCTTCCAATATAGCATCCTCATGGATGTTTTCTTTAGGGACCATATTTTGTTATGATCTTGATAGGAGGAATGTAGAAGATTTTATTTTCCTCATGATCAAAGCTAAGCTTCCAAATACTATATACATTAAATGTTTTTTTTTTTGCCACCATATATAACTTACGATCAAAAGATGGAAAGATTTCAACATTTTATGATGCCTTTTTTACCCATTAATGAGGTGAACTCTCATCGGATTTACCATTGTTATTGACTCATCTTACGATATCTCTAGGAGTGGTTTTATTTTGAATGGAGTTATTATGTAGTTAAATGAATTACCTTGGAATTTAAGGATTCTCTTTCTTTCGCATCTTTCGCTTTGTCTTCTTCTTTATGCTAGTACTTCTTAATGTACATAACGTAAAACTTATAATGTAAGCTATCTTGTTAAAAACTCTAATACTTTAAATATTGTACAAGTTATTTATCTAAACAGGCACTATATAAACAAAACTTGTATAATTATGGTATATTGTTATTAAACACTTACTGATAGAAATATTTGATTGAACTTTTGTTTCTGATTGGACCGTGATGAGTTGAACCATTCAATTAAGTCTAATAAGAGGTTTTTGTCCTCATGGTGAAAACCTAACCCCGATCATGCTAACGACGATGAGATTAGTTCAACTTTATCTTTTTAAAAGTATTTTACTTCTGTTTTTTAAAAATTTATCTTTTTGAGTCAATTTTAAATTCATTTATTTTTATGCAAAATTAATCTTAAATTTATAATTGTTTATTTAATGACACATTCGAACACTTTAATTTATGCCGATACTTTTTAATATACATAACGTAAATAGCTTATTAAATATAAAAGACACTATATAACCATCTTAAAACTTGTATAATTAATCTCTTAAACATATAAAAAGTAATAATTTTAATATAAAACTTATTTTTTTATTTCCATTTTTAGAGACACTAAGTTAGAATTACGGTCCAATATTTTGTACTCCTAGCTCGATGGAGTGAGTGACCAAGCAAAGGATTGATCGATGTGTGTCTAAGAAAAATCAAATGGATTAATTTAGACCCCACTTTATCCCAAAGTCTCCAATGTGGCATATTGTCATTGAGTAACCATCGCATCCATGTAAACGCAATCCAAACCCAATCTATTTGCAACGATTCCATTTCATAGAAAACAAATAACATTAATAATATCAAAAACTACCATCACCACAACTTTGCTTACAAATCTAATTCATATAGATCTCTTTGCATTGTCAACTCCAAAATCACATTCTAAAATGGCAACAACAACCTTTCCAACCATCCTAGGAATGGGTGGTGCAACACGTCTCACCTCAGGTAAGTCTTTCATCATTAATATACAATTAAGCATATACTTTTTTTATATGCTTGTAATTAATTATAATTGTAATTTGTTTGTAGGATTTCTGAAACCACAAGTGATTGCTAGGAATCCTTTGAGTAAAGCCATGGCACTAGGAAATGGTGGGAGGGTTACATGGTAACTTTTTAGTTATTATTATTATTATTATTATTATTATTATTATTATTATTATTATTATTATTATTATTATTATTATTATAAGATAAGATTGATTATATATGGTTTTCAAATTAAATAAATTGTGATCAATGAATATTTATTTATTTATTTTGTCAAGTAGAGTAGTTTAGTTGCTGTCCGTGAGTTTAACTCAGTTGGCATGAATATTGTATTATATATGCAGAGTCGAGGTTCGAACTCCGGTCATTCCACTTATCTACCTTAAGAGTGGAATTTCTAGTAGAGTAGATTGATTATATATATGGTTTTCAAATTAAATAAATCGTGATCAATGAATATTTATTTATTTTGTCAAGTAGAGTAGTTCAGTTGCTCTCCCGTGAGCTTAGTCCGGTTGGCATTAATATTGCATTATATATGTAGGAGTCGAGATTCGAACTCCGGTCATTCCACTTATCTACCTTAAGAGTGGAATTTCTAGTAGCTAGACTACTTGACAAAAAAGTACTTTAGTTGCTAAAAATTCTTCTCTTAAGATGAAATAGTAGGAAATCCTGAATTTGAAGTCCGACTCTTGTATATATAATGAACGTTCCTTTCTACTAATTGAGTTATGTTTATGAATCTTTATTTTGATGATGAAAAATATATTGTGACATTATTTTTGTGAATTGTTATGGCATATGATATTATGGTGTAAAGTAGCTTCCAAAGGGATTGGCTAAGGAGAGATTTCAATGTGATTGGTTTTGGTTTGATTGGTTGGTTGGCACCATCTAGCATACCAGCTATTGATGGTAAAAGTCTGACTGGACTTTTCTTTGATAGCATTGGAACTGAACTTGCTCACTTCCCTACTCCTCCTGCTCTTACTTCACAGTTTTGGTTAGTCATCTTGATTACCTAATCTATCTTTTTTATTTTCTTTATTCTTATTTACATTCACTTGGTTCTCCATTTTATGGAACTTATAATTATGATCATAATAAGTGTCATGCTAACTTGTGCCCTTATCTAAGGGTACATATTAAGACATCTAAATATAGAAACTTCGTATTTAATAATATAATGAAAGTGAAATCATAGATGAAAAGGAAAACAATGAAGTGGAAGGAATCTAAAGTTTTAATGTTGGTTGAAGGTGATGGTTAAATCCTCACTATAAGTATAATCCTAATATTTATTAACAAAAATAAAATCCTCACTACCATAAAAATTGATACAAATAGTACTAAGTTCATACATGGAAGAAAGTACAAGTAGTACTACTACATTTGCTGAAAAATGTCTCAACCCAAACTTCCACCCCTATGGAACCATACGATCTAGAGGGTTAACAAGCCACTCATAAATGTTATGAGATTGGTCTTTTAAAACAACATATAGTGTGTGGTGTTGGATATTATGAGATTGTCCTAGTAAATGGGAAAGCCTAATAAGTTTTTTTTTTTATTTATTTGTTTGATGAGTGTTTCAAAAATTGTATCAAACTAATCTGTTCCAATTTGTTAAACTTGAATCTGGCCAATTCACCGATTGATTCAATTGATAAGAAGTTCAATTTCCACAATTGATGGATAATTTATAAGATATTTGTCAGCTCTTTGAACTGCGAGGTCACGCAAGGTTTATAGTGACGCTAGTATGTATAACTCACTTAAGCGTTTGGTTATTAAAAAAAGAATCACATCATATTTCATTTCCTATTTTTTAGGCAAAATTACTCTTAAAGTTCCTTGACCTATTATTGATAACGATTTAGTCATTTATCTTTTTTTCTCTTCATTTTAACCCTCCACTCATGTTTGAAAATGAATTTCAAGCTTCAAATCTATGGAAAATGATATATATTTGAAGCTTGAAAATCTATATGCAAACATGAGTGAAGACCAAAATGACTGAAAAGAAAATGATCAAATCACTACTTGAAATTAAGTTAAGAGATTATTGGAGTATCTTTGCCAACTTTTTATGTTGTGATAGAGGAGGTGATCATAGACTAATCTAAAACTGATTCAGAAAGCATAAATAACCAAAAAAACAAAAATTTAGGTCCCACCGAGACTTGAACTCGGGTTACTGGATTCAGAGTCCAATGTCCTAACCGCTAGACCATGGGACCATTCGTGTTAAATTTTGACGCCTTTATAAATATAAAGGATCAAACCTTATAAGTTATTTAATCATTTGCATTTGAATATAATTTCAAGTAGACATGGCAATTATTCAATTAATTAATAATGTATATCACAAACATGATGAACAGGTTATGGCTGGTCTTATGGCACTTGGGTCTGTTCATCTCCCTCACTTTTGGGCAAATTGGTTTCAAGGGAAGGACTGAGGAGTACTTCTGATTTTTAATTTCATAATAATCACTTATTGTATGTTATTAATTGCTTTTCCCTTTGTATTATTTTCAGCCTTGTAATCTACCATGTAGTAGTACTCTTTGGCACCTTTTTTCCATTGTACTAGGAAATATTTGGTGTAACATCGCCTTCATAATGAATGTTGTATATTATTATTGCTGTATGCATATGACTTATCAATGTGCCCAACGTTTTTTGCCCTACTAACCCATTGAACAGAGATCTGAGAGTTCATCCACAGTTTCTCTTATCTTTCTCGCTAATTGCCCCCAATACAGCCTAGGGTATCGTCTACAAAGCACAGCCTTCACGACCGATTCATTATCCGTCTCTATTATTACGGATCGGTGTTCAACTCTGTCCAGAGATTCGATTGCTGCATCTATACCTATTGCTTCTGCTTCGACAACTTCATTGTGCCCTCGCACCACCTTGGTCGCAGCTCCAACCCAACTACCATCCTCCTTCCTCAAAATCCACCCCAACCCCAATGGCCATCACCCATAAGGTGAGCAATAACATCCACATTTTAGAGTGTCTTTGGGTGGAGGAATACCCGATCATTATTGTTGTGACTACAAGTTATGGTGGTACGATTCATTTGCAGAAGAACTTTTCACTGAAGTGGTGTCTAAGGCAAAAAAAAAAAAAGAATTTGCATAAGAGTTTTCAAATTTGTAATATCCGCTCTAGGAGTACGATATTTACATTTTTCTTTGTTCCCTTTTTATAATATCCTTTTCATATTTTAATGGGCATTAATTATTTCTTTACCAACATATCCCTAATTAAAATGCATATTTTTCTAAAATTTATAGTAAAAACTTTAGAAAAACAATAACTCATAAACAATATTAATTGTTAACAAATTCAATGTTGCAACTCACTTTCTTAATCTCTGCAATTTCTCAATGTGATCGTATAATTAGGAACGAAGGTAGTAGAATGATCAAAATTATAGATTTAGTAAAATAGAGGACAAAAATTGCATTTAAACTTTTTAAAAAGAGCAAAACAAATAGGGATGGCAACGGGCGCCCATGGGTGCGGGTTTGACACTTACCAAACCCACACCCGAAATCATCACCCAAACCCAAACCCAAACCCAAAGACTGTTCGGGTGGCAAAACAACACCCACGCCCACACCCATTGAGTTCGGGTTTTTTCCACCCAAACCCACAACACATTTAAAAATAATTTGCAAATTTAAGAAATTAAATTCCATCATAGACTTTGAATTAAATTACAACTAAAATTAAGGTCTTCCAAAGAAATTCAAAGATAGACTTTCAAGAAATTACAACATATACTTTCAAGAAATTAAATTACAACTAAAATTTATGGTCTTCCAAGGAAATTGAGGGAGACTATGGGGGTAATTAGGTAATTATAAAATATTTCGGGTGGGTGTATGGGTTTCGGGTGTGGGTTTGACTGATACCAAACCCACACCCATATTATCGGGTGTCACCCGAACCCAAACCCAAACCCAGTCAAATCGGGTTTCGTCCGTTGACTTGGGTTTGAGTTCGGGTGGGTCTCTCGGGTTTGAGTTTTTTTGCAATCCCTAAAAACAAATAAACTATTGAAAATACACATTAAAAATATTTTTATTTATAAAAAAAAATACATTTGAAGAAGTCTGTGAAGTCTGTATAGCTGTCACACTTATAAATAACCTTCCATTTCAATCACTGTCAAAAAAAAAAAAAACCTTCCATTTCAATCTCTCCGATCACCGCCATTCCCATTCCCATTCCAAACCCTAATCCTTCTTCCCAAATCCACAACCTTCCATTTCTTGTACGACGACGGTGAATTCTGGAAGCCCGTCGTTTTCTTACAGTGTAATTTGCAATCAATTAGGAAAACGAAAACGATTCGTGTTTCCCGTCAATGTTCTTGAAGAATCTTCAAACCCTAGAAATGTCTTTTGAATTCGTGCAGAAAAAGTACAAACAATATATAGTTTCTTGATTCCACATTCAACGAATCTGCGGTCTCTCAAGGTAACCTTTGTAACTCTTCTCAAATTTTATTTTGGTTCATTTCTCTTTCTTTTTCCATTTTTGATTCATTATAGCTTTATTTTTGTGCAATATCTACTGTTCTAGAAAATTGGATTCAGTTATATTGTTGAGATTCTAGGAGAGAAAATTGGGTTCTTCTTATCATAGAAATACCTTTATGTATTCCGATAAATTGAGATGATAACTTTGGATTTGAAATTTGACATTTAAACCTACACGGTTTTAAATACCATAAATTAGAATTGTTGTATTGTGCTGCGTTGGATAGAAAATATTGTATTCAAATATGATTTTATTGTGGCTTGATATAAAATATGATATTTGACACTATATGGTTCAAAATTTGATAAATTGGAAACATGATGCTATCGTGCCCGAATGATATTGGATACGAAATTTGATATTTGGATTATGTGGTCCTAAATTTGAGAAATTGAATTGACGGAGAATGACACTGGATGGGGAATTTGATATTTTGATTATGTGGTTAGAAACTTGATAAACTGAATTGATGGCAAATTACATTGGATACGGAATTTGATATTTGGATTATGTGGTCTAAATTTGATAAATTGAATTGACGGAGATGAATTATTTGGTCCGATATTTGATAAATTGAATTGACGGAGAAAAATTGAATTGACGGAGAATGGCATTCTATATGAAATTTGATATTTGGATTATGTGGTTCGAAATTTTGATAAATTGAATTGACGGCGAATGATATCGGATACATTATTTGATCTTTGGATCATGTGATCCATAATTTGATAAAACTGAATTCATGGCACCATGAATTCTTATTTTATGGTCTAAATGCAATTTGAATATGAACATTTTATTCATAACTTGAAATGCAAGTCGAGATGACCCTTGATAATGATTTTCCATAACGGTAAATAAGAAAGATGGTTGTGTGTGCTGTGGTGCTTTAGATGCAAATTTGAGTATATGTCCCTCAATGTCCCTAAATTGAGTTTATGTCCCTCGATGTCCTTATATTGAGTTTATGTACCTCAATGTCCCTAAAATTGATGGTCTGAATGCAATTTCAATGCGAATAATTCATAACTTCAAATGTAAGTGGAGAAGTCCCTTGGCACATCAGATGCAAAATTGAATACATGTCCCTCAATGTCCCTAAATGGAATATATTTCCCAAGTTGTCCCAAATGGAATATATGTACCTTGATGTCCCTAAATTAGATGTTCATAGTTCTGTTTTGTTGCCTATTATGAAGTTTACGGGAACAACGTTTGGGCACAAGTGCTATACTTAAGCTTTATAGTCGAAAATTGTGTTCATCAGTTACTTTAATGTTGGAATTTTTTAGCGCAGAGATTATGTACCTTGATAATCCTTTTATTTGCTTTTTTATGTTCTTATACAACCCACGGTTCATTTTAAATTGACGATTATGGTCTTCTCTTAAAATCCAATATGCACATTATCTCATAGTGATAGTTCCATTAAATCATATCAGGAACTTATGTATTCATCTTTTCCAAACAACTCTGGTATGTTTATTAGCGCTTTTGAGGATGAGTTTTAGAATTCATTGACAACAAAATTGCCAAAGCAACAAAAATTCCCAGGACTCATGGAGAGGTAACATTTCCTATTATCCTCCCTGCCAATCGCTTTCTCTGTGAGAAGGCCAAGGGAATACTTAAAAATCTTGTTTATTTCTTTATTGTTTTTGAATTTGTATCTGCATAAATTGGAAACATGATGCTATCGTGCCCGAAAGATATTGGATAAGAAATTTGATATTTGGATTATGTCGTCCTAAATTTGAGAAACTGAATTGACGGAAAATGACATTGGATGTGGAATTTGATATTTTGATTATGTGGTGAGAAATTTGATAAACTGAATTGATGGCAAGTTACATTGGATACATAATTTGATATTTGGATTATGTGGTCTAAATTTGATAAATTGAATTGACGGAGATGAATCATGTGGTTCGAAATTCGATAAATTGAATTGACGGAGAATGACATTGGATATGAAATTTGATATTTGGATTATGTGGTTCGAAATTTGATAAATTGAATTGACGGCGAATGATATCGGGTACATAATTTGATATTTGGATCATGTGATCCATAATTTGATAAAACTGAATTCATGGCACCATGAATTCTTATTTTATGGTCTAAATGCAATTTGAATATGAACATTTTATTCATAACTTGAAATGCAAGTCGAGGTGACCCTTGTTAATGATTTTCTCATAACGGTAAATAAGAAAGATGGTTGTGTGTGCCTTGGTGCTTTAGATGCAAATTTGAGTATGTCCCTCAATGTCCCTAAATTCTGTTTATGCCCCTCGATGTCCTTATATTGAGTTTATGTAACTAGATGTCGCTAAAATTGATTATCTGACTGCAATTTCAATGTGAATAATTCATAACTTCAAATGTAAGTGGAGAAGTCCCTTGGCACATTAAATGCAAAATTGAATATATGTCCCTAAATTGAATATATTTCCCAAGACGTCCCTAAATTGAATATATGTACCTTGATGTCCCTAAATTAGGTGTTCATAGTTATGCATTATGAAGTGTACAGGAACAACGTTTGAGAACAAGTGCTAGATTCAAGCTTTATAGTTGAAAATTGTGTTCATCGGTTACTTTAATGTTGGAATTTTTTAGCGCAGAGATTATGTTCTGTTTCAGGTCTGATGCTTGCGACTGCTTTGGGTCTGATACGGGATGGTCCTTTGCTGAATGCTACAACGGCTGAGCCTGGTTCGGAGCACACATATATTCGGCTGCTGTTAATGGGAAAAGTACGACCTCGGGGCAATGCAAAATTCAATACTTGTGCATCCTTTGCGTCACATTTAAATAGTGTTGGGATTGAAATATGCATCCGTGACAAATTTGGTCAGTTTGTGCTTTCAAAGACAAAACTGACTGCCCTTCTTTGTAGAGTGGATGTTGGTGAACCTCTTGGTGAGTATATGTTCATAAATTTATGGTATGTCCCCTGATGTCTCTAAATTGAGTTTATATTCATCGTTGTCTTTAATATTGATGGTCTGAATGCAATTTAAATGTGAATGCTTATTCTTGATTATCCAACAATGTGCTAAATTGGTGAATCTTGATAAATCAAACCTAAGAAGGCTAGTTTAGAAAGTAAGAAATTGTATAATGGCTAAAAATATGCTTTAGTCGAGTATTGAGATGATGTGTTTGGATGACCCTATCTATCGAGATGAATTTTTTACGAAAACTGTGGTTTAAATTATCAATTCTTATTTTATGGTCTAAATGTAATTTGAATATGAACGTTTTATTCATAACTTGAAATGCAAGTCGAGTTGACTCTTAATAATGATTATCTCATAACGGTAAATAAGGAAGATGGTTGTGTATCGTGGTGCCTTCGATGCGAAATTGAGTATATCTCCCTTGATGTCCCTAAATTGAGTTTAAGTGCCTTGATGTCCCTAAATGTCCCTAAATTGAGAGTATGTCCCTCGATGTCCCTTAAATTGATGGTCTGGATGTAATTTCAATGTGAATGCTTCATAACTTCAAATGTAAATGGAGATGACCCTTGGTGGCTTAGATGCAAACATTGAATATATGTCCTTCGATGTCTCTAAATTGATTAATTGAATATGCGTTGGATAGAAAATATGATATTTGAGGCTATATGGTTCAAAATTTGATACATTGGAAAGATGATGCTATTGTGCCCGAATGATATTGGATACAAAATTTGATATTTGGATTATGTGGTCCTAAATTTGAGAAACTGAATTGACGGAGAATGACATTGGATGTGGAATTTGATAAACTAAATTGATGGGAAATTATATTGGATACGGAATTTGATATTTGGCTTATGTGGTCTAAATTTGATAAATTGAATTGACGGAGATGAATTATGTGGTCATAAATTTGATTAACTGAATTGACGGAGAATGACATTGGATATGAAATTTGATATTTGTATCATCTGGTTCGAAATTTGATAAATTGAATTGACGGAGAATGATATTGGGTTGATATTTGGATAATGTGATCCTAAATTTGATAAACTGAATTGATGGTGCTATGAATTCTTATTTTATGGTCTAAATACAATTTGAATATGAACGTTTTATTCATAACTTGAAATGCAAGTCGAGATGACCCTTGATAATTATTTTCTCATAACGGTAAATAAGAAAGATGGTTGTGTGCGTGCCTTGGTGCTTTAGATGCAAAATTGAGTATATTGTCCCTTAATGTCCCTAAATTGAGTTTATGTCCCTCGATGTCCTTATATTAACATTGATGGTCTGAATGCAATTTCAATGTGAATGCTTCATAACTTCAAATGTAAGTGGAGAAGTCCCTTGGCACATTAGATGCAAAATTGAATATATGTCCCTCAATGTCCCTAAATTAAATATATTTCCCAAGTCGTCCCTAAATTGAATATATGTACCTTGATGTCCCTAAATTAGGTGTTCATAGTTCCGCTCTGTTATGTTGCCTATGATGAAATGTACGGGGAAAATGTTTGAGAAAAAGTGTTGGACTCAAGATTTATAGTTGAAAATTGTGTTCATCAGATACTTTAATGTTGGAATTTTTTAGCACAGAGATTATGTTCTGTTTCAGGTCTGATTTTGGCTGAACCTGCGGCTGTTCGGGTATGATACGGGATGGTCCTTTGCGTCACATTTAAATAGAGTTGGGATTGGAATATGCATCCGTGACGAACTTGGTTAGTTTGTGCTTTCAAAGACAAAACTGATTGCCCTTCATTGTGGAGTGCATGTTGGTGAACCTCTTGGTGAGTATATGTTCATAAATTGATGGTATGTCCCTTGATATCTCTAAATTGAGTTTTTGTCCCTCTATGTCCTTAAAATTGATGGTCTGAATGCAATTTCAATGTGAACGTTTATTGACGACTACAAATGCAAAAATTGAATATTTGTTCGTCGGTGTCGGTAAATTAAATATGTGTTCATCGTTGTCCCTATTGGTGGTTTAAATGTAATTTAAATGTGAATGCTTAATCTTGATTATCCAACAATGTGCTAAATTGGTGAATATTGATAAATCAAACCTAAGAAGGCTATTTTGGAAAGTAATAAATTGTATAATGGCTAAAATAATTCTTAAGTCGAGTATTGAGATGATTTGTTTGGATGACCCTATCGAGATTATTTTTTTACGAAAAATGTGGTTTACACTATGAATTCTTATTTTATGGTCTAAATGTAATATGAATATGAATGTTTTATTCATAACTTGAAATGCAAGTCGAGATGACTCTTAATAATGATTTTCTCATAATGGTAAATAAAGAAGTTGGATGTGTGTCGTGGTGCCTTCGATGCAAAATTGAGTATATGTCCCTTGATTTCCCTAAATTGAGTTTATGTGCCTCGATATCCTTAAATTGAGTTTATGTACCTCAATGTCCCTAAATTGAGAGTATGTCATTCGATGTCCCTAAAATTGATGGTCTGAATGTAATTTCAATGTGAATGCTTCATAACTTCAAATGTTAATTCAATGTGAATGCTTCATAACTTCAAATGTAAATGGAGATGACCCTTGACACCTTAGATGCAAAATTGAATATATGTCCCTCAATGTCCCAAAATTGAATATATGTCCCAAGATGTCCCTAAATTGAATATATGTACCTTGATGTCACTAAATTATAGATGTTCATAGTTCTGCTCTGTTTCGTTTTCTATTATGAAGTTTACGGGAACAACGTTTGGGAACAAGTGCTAGACTCAAGCTTTATAGTTGAAAATTGTGTTCATTAGTTACTTTATTGTTGGAATTTTTTAGCGCAGAGATTCTGTTCTATGTCAGGTTGGATGCAGGCTGAACCTGCGACTGCTTCGGGTCTGATACGGGATAGTCCTTTGCTGAATGCTACCATGGCTGGGTTTGGTTCGGCGCATACATATTTGGATGCTGTTAATTTGAAAAGTTAGACCTTGGGGCGATTCAAAATGCAATATTGGATGCATCCTTTGCATCACATTTAAATATAGTTGGGATTGGAATATGCATCCGAGACGAACTTGGTCTGTTTGTGCTTTCAAAGACAAAACTGATTGCCTTTCTTTGTGGAGTGGATGTTGGGGAACCTCTTCATGAGTATATGTTTATAAATTGATGGTATGTCCCTCGATGTCTCTAATTTGATTTTATGTCCCTCGATGTCCTTAAAATTGATTGTCTGAATGCAATTTCAATGTGAATGCTTATTTACGATTACAAATGTAAGTGGAGAATGCCGTTGGTGCCTTAGATGCAAAAATTGAATATATGTTCGTCGATGTCGGTAAATTAAATATATGTTACTTGATGTCCCTATTGATGGTCTGAATGTAATTCAAATGTAATTTATTCTTGTTGCGTGCGTGTTCCATCTGCGGTGTTCAGTTCGCTCCCGGCAATGTAGAAGACGAGAAATGCCACACACAATTTCATAAACGTTACAAGCAAGGAATCCAATTTAGAGTAACTTACCCTCTAATAATATCTATTATTCGATTCCTATGCATATTTCTTCTTATTCCTATTATTTATTCTTGATTCTCTTTTTCTGCAGGGTTGGACGAATGAAAGGGTTATTTCTTCTCACGAGGGTGGTCGAATTATTTTGGTGTTGGAGACTGATCCATCTTCTCACAGAAACATGGTTATTTATTCCTTCTAACTTCCTTTCTTGTGATTTTCCTGGTTTTGCAGTATTGAAAAGTTTTTATTGAATTGTTGTTTTGATAGGCTGAAGAAGTTGTGAAGGTGATGGAAATTGAACTAGGAAGTGGATGGATAGGTCATCAACATTGTAAGGTGGATAATGTTCTCCTTCACCTCAAAAAATTTACTTGCAATTTAAGATTTTTATATTATGTTGCAGATTAGATTAGCTTTTAAATTATATAGGTTTCTTAATTAAAACTAGTTCATTTATTTAAAAATGTTTTAAACTTGTTATATGTTCATAAAGATATCAAATGAGAGAGCTTCTTAAATAAATAAATCAAGATGCAAAAAATGTTAATTTATACTTATTATAAGAAATAAATATTTGTTACTTTTTTTTTAGTAGTTTTTGAAATATTTATACTCTATGCTCTTCTTACTATACGGATAAAATTATTATGTTAGGTTATTATTGACTGGCATTGTAGTACACTACATATACAGGTTTATTTATTCGTTTCTCTCTAGAGGATTGTTTGATGTGTGGTTGCAGAACCGATCAAGGAAGCATTTAGAATTGTGTCTTGCTCGGTTGCTGAGCATCCTGCAAGAAAAAGGGAAAATAAGCCGTGTCCAACCACTCTCCAGTTTTGGGATATTGTTTTTCAAAGGGAAGTTGAAAAAAAAAAGCTGTGAATGTGAGTAATTCTGAGGTGATGGATAGTAGGGCAATCTTCTGTGAAAGCAATCCTGTTGCTGCTGTTTGTGGCATTAGAGCCATTTTGGTCACTCCCTCCAACAGAAGAAAACACATGTTGCTGGATGCTGTGAGGTAAATTTGTCATGCTTTAGTTGTGCTTTTCATGGAAAAAGTTAAATCATGCTTCAGTTGTGCTTTAATAGTAGTGAACTGAACTATAAACTGAATTGATGGCAAATTACATTGGATACGGAATTTTATGTTTGGATTATGTGGTCTAAATTTGATAAATTGAATTAACGGTGATGGATTATGTGGTCCTAAATTTGATTAGCTGAATTGAAGGAGAATTACATTGGATATGAAATTTAATATTTGTATTATGTGGTTCAAAATTTGATTAATTGAATGGAAGGCGAATGATATTGGGTTGATATTTGGATCATGTGATCATAAATTTGATAAACTGAATTGATGGTACTATGAATTCTTATTTTATGGTCTAAATACAATTTGAATATGAACGTTTTATTCATAACTTGAAATGCAAGTCGAGATGACCCTTGATAATTATTTTCTCATAACGGTAAATAAGAAAGATGGTTGTGTGCGTGCCTTGGTGCTTTAGATGCAAAATTGAGTATATTGTCCCTTAATGTCCCTAAATTGACTTTATGTCCCTCGATGTCCTTATATTAACATTGATGGTCTGAATGCAATTTCAATGTGAATGCTTCATAACTTCAAATGTAAGTGGAGAAGTCCCTTGGCAAATTAGATGCAAAATTGAATATATGTCCCTCAATGTCCCTAAATTGAATATAACATTGATGTCCCTAAATTAGGTGTTCATAGTTCTGCTCTATATTGTTGCCTATTATGAAGTGTACGGGAACAACGTTTGAGAAAAAGTGCTAGACTCAAGCTTTATAGTTGAAAATTGTGTTCATCAGTTACTTTAATGTTGGAATTTTTTAGCACATTTTCAGGTCTGATTTTGGCTGAACCTGCGGCTGTTTCGGGTCTGATACGGGATGGTCCTTTGCGTCACATTTAAATAGAGTTGGGATTGGAATATGCATCCGTGACGAACTTGGTCAGTTTGTGCTTTCAAAGACAAAACTGATTGCCCTTCTTTGTGGAGTGGATGTTGGTGAACCTCTTGGAGAGTATATGTTCATAAAGTGATGGTATGTCCTTTGATATCTCTAAATTGAGTTTTTGTCCCTCTATGTCCTTAAAATTGATGGTCTGAATACAATTTCAATGTGAATGTTTATTGACGACTACAAATGTAAGTGGGGAATATCCTTGGTGCCTTAGATGCAAAAATTGAATATATGTTCGTCGGTGTTGGTAAATTAAATATATTTCGATGTCCCTATTGATGGTCTAAATGTAATTTAAATGTGAATGCTTAATCTTGATTATCCAACAATGTGCTAAATTGGTGAATCTTGATAAATCAAACCTAAGAAGGCTATTTTGGAATGTAAGAAATTTTATAATGGCTAAAAGAATTCTTAAGTCGAGTATTGA